>NC_082668.1:111894846-112577912 GCF_025265405.1 Mesoplodon densirostris | reverse complement strand
GAGTTCTCTCTCGGAAAACAGGGTGCGTCCAGGGCCCGCTCGGGAGCTCATGCTGCGATGCTCTAATACCTACCTGGAGACCGAACGTCAGCCCCTCGCCTCGAGGAAAGTCGCTTTATTGCCCTGCTGAAGCGGGGGCATGCAGCCCTTTCCAAGAGGCCTTCGTCGCGCCTCTCTTTTCTTCTCTTCTTGGTTAGTGCGCCGCCCGGGAAACCCAGGACCCTCGCGTTCGCACCCTAGTCCCTGCAAGGCCCCTGAATACCGGCAGGCTCCACTGGCCTGCTCGGCGGCATCCAGGCCCGGAAAGCCCTTCCCAGTCTCTCTGTGTATGCCGGGTGTAGGGCAACGCACTGCACACCCCCTGGAGGGAGCTAGATTTCCTCAGCACTGCACCAGCTACAGGGAACCTCTTCCCTCACGTCCTACTTGTCAAGGAACTCGGCCTCATTGCCCTTGTCGGAGCTGCACTTAGGAAAAGAATCTGCTTCGCAGGCCTTCTAGGAACCCTTAGCCGAGGGCAACCATACTTAGGGGAGAAAGTCAGCTTGCGTTCCTGCTGCCGCTGAAGTACAGTGCTTCCTCTTACCCGGCAGGCCTGTGGTAGAGGCTGAGCCCCGATAGAGGCTACCTAGAGGTTTCCTTGGATGCGGGAGTTGGCTACATGCGGAACCCCCCGTGAAGAAAAGTGGACTCAGGGGAGGAGCGAGTGTGTAGCTAGTGTCCCTGTGCACTTGCTAGAAAGCACAGGGAGGGGAACTACGTGTCGACTGGAAGCGGGGGTCTGAGGGCAGAAGCCTTGTGTTCCCATTTGAAAGCTCCATTCCTGCTGCCTTGAAGCTACCCGAATAACCCCGTTTTGGGACGGGCCTCTCGGCACTGGAGGCAGGGCTCGGGAACGAGAAGGCATTTCTCTGAATAATCAGGGTGCCTCCGGAGCCGTGTTGAGAGCTCATCCTGTCAGGCTGTCGGACTACAGGGAACGGCCCCTTGAGTGCCTGCCTCGAGAAAGGCCTTGAGTCGCCCTGCAGGAACGGAGCACGCAGCAAGCTCTTGGAGGTCTTAGTCACTGGTGTGCTTTATTGGATCGGTGCTGCCCGTTTCAGGACTCCTAGACGCTTCGGGTGTGCCCCCCTTTTCCCTGCGAAAACCCCCGACCCCTGTGGGCATGCTGTGCCACACCAGGGCCCCTAGGCCCTTGAGAGAGGGGCCTACTGTGCATGCCGAGGGAAGGACTACACCCAGCGCTTTTAAAGGGGACGCCTACGATGCCTCGGCACTCCAACAGCATCAGGCACGCCTTGCTAGCCAGTCCCCCGTGCCCTGGAAGGGTTCGACATTGACCTTCTCTCAGCTGCACTGAGGAAAGAGTCTGCTTCGAACGCCTTCTGGCCCCTCGGTTGGAAAGTCACTCTACTCACGGAGAGAGTCAGCTTGCACGGCAGCGGCAACTAAAGCCGAGTTCTTCAGGCAAACACAGCACTGCGGTCTTTTGGAAGAGGCAGGCGCTTAGAGGCCTCACGAGAGCCTGCCTTGGTTGAGGCCGTTTGCTCCACGCAGAACACCCTGCGTCAACAAGTGGATGCAGGGGAGGGCCCACTGTGTACCTGGTGTGGTTTGGGGCCAGCTTACGTTTCCTGCCTGTCTGGCTTGCAATGCGGGCCTGAAGGCACAGGCCGCCTTCCCCACTGTGAAAGTTCCCTTGGTCGGGCCTTGAACTCCACCATGAGACCACCCCTCGGGACGGGCCTCTCGTCACGGTAGGCATGGCTCTGGGAAGCAAATGAGTTCTCTCTCGGAAAACAGGGTGCGTCCAGGGCCCGCTCGGGAGCTCATGCTGCGATGCTCTAATACCTACCTGGAGACCGAACGTCAGCCCCTCGCCTCGAGGAAAGTCGCTTTATTGCCCTGCTGAAGCGGGGGCATGCAGCCCTTTCCAAGAGGCCTTCGTCGCGCCTCTCTTTTCTTCTCTTCTTGGTTAGTGCGCCGCCCGGGAAACCCAGGACCCTCGCGTTCGCACCCTAGTCCCTGCAAGGCCCCTGAATACCGGCAGGCTCCACTGGCCTGCTCGGCGGCATCCAGGCCCGGAAAGCCCTTCCCAGTCTCTCTGTGTATGCCGGGTGTCGGGCAACGCACTGCACACCCCCTGGAGGGAGCTAGATTTCCTCAGCACTGCACCAGCTACAGGGAACCTCTTCCCTCACGTCCTACTTGTCAAGGAACTTGGCCTCATTGCTCTAGTCGGAGCTGCACTTAGGAAAAGAATCTGCTTCGCAGGCCTTCTAGGAACCCTTAGCCGAGGGCAACCATACTTAGGGGAGAAAGTCAGCTTGCGTTCCTGCTGCCGCTGAAGTACAGTGCTTCCTCTTACCCGGCAGGCCTGTGGTAGAGGCTGAGCCCCGATAGAGGCTACCTAGAGGTTTCCTTGGATGCGGGAGTTGGCTACATGCGGAACCCCCCGTGAAGAAAAGTGGACTCAGGGGAGGAGCGAGTGTGTAGCTAGTGTCCCTGTGCACTTGCTAGAAAGCACAGGGAGGGGAACTACGTGTCGACTGGAAGCGGGGGTCTGAGGGCAGAAGCCTTGTGTTCCCATTTTGAAAGCTCCATTCCTGCTGCCTTGAAGCTACCCGAACAACCCCGTTTTGGGACGGGCCTCTCGCACTGGAGGCAGGGCTCGGGAACGAGAAGGCATTTTCTCTGAATAATCAGGGTGCCTCCGGAGCCGTGTTGAGAGCTCATCCTGTCAGGCTGTCGGACTACAGGGAACGGCCCCTTGAGTGCCTGCCTCGAGAAAGGCCTTGAGTCGCCCTGCAGGAACGGAGCACGCAGCAAGCTCTTGGAGGTCTTAGTCACTGGTGTGCTTTATTGGATCGGTGCTGCCCGTTTCAGGACTCCTAGACGCTTCGGGTGTGCCCCCTTTTCCCTGCGAAAACCCCCGACCCCTGTGGGCATGCTGTGCCACACCAGGGCCCCTAGGCCCTTGAGAGAGGGGCCTACTGTGCATGCCGAGGGAAGGACTACACCCAGCGCTTTTAAAGGGGACGCCTACGATGCCTCGGCACTCCAACAGCATCAGGCACGCCTTGCTAGCCAGTCCCCGTGCCCTGGAAGGGTTCGACATTGACCTTCTCTCAGCTGCACTGAGGAAAGAGTCTGCTTCGAACGCCTTCTGGCCCCTCGGTTGGAAAGTCACTCTACTCACGGAGAGAGTCAGCTTGCACGGCAGCGGCAACTAAAGCCGAGTTCTTCAGGCAAACACAGCACTGCGGTCTTTTGGAAGAGGCAGGCGCTTAGAGGCCTCACGAGAGCCTGCCTTGGTTGAGGCCGTTTGCTCCACGCAGAACACCCTGCGTCAACAAGTGGATGCAGGGGAGGGCCCACTGTGTACCTGGTGTGGTTTGGGGCCAGCTTACGTTTCCTGCCTGTCTGGCTTGCAATGCGGGCCTGAAGGCACAGGCCGCCTTCCCCACTGTGAAAGTTCCCTTGGTCGGGCCTTGAACTCCACGATGAGACCACCCCTCGGGACGGGCCTCTCGTCACGGTAGGCATGGCTCTGGGAAGCAAATGAGTTCTCTCTCGGAAAACAGGGTGCGTCCAGGGCCCGCTCGGGAGCTCATGCTGCGATGCTCTAATACCTACCTGGAGACCGAACGTCAGCCCCTCGCCTCGAGGAAAGTCGCTTTATTGCCCTGCTGAAGCGGGGGGCATGCAGCCCTTTCCAAGAGGCCTTCGTCGCGCCTCTCTTTTCTTCTCTTCTTGGTTAGTGCGCCGCCCGGGAAACCCAGGACCCTCGCGTTCGCACCCTAGTCCCTGCAAGGCCCCTGAATACCGGCAGGCTCCACTGGCCTGCTCGGCGGCATCCAGGCCCGGAAAGCCCTTCCCAGTCTCTCTGTGTATGCCGGGTGTAGGGCAACGCACTGCACACCCCCTGGAGGGAGCTAGATTTCCTCAGCACTGCACCAGCTACAGGGAACCTCTTCCCTCACGTCCTACTTGTCAAGGAACTCGGCCTCATTGCCCTTGTCGGAGCTGCACTTAGGAAAAGAATCTGCTTCGCAGGCCTTCTAGGAACCCTTAGCCGAGGGCAACCATACTTAGGGGAGAAAGTCAGCTTGCGTTCCTGCTGCCGCTGAAGTACAGTGCTTCCTCTTACCCGGCAGGCCTGTGGTAGAGGCTGAGCCCCGATAGAGGCTACCTAGAGGTTTCCTTGGATGCGGGAGTTGGCTACATGCGGAACCCCCCGTGAAGAAAAGTGGACTCAGGGGAGGAGCGAGTGTGTAGCTAGTGTCCTTGTGCACTTGCTAGAAAGCACAGGGAGGGGAACTACGTGTTGACTGGAAGCGGGGGTCTGAGGGCAGAAGCCTTGTGTTCCCATTTTGAAAGCTCCATTCCTGCTGCCTTGAAGCTACCCGAATAACCCCGTTTTGGGACGGGCCTCTCGGCACTGGAGGCAGGGCTCGGGAACGAGAAGGCATTTTCTCTGAATAATCAGGGTGCCTCCGGAGCCGTGTTGAGAGCTCATCCTGTCAGGCTGTCGGACTACAGGGAACGGCCCCTTGAGTGCCTGCCTCGAGAAAGGCCTTGAGTCGCCCTGCAGGAACGGAGCACGCAGCAAGCTCTTGGAGGTCTTAGTCACTGGTGTGCTTTATTGGATCGGTGCTGCCCGTTTCAGGACTCCTAGACGCTTCGGGTGTGCCCCCTTTTCCCTGCGAAAACCCCCGACCCCTGTGGGCATGCTGTGCCACACCCAGGCCCCTAGGCCCTTGAGAGAGGGGCCTACTGTGCATGCCGAGGGAAGGACTACACCCAGCGCTTTTAAAGGGGACGCCTACGATGCCTCGGCACTCCAACAGCATCAGGCACGCCTTGCTAGCCAGTCCCCCGTGCCCTGGAAGGGTTCGACATTGACCTTCTCTCAGCTGCACTGAGGAAAGAGTCTGCTTCGAACGCCTTCTGGCCCCTCGGTTGGAAAGTCACTCTACTCACGGAGAGAGTCAGCTTGCACGGCAGCGGCAACTAAAGCCGAGTTCTTCAGGCAAACACAGCACTGCGGTCTTTTGGAAGAGGCAGGCGCTTAGAGGCCTCACGAGAGCCTGCCTTGGTTGAGGCCGTTTGCTCCACGCAGAACACCCTGCGTCAACAAGTGGATGCAGGGGAGGGCCCACTGTGTACCTGGTGTGGTTTGGGGCCAGCTTACGTTTCCTGCCTGTCTGGCTTGCAATGCGGGCCTGAAGGCACAGGCCGCCTTCCCCACTGTGAAAGTTCCCTTGGTCGGGCCTTGAACTCCACCATGAGACCACCCCTCGGGACGGGCCTCTCGTCACGGTAGGCATGGCTCTGGGAAGCAAATGAGTTCTCTCTCGGAAAACAGGGTGCGTCCAGGGCCCGCTCGGGAGCTCATGCTGCGATGCTCTAATACCTACCTGGAGACCGAACGTCAGCCCCTCGCCTCGAGGAAAGTCGCTTTATTGCCCTGCTGAAGCGGGGGCATGCAGCCCTTTCCAAGAGGCCTTCGTCGCGCCTCTCTTTTCTTCTCTTCTTGGTTAGTGCGCCGCCCGGGAAACCCAGGACCCTCGCGTTCGCACCCAATCCCTGCAAGGCCCCTGAATACCGGCAGGCTCCACTGGCCTGCTCGGCGGCATCCAGGCCCGGAAAGCCCTTCCCAGTCTCTCTGTGTATGCCGGGTGTAGGGCAACGCACTGCACACCCCCTGGAGGGAGCTAGATTTCCTCAGCACTGCACCAGCTACAGGGAACCTCTTCCCTCACGTCCTACTTGTCAAGGAACTCGGCCTCATTGCCCTTGTCGGAGCTGCACTTAGGAAAAGAATCTGCTTCGCAGGCCTTCTAGGAACCCTTAGCCGAGGGCAACCATACTTAGGGGAGAAAGTCAGCTTGCGTTCCTGCTGCCGCTGAAGTACAGTGCTTCCTCTTACCCGGCAGGCCTGTGGTAGAGGCTGAGCCCCGATAGAGGCTACCTAGAGGTTTCCTTGGATGCGGGAGTTGGCTACATGCGGAACCCCCCGTGAAGAAAAGTGGACTCAGGGGAGGAGCGAGTGTGTAGCTAGTGTCCTTGTGCACTTGCTAGAAAGCACAGGGAGGGGAACTACGTGTCGACTGGAAGCGGGGGTCTGAGGGCAGAAGCCTTGTGTTCCCATTTTGAAAGCTCCATTCCTGCTGCCTTGAAGCTACCCGAATAACCCCGTTTTGGGACGGGCCTCTCGGCACTGGAGGCAGGGCTCGGGAACGAGAAGGCATTTTCTCTGAATAATCAGGGTGCCTCCGGAGCCGTGTTGAGAGCTCATCCTGTCAGGCTGTCGGACTACAGGGAACGGCCCCTTGAGTGCCTGCCTCGAGAAAGGCCTTGAGTCGCCCTGCAGGAACGGAGCACGCAGCAAGCTCTTGGAGGTCTTAGTCACTGGTGTGCTTTATTGGATCGGTGCTGCCCGTTTCAGGACTCCTAGACGCTTCGGGTGTGCCCCCTTTTCCCTGCGAAAACCCCCGACCCCTGGGGGCATGCTGTGCCACACCCAGGCCCCTAGGCCCTTGAGAGAGGGGCCTACTGTGCATGCCGAGGGAAGGACTACACCCAGCGCTTTTAAAGGGGACGCCTACGATGCCTCGGCACTCCAACAGCATCAGGCACGCCTTGCTAGCCAGTTCCCCCGTGCCCTGGAAGGGTTCGACATTGACCTTCTCTCAGCTGCACTGAGGAAAGAGTCTGCTTCGAACGCCTTCTGGCCCCTCGGTTGGAAAGTCACTCTACTCACGGAGAGAGTCAGCTTGCACGGCAGCGGCAACTAAAGCCGAGTTCTTCAGGCAAACACAGCACTGCGGTCTTTTGGAAGAGGCAGGCGCTTAGAGGCCTCACGAGAGCCTGCCTTGGTTGAGGCCGTTTGCTCCACGCAGAACACCCTGCGTCAACAAGTGGATGCAGGGGAGGGCCCACTGTGTACCTGGTGTGGTTTGGGGCCAGCTTACGTTTCCTGCCTGTCTGGCTTGCAATGCGGGCCTGAAGGCACAGGCCGCCTTCCCCACTGTGAAAGTTCCCTTGGTCGGGCCTTGAACTCCACGATGAGACCACCCCTCGGGACGGGCCTCTCGTCACGGTAGGCATGGCTCTGGGAAGCAAATGAGTTCTCTCTCGGAAAACAGGGTGCGTCCAGGGCCCGCTCGGGAGCTCATGCTGCGATGCTCTAATACCTACCTGGAGACCGAACGTCAGCCCCTCGCCTCGAGGAAAGTCGCTTTATTGCCCTGCTGAAGCGGGGGCATGCAGCCCTTTCCAAGAGGCCTTCGTCGCGCCTCTCTTTTCTTCTCTTCTTGGTTAGTGCGCGGCCCGGGAAACCCAGGACCCTCGCGTTCGCACCCTAGTCCCTGCAAGGCCCCTGAATACCGGCAGGCTCCACTGGCCTGCTCGGCGGCATCCAGGCCCGGAAAGCCCTTCCCAGTCTCTCTGTGTATGCCGGGTGTCGGGCAACGCACTGCACACCCCCTGGAGGGAGCTAGATTTCCTCAGCACTGCACCAGCTACAGGGAACCTCTTCCCTCACGTCCTACTTGTCAAGGAACTTGGCCTCATTGCTCTAGTCGGAGCTGCACTTAGGAAAAGAATCTGCTTCGCAGGCCTTCTAGGAACCCTTAGCCGAGGGCAACCATACTTAGGGGAGAAAGTCAGCTTGCGTTCCTGCTGCCGCTGAAGTACAGTGCTTCCTCTTACCCGGCAGGCCTGTGGTAGAGGCTGAGCCCCGATAGAGGCTACCTAGAGGTTTCCTTGGATGCGGGAGTTGGCTACATGCGGAACCCCCCGTGAAGAAAAGTGGACTCAGGGGAGGAGCGAGTGTGTAGCTAGTGTCCCTGTGCACTTGCTAGAAAGCACAGGGAGGGGAACTACGTGTCGACTGGAAGCGGGGGTCTGAGGGCAGAAGCCTTGTGTTCCCATTTTGAAAGCTCCATTCCTGCTGCCTTGAAGCTACCCGAACAACCCCGTTTTGGGACGGGCCTCTCGGCACTGGAGGCAGGGCTCGGGAACGAGAAGGCATTTTCTCTGAATAATCAGGGTGCCTCCGGAGCCGTGTTGAGAGCTCATCCTGTCAGGCTGTCGGACTACAGGGAACGGCCCCTTGAGTGCCTGCCTCGAGAAAGGCCTTGAGTCGCCCTGCAGGAACGGAGCACGCAGCAAGCTCTTGGAGGTCTTAGTCACTGGTGTGCTTTATTGGATCGGTGCTGCCCGTTTCAGGACTCCTAGACGCTTCGGGTGTGCCCCCTTTTCCCTGCGAAAACCCCCGACCCCTGTGGGCATGCTGTGCCACACCAGGGCCCCTAGGCCCTTGAGAGAGGGGCCTACTGTGCATGCCGAGGGAAGGACTACACCCAGCGCTTTTAAAGGGGACGCCTACGATGCCTCGGCACTCCAACAGCATCAGGCACGCCTTGCTAGCCAGTCCCCCGTGCCCTGGAAGGGTTCGACATTGACCTTCTCTCAGCTGCACTGAGGAAAGAGTCTGCTTCGAACGCCTTCTGGCCCCTCGGTTGGAAAGTCACTCTACTCACGGAGAGAGTCAGCTTGCACGGCAGCGGCAACTAAAGCCGAGTTCTTCAGGCAAACACAGCACTGCGGTCTTTTGGAAGAGGCAGGCGCTTAGAGGCCTCACGAGAGCCTGCCTTGGTTGAGGCCGTTTGCTCCACGCAGAACACCCTGCGTCAACAAGTGGATGCAGGGGAGGGCCCACTGTGTACCTGGTGTGGTTTGGGGCCAGCTTACGTTTCCTGCCTGTCTGGCTTGCAATGCGGGCCTGAAGGCACAGGCCGCCTTCCCCACTGTGAAAGTTCCCTTGGTCGGGCCTTGAACTCCACCATGAGACCACCCCTCGGGACGGGCCTCTCGTCACGGTAGGCATGGCTCTGGGAAGCAAATGAGTTCTCTCTCGGAAAACAGGGTGCGTCCAGGGCCCGCTCGGGAGCTCATGCTGCGATGCTCTAATACCTACCTGGAGACCGAACGTCAGCCCCTCGCCTCGAGGAAAGTCGCTTTATTGCCCTGCTGAAGCGGGGGCATGCAGCCCTTTCCAAGAGGCCTTCGTCGCGCCTCTCTTTTCTTCTCTTCTTGGTTAGTGCGCCGCCCGGGAAACCCAGGACCCTCGCGTTCGCACCCTAGTCCCTGCAAGGCCCCTGAATACCGGCAGGCTCCACTGGCCTGCTCGGCGGCATCCAGGCCCGGAAAGCCCTTCCCAGTCTCTCTGTGTATGCCGGGTGTAGGGCAACGCACTGCACACCCCCTGGAGGGAGCTAGATTTCCTCAGCACTGCACCAGCTACAGGGAACCTCTTCCCTCACGTCCTACTTGTCAAGGAACTCGGCCTCATTGCCCTTGTCGGAGCTGCACTTAGGAAAAGAATCTGCTTCGCAGGCCTTCTAGGAACCCTTAGCCGAGGGCAACCATACTTAGGGGAGAAAGTCAGCTTGCGTTCCTGCTGCCGCTGAAGTACAGTGCTTCCTCTTACCCGGCAGGCCTGTGGTAGAGGCTGAGCCCCGATAGAGGCTACCTAGAGGTTTCCTTGGATGCGGGAGTTGGCTACATGCGGAACCCCCCGTGAAGAAAAGTGGACTCAGGGGAGGAGCGAGTGTGTAGCTAGTGTCCCTGTGCACTTGCTAGAAAGCACAGGGAGGGGAACTACGTGTCGACTGGAAGCGGGGGTCTGAGGGCAGAAGCCTTGTGTTCCCATTTTGAAAGCTCCATTCCTGCTGCCTTGAAGCTACCCGAATAACCCCGTTTTGGGACGGGCCTCTCGGCACTGGAGGCAGGGCTCGGGAACGAGAAGGCATTTTCTCTGAATAATCAGGGTGCCTCCGGAGCCGTGTTGAGAGCTCATCCTGTCAGGCTGTCGGACTACAGGGAACGGCCCCTTGAGTGCCTGCCTCGAGAAAGGCCTTGAGTCGCCCTGCAGGAACGGAGCACGCAGCAAGCTCTTGGAGGTCTTAGTCACTGGTGTGCTTTATTGGATCGGTGCTGCCCGTTTCAGGACTCCTAGACGCTTCGGGTGTGCCCCCTTTTCCCTGCGAAAACCCCCGACCCCTGTGGGCATGCTGTGCCACACCAGGGCCCCTAGGCCCTTGAGAGAGGGGCCTACTGTGCATGCCGAGGGAAGGACTACACCCAGCGCTTTTAAAGGGGACGCCTACGATGCCTCGGCACTCCAACAGCATCAGGCACGCCTTGCTAGCCAGTCCCCCGTGCCCTGGAAGGGTTCGACATTGACCTTCTCTCAGCTGCACTGAGGAAAGAGTCTGCTTCGAACGCCTTCTGGCCCCTCGGTTGGAAAGTCACTCTACTCACGGAGAGAGTCAGCTTGCACGGCAGCGGCAACTAAAGCCGAGTTCTTCAGGCAAACACAGCACTGCGGTCTTTTGGAAGAGGCAGGCGCTTAGAGGCCTCACGAGAGCCTGCCTTGGTTGAGGCCGTTTGCTCCACGCAGAACACCCTGCGTCAACAAGTGGATGCAGGGGAGGGCCCACTGTGTACCTGGTGTGGTTTGGGGCCAGCTTACGTTTCCTGCCTGTCTGGCTTGCAATGCGGGCCTGAAGGCACAGGCCGCCTTCCCCACTGTGAAAGTTCCCTTGGTCGGGCCTTGAACTCCACCATGAGACCACCCCTCGGGACGGGCCTCTCGTCACGGTAGGCATGGCTCTGGGAAGCAAATGAGTTCTCTCTCGGAAAACAGGGTGCGTCCAGGGCCCGCTCGGGAGCTCATGCTGCGATGCTCTAATACCTACCTGGAGACCGAACGTCAGCCCCTCGCCTCGAGGAAAGTCGCTTTATTGCCCTGCTGAAGCGGGGGCATGCAGCCCTTTCCAAGAGGCCTTCGTCGCGCCTCTCTTTTCTTCTCTTCTTGGTTAGTGCGCCGCCCGGGAAACCCAGGACCCTCGCGTTCGCACCCTAGTCCCTGCAAGGCCCCTGAATACCGGCAGGCTCCACTGGCCTGCTCGGCGGCATCCAGGCCCGGAAAGCCCTTCCCAGTCTCTCTGTGTATGCCGGGTGTCGGGCAACGCACTGCACACCCCCTGGAGGGAGCTAGATTTCCTCAGCACTGCACCAGCTACAGGGAACCTCTTCCCTCACGTCCTACTTGTCAAGGAACTTGGCCTCATTGCTCTAGTCGGAGCTGCACTTAGGAAAAGAATCTGCTTCGCAGGCCTTCTAGGAACCCTTAGCCGAGGGCAACCATACTTAGGGGAGAAAGTCAGCTTGCGTTCCTGCTGCCGCTGAAGTACAGTGCTTCCTCTTACCCGGCAGGCCTGTGGTAGAGGCTGAGCCCCGATAGAGGCTACCTAGAGGTTTCCTTGGATGCGGGAGTTGGCTACATGCGGAACCCCCCGTGAAGAAAAGTGGACTCAGGGGAGGAGCGAGTGTGTAGCTAGTGTCCCTGTGCACTTGCTAGAAAGCACAGGGAGGGGAACTACGTGTCGACTGGAAGCGGGGGTCTGAGGGCAGAAGCCTTGTGTTCCCATTTTGAAAGCTCCATTCCTGCTGCCTTGAAGCTACCCGAACAACCCCGTTTTGGGACGGGCCTCTCGGCACTGGAGGCAGGGCTCGGGAACGAGAAGGCATTTTCTCTGAATAATCAGGGTGCCTCCGGAGCCGTGTTGAGAGCTCATCCTGTCAGGCTGTCGGACTACAGGGAACGGCCCCTTGAGTGCCTGCCTCGAGAAAGGCCTTGAGTCGCCCTGCAGGAACGGAGCACGCAGCAAGCTCTTGGAGGTCTTAGTCACTGGTGTGCTTTATTGGATCGGTGCTGCCCGTTTCAGGACTCCTAGACGCTTCGGGTGTGCCCCCTTTTCCCTGCGAAAACCCCCGACCCCTGGGGGCATGCTGTGCCACACCCAGGCCCCTAGGCCCTTGAGAGAGGGGCCTACTGTGCATGCCGAGGGAAGGACTACACCCAGCGCTTTTAAAGGGGACGCCTACGATGCCTCGGCACTCCAACAGCATCAGGCACGCCTTGCTAGCCAGTTCCCCCGTGCCCTGGAAGGGTTCGACATTGACCTTCTCTCAGCTGCACTGAGGAAAGAGTCTGCTTCGAACGCCTTCTGGCCCCTCGGTTGGAAAGTCACTCTACTCACGGAGAGAGTCAGCTTGCACGGCAGCGGCAACTAAAGCCGAGTTCTTCAGGCAAACACAGCACTGCGGTCTTTTGGAAGAGGCAGGCGCTTAGAGGCCTCACGAGAGCCTGCCTTGGTTGAGGCCGTTTGCTCCACGCAGAACACCCTGCGTCAACAAGTGGATGCAGGGGAGGGCCCACTGTGTACCTGGTGTGGTTTGGGGCCAGCTTACGTTTCCTGCCTGTCTGGCTTGCAATGCGGGCCTGAAGGCACAGGCCGCCTTCCCCACTGTGAAAGTTCCCTTGGTCGGGCCTTGAACTCCACGATGAGACCACCCCTCGGGACGGGCCTCTCGTCACGGTAGGCATGGCTCTGGGAAGCAAATGAGTTCTCTCTCGGAAAACAGGGTGCGTCCAGGGCCCGCTCGGGAGCTCATGCTGCGATGCTCTAATACCTACCTGGAGACCGAACGTCAGCCCCTCGCCTCGAGGAAAGTCGCTTTATTGCCCTGCTGAAGCGGGGGCATGCAGCCCTTTCCAAGAGGCCTTCGTCGCGCCTCTCTTTTCTTCTCTTCTTGGTTAGTGCGCGGCCCGGGAAACCCAGGACCCTCGCGTTCGCACCCTAGTCCCTGCAAGGCCCCTGAATACCGGCAGGCTCCACTGGCCTGCTCAGCGGCATCCAGGCCCGGAAAGCCCTTCCCAGTCTCTCTGTGTATGCCGGGTGTCGGGCAACGCACTGCACACCCCCTGGAGGGAGCTAGATTTCCTCAGCACTGCACCAGCTACAGGGAACCTCTTCCCTCACGTCCTACTTGTCAAGGAACTTGGCCTCATTGCTCTAGTCGGAGCTGCACTTAGGAAAAGAATCTGCTTCGCAGGCCTTCTAGGAACCCTTAGCCGAGGGCAACCATACTTAGGGGAGAAAGTCAGCTTGCGTTCCTGCTGCCGCTGAAGTACAGTGCTTCCTCTTACCCGGCAGGCCTGTGGTAGAGGCTGAGCCCCGATAGAGGCTACCTAGAGGTTTCCTTGGATGCGGGAGTTGGCTACATGCGGAACCCCCCGTGAAGAAAAGTGGACTCAGGGGAGGAGCGAGTGTGTAGCTAGTGTCCCTGTGCACTTGCTAGAAAGCACAGGGAGGGGAACTACGTGTCGACTGGAAGCGGGGGTCTGAGGGCAGAAGCCTTGTGTTCCCATTTTGAAAGCTCCATTCCTGCTGCCTTGAAGCTACCCGAACAACCCCGTTTTGGGACGGGCCTCTCGGCACTGGAGGCAGGGCTCGGGAACGAGAAGGCATTTTCTCTGAATAATCAGGGTGCCTCCGGAGCCGTGTTGAGAGCTCATCCTGTCAGGCTGTCGGACTACAGGGAACGGCCCCTTGAGTGCCTGCCTCGAGAAAGGCCTTGAGTCGCCCTGCAGGAACGGAGCACGCAGCAAGCTCTTGGAGGTCTTAGTCACTGGTGTGCTTTATTGGATCGGTGCTGCCCGTTTCAGGACTCCTAGACGCTTCGGGTGTGCCCCCTTTTCCCTGCGAAAACCCCCGACCCCTGTGGGCATGCTGTGCCACACCAGGGCCCCTAGGCCCTTGAGAGAGGGGCCTACTGTGCATGCCGAGGGAAGGACTACACCCAGCGCTTTTAAAGGGGACGCCTACGATGCCTCGGCACTCCAACAGCATCAGGCACGCCTTGCTAGCCAGTCCCCCGTGCCCTGGAAGGGTTCGACATTGACCTTCTCTCAGCTGCACTGAGGAAAGAGTCTGCTTCGAACGCCTTCTGGCCCCTCGGTTGGAAAGTCACTCTACTCACGGAGAGAGTCAGCTTGCACGGCAGCGGCAACTAAAGCCGAGTTCTTCAGGCAAACACAGCACTGCGGTCTTTTGGAAGAGGCAGGCGCTTAGAGGCCTCACGAGAGCCTGCCTTGGTTGAGGCCGTTTGCTCCACGCAGAACACCCTGCGTCAACAAGTGGATGCAGGGGAGGGCCCACTGTGTACCTGGTGTGGTTTGGGGCCAGCTTACGTTTCCTGCCTGTCTGGCTTGCAATGCGGGCCTGAAGGCACAGGCCGCCTTCCCCACTGTGAAAGTTCCCTTGGTCGGGCCTTGAACTCCACCATGAGACCACCCCTCGGGACGGGCCTCTCGTCACGGTAGGCATGGCTCTGGGAAGCAAATGAGTTCTCTCTCGGAAAACAGGGTGCGTCCAGGGCCCGCTCGGGAGCTCATGCTGCGATGCTCTAATACCTACCTGGAGACCGAACGTCAGCCCCTCGCCTCGAGGAAAGTCGCTTTATTGCCCTGCTGAAGCGGGGGCATGCAGCCCTTTCCAAGAGGCCTTCGTCGCGCCTCTCTTTTCTTCTCTTCTTGGTTAGTGCGCCGCCCGGGAAACCCAGGACCCTCGCGTTCGCACCCTAGTCCCTGCAAGGCCCCTGAATACCGGCAGGCTCCACTGGCCTGCTCGGCGGCATCCAGGCCCGGAAAGCCCTTCCCAGTCTCTCTGTGTATGCCGGGTGTAGGGCAACGCACTGCACACCCCCTGGAGGGAGCTAGATTTCCTCAGCACTGCACCAGCTACAGGGAACCTCTTCCCTCACGTCCTACTTGTCAAGGAACTCGGCCTCATTGCCCTTGTCGGAGCTGCACTTAGGAAAAGAATCTGCTTCGCAGGCCTTCTAGGAACCCTTAGCCGAGGGCAACCATACTTAGGGGAGAAAGTCAGCTTGCGTTCCTGCTGCCGCTGAAGTACAGTGCTTCCTCTTACCCGGCAGGCCTGTGGTAGAGGCTGAGCCCCGATAGAGGCTACCTAGAGGTTTCCTTGGATGCGGGAGTTGGCTACATGCGGAACCCCCCGTGAAGAAAAGTGGACTCAGGGGAGGAGCGAGTGTGTAGCTAGTGTCCCTGTGCACTTGCTAGAAAGCACAGGGAGGGGAACTACGTGTCGACTGGAAGCGGGGGTCTGAGGGCAGAAGCCTTGTGTTCCCATTTTGAAAGCTCCATTCCTGCTGCCTTGAAGCTACCCGAATAACCCCGTTTTGGGACGGGCCTCTCGGCACTGGAGGCAGGGCTCGGGAACGAGAAGGCATTTTCTCTGAATAATCAGGGTGCCTCCGGAGCCGTGTTGAGAGCTCATCCTGTCAGGCTGTCGGACTACAGGGAACGGCCCCTTGAGTGCCTGCCTCGAGAAAGGCCTTGAGTCGCCCTGCAGGAACGGAGCACGCAGCAAGCTCTTGGAGGTCTTAGTCACTGGTGTGCTTTATTGGATCGGTGCTGCCCGTTTCAGGACTCCTAGACGCTTCGGGTGTGCCCCCTTTTCCCTGCGAAAACCCCCGACCCCTGTGGGCATGCTGTGCCACACCAGGGCCCCTAGGCCCTTGAGAGAGGGGCCTACTGTGCATGCCGAGGGAAGGACTACACCCAGCGCTTTTAAAGGGGACGCCTACGATGCCTCGGCACTCCAACAGCATCAGGCACGCCTTGCTAGCCAGTCCCCCGTGCCCTGGAAGGGTTCGACATTGACCTTCTCTCAGCTGCACTGAGGAAAGAGTCTGCTTCGAACGCCTTCTGGCCCCTCGGTTGGAAAGTCACTCTACTCACGGAGAGAGTCAGCTTGCACGGCAGCGGCAACTAAAGCCGAGTTCTTCAGGCAAACACAGCACTGCGGTCTTTTGGAAGAGGCAGGCGCTTAGAGGCCTCACGAGAGCCTGCCTTGGTTGAGGCCGTTTGCTCCACGCAGAACACCCTGCGTCAACAAGTGGATGCAGGGGAGGGCCCACTGTGTACCTGGTGTGGTTTGGGGCCAGCTTACGTTTCCTGCCTGTCTGGCTTGCAATGCGGGCCTGAAGGCACAGGCCGCCTTCCCCACTGTGAAAGTTCCCTTGGTCGGGCCTTGAACTCCACCATGAGACCACCCCTCGGGACGGGCCTCTCGTCACGGTAGGCATGGCTCTGGGAAGCAAATGAGTTCTCTCTCGGAAAACAGGGTGCGTCCAGGGCCCGCTCGGGAGCTCATGCTGCGATGCTCTAATACCTACCTGGAGACCGAACGTCAGCCCCTCGCCTCGAGGAAAGTCGCTTTATTGCCCTGCTGAAGCGGGGGCATGCAGCCCTTTCCAAGAGGCCTTCGTCGCGCCTCTCTTTTCTTCTCTTCTTGGTTAGTGCGCCGCCCGGGAAACCCAGGACCCTCGCGTTCGCACCCTAGTCCCTGCAAGGCCCCTGAATACCGGCAGGCTCCACTGGCCTGCTCGGCGGCATCCAGGCCCGGAAAGCCCTTCCCAGTCTCTCTGTGTATGCCGGGTGTCGGGCAACGCACTGCACACCCCCTGGAGGGAGCTAGATTTCCTCAGCACTGCACCAGCTACAGGGAACCTCTTCCCTCACGTCCTACTTGTCAAGGAACTTGGCCTCATTGCTCTAGTCGGAGCTGCACTTAGGAAAAGAATCTGCTTCGCAGGCCTTCTAGGAACCCTTAGCCGAGGGCAACCATACTTAGGGGAGAAAGTCAGCTTGCGTTCCTGCTGCCGCTGAAGTACAGTGCTTCCTCTTACCCGGCAGGCCTGTGGTAGAGGCTGAGCCCCGATAGAGGCTACCTAGAGGTTTCCTTGGATGCGGGAGTTGGCTACATGCGGAACCCCCCGTGAAGAAAAGTGGACTCAGGGGAGGAGCGAGTGTGTAGCTAGTGTCCCTGTGCACTTGCTAGAAAGCACAGGGAGGGGAACTACGTGTCGACTGGAAGCGGGGGTCTGAGGGCAGAAGCCTTGTGTTCCCATTTTGAAAGCTCCATTCCTGCTGCCTTGAAGCTACCCGAACAACCCCGTTTTGGGACGGGCCTCTCGGCACTGGAGGCAGGGCTCGGGAACGAGAAGGCATTTTCTCTGAATAATCAGGGTGCCTCCGGAGCCGTGTTGAGAGCTCATCCTGTCAGGCTGTCGGACTACAGGGAACGGCCCCTTGAGTGCCTGCCTCGAGAAAGGCCTTGAGTCGCCCTGCAGGAACGGAGCACGCAGCAAGCTCTTGGAGGTCTTAGTCACTGGTGTGCTTTATTGGATCGGTGCTGCCCGTTTCAGGACTCCTAGACGCTTCGGGTGTGCCCCCTTTTCCCTGCGAAAACCCCCGACCCCTGTGGGCATGCTGTGCCACACCAGAGCCCCTAGGCCCTTGAGAGAGGGGCCTACTGTGCATGCCGAGGGAAGGACTACACCCAGCGCTTTTAAAGGGGACGCCTACGATGCCTCGGCACTCCAACAGCATCAGGCACGCCTTGCTAGCCAGTCCCCCGTGCCCTGGAAGGGTTCGACATTGACCTTCTCTCAGCTGCACTGAGGAAAGAGTCTGCTTCGAACGCCTTCTGGCCCCTCGGTTGGAAAGTCACTCTACTCACGGAGAGAGTCAGCTTGCACGGCAGCGGCAACTAAAGCCGAGTTCTTCAGGCAAACACAGCACTGCGGTCTTTTGGAAGAGGCAGGCGCTTAGAGGCCTCACGAGAGCCTGCCTTGGTTGAGGCCGTTTGCTCCACGCAGAACACCCTGCGTCAACAAGTGGATGCAGGGGAGGGCCCACTGTGTACCTGGTGTGGTTTGGGGCCAGCTTACGTTTCCTGCCTGTCTGGCTTGCAATGCGGGCCTGAAGGCACAGGCCGCCTTCCCCACTGTGAAAGTTCCCTTGGTCGGGCCTTGAACTCCACGATGAGACCACCCCTCGGGACGGGCCTCTCGTCACGGTAGGCATGGCTCTGGGAAGCAAATGAGTTCTCTCTCGGAAAACAGGGTGCGTCCAGGGCCCGCTCGGGAGCTCATGCTGCGATGCTCTAATACCTACCTGGAGACCGAACGTCAGCCCCTCGCCTCGAGGAAAGTCGCTTTATTGCCCTGCTGAAGCGGGGGCATGCAGCCCTTTCCAAGAGGCCTTCGTCGCGCCTCTCTTTTCTTCTCTTCTTGGTTAGTGCGCCGCCCGGGAAACCCAGGACCCTCGCGTTCGCACCCTAGTCCCTGCAAGGCCCCTGAATACCGGCAGGCTCCACTGGCCTGCTCGGCGGCATCCAGGCCCGGAAAGCCCTTCCCAGTCTCTCTGTGTATGCCGGGTGTAGGGCAACGCACTGCACACCCCCTGGAGGGAGCTAGATTTCCTCAGCACTGCACCAGCTACAGGGAACCTCTTCCCTCACGTCCTACTTGTCAAGGAACTCGGCCTCATTGCCCTTGTCGGAGCTGCACTTAGGAAAAGAATCTGCTTCGCAGGCCTTCTAGGAACCCTTAGCCGAGGGCAACCATACTTAGGGGAGAAAGTCAGCTTGCGTTCCTGCTGCCGCTGAAGTACAGTGCTTCCTCTTACCCGGCAGGCCTGTGGTAGAGGCTGAGCCCCGATAGAGGCTACCTAGAGGTTTCCTTGGATGCGGGAGTTGGCTACATGCGGAACCCCCCGTGAAGAAAAGTGGACTCAGGGGAGGAGCGAGTGTGTAGCTAGTGTCCTTGTGCACTTGCTAGAAAGCACAGGGAGGGGAACTACGTGTTGACTGGAAGCGGGGGTCTGAGGGCAGAAGCCTTGTGTTCCCATTTTGAAAGCTCCATTCCTGCTGCCTTGAAGCTACCCGAATAACCCCGTTTTGGGACGGGCCTCTCGGCACTGGAGGCAGGGCTCGGGAACGAGAAGGCATTTTCTCTGAATAATCAGGGTGCCTCCGGAGCCGTGTTGAGAGCTCATCCTGTCAGGCTGTCGGACTACAGGGAACGGCCCCTTGAGTGCCTGCCTCGAGAAAGGCCTTGAGTCGCCCTGCAGGAACGGAGCACGCAGCAAGCTCTTGGAGGTCTTAGTCACTGGTGTGCTTTATTGGATCGGTGCTGCCCGTTTCAGGACTCCTAGACGCTTCGGGTGTGCCCCCTTTTCCCTGCGAAAACCCCCGACCCCTGTGGGCATGCTGTGCCACACCCAGGCCCCTAGGCCCTTGAGAGAGGGGCCTACTGTGCATGCCGAGGGAAGGACTACACCCAGCGCTTTTAAAGGGGACGCCTACGATGCCTCGGCACTCCAACAGCATCAGGCACGCCTTGCTAGCCAGTCCCCCGTGCCCTGGAAGGGTTCGACATTGACCTTCTCTCAGCTGCACTGAGGAAAGAGTCTGCTTCGAACGCCTTCTGGCCCCTCGGTTGGAAAGTCACTCTACTCACGGAGAGAGTCAGCTTGCACGGCAGCGGCAACTAAAGCCGAGTTCTTCAGGCAAACACAGCACTGCGGTCTTTTGGAAGAGGCAGGCGCTTAGAGGCCTCACGAGAGCCTGCCTTGGTTGAGGCCGTTTGCTCCACGCAGAACACCCTGCGTCAACAAGTGGATGCAGGGGAGGGCCCACTGTGTACCTGGTGTGGTTTGGGGCCAGCTTACGTTTCCTGCCTGTCTGGCTTGCAATGCGGGCCTGAAGGCACAGGCCGCCTTCCCCACTGTGAAAGTTCCCTTGGTCGGGCCTTGAACTCCACCATGAGACCACCCCTCGGGACGGGCCTCTCGTCACGGTAGGCATGGCTCTGGGAAGCAAATGAGTTCTCTCTCGGAAAACAGGGTGCGTCCAGGGCCCGCTCGGGAGCTCATGCTGCGATGCTCTAATACCTACCTGGAGACCGAACGTCAGCCCCTCGCCTCGAGGAAAGTCGCTTTATTGCCCTGCTGAAGCGGGGGCATGCAGCCCTTTCCAAGAGGCCTTCGTCGCGCCTCTCTTTTCTTCTCTTCTTGGTTAGTGCGCCGCCCGGGAAACCCAGGACCCTCGCGTTCGCACCCTAGTCCCTGCAAGGCCCCTGAATACCGGCAGGCTCCACTGGCCTGCTCGGTGGCATCCAGGCCTGGAAAGCCCTTCCCAGTCTCTCTGTGTATGCCGGGTGTCGGGCAACGCACTGCACAGCCCCTGGAGGGAGCTAGATGTCCTCAGCACTGCACCAGCTACAGGGAACCTCTTCCCTCACGTCCTACTTGTCAAGGAACTCGGCCTCATTGCCCTTGTCGGAGCTGCACTTAGGAAAAGAATCTGCTTCGCAGGCCTTCTAGGAACCCTTAGCCGAGGGCAACCATACTTAGGGGAGAAAGTCAGCTTGCGTTCCTGCTGCCGCTGAAGTACAGTGCTTCCTCTTACCCGGCAGGCCTGTGGTAGAGGCTGAGCCCCGATAGAGGCTACCTAGAGGTTTCCTTGGATGCGGGAGTTGGCTACATGCGGAACACCCCGTGAAGAAAAGTGGACTCAGGGGAGGAGCGAGTGTGTAGCTAGTGTCCCTGTGCACTTGCTAGAAAGCACAGGGAGGGGAACTACGTGTCGACTGGAAGCGGGGGTCTGAGGGCAGAAGCCTTGTGTTCCCGTTTTGAAAGCTCCATTCCTGCTGCCTTGAAGCTACCCGAATAACCCCGTTTTCGGACGGGCCTCTCGGCACTGGAGGCAGGGCTCGGGAACGAGAAGGCATTTTCTCTGAATAATCAGGGTGCTTCCGGAGCCGTGTTGGGAGCTCATCCTGTCAGGCTGTCGGACTACAGGGAACGGCCCCTTGAGGGCCTGCCTCGAGAAAGGCCTTGAGTCGCCCTGCAGGAACGGAGCACACAGCAAGCTCTTGGAGGTCTTAGTCACTGGTGTGCTTTATTGGATCGGTGCTGCCCGTTTCAGGACTCCTAGACGCTTCGGGTGTGCCCCCTTTTCCCTGCGAAAACCCCCGGCCCCTGGGGGCATGCTGTGCCACACCCAGGCCCCTAGGCCCTTGAGAGAGGGGCCTACTGTGCATGCCGAGGGAAGGACTACACCCAGCGCTTTTAAAGGGGTCGCCTACGATGCCTCGGCACTCCAACAGCATCAGGCACGCCTTGCTAGCCAGTCCCCCGTGCCCTGGAAGGGTTCGACATTGACCTTCTCTCAGCTGCACTGAGGAAAGAGTCTGCTTCGAACGCCTTCTGGCCCCTCGGTTGGAAAGTCACTCTACTCACGGAGAGAGTCAGCTTGCACGGCAGCGGCAACTAAAGCCGAGTTCTTCAGGCAAACACAGCACTGCGGTCTTTTGGAAGAGGCAGGCGCTTAGAGGCCTCACGAGAGCCTGCCTTGGTTGAGGCCGTTTGCTCCACGCAGAACACCCTGCGTCAACAAGTGGATGCAGGGGAGGGCCCACTGTGTACCTGGTGTGGTTTGGGGCCAGCTTACGTTTCCTGCCTGTCTGGCTTGCAATGCGGGCCTGAAGGCACAGGCCGCCTTCCCCACTGTGAAAGTTCCCTTGGTCGGGCCTTGAACTCCACCATGAGACCACCCCTCGGGACGGGCCTCTCGTCACGGTAGGCATGGCTCTGGGAAGCAAATGAGTTCTCTCTCGGAAAACAGGGTGCGTCCAGGGCCCGCTCGGGAGCTCATGCTGCGATGCTCTAATACCTACCTGGAGACCGAACGTCAGCCCCTCGCCTCGAGGAAAGTCGCTTTATTGCCCTGCTGAAGCGGGGGCATGCAGCCCTTTCCAAGAGGCCTTCGTCGCGCCTCTCTTTTCTTCTCTTCTTGGTTAGTGCGCCGCCCGGGAAACCCAGGACCCTCGCGTTCGCACCCTAGTCCCTGCAAGGCCCCTGAATACCGGCAGGCTCCACTGGCCTGCTCGGCGGCATCCAGGCCCGGAAAGCCCTTCCCAGTCTCTCTGTGTATGCCGGGTGTCGGGCAACGCACTGCACACCCCCTGGAGGGAGCTAGATGTCCTCAGCACTGCACCAGCTACAGGGAACCTCTTCCCTCACGTCCTACTTGTCAAGGAACTCGGCCTCATTGCCCTTGTCGGAGTTGCACTTAGGAAAAGAATCTGCTTCGCAGGCCTTCTAGGAACCCTTAGCCGAGGGCAACCATACTTAGGGGAGAAAGTCAGCTTGCGTTCCTGCTGCCGCTGAAGTACAGTGCTTCCTCTTACCCGGCAGGCCTGTGGTAGAGGCTGAGCCCCGATAGAGGCTACCTAGAGGTTTCCTTGGATGCGGGAGTTGGCTACATGCGGAACACCCCGTGAAAAAAGTGGACTCAGGGGAGGAGCGAGTGTGTAGCTAGTGTCCCTGTGCACTTGCTAGAAAGCACAGGGAGGGGAACTACGTGTCGACTGGAAGCGGGGGTCTGAGGGCAGAAGCCTTGTGTTCCCGTTTTGAAAGCTCCATTCCTGCTGCCTTGAAGCTACCCGAATAACCCCGTTTTGGGACGGGCCTCTCGGCACTGGAGGCAGGGCTCGGGAACGAGAAGGCATTTTCTCTGAATAATCAGGGTGCTTCCGGAGCCGTGTTGGGAGCTCATCCTGTCAGGCTGTCGGACTACAGGGAACGGCCCCTTGAGGGCCTGCCTCGAGAAAGGCCTTGAGTCGCCCTGCAGGAACGGAGCACACAGCAAGCTCTTGGAGGTCTTAGTCACTGGTGTGCTTTATTGGATCGCTGCTGCCCGTTTCAGGACTCCTGGACGCTTCGGGTGTGCCCCCTTTTCCCTGCGAAAACCCCCGGCCCCTGTGGGCATGCTGTGCCACACCCAGGCCCCTAGGCCCTTGAGAGAGGGGCCTACTGTGCATGCCGAGGGAAGGACTATACCCAGCGCTTTTAAAGGGGACGCCTACGATGCCTCGGCACTCCAACAGCATCAGGCACGCCTTGCTAGCCAGTCCCCCGTGCCCTGGAAGGGTTCGACATTGACCTTCTCTCAGCTGCACTGAGGAAAGAGTCTGCTTCGAACGCCTTCTGGCCCCTCGGTTGGAAAGTCACTCTACTCACGGAGAGAGTCAGCTTGCACGGCAGCGGCAACTAAAGCCGAGTTCTTCAGGCAAACACAGCACTGCGGTCTTTTGGAAGAGGCAGGCGCTTAGAGGCCTCACGAGAGCCTGCCTTGGTTGAGGCCGTTTGCTCCACGCAGAACACCCTGCGTCAACAAGTGGATGCAGGGGAGGGCCCACTGTGTACCTGGTGTGGTTTGGGGCCAGCTTACGTTTCCTGCCTGTCTGGCTTGCAATGCGGGCCTGAAGGCACAGGCCGCCTTCCCCACTGTGAAAGTTCCCTTGGTCGGGCCTTGAACTCCACCATGAGACCACCCCTCGGGACGGGCCTCTCGTCACGGTAGGCATGGCTCTGGGAAGCAAATGAGTTCTCTCTCGGAAAACAGGGTGCGTCCAGGGCCCGCTCGGGAGCTCATGCTGCGATGCTCTAATACCTACCTGGAGACCGAACGTCAGCCCCTCGCCTCGAGGAAAGTCGCTTTATTGCCCTGCTGAAGCGGGGGCATGCAGCCCTTTCCAAGAGGCCTTCGTCGCGCCTCTCTTTTCTTCACTTCTTGGTTAGTGCGCCGCCCGGGAAACCCAGGACCCTCGCGTTCGCACCCTAGTCCCTGCAAGGCCCCTGAATCCCGGCAGGCTCCACTGGCCTGCTCAGCGGCATCCAGGCCCGGAAAGCCCTTCCCAGTCTCTCTGTGTATGCCGGGTGTCGGGCAACGCACTGCACACCCCCTGGAGGGAGCTAGATGTCCTCAGCACTGCACCAGCTACAGGGAACCTCTTCCCTCACGTCCTACTTGTCAAGGAACTCGGCCTCATTGCCCTTGTCGGAGCTGCACTTAGGAAAAGAATCTGCTTCGCAGGCCTTCTAGGAACCCTTAGCCGAGGGCAACCATACTTAGGGGAGAAAGTCAGCTTGCGTTCCTGCTGCCGCTGAAGTACAGTGCTTCCTCTTACCCGGCAGGCCTGTGGTAGAGGCTGAGCCCCGATAGAGGCTACCTAGAGGTTTCCTTGGATGCGGGAGTTGGCTACATGCGGAACACCCCGTGAAGAAAAGTGGACTCAGGGGAGGAGCGAGTGTGTAGCTAGTGTCCCTGTGCACTTGCTAGAAAGCACAGGGAGGGGAACTACGTGTCGACTGGAAGCGGGGGTCTGAGGGCAGAAGCCTTGTGTTCCCGTTTTGAAAGCTCCATTCCTGCTGCCTTGAAGCTACCCGAATAACCCCGTTTTGGGACGGGCCTCTCGGCACTGGAGGCAGGGCTCGGGAACGAGAAGGCATTTTCTCTGAATAATCAGGGTGCTTCCGGAGCCGTGTTGGGAGCTCATCCTGTCAGGCTGTCGGACTCCAGGGAACGGCCCCTTGAGGGCCTGCCTCGAGAAAGGCCTTGAGTCGCCCTGCAGGAACGGAGCACACAGCAAGCTCTTGGAGGTCTTAGTCACTGGTGTGCTTTATTGGATCGGTGCTGCCCGTTTCAGGACTCCTAGACGCTTCGGGTGTGCCCCCTTTTCCCTGCGAAAACCCCCGGCCCCTGGGGGCATGCTGTGCCACACCCAGGCCCCTAGGCCCTTGAGAGAGGGGCCTACTGTGCATGCCGAGGGAAGGACTACACCCAGCGCTTTTAAAGGGGTCGCCTACGATGCCTCGGCACTCCAACAGCATCAGGCACGCCTTGCTAGCCAGTCCCCCGTGCCCTGGAAGGGTTCGACATTGACCTTCTCTCAGCTGCACTGAGGAAAGAGTCTGCTTCGAACGCCTTCTGGCCCCTCGGTTGGAAAGTCACTCTACTCACGGAGAGAGTCAGCTTGCACGGCAGCGGCAACTAAAGCCGAGTTCTTCAGGCAAACACAGCACTGCGGTCTTTTGGAAGAGGCAGGCGCTTAGAGGCCTCACGAGAGCCTGCCTTGGTTGAGGCCGTTTGCTCCACGCAGAACACCCTGCGTCAACAAGTGGATGCAGGGGAGGGCCCACTGTGTACCTGGTGTGGTTTGGGGCCAGCTTACGTTTCCTGCCTGTCTGGCTTGCAATGCGGGCCTGAAGGCACAGGCCGCCTTCCCCACTGTGAAAGTTCCCTTGGTCGGGCCTTGAACTCCACGATGAGACCACCCCTCGGGACGGGCCTCTCGTCACGGTAGGCATGGCTCTGGGAAGCAAATGAGTTCTCTCTCGGAAAACAGGGTGCGTCCAGGGCCCGCTCGGGAGCTCATGCTGCGATGCTCTAATACCTACCTGGAGACCGAACGTCAGCCCCTCGCCTCGAGGAAAGTCGCTTTATTGCCCTGCTGAAGCGGGGGCATGCAGCCCTTTCCAAGAGGCCTTCGTCGCGCCTCTCTTTTCTTCTCTTCTTGGTTAGTGCGCCGCCCGGGAAACCCAGGACCCTCGCGTTCGCACCCTAGTCCCTGCAAGGCCCCTGAATACCGGCAGGCTCCACTGGCCTGCTCGGCGGCATCCAGGCCCGGAAAGCCCTTCCCAGTCTCTCTGTGTATGCCGGGTGTCGGGCAACGCACTGCACACCCCCTGGAGGGAGCTAGATGTCCTCAGCACTGCACCAGCTACAGGGAACCTCTTCCCTCACGTCCTACTTGTCAAGGAACTCGGCCTCATTGCCCTTGTCGGAGTTGCACTTAGGAAAAGAATCTGCTTCGCAGGCCTTCTAGGAACCCTTAGCCGAGGGCAACCATACTTAGGGGAGAAAGTCAGCTTGCGTTCCTGCTGCCGCTGAAGTACAGTGCTTCCTCTTACCCGGCAGGCCTGTGGTAGAGGCTGAGCCCCGATAGAGGCTACCTAGAGGTTTCCTTGGATGCGGGAGTTGGCTACATGCGGAACACCCCGTGAAAAAAGTGGACTCAGGGGAGGAGCGAGTGTGTAGCTAGTGTCCCTGTGCACTTGCTAGAAAGCACAGGGAGGGGAACTACGTGTCGACTGGAAGCGGGGGTCTGAGGGCAGAAGCCTTGTGTTCCCGTTTTGAAAGCTCCATTCCTGCTGCCTTGAAGCTACCCGAATAACCCCGTTTTGGGACGGGCCTCTCGGCACTGGAGGCAGGGCTCGGGAACGAGAAGGCATTTTCTCTGAATAATCAGGGTGCTTCCGGAGCCGTGTTGGGAGCTCATCCTGTCAGGCTGTCGGACTACAGGGAACGGCCCCTTGAGGGCCTGCCTCGAGAAAGGCCTTGAGTCGCCCTGCAGGAACGGAGCACACAGCAAGCTCTTGGAGGTCTTAGTCACTGGTGTGCTTTATTGGATCGCTGCTGCCCGTTTCAGGACTCCTGGACGCTTCGGGTGTGCCCCCTTTTCCCTGCGAAAACCCCCGGCCCCTGTGGGCATGCTGTGCCACACCCAGGCCCCTAGGCCCTTGAGAGAGGGGCCTACTGTGCATGCCGAGGGAAGGACTATACCCAGCGCTTTTAAAGGGGACGCCTACGATGCCTCGGCACTCCAACAGCATCAGGCACGCCTTGCTAGCCAGTCCCCCGTGCCCTGGAAGGGTTCGACATTGACCTTCTCTCAGCTGCACTGAGGAAAGAGTCTGCTTCGAACGCCTTCTGGCCCCTCGGTTGGAAAGTCACTCTACTCACGGAGAGAGTCAGCTTGCACGGCAGCGGCAACTAAAGCCGAGTTCTTCAGGCAAACACAGCACTGCGGTCTTTTGGAAGAGGCAGGCGCTTAGAGGCCTCACGAGAGCCTGCCTTGGTTGAGGCCGTTTGCTCCACGCAGAACACCCTGCGTCAACAAGTGGATGCAGGGGAGGGCCCACTGTGTACCTGGTGTGGTTTGGGGCCAGCTTACGTTTCCTGCCTGTCTGGCTTGCAATGCGGGCCTGAAGGCACAGGCCGCCTTCCCCACTGTGAAAGTTCCCTTGGTCGGGCCTTGAACTCCACGATGAGACCACCCCTCGGGACGGGCCTCTCGTCACGGTAGGCATGGCTCTGGGAAGCAAATGAGTTCTCTCTCGGAAAACAGGGTGCGTCCAGGGCCCGCTCGGGAGCTCATGCTGCGATGCTCTAATACCTACCTGGAGACCGAACGTCAGCCCCTCGCCTCGAGGAAAGTCGCTTTATTGCCCTGCTGAAGCGGGGGCATGCAGCCCTTTCCAAGAGGCCTTCGTCGCGCCTCTCTTTTCTTCACTTCTTGGTTAGTGCGCCGCCCGGGAAACCCAGGACCCTCGCGTTCGCACCCTAGTCCCTGCAAGGCCCCTGAATCCCGGCAGGCTCCACTGGCCTGCTCAGCGGCATCCAGGCCCGGAAAGCCCTTCCCAGTCTCTCTGTGTATGCCGGGTGTCGGGCAACGCACTGCACACCCCCTGGAGGGAGCTAGATGTCCTCAGCACTGCACCAGCTACAGGGAACCTCTTCCCTCACGTCCTACTTGTCAAGGAACTCGGCCTCATTGCCCTTGTCGGAGCTGCACTTAGGAAAAGAATCTGCTTCGCAGGCCTTCTAGGAACCCTTAGCCGAGGGCAACCATACTTAGGGGAGAAAGTCAGCTTGCGTTCCTGCTGCCGCTGAAGTACAGTGCTTCCTCTTACCCGGCAGGCCTGTGGTAGAGGCTGAGCCCCGATAGAGGCTACCTAGAGGTTTCCTTGGATGCGGGAGTTGGCTACATGCGGAACACCCCGTGAAGAAAAGTGGACTCAGGGGAGGAGCGAGTGTGTAGCTAGTGTCCCTGTGCACTTGCTAGAAAGCACAGGGAGGGGAACTACGTGTCGACTGGAAGCGGGGGTCTGAGGGCAGAAGCCTTGTGTTCCCGTTTTGAAAGCTCCATTCCTGCTGCCTTGAAGCTACCCGAATAACCCCGTTTTCGGACGGGCCTCTCGGCACTGGAGGCAGGGCTCGGGAACGAGAAGGCATTTTCTCTGAATAATCAGGGTGCTTCCGGAGCCGTGTTGGGAGCTCATCCTGTCAGGCTGTCGGACTACAGGGAACGGCCCCTTGAGGGCCTGCCTCGAGAAAGGCCTTGAGTCGCCCTGCAGGAACGGAGCACACAGCAAGCTCTTGGAGGTCTTAGTCACTGGTGTGCTTTATTGGATCGGTGCTGCCCGTTTCAGGACTCCTAGACGCTTCGGGTGTGCCCCCTTTTCCCTGCGAAAACCCCCGGCCCCTGGGGGCATGCTGTGCCACACCCAGGCCCCTAGGCCCTTGAGAGAGGGGCCTACTGTGCATGCCGAGGGAAGGACTACACCCAGCGCTTTTAAAGGGGTCGCCTACGATGCCTCGGCACTCCAACAGCATCAGGCACGCCTTGCTAGCCAGTCCCCCGTGCCCTGGAAGGGTTCGACATTGACCTTCTCTCAGCTGCACTGAGGAAAGAGTCTGCTTCGAACGCCTTCTGGCCCCTCGGTTGGAAAGTCACTCTACTCACGGAGAGAGTCAGCTTGCACGGCAGCGGCAACTAAAGCCGAGTTCTTCAGGCAAACACAGCACTGCGGTCTTTTGGAAGAGGCAGGCGCTTAGAGGCCTCACGAGAGCCTGCCTTGGTTGAGGCCGTTTGCTCCACGCAGAACACCCTGCGTCAACAAGTGGATGCAGGGGAGGGCCCACTGTGTACCTGGTGTGGTTTGGGGCCAGCTTACGTTTCCTGCCTGTCTGGCTTGCAATGCGGGCCTGAAGGCACAGGCCGCCTTCCCCACTGTGAAAGTTCCCTTGGTCGGGCCTTGAACTCCACGATGAGACCACCCCTCGGGACGGGCCTCTCGTCACGGTAGGCATGGCTCTGGGAAGCAAATGAGTTCTCTCTCGGAAAACAGGGTGCGTCCAGGGCCCGCTCGGGAGCTCATGCTGCGATGCTCTAATACCTACCTGGAGACCGAACGTCAGCCCCTCGCCTCGAGGAAAGTCGCTTTATTGCCCTGCTGAAGCGGGGGCATGCAGCCCTTTCCAAGAGGCCTTCGTCGCGCCTCTCTTTTCTTCTCTTCTTGGTTAGTGCGCCGCCCGGGAAACCCAGGACCCTCGCGTTCGCACCCTAGTCCCTGCAAGGCCCCTGAATACCGGCAGGCTCCACTGGCTTGCTCGGCGGCATCCAGGCCCGGAAAGCCCTTCCCAGTCTCTCTGTGTATGCCGGGTGTCGGGCAACGCACTGCACACCCCCTGGAGGGAGCTAGATGTCCTCAGCACTGCACCAGCTACAGGGAACCTCTTCCCTCACGTCCTACTTGTCAAGGAACTCGGCCTCATTGCCCTTGTCGGAGTTGCACTTAGGAAAAGAATCTGCTTCGCAGGCCTTCTAGGAACCCTTAGCCGAGGGCAACCATACTTAGGGGAGAAAGTCAGCTTGCGTTCCTGCTGCCGCTGAAGTACAGTGCTTCCTCTTACCCGGCAGGCCTGTGGTAGAGGCTGAGCCCCGATAGAGGCTACCTAGAGGTTTCCTTGGATGCGGGAGTTGGCTACATGCGGAACACCCCGTGAAAAAAGTGGACTCAGGGGAGGAGCGAGTGTGTAGCTAGTGTCCCTGTGCACTTGCTAGAAAGCACAGGGAGGGGAACTACGTGTCGACTGGAAGCGGGGGTCTGAGGGCAGAAGCCTTGTGTTCCCGTTTTGAAAGCTCCATTCCTGCTGCCTTGAAGCTACCCGAATAACCCCGTTTTGGGACGGGCCTCTCGGCACTGGAGGCAGGGCTCGGGAACGAGAAGGCATTTTCTCTGAATAATCAGGGTGCTTCCGGAGCCGTGTTGGGAGCTCATCCTGTCAGGCTGTCGGACTACAGGGAACGGCCCCTTGAGGGCCTGCCTCGAGAAAGGCCTTGAGTCGCCCTGCAGGAACGGAGCACACAGCAAGCTCTTGGAGGTCTTAGTCACTGGTGTGCTTTATTGGATCGCTGCTGCCCGTTTCAGGACTCCTGGACGCTTCGGGTGTGCCCCCTTTTCCCTGCGAAAACCCCCGGCCCCTGTGGGCATGCTGTGCCACACCCAGGCCCCTAGGCCCTTGAGAGAGGGGCCTACTGTGCATGCCGAGGGAAGGACTATACCCAGCGCTTTTAAAGGGGACGCCTACGATGCCTCGGCACTCCAACAGCATCAGGCACGCCTTGCTAGCCAGTCCCCCGTGCCCTGGAAGGGTTCGACATTGACCTTCTCTCAGCTGCACTGAGGAAAGAGTCTGCTTCGAACGCCTTCTGGCCCCTCGGTTGGAAAGTCACTCTACTCACGGAGAGAGTCAGCTTGCACGGCAGCGGCAACTAAAGCCGAGTTCTTCAGGCAAACACAGCACTGCGGTCTTTTGGAAGAGGCAGGCGCTTAGAGGCCTCACGAGAGCCTGCCTTGGTTGAGGCCGTTTGCTCCACGCAGAACACCCTGCGTCAACAAGTGGATGCAGGGGAGGGCCCACTGTGTACCTGGTGTGGTTTGGGGCCAGCTTACGTTTCCTGCCTGTCTGGCTTGCAATGCGGGCCTGAAGGCACAGGCCGCCTTCCCCACTGTGAAAGTTCCCTTGGTCGGGCCTTGAACTCCACCATGAGACCACCCCTCGGGACGGGCCTCTCGTCACGGTAGGCATGGCTCTGGGAAGCAAATGAGTTCTCTCTCGGAAAACAGGGTGCGTCCAGGGCCCGCTCGGGAGCTCATGCTGCGATGCTCTAATACCTACCTGGAGACCGAACGTCAGCCCCTCGCCTCGAGGAAAGTCGCTTTATTGCCCTGCTGAAGCGGGGGCATGCAGCCCTTTCCAAGAGGCCTTCGTCGCGCCTCTCTTTTCTTCACTTCTTGGTTAGTGCGCCGCCCGGGAAACCCAGGACCCTCGCGTTCGCACCCTAGTCCCTGCAAGGCCCCTGAATCCCGGCAGGCTCCACTGGCCTGCTCAGCGGCATCCAGGCCCGGAAAGCCCTTCCCAGTCTCTCTGTGTATGCCGGGTGTCGGGCAACGCACTGCACACCCCCTGGAGGGAGCTAGATGTCCTCAGCACTGCACCAGCTACAGGGAACCTCTTCCCTCACGTCCTACTTGTCAAGGAACTCGGCCTCATTGCCCTTGTCGGAGCTGCACTTAGGAAAAGAATCTGCTTCGCAGGCCTTCTAGGAACCCTTAGCCGAGGGCAACCATACTTAGGGGAGAAAGTCAGCTTGCGTTCCTGCTGCCGCTGAAGTACAGTGCTTCCTCTTACCCGGCAGGCCTGTGGTAGAGGCTGAGCCCCGATAGAGGCTACCTAGAGGTTTCCTTGGATGCGGGAGTTGGCTACATGCGGAACACCCCGTGAAGAAAAGTGGACTCAGGGGAGGAGCGAGTGTGTAGCTAGTGTCCCTGTGCACTTGCTAGAAAGCACAGGGAGGGGAACTACGTGTCGACTGGAAGCGGGGGTCTGAGGGCAGAAGCCTTGTGTTCCCATTTTGAAAGCTCCATTCCTGCTGCCTTGAAGCTACCCGAATAACCCCGTTTTGGGACGGGCCTCTCGGCACTGGAGGCAGGGCTCGGGAACGAGAAGGCATTTTCTCTGAATAATCAGGGTGCTTCCGGAGCCGTGTTGGGAGCTCATCCTGTCAGGCTGTCGGACTACAGGGAACGGCCCCTTGAGGGCCGGCCTCGAGAAAGGCCTTGAGTCGCCCTGCAGGAACGGAGCACGCAGCAAGCTCTTGGAGGTCTTAGTCACTGGTGTGCTTTATTGGATCGGTGCTGCCCGTTTCAGGACTCCTAGACGCTTCGGGTGTGCCCCCTTTTCCCTGCGAAAACCCCCGACCCCTGTGGGCATGCTGTGCCACACCCAGGCCCCTAGGCCCTTGAGAGAGGGGCCTACTGTGCATGCCGAGGGAAGGACTACACCCAGCGCTTTTAAAGGGGACGCCTACGATGCCTCGGCACTCCAACAGCATCAGGCACGCCTTGCTAGCCAGTCCCCCGTGCCCTGGAAGGGTTCGACATTGACCTTCTCTCAGCTGCACTGAGGAAAGAGTCTGCTTCGAACGCCTTCTGGCCCCTCGGTTGGAAAGTCACTCTACTCACGGAGAGAGTCAGCTTGCACGGCAGCGGCAACTAAAGCCGAGTTCTTCAGGCAAACACAGCACTGCGGTCTTTTGGAAGAGGCAGGCGCTTAGAGGCCTCACGAGAGCCTGCCTTGGTTGAGGCCGTTTGCTCCACGCAGAACACCCTGCGTCAACAAGTGGATGCAGGGGAGGGCCCACTGTGTACCTGGTGTGGTTTGGGGCCAGCTTACGTTTCCTGCCTGTCTGGCTTGCAATGCGGGCCTGAAGGCACAGGCCGTCTTCCCCACTGTGAAAGTTCCCTTGGTCGGGCCTTGAACTCCACCATGAGACCACCCCTCGGGACGGGCCTCTCGTCACGGTAGGCATGGCTCTGGGAAGCAAATGAGTTCTCTCTCGGAAAACAGGGTGCGTCCAGGGCCCGCTCGGGAGCTCATGCTGCGATGCTCTAATACCTACCTGGAGACCGAACGTCAGCCCCTCGCCTCGAGGAAAGTCGCTTTATTGCCCTGCTGAAGCGGGGGCATGCAGCCCTTTCCAAGAGGCCTTCGTCGCGCCTCTCTTTTCTTCTCTTCTTGGTTAGTGCGCCGCCCGGGAAACCCAGGACCCTCGCGTTCGCACCCAATCCCTGCAAGGCCCCTGAATACCGGCAGGCTCCACTGGCCTGCTCGGCGGCATCCAGGCCCGGAAAGCCCTTCCCAGTCTCTCTGTGTATGCCGGGTGTAGGGCAACGCACTGCACACCCCCTGGAGGGAGCTAGATTTCCTCAGCACTGCACCAGCTACAGGGAACCTCTTCCCTCACGTCCTACTTGTCAAGGAACTCGGCCTCATTGCCCTTGTCGGAGCTGCACTTAGGAAAAGAATCTGCTTCGCAGGCCTTCTAGGAACCCTTAGCCGAGGGCAACCATACTTAGGGGAGAAAGTCAGCTTGCGTTCCTGCTGCCGCTGAAGTACAGTGCTTCCTCTTACCCGGCAGGCCTGTGGTAGAGGCTGAGCCCCGATAGAGGCTACCTAGAGGTTTCCTTGGATGCGGGAGTTGGCTACATGCGGAACACCCCGTGAAGAAAAGTGGACTCAGGGGAGGAGCGAGTGTGTAGCTAGTGTCCTTGTGCACTTGCTAGAAAGCACAGGGAGGGGAACTACGTGTCGACTGGAAGCGGGGGTCTGAGGGCAGAAGCCTTGTGTTCCCGTTTTGAAAGCTCCATTCCTGCTGCCTTGAAGCTACCCGAATAACCCCGTTTTGGGACGGGCCTCTCGGCACTGGAGGCAGGGCTCGGGAACGAGAAGGCATTTTCTCTGAATAATCAGGGTGCTTCCGGAGCCGTGTTGGGAGCTCATCCTGTCAGGCTGTCGGACTACAGGGAACGGCCCCTTGAGGGCCGGCCTCGAGAAAGGCCTTGAGTCGCCCTGCAGGAACGGAGCACGCAGCAAGCTCTTGGAGGTCTTAGTCACTGGTGTGCTTTATTGGATCGGTGCTGCCCGTTTCAGGACTCCTAGACGCTTCGGGTGTGCCCCCTTTTCCCTGCGAAAACCCCCGACCCCTGTGGGCATGCTGTGCCACACCCAGGCCCCTAGGCCCTTGAGAGAGGGGCCTACTGTGCATGCCGAGGGAAGGACTACACCCAGCGCTTTTAAATGGGACGCCTACGATGCCTCGGCACTCCAACAGCATCAGGCACGCCTTGCTAGCCAGTCCCCCGTGCCCTGGAAGGGTTCGACATTGACCTTCTCTCAGCTGCACTGAGGAAAGAGTCTGCTTCGAACGCCTTCTGGCCCCTCGGTTGGAAAGTCACTCTACTCACGGAGAGAGTCAGCTTGCACGGCAGCGGCAACTAAAGCCGAGTTCTTCAGGCAAACACAGCACTGCGGTCTTTTGGAAGAGGCAGGCGCTTAGAGGCCTCACGAGAGCCTGCCTTGGTTGAGGCCGTTTGCTCCACGCAGAACACCCTGCGTCAACAAGTGGATGCAGGGGAGGGCCCACTGTGTACCTGGTGTGGTTTGGGGCCAGCTTACGTTTCCTGCCTGTCTGGCTTGCAATGCGGGCCTGAAGGCACAGGCCGCCTTCCCCACTGTGAAAGTTCCCTTGGTCGGGCCTTGAACTCCACGATGAGACCACCCCTCGGGACGGGCCTCTCGTCACGGTAGGCATGGCTCTGGGAAGCAAATGAGTTCTCTCTCGGAAAACAGGGTGCGTCCAGGGCCCGCTCGGGAGCTCATGCTGCGATGCTCTAATACCTACCTGGAGACCGAACGTCAGCCCCTCGCCTCGAGGAAAGTCGCTTTATTGCCCTGCTGAAGCGGGGGCATGCAGCCCTTTCCAAGAGGCCTTCGTCGCGCCTCTCTTTTCTTCTCTTCTTGGTTAGTGCGCCGCCCGGGAAACCCAGGACCCTCGCGTTCGCACCCAATCCCTGCAAGGCCCCTGAATACCGGCAGGCTCCACTGGCCTGCTCGGCGGCATCCAGGCCTGGAAAGCCCTTCCCAGTCTCTCTGTGTATGCCGGGTGTCGGGCAACGCACTGCACACCCCCTGGAGGGAGCTAGATTTCCTCAGCACTGCACCAGCTACAGGGAACCTCTTCCCTCACGTCCTACTTGTCAAGGAACTCGGCCTCATTGCCCTTGTCGGAGCTGCACTTAGGAAAAGAATCTGCTTCGCAGGCCTTCTAGGAACCCTTAGCCGAGGGCAACCATACTTAGGGGAGAAAGTCAGCTTGCGTTCCTGCTGCCGCTGAAGTACAGTGCTTCCTCTTACCCGGCAGGCCTGTGGTAGAGGCTGAGCCCCGATAGAGGCTACCTAGAGGTTTCCTTGGATGCGGGAGTTGGCTACATGCGGAACCCCCCGTGAAGAAAAGTGGACTCAGGGGAGGAGCGAGTGTGTAGCTAGTGTCCTTGTGCACTTGCTAGAAAGCACAGGGAGGGGAACTACGTGTTGACTGGAAGCGGGGGTCTGAGGGCAGAAGCCTTGTGTTCCCATTTTGAAAGCTCCATTCCTGCTGCCTTGAAGCTACCCGAATAACCCCGTTTTGGGACGGGCCTCTCGGCACTGGAGGCAGGGCTCGGGAACGAGAAGGCATTTTCTCTGAATAATCAGGGTGCCTTCGGAGCCGTGTTGAGAGCTCATCCTGTCAGGCTGTCGGACTACAGGGAACGGCCCCTTGAGTGCCTGCCTCGAGAAAGGCCTTGAGTCGCCCTGCAGGAACGGAGCACGCAGCAAGCTCTTGGAGGTCTTAGTCACTGGTGTGCTTTATTGGATCGGTGCTGCCCGTTTCAGGACTCCTAGACGCTTCGGGTGTGCCCCCTTTTCCCTGCGAAAACCCCCGGCCCCTGGGGGCATGCTGTGCCACACCCAGGCCCCTAGGCCCTTGAGAGAGGGGCCTACTGTGCATGCCGAGGGAAGGACTACACCCAGCGCTTTTAAAGGGGACGCCTACGATGCCTCGGCACTCCAACAGCATCAGGCACGCCTTGCTAGCCAGTCCCCCGTGCCCTGGAAGGGTTCGACATTGACCTTCTCTCAGCTGCACTGAGGAAAGAGTCTGCTTCGAACGCCTTCTGGCCCCTCGGTTGGAAAGTCACTCTACTCACGGAGAGAGTCAGCTTGCACGGCAGCGGCAACTAAAGCCGAGTTCTTCAGGCAAACACAGCACTGCGGTCTTTTGGAAGAGGCAGGCGCTTAGAGGCCTCACGAGAGCCTGCCTTGGTTGAGGCCGTTTGCTCCACGCAGAACACCCTGCGTCAACAAGTGGATGCAGGGGAGGGCCCACTGTGTACCTGGTGTGGTTTGGGGCCAGCTTACGTTTCCTGCCTGTCTGGCTTGCAATGCGGGCCTGAAGGCACAGGCCGCCTTCCCCACTGTGAAAGTTCCCTTGGTCGGGCCTTGAACTCCACCATGAGACCACCCCTCGGGACGGGCCTCTCGTCACGGTAGGCATGGCTCTGGGAAGCAAATGAGTTCTCTCTCGGAAAACAGGGTGCGTCCAGGGCCCGCTCGGGAGCTCATGCTGCGATGCTCTAATACCTACCTGGAGACCGAACGTCAGCCCCTCGCCTCGAGGAAAGTCGCTTTATTGCCCTGCTGAAGCGGGGGCATGCAGCCCTTTCCAAGAGGCCTTCGTCGCGCCTCTCTTTTCTTCTCTTCTTGGTTAGTGCGCCGCCCGGGAAACCCAGGACCCTCGCGTTCGCACCCAATCCCTGCAAGGCCCCTGAATACCGGCAGGCTCCACTGGCCTGCTCGGCGGCATCCAGGCCCGGAAAGCCCTTCCCAGTCTCTCTGTGTATGCCGGGTGTAGGGCAACGCACTGCACACCCCCTGGAGGGAGCTAGATTTCCTCAGCACTGCACCAGCTACAGGGAACCTCTTCCCTCACGTCCTACTTGTCAAGGAACTCGGCCTCATTGCCCTTGTCGGAGCTGCACTTAGGAAAAGAATCTGCTTCGCAGGCCTTCTAGGAACCCTTAGCCGAGGGCAACCATACTTAGGGGAGAAAGTCAGCTTGCGTTCCTGCTGCCGCTGAAGTACAGTGCTTCCTCTTACCCGGCAGGCCTGTGGTAGAGGCTGAGCCCCGATAGAGGCTACCTAGAGGTTTCCTTGGATGCGGGAGTTGGCTACATGCGGAACCCCCCGTGAAGAAAAGTGGACTCAGGGGAGGAGCGAGTGTGTAGCTAGTGTCCTTGTGCACTTGCTAGAAAGCACAGGGAGGGGAACTACGTGTTGACTGGAAGCGGGGGTCTGAGGGCAGAAGCCTTGTGTTCCCATTTTGAAAGCTCCATTCCTGCTGCCTTGAAGCTACCCGAATAACCCCGTTTTGGGACGGGCCTCTCGGCACTGGAGGCAGGGCTCGGGAACGAGAAGGCATTTTCTCTGAATAATCAGGGTGCCTCCGGAGCCGTGTTGAGAGCTCATCCTGTCAGGCTGTCGGACTACAGGGAACGGCCCCTTGAGTGCCTGCCTCGAGAAAGGCCTTGAGTCGCCCTGCAGGAACGGAGCACGCAGCAAGCTCTTGGAGGTCTTAGTCACTGGTGTGCTTTATTGGATCGGTGCTGCCCGTTTCAGGACTCCTAGACGCTTCGGGTGTGCCCCCTTTTCCCTGCGAAAACCCCCGACCCCTGTGGGCATGCTGTGCCACACCCAGGCCCCTAGGCCCTTGAGAGAGGGGCCTACTGTGCATGCCGAGGGAAGGACTACACCCAGCGCTTTTAAAGGGGACGCCTACGATGCCTCGGCACTCCAACAGCATCAGGCACGCCTTGCTAGCCAGTCCCCCGTGCCCTGGAAGGGTTCGACATTGACCTTCTCTCAGCTGCACTGAGGAAAGAGTCTGCTTCGAACGCCTTCTGGCCCCTCGGTTGGAAAGTCACTCTACTCACGGAGAGAGTCAGCTTGCACGGCAGCGGCAACTAAAGCCGAGTTCTTCAGGCAAACACAGCACTGCGGTCTTTTGGAAGAGGCAGGCGCTTAGAGGCCTCACGAGAGCCTGCCTTGGTTGAGGCCGTTTGCTCCACGCAGAACACCCTGCGTCAACAAGTGGATGCAGGGGAGGGCCCACTGTGTACCTGGTGTGGTTTGGGGCCAGCTTACGTTTCCTGCCTGTCTGGCTTGCAATGCGGGCCTGAAGGCACAGGCCGCCTTCCCCACTGTGAAAGTTCCCTTGGTCGGGCCTTGAACTCCACCATGAGACCACCCCTCGGGACGGGCCTCTCGTCACGGTAGGCATGGCTCTGGGAAGCAAATGAGTTCTCTCTCGGAAAACAGGGTGCGTCCAGGGCCCGCTCGGGAGCTCATGCTGCGATGCTCTAATACCTACCTGGAGACCGAACGTCAGCCCCTCGCCTCGAGGAAAGTCGCTTTATTGCCCTGCTGAAGCGGGGGCATGCAGCCCTTTCCAAGAGGCCTTCGTCGCGCCTCTCTTTTCTTCTCTTCTTGGTTAGTGCGCCGCCCGGGAAACCCAGGACCCTCGCGTTCGCACCCAATCCCTGCAAGGCCCCTGAATACCGGCAGGCTCCACTGGCCTGCTCGGCGGCATCCAGGCCCGGAAAGCCCTTCCCAGTCTCTCTGTGTATGCCGGGTGTAGGGCAACGCACTGCACACCCCCTGGAGGGAGCTAGATTTCCTCAGCACTGCACCAGCTACAGGGAACCTCTTCCCTCACGTCCTACTTGTCAAGGAACTCGGCCTCATTGCCCTTGTCGGAGCTGCACTTAGGAAAAGAATCTGCTTCGCAGGCCTTCTAGGAACCCTTAGCCGAGGGCAACCATACTTAGGGGAGAAAGTCAGCTTGCGTTCCTGCTGCCGCTGAAGTACAGTGCTTCCTCTTACCCGGCAGGCCTGTGGTAGAGGCTGAGCCCCGATAGAGGCTACCTAGAGGTTTCCTTGGATGCGGGAGTTGGCTACATGCGGAACCCCCCGTGAAGAAAAGTGGACTCAGGGGAGGAGCGAGTGTGTAGCTAGTGTCCCTGTGCACTTGCTAGAAAGCACAGGGAGGGGAACTACGTGTCGACTGGAAGCGGGGGGCTGAGGGCAGAAGCCTTGTGTTCCCGTTTTGAAAGCTCCATTCCTGCTGCCTTGAAGCTACCCGAATAACCCCGTTTTGGGACGGGCCTCTCGGCACTGGAGGCAGGGCTCGGGAACGAGAAGGCATTTTCTCTGAATAATCAGGGTGCCTCCGGAGCCGTGTTGAGAGCTCATCCTGTCAGGCTGTCGGACTACAGGGAACGGCCCCTTGAGTGCCTGCCTCGAGAAAGGCCTTGAGTCGCCCTGCAGGAACGGAGCACGCAGCAAGCTCTTGGAGGTCTTAGTCACTGGTGTGCTTTATTGGATCGGTGCTGCCCGTTTCAGGACTCCTAGACGCTTCGGGTGTGCCCCCTTTTCCCTGCGAAAACCCCCGACCCCTGTGGGCATGCTGTGCCACACCCAGGCCCCTAGGCCCTTGAGAGAGGGGCCTACTGTGCATGCCGAGGGAAGGACTACACCCAGCGCTTTTAAAGGGGACGCCTACGATGCCTCGGCACTCCAACAGCATCAGGCACGCCTTGCTAGCCAGTCCCCCGTGCCCTGGAAGGGTTCGACATTGACCTTCTCTCAGCTGCACTGAGGAAAGAGTCTGCTTCGAACGCCTTCTGGCCCCTCGGTTGGAAAGTCACTCTACTCACGGAGAGAGTCAGCTTGCACGGCAGCGGCAACTAAAGCCGAGTTCTTCAGGCAAACACAGCACTGCGGTCTTTTGGAAGAGGCAGGCGCTTAGAGGCCTCACGAGAGCCTGCCTTGGTTGAGGCCGTTTGCTCCACGCAGAACACCCTGCGTCAACAAGTGGATGCAGGGGAGGGCCCACTGTGTACCTGGTGTGGTTTGGGGCCAGCTTACGTTTCCTGCCTGTCTGGCTTGCAATGCGGGCCTGAAGGCACAGGCCGCCTTCCCCACTGTGAAAGTTCCCTTGGTCGGGCCTTGAACTCCACGATGAGACCACCCCTCGGGACGGGCCTCTCGTCACGGTAGGCATGGCTCTGGGAAGCAAATGAGTTCTCTCTCGGAAAACAGGGTGCGTCCAGGGCCCGCTCGGGAGCTCATGCTGCGATGCTCTAATACCTACCTGGAGACCGAACGTCAGCCCCTCGCCTCGAGGAAAGTCGCTTTATTGCCCTGCTGAAGCGGGGGCATGCAGCCCTTTCCAAGAGGCCTTCGTCGCGCCTCTCTTTTCTTCTCTTCTTGGTTAGTGCGCCGCCCGGGAAACCCAGGACCCTCGCGTTCGCACCCTAGTCCCTGCAAGGCCCCTGAATACCGGCAGGCTCCACTGGCCTGCTCGGCGGCATCCAGGCCCGGAAAGCCCTTCCCAGTCTCTCTGTGTATGCCGGGTGTCGGGCAACGCACTGCACACCCCCTGGAGGGAGCTAGATGTCCTCAGCACTGCACCAGCTACAGGGAACCTCTTCCCTCACGTCCTACTTGTCAAGGAACTCGGCCTCATTGCCCTTGTCGGAGTTGCACTTAGGAAAAGAATCTGCTTCGCAGGCCTTCTAGGAACCCTTAGCCGAGGGCAACCATACTTAGGGGAGAAAGTCAGCTTGCGTTCCTGCTGCCGCTGAAGTACAGTGCTTCCTCTTACCCGGCAGGCCTGTGGTAGAGGCTGAGCCCCGATAGAGGCTACCTAGAGGTTTCCTTGGATGCGGGAGTTGGCTACATGCGGAACACCCCGTGAAAAAAGTGGACTCAGGGGAGGAGCGAGTGTGTAGCTAGTGTCCCTGTGCACTTGCTAGAAAGCACAGGGAGGGGAACTACGTGTCGACTGGAAGCGGGGGTCTGAGGGCAGAAGCCTTGTGTTCCCGTTTTGAAAGCTCCATTCCTGCTGCCTTGAAGCTACCCGAATAACCCCGTTTTGGGACGGGCCTCTCGGCACTGGAGGCAGGGCTCGGGAACGAGAAGGCATTTTCTCTGAATAATCAGGGTGCTTCCGGAGCCGTGTTGGGAGCTCATCCTGTCAGGCTGTCGGACTACAGGGAACGGCCCCTTGAGGGCCTGCCTCGAGAAAGGCCTTGAGTCGCCCTGCAGGAACGGAGCACACAGCAAGCTCTTGGAGGTCTTAGTCACTGGTGTGCTTTATTGGATCGCTGCTGCCCGTTTCAGGACTCCTGGACGCTTCGGGTGTGCCCCCTTTTCCCTGCGAAAACCCCCGGCCCCTGTGGGCATGCTGTGCCACACCCAGGCCCCTAGGCCCTTGAGAGAGGGGCCTACTGTGCATGCCGAGGGAAGGACTATACCCAGCGCTTTTAAAGGGGACGCCTACGATGCCTCGGCACTCCAACAGCATCAGGCACGCCTTGCTAGCCAGTCCCCCGTGCCCTGGAAGGGTTCGACATTGACCTTCTCTCAGCTGCACTGAGGAAAGAGTCTGCTTCGAACGCCTTCTGGCCCCTCGGTTGGAAAGTCACTCTACTCACGGAGAGAGTCAGCTTGCACGGCAGCGGCAACTAAAGCCGAGTTCTTCAGGCAAACACAGCACTGCGGTCTTTTGGAAGAGGCAGGCGCTTAGAGGCCTCACGAGAGCCTGCCTTGGTTGAGGCCGTTTGCTCCACGCAGAACACCCTGCGTCAACAAGTGGATGCAGGGGAGGGCCCACTGTGTACCTGGTGTGGTTTGGGGCCAGCTTACGTTTCCTGCCTGTCTGGCTTGCAATGCGGGCCTGAAGGCACAGGCCGCCTTCCCCACTGTGAAAGTTCCCTTGGTCGGGCCTTGAACTCCACCATGAGACCACCCCTCGGGACGGGCCTCTCGTCACGGTAGGCATGGCTCTGGGAAGCAAATGAGTTCTCTCTCGGAAAACAGGGTGCGTCCAGGGCCCGCTCGGGAGCTCATGCTGCGATGCTCTAATACCTACCTGGAGACCGAACGTCAGCCCCTCGCCTCGAGGAAAGTCGCTTTATTGCCCTGCTGAAGCGGGGGCATGCAGCCCTTTCCAAGAGGCCTTCGTCGCGCCTCTCTTTTCTTCACTTCTTGGTTAGTGCGCCGCCCGGGAAACCCAGGACCCTCGCGTTCGCACCCTAGTCCCTGCAAGGCCCCTGAATCCCGGCAGGCTCCACTGGCCTGCTCAGCGGCATCCAGGCCCGGAAAGCCCTTCCCAGTCTCTCTGTGTATGCCGGGTGTCGGGCAACGCACTGCACACCCCCTGGAGGGAGCTAGATGTCCTCAGCACTGCACCAGCTACAGGGAACCTCTTCCCTCACGTCCTACTTGTCAAGGAACTCGGCCTCATTGCCCTTGTCGGAGCTGCACTTAGGAAAAGAATCTGCTTCGCAGGCCTTCTAGGAACCCTTAGCCGAGGGCAACCATACTTAGGGGAGAAAGTCAGCTTGCGTTCCTGCTGCCGCTGAAGTACAGTGCTTCCTCTTACCCGGCAGGCCTGTGGTAGAGGCTGAGCCCCGATAGAGGCTACCTAGAGGTTTCCTTGGATGCGGGAGTTGGCTACATGCGGAACACCCCGTGAAGAAAAGTGGACTCAGGGGAGGAGCGAGTGTGTAGCTAGTGTCCCTGTGCACTTGCTAGAAAGCACAGGGAGGGGAACTACGTGTCGACTGGAAGCGGGGGTCTGAGGGCAGAAGCCTTGTGTTCCCATTTTGAAAGCTCCATTCCTGCTGCCTTGAAGCTACCCGAATAACCCCGTTTTGGGACGGGCCTCTCGGCACTGGAGGCAGGGCTCGGGAACGAGAAGGCATTTTCTCTGAATAATCAGGGTGCTTCCGGAGCCGTGTTGGGAGCTCATCCTGTCAGGCTGTCGGACTACAGGGAACGGCCCCTTGAGGGCCGGCCTCGAGAAAGGCCTTGAGTCGCCCTGCAGGAACGGAGCACGCAGCAAGCTCTTGGAGGTCTTAGTCACTGGTGTGCTTTATTGGATCGGTGCTGCCCGTTTCAGGACTCCTAGACGCTTCGGGTGTGCCCCCTTTTCCCTGCGAAAACCCCCGACCCCTGTGGGCATGCTGTGCCACACCCAGGCCCCTAGGCCCTTGAGAGAGGGGCCTACTGTGCATGCCGAGGGAAGGACTACACCCAGCGCTTTTAAAGGGGACGCCTACGATGCCTCGGCACTCCAACAGCATCAGGCACGCCTTGCTAGCCAGTCCCCCGTGCCCTGGAAGGGTTCGACATTGACCTTCTCTCAGCTGCACTGAGGAAAGAGTCTGCTTCGAACGCCTTCTGGCCCCTCGGTTGGAAAGTCACTCTACTCACGGAGAGAGTCAGCTTGCACGGCAGCGGCAACTAAAGCCGAGTTCTTCAGGCAAACACAGCACTGCGGTCTTTTGGAAGAGGCAGGCGCTTAGAGGCCTCACGAGAGCCTGCCTTGGTTGAGGCCGTTTGCTCCACGCAGAACACCCTGCGTCAACAAGTGGATGCAGGGGAGGGCCCACTGTGTACCTGGTGTGGTTTGGGGCCAGCTTACGTTTCCTGCCTGTCTGGCTTGCAATGCGGGCCTGAAGGCACAGGCCGTCTTCCCCACTGTGAATGTTCCCTTGGTCGGGCCTTGAACTCCACCATGAGACCACCCCTCGGGACGGGCCTCTCGTCACGGTAGGCATGGCTCTGGGAAGCAAATGAGTTCTCTCTCGGAAAACAGGGTGCGTCCAGGGCCCGCTCGGGAGCTCATGCTGCGATGCTCTAATACCTACCTGGAGACCGAACGTCAGCCCCTCGCCTCGAGGAAAGTCGCTTTATTGCCCTGCTGAAGCGGGGGCATGCAGCCCTTTCCAAGAGGCCTTCGTCGCGCCTCTCTTTTCTTCTCTTCTTGGTTAGTGCGCCGCCCGGGAAACCCAGGACCCTCGCGTTCGCACCCAATCCCTGCAAGGCCCCTGAATACTGGCAGGCTCCACTGGCCTGCTCGGCGGCATCCAGGCCCGGAAAGCCCTTCCCAGTCTCTCTGTGTATGCCGGGTGTAGGGCAACGCACTGCACACCCCCTGGAGGGAGCTAGATTTCCTCAGCACTGCACCAGCTACAGGGAACCTCTTCCCTCACGTCCTACTTGTCAAGGAACTCGGCCTCATTGCCCTTGTCGGAGCTGCACTTAGGAAAAGAATCTGCTTCGCAGGCCTTCTAGGAACCCTTAGCCGAGGGCAACCATACTTAGGGGAGAAAGTCAGCTTGCGTTCCTGCTGCCGCTGAAGTACAGTGCTTCCTCTTACCCGGCAGGCCTGTGGTAGAGGCTGAGCCCCGATAGAGGCTACCTAGAGGTTTCCTTGGATGCGGGAGTTGGCTACATGCGGAACACCCCGTGAAGAAAAGTGGACTCAGGGGAGGAGCGAGTGTGTAGCTAGTGTCCTTGTGCACTTGCTAGAAAGCACAGGGAGGGGAACTACGTGTCGACTGGAAGCGGGGGTCTGAGGGCAGAAGCCTTGTGTTCCCGTTTTGAAAGCTCCATTCCTGCTGCCTTGAAGCTACCCGAATAACCCCGTTTTGGGACGGGCCTCTCGGCACTGGAGGCAGGGCTCGGGAACGAGAAGGCATTTTCTCTGAATAATCAGGGTGCTTCCGGAGCCGTGTTGGGAGCTCATCCTGTCAGGCTGTCGGACTACAGGGAACGGCCCCTTGAGGGCCGGCCTCGAGAAAGGCCTTGAGTCGCCCTGCAGGAACGGAGCACGCAGCAAGCTCTTGGAGGTCTTAGTCACTGGTGTGCTTTATTGGATCGGTGCTGCCCGTTTCAGGACTCCTAGACGCTTCGGGTGTGCCCCCTTTTCCCTGCGAAAACCCCCGACCCCTGTGGGCATGCTGTGCCACACCCAGGCCCCTAGGCCCTTGAGAGAGGGGCCTACTGTGCATGCCGAGGGAAGGACTACACCCAGCGCTTTTAAATGGGACGCCTACGATGCCTCGGCACTCCAACAGCATCAGGCACGCCTTGCTAGCCAGTCCCCCGTGCCCTGGAAGGGTTCGACATTGACCTTCTCTCAGCTGCACTGAGGAAAGAGTCTGCTTCGAACGCCTTCTGGCCCCTCGGTTGGAAAGTCACTCTACTCACGGAGAGAGTCAGCTTGCACGGCAGCGGCAACTAAAGCCGAGTTCTTCAGGCAAACACAGCACTGCGGTCTTTTGGAAGAGGCAGGCGCTTAGAGGCCTCACGAGAGCCTGCCTTGGTTGAGGCCGTTTGCTCCACGCAGAACACCCTGCGTCAACAAGTGGATGCAGGGGAGGGCCCACTGTGTACCTGGTGTGGTTTGGGGCCAGCTTACGTTTCCTGCCTGTCTGGCTTGCAATGCGGGCCTGAAGGCACAGGCCGCCTTCCCCACTGTGAAAGTTCCCTTGGTCGGGCCTTGAACTCCACGATGAGACCACCCCTCGGGACGGGCCTCTCGTCACGGTAGGCATGGCTCTGGGAAGCAAATGAGTTCTCTCTCGGAAAACAGGGTGCGTCCAGGGCCCGCTCGGGAGCTCATGCTGCGATGCTCTAATACCTACCTGGAGACCGAACGTCAGCCCCTCGCCTCGAGGAAAGTCGCTTTATTGCCCTGCTGAAGCGGGGGCATGCAGCCCTTTCCAAGAGGCCTTCGTCGCGCCTCTCTTTTCTTCTCTTCTTGGTTAGTGCGCCGCCCGGGAAACCCAGGACCCTCGCGTTCGCACCCAATCCCTGCAAGGCCCCTGAATACCGGCAGGCTCCACTGGCCTGCTCGGCGGCATCCAGGCCTGGAAAGCCCTTCCCAGTCTCTCTGTGTATGCCGGGTGTCGGGCAACGCACTGCACACCCCCTGGAGGGAGCTAGATTTCCTCAGCACTGCACCAGCTACAGGGAACCTCTTCCCTCACGTCCTACTTGTCAAGGAACTCGGCCTCATTGCCCTTGTCGGAGCTGCACTTAGGAAAAGAATCTGCTTCGCAGGCCTTCTAGGAACCCTTAGCCGAGGGCAACCATACTTAGGGGAGAAAGTCAGCTTGCGTTCCTGCTGCCGCTGAAGTACAGTGCTTCCTCTTACCCGGCAGGCCTGTGGTAGAGGCTGAGCCCCGATAGAGGCTACCTAGAGGTTTCCTTGGATGCGGGAGTTGGCTACATGCGGAACCCCCCGTGAAGAAAAGTGGACTCAGGGGAGGAGCGAGTGTGTAGCTAGTGTCCTTGTGCACTTGCTAGAAAGCACAGGGAGGGGAACTACGTGTTGACTGGAAGCGGGGGTCTGAGGGCAGAAGCCTTGTGTTCCCATTTTGAAAGCTCCATTCCTGCTGCCTTGAAGCTACCCGAATAACCCCGTTTTGGGACGGGCCTCTCGGCACTGGAGGCAGGGCTCGGGAACGAGAAGGCATTTTCTCTGAATAATCAGGGTGCCTTCGGAGCCGTGTTGAGAGCTCATCCTGTCAGGCTGTCGGACTACAGGGAACGGCCCCTTGAGTGCCTGCCTCGAGAAAGGCCTTGAGTCGCCCTGCAGGAACGGAGCACGCAGCAAGCTCTTGGAGGTCTTAGTCACTGGTGTGCTTTATTGGATCGGTGCTGCCCGTTTCAGGACTCCTAGACGCTTCGGGTGTGCCCCCTTTTCCCTGCGAAAACCCCCGGCCCCTGGGGGCATGCTGTGCCACACCCAGGCCCCTAGGCCCTTGAGAGAGGGGCCTACTGTGCATGCCGAGGGAAGGACTACACCCAGCGCTTTTAAAGGGGACGCCTACGATGCCTCGGCACTCCAACAGCATCAGGCACGCCTTGCTAGCCAGTCCCCCGTGCCCTGGAAGGGTTCGACATTGACCTTCTCTCAGCTGCACTGAGGAAAGAGTCTGCTTCGAACGCCTTCTGGCCCCTCGGTTGGAAAGTCACTCTACTCACGGAGAGAGTCAGCTTGCACGGCAGCGGCAACTAAAGCCGAGTTCTTCAGGCAAACACAGCACTGCGGTCTTTTGGAAGAGGCAGGCGCTTAGAGGCCTCACGAGAGCCTGCCTTGGTTGAGGCCGTTTGCTCCACGCAGAACACCCTGCGTCAACAAGTGGATGCAGGGGAGGGCCCACTGTGTACCTGGTGTGGTTTGGGGCCAGCTTACGTTTCCTGCCTGTCTGGCTTGCAATGCGGGCCTGAAGGCACAGGCCGCCTTCCCCACTGTGAAAGTTCCCTTGGTCGGGCCTTGAACTCCACCATGAGACCACCCCTCGGGACGGGCCTCTCGTCACGGTAGGCATGGCTCTGGGAAGCAAATGAGTTCTCTCTCGGAAAACAGGGTGCGTCCAGGGCCCGCTCGGGAGCTCATGCTGCGATGCTCTAATACCTACCTGGAGACCGAACGTCAGCCCCTCGCCTCGAGGAAAGTCGCTTTATTGCCCTGCTGAAGCGGGGGCATGCAGCCCTTTCCAAGAGGCCTTCGTCGCGCCTCTCTTTTCTTCTCTTCTTGGTTAGTGCGCCGCCCGGGAAACCCAGGACCCTCGCGTTCGCACCCAATCCCTGCAAGGCCCCTGAATACCGGCAGGCTCCACTGGCCTGCTCGGCGGCATCCAGGCCCGGAAAGCCCTTCCCAGTCTCTCTGTGTATGCCGGGTGTAGGGCAACGCACTGCACACCCCCTGGAGGGAGCTAGATTTCCTCAGCACTGCACCAGCTACAGGGAACCTCTTCCCTCACGTCCTACTTGTCAAGGAACTCGGCCTCATTGCCCTTGTCGGAGCTGCACTTAGGAAAAGAATCTGCTTCGCAGGCCTTCTAGGAACCCTTAGCCGAGGGCAACCATACTTAGGGGAGAAAGTCAGCTTGCGTTCCTGCTGCCGCTGAAGTACAGTGCTTCCTCTTACCCGGCAGGCCTGTGGTAGAGGCTGAGCCCCGATAGAGGCTACCTTGAGGTTTCCTTGGATGCGGGAGTTGGCTACATGCGGAACCCCCCGTGAAGAAAAGTGGACTCAGGGGAGGAGCGAGTGTGTAGCTAGTGTCCTTGTGCACTTGCTAGAAAGCACAGGGAGGGGAACTACGTGTTGACTGGAAGCGGGGGTCTGAGGGCAGAAGCCTTGTGTTCCCATTTTGAAAGCTCCATTCCTGCTGCCTTGAAGCTACCCGAATAACCCCGTTTTGGGACGGGCCTCTCGGCACTGGAGGCAGGGCTCGGGAACGAGAAGGCATTTTCTCTGAATAATCAGGGTGCCTCCGGAGCCGTGTTGAGAGCTCATCCTGTCAGGCTGTCGGACTACAGGGAACGGCCCCTTGAGTGCCTGCCTCGAGAAAGGCCTTGAGTCGCCCTGCAGGAACGGAGCACGCAGCAAGCTCTTGGAGGTCTTAGTCACTGGTGTGCTTTATTGGATCGGTGCTGCCCGTTTCAGGACTCCTAGACGCTTCGGGTGTGCCCCCTTTTCCCTGCGAAAACCCCCGACCCCTGGGGGCATGCTGTGCCACACCCAGGCCCCTAGGCCCTTGAGAGAGGGGCCTACTGTGCATGCCGAGGGAAGGACTACACCCAGCGCTTTTAAAGGGGACGCCTACGATGCCTCGGCACTCCAACAGCATCAGGCACGCCTTGCTAGCCAGTCCCCCGTGCCCTGGAAGGGTTCGACATTGACCTTCTCTCAGCTGCACTGAGGAAAGAGTCTGCTTCGAACGCCTTCTGGCCCCTCGGTTGGAAAGTCACTCTACTCACGGAGAGAGTCAGCTTGCACGGCAGCGGCAACTAAAGCCGAGTTCTTCAGGCAAACACAGCACTGCGGTCTTTTGGAAGAGGCAGGCGCTTAGAGGCCTCACGAGAGCCTGCCTTGGTTGAGGCCGTTTGCTCCACGCAGAACACCCTGCGTCAACAAGTGGATGCAGGGGAGGGCCCACTGTGTACCTGGTGTGGTTTGGGGCCAGCTTACGTTTCCTGCCTGTCTGGCTTGCAATGCGGGCCTGAAGGCACAGGCCGCCTTCCCCACTGTGAAAGTTCCCTTGGTCGGGCCTTGAACTCCACCATGAGACCACCCCTCGGGACGGGCCTCTCGTCACGGTAGGCATGGCTCTGGGAAGCAAATGAGTTCTCTCTCGGAAAACAGGGTGCGTCCAGGGCCCGCTCGGGAGCTCATGCTGCGATGCTCTAATACCTACCTGGAGACCGAACGTCAGCCCCTCGCCTCGAGGAAAGTCGCTTTATTGCCCTGCTGAAGCGGGGGCATGCAGCCCTTTCCAAGAGGCCTTCGTCGCGCCTCTCTTTTCTTCTCTTCTTGGTTAGTGCGCCGCCCGGGAAACCCAGGACCCTCGCGTTCGCACCCAATCCCTGCAAGGCCCCTGAATACCGGCAGGCTCCACTGGCCTGCTCGGCGGCATCCAGGCCCGGAAAGCCCTTCCCAGTCTCTCTGTGTATGCCGGGTGTAGGGCAACGCACTGCACACCCCCTGGAGGGAGCTAGATTTCCTCAGCACTGCACCAGCTACAGGGAACCTCTTCCCTCACGTCCTACTTGTCAAGGAACTCGGCCTCATTGCCCTTGTCGGAGCTGCACTTAGGAAAAGAATCTGCTTCGCAGGCCTTCTAGGAACCCTTAGCCGAGGGCAACCATACTTAGGGGAGAAAGTCAGCTTGCGTTCCTGCTGCCGCTGAAGTACAGTGCTTCCTCTTACCCGGCAGGCCTGTGGTAGAGGCTGAGCCCCGATAGAGGCTACCTAGAGGTTTCCTTGGATGCGGGAGTTGGCTACATGCGGAACCCCCCGTGAAGAAAAGTGGACTCAGGGGAGGAGCGAGTGTGTAGCTAGTGTCCTTGTGCACTTGCTAGAAAGCACAGGGAGGGGAACTACGTGTCGACTGGAAGCGGGGGTCTGAGGGCAGAAGCCTTGTGTTCCCATTTTGAAAGCTCCATTCCTGCTGCCTTGAAGCTACCCGAATAACCCCGTTTTGGGACGGGCCTCTCGGCACTGGAGGCAGGGCTCGGGAACGAGAAGGCATTTTCTCTGAATAATCAGGGTGCCTCCGGAGCCGTGTTGAGAGCTCATCCTGTCAGGCTGTCGGACTACAGGGAACGGCCCCTTGAGTGCCTGCCTCGAGAAAGGCCTTGAGTCGCCCTGCAGGAACGGAGCACGCAGCAAGCTCTTGGAGGTCTTAGTCACTGGTGTGCTTTATTGGATCGGTGCTGCCCGTTTCAGGACTCCTAGACGCTTCGGGTGTGCCCCCTTTTCCCTGCGAAAACCCCCGACCCCTGTGGGCATGCTGTGCCACACCCAGGCCCCTAGGCCCTTGAGAGAGGGGCCTACTGTGCATGCCGAGGGAAGGACTACACCCAGCGCTTTTAAAGGGGACGCCTACGATGCCTCGGCACTCCAACAGCATCAGGCACGCCTTGCTAGCCAGTCCCCCGTGCCCTGGAAGGGTTCGACATTGACCTTCTCTCAGCTGCACTGAGGAAAGAGTCTGCTTCGAACGCCTTCTGGCCCCTCGGTTGGAAAGTCACTCTACTCACGGAGAGAGTCAGCTTGCACGGCAGCGGCAACTAAAGCCGAGTTCTTCAGGCAAACACAGCACTGCGGTCTTTTGGAAGAGGCAGGCGCTTAGAGGCCTCACGAGAGCCTGCCTTGGTTGAGGCCGTTTGCTCCACGCAGAACACCCTGCGTCAACAAGTGGATGCAGGGGAGGGCCCACTGTGTACCTGGTGTGGTTTGGGGCCAGCTTACGTTTCCTGCCTGTCTGGCTTGCAATGCGGGCCTGAAGGCACAGGCCGCCTTCCCCACTGTGAAAGTTCCCTTGGTCGGGCCTTGAACTCCACCATGAGACCACCCCTCGGGACGGGCCTCTCGTCACGGTAGGCATGGCTCTGGGAAGCAAATGAGTTCTCTCTCGGAAAACAGGGTGCGTCCAGGGCCCGCTCGGGAGCTCATGCTGCGATGCTCTAATACCTACCTGGAGACCGAACGTCAGCCCCTCGCCTCGAGGAAAGTCGCTTTATTGCCCTGCTGAAGCGGGGGCATGCAGCCCTTTCCAAGAGGCCTTCGTCGCGCCTCTCTTTTCTTCTCTTCTTGGTTAGTGCGCCGCCCGGGAAACCCAGGACCCTCGCGTTCGCACCCTAGTCCCTGCAAGGCCCCTGAATACCGGCAGGCTCCACTGGCCTGCTCAGCGGCATCCAGGCCCGGAAAGCCCTTCCCAGTCTCTCTGTGTATGCCGGGTGTCGGGCAACGCACTGCACACCCCCTGGAGGGAGCTAGATTTCCTCAGCACTGCACCAGCTACAGGGAACCTCTTCCCTCACGTCCTACTTGTCAAGGAACTTGGCCTCATTGCTCTATTCGGAGCTGCACTTAGGAAAAGAATCTGCTTCGCAGGCCTTCTAGGAACCCTTAGCCGAGGGCAACCATACTTAGGGGAGAAAGTCAGCTTGCGTTCCTGCTGCCGCTGAAGTACAGTGCTTCCTCTTACCCGGCAGGCCTGTGGTAGAGGCTGAGCCCCGATAGAGGCTACCTAGAGGTTTCCTTGGATGCGGGAGTTGGCTACATGCGGAACACCCCGTGAAAAAAGTGGACTCAGGGGAGGAGCGAGTGTGTAGCTAGTGTCCCTGTGCACTTGCTAGAAAGCACAGGGAGGGGAACTACGTGTCGACTGGAAGCGGGGGTCTGAGGGCAGAAGCCTTGTGTTCCCGTTTTGAAAGCTCCATTCCTGCTGCCTTGAAGCTACCCGAATAACCCCGTTTTGGGACGGGCCTCTCGGCACTGGAGGCAGGGCTCGGGAACGAGAAGGCATTTTCTCTGAATAATCAGGGTGCTTCCGGAGCCGTGTTGGGAGCTCATCCTGTCAGGCTGTCGGACTACAGGGAACGGCCCCTTGAGGGCCTGCCTCGAGAAAGGCCTTGAGTCGCCCTGCAGGAACGGAGCACACAGCAAGCTCTTGGAGGTCTTAGTCACTGGTGTGCTTTATTGGATCGCTGCTGCCCGTTTCAGGACTCCTGGACGCTTCGGGTGTGCCCCCTTTTCCCTGCGAAAACCCCCGGCCCCTGGGGGCATGCTGTGCCACACCCAGGCCCCTAGGCCCTTGAGAGAGGGGCCTACTGTGCATGCCGAGGGAAGGACTATACCCAGCGCTTTTAAAGGGGACGCCTACGATGCCTCGGCACTCCAACAGCATCAGGCACGCCTTGCTAGCCAGTCCCCCGTGCCCTGGAAGGGTTCGACATTGACCTTCTCTCAGCTGCACTGAGGAAAGAGTCTGCTTCGAACGCCTTCTGGCCCCTCGGTTGGAAAGTCACTCTACTCACGGAGAGAGTCAGCTTGCACGGCAGCGGCAACTAAAGCCGAGTTCTTCAGGCAAACACAGCACTGCGGTCTTTTGGAAGAGGCAGGCGCTTAGAGGCCTCACGAGAGCCTGCCTTGGTTGAGGCCGTTTGCTCCACGCAGAACACCCTGCGTCAACAAGTGGATGCAGGGGAGGGCCCACTGTGTACCTGGTGTGGTTTGGGGCCAGCTTACGTTTCCTGCCTGTCTGGCTTGCAATGCGGGCCTGAAGGCACAGGCCGCCTTCCCCACTGTGAAAGTTCCCTTGGTCGGGCCTTGAACTCCACCATGAGACCACCCCTCGGGACGGGCCTCTCGTCACGGTAGGCATGGCTCTGGGAAGCAAATGAGTTCTCTCTCGGAAAACAGGGTGCGTCCAGGGCCCGCTCGGGAGCTCATGCTGCGATGCTCTAATACCTACCTGGAGACCGAACGTCAGCCCCTCGCCTCGAGGAAAGTCGCTTTATTGCCCTGCTGAAGCGGGGGCATGCAGCCCTTTCCAAGAGGCCTTCGTCGCGCCTCTCTTTTCTTCACTTCTTGGTTAGTGCGCCGCCCGGGAAACCCAGGACCCTCGCGTTCGCACCCTAGTCCCTGCAAGGCCCCTGAATCCCGGCAGGCTCCACTGGCCTGCTCAGCGGCATCCAGGCCCGGAAAGCCCTTCCCAGTCTCTCTGTGTATGCCGGGTGTCGGGCAACGCACTGCACACCCCCTGGAGGGAGCTAGATGTCCTCAGCACTGCACCAGCTACAGGGAACCTCTTCCCTCACGTCCTACTTGTCAAGGAACTCGGCCTCATTGCCCTTGTCGGAGCTGCACTTAGGAAAAGAATCTGCTTCGCAGGCCTTCTAGGAACCCTTAGCCGAGGGCAACCATACTTAGGGGAGAAAGTCAGCTTGCGTTCCTGCTGCCGCTGAAGTACAGTGCTTCCTCTTACCCGGCAGGCCTGTGGTAGAGGCTGAGCCCCGATAGAGGCTACCTAGAGGTTTCCTTGGATGCGGGAGTTGGCTACATGCGGAACACCCCGTGAAGAAAAGTGGACTCAGGGGAGGAGCGAGTGTGTAGCTAGTGTCCCTGTGCACTTGCTAGAAAGCACAGGGAGGGGAACTACGTGTCGACTGGAAGCGGGGGTCTGAGGGCAGAAGCCTTGTGTTCCCGTTTTGAAAGCTCCATTCCTGCTGCCTTGAAGCTACCCGAATAACCCCGTTTTGGGACGGGCCTCTCGGCACTGGAGGCAGGGCTCGGGAACGAGAAGGCATTTTCTCTGAATAATCAGGGTGCTTCCGGAGCCGTGTTGGGAGCTCATCCTGTCAGGCTGTCGGACTACAGGGAACGGCCCCTTGAGGGCCTGCCTCGAGAAAGGCCTTGAGTCGCCCTGCAGGAACGGAGCACACAGCAAGCTCTTGGAGGTCTTAGTCACTGGTGTGCTTTATTGGATCGGTGCTGCCCGTTTCAGGACTCCTAGACGCTTCGGGTGTGCCCCCTTTTCCCTGCGAAAACCCCCGGCCCCTGGGGGCATGCTGTGCCACACCCAGGCCCCTAGGCCCTTGAGAGAGGGGCCTACTGTGCATGCCGAGGGAAGGACTACACCCAGCGCTTTTAAAGGGGTCGCCTACGATGCCTCGGCACTCCAACAGCATCAGGCACGCCTTGCTAGCCAGTCCCCCGTGCCCTGGAAGGGTTCGACATTGACCTTCTCTCAGCTGCACTGAGGAAAGAGTCTGCTTCGAACGCCTTCTGGCCCCTCGGTTGGAAAGTCACTCTACTCACGGAGAGAGTCAGCTTGCACGGCAGCGGCAACTAAAGCCGAGTTCTTCAGGCAAACACAGCACTGCGGTCTTTTGGAAGAGGCAGGCGCTTAGAGGCCTCACGAGAGCCTGCCTTGGTTGAGGCCGTTTGCTCCACGCAGAACACCCTGCGTCAACAAGTGGATGCAGGGGAGGGCCCACTGTGTACCTGGTGTGGTTTGGGGCCAGCTTACGTTTCCTGCCTGTCTGGCTTGCAATGCGGGCCTGAAGGCACAGGCCGCCTTCCCCACTGTGAAAGTTCCCTTGGTCGGGCCTTGAACTCCACGATGAGACCACCCCTCGGGACGGGCCTCTCGTCACGGTAGGCATGGCTCTGGGAAGCAAATGAGTTCTCTCTCGGAAAACAGGGTGCGTCCAGGGCCCGCTCGGGAGCTCATGCTGCGATGCTCTAATACCTACCTGGAGACCGAACGTCAGCCCCTCGCCTCGAGGAAAGTCGCTTTATTGCCCTGCTGAAGCGGGGGCATGCAGCCCTTTCCAAGAGGCCTTCGTCGCGCCTCTCTTTTCTTCTCTTCTTGGTTAGTGCGCCGCCCGGGAAACCCAGGACCCTCGCGTTCGCACCCTAGTCCCTGCAAGGCCCCTGAATACCGGCAGGCTCCACTGGCCTGCTCGGCGGCATCCAGGCCCGGAAAGCCCTTCCCAGTCTCTCTGTGTATGCCGGGTGTCGGGCAACGCACTGCACACCCCCTGGAGGGAGCTAGATGTCCTCAGCACTGCACCAGCTACAGGGAACCTCTTCCCTCACGTCCTACTTGTCAAGGAACTCGGCCTCATTGCCCTTGTCGGAGTTGCACTTAGGAAAAGAATCTGCTTCGCAGGCCTTCTAGGAACCCTTAGCCGAGGGCAACCATACTTAGGGGAGAAAGTCAGCTTGCGTTCCTGCTGCCGCTGAAGTACAGTGCTTCCTCTTACCCGGCAGGCCTGTGGTAGAGGCTGAGCCCCGATAGAGGCTACCTAGAGGTTTCCTTGGATGCGGGAGTTGGCTACATGCGGAACACCCCGTGAAAAAAGTGGACTCAGGGGAGGAGCGAGTGTGTAGCTAGTGTCCCTGTGCACTTGCTAGAAAGCACAGGGAGGGGAACTACGTGTCGACTGGAAGCGGGGGTCTGAGGGCAGAAGCCTTGTGTTCCCGTTTTGAAAGCTCCATTCCTGCTGCCTTGAAGCTACCCGAATAACCCCGTTTTGGGACGGGCCTCTCGGCACTGGAGGCAGGGCTCGGGAACGAGAAGGCATTTTCTCTGAATAATCAGGGTGCTTCCGGAGCCGTGTTGGGAGCTCATCCTGTCAGGCTGTCGGACTACAGGGAACGGCCCCTTGAGGGCCTGCCTCGAGAAAGGCCTTGAGTCGCCCTGCAGGAACGGAGCACACAGCAAGCTCTTGGAGGTCTTAGTCACTGGTGTGCTTTATTGGATCGCTGCTGCCCGTTTCAGGACTCCTGGACGCTTCGGGTGTGCCCCCTTTTCCCTGCGAAAACCCCCGGCCCCTGTGGGCATGCTGTGCCACACCCAGGCCCCTAGGCCCTTGAGAGAGGGGCCTACTGTGCATGCCGAGGGAAGGACTATACCCAGCGCTTTTAAAGGGGACGCCTACGATGCCTCGGCACTCCAACAGCATCAGGCACGCCTTGCTAGCCAGTCCCCCGTGCCCTGGAAGGGTTCGACATTGACCTTCTCTCAGCTGCACTGAGGAAAGAGTCTGCTTCGAACGCCTTCTGGCCCCTCGGTTGGAAAGTCACTCTACTCACGGAGAGAGTCAGCTTGCACGGCAGCGGCAACTAAAGCCGAGTTCTTCAGGCAAACACAGCACTGCGGTCTTTTGGAAGAGGCAGGCGCTTAGAGGCCTCACGAGAGCCTGCCTTGGTTGAGGCCGTTTGCTCCACGCAGAACACCCTGCGTCAACAAGTGGATGCAGGGGAGGGCCCACTGTGTACCTGGTGTGGTTTGGGGCCAGCTTACGTTTCCTGCCTGTCTGGCTTGCAATGCGGGCCTGAAGGCACAGGCCGCCTTCCCCACTGTGAAAGTTCCCTTGGTCGGGCCTTGAACTCCACCATGAGACCACCCCTCGGGACGGGCCTCTCGTCACGGTAGGCATGGCTCTGGGAAGCAAATGAGTTCTCTCTCGGAAAACAGGGTGCGTCCAGGGCCCGCTCGGGAGCTCATGCTGCGATGCTCTAATACCTACCTGGAGACCGAACGTCAGCCCCTCGCCTCGAGGAAAGTCGCTTTATTGCCCTGCTGAAGCGGGGGCATGCAGCCCTTTCCAAGAGGCCTTCGTCGCGCCTCTCTTTTCTTCACTTCTTGGTTAGTGCGCCGCCCGGGAAACCCAGGACCCTCGCGTTCGCACCCTAGTCCCTGCAAGGCCCCTGAATCCCGGCAGGCTCCACTGGCCTGCTCAGCGGCATCCAGGCCCGGAAAGCCCTTCCCAGTCTCTCTGTGTATGCCGGGTGTCGGGCAACGCACTGCACACCCCCTGGAGGGAGCTAGATGTCCTCAGCACTGCACCAGCTACAGGGAACCTCTTCCCTCACGTCCTACTTGTCAAGGAACTCGGCCTCATTGCCCTTGTCGGAGCTGCACTTAGGAAAAGAATCTGCTTCGCAGGCCTTCTAGGAACCCTTAGCCGAGGGCAACCATACTTAGGGGAGAAAGTCAGCTTGCGTTCCTGCTGCCGCTGAAGTACAGTGCTTCCTCTTACCCGGCAGGCCTGTGGTAGAGGCTGAGCCCCGATAGAGGCTACCTAGAGGTTTCCTTGGATGCGGGAGTTGGCTACATGCGGAACACCCCGTGAAGAAAAGTGGACTCAGGGGAGGAGCGAGTGTGTAGCTAGTGTCCCTGTGCACTTGCTAGAAAGCACAGGGAGGGGAACTACGTGTCGACTGGAAGCGGGGGTCTGAGGGCAGAAGCCTTGTGTTCCCGTTTTGAAAGCTCCATTCCTGCTGCCTTGAAGCTACCCGAATAACCCCGTTTTCGGACGGGCCTCTCGGCACTGGAGGCAGGGCTCGGGAACGAGAAGGCATTTTCTCTGAATAATCAGGGTGCTTCCGGAGCCGTGTTGGGAGCTCATCCTGTCAGGCTGTCGGACTACAGGGAACGGCCCCTTGAGGGCCTGCCTCGAGAAAGGCCTTGAGTCGCCCTGCAGGAACGGAGCACACAGCAAGCTCTTGGAGGTCTTAGTCACTGGTGTGCTTTATTGGATCGGTGCTGCCCGTTTCAGGACTCCTAGACGCTTCGGGTGTGCCCCCTTTTCCCTGCGAAAACCCCCGGCCCCTGGGGGCATGCTGTGCCACACCCAGGCCCCTAGGCCCTTGAGAGAGGGGCCTACTGTGCATGCCGAGGGAAGGACTACACCCAGCGCTTTTAAAGGGGTCGCCTACGATGCCTCGGCACTCCAACAGCATCAGGCACGCCTTGCTAGCCAGTCCCCCGTGCCCTGGAAGGGTTCGACATTGACCTTCTCTCAGCTGCACTGAGGAAAGAGTCTGCTTCGAACGCCTTCTGGCCCCTCGGTTGGAAAGTCACTCTACTCACGGAGAGAGTCAGCTTGCACGGCAGCGGCAACTAAAGCCGAGTTCTTCAGGCAAACACAGCACTGCGGTCTTTTGGAAGAGGCAGGCGCTTAGAGGCCTCACGAGAGCCTGCCTTGGTTGAGGCCGTTTGCTCCACGCAGAACACCCTGCGTCAACAAGTGGATGCAGGGGAGGGCCCACTGTGTACCTGGTGTGGTTTGGGGCCAGCTTACGTTTCCTGCCTGTCTGGCTTGCAATGCGGGCCTGAAGGCACAGGCCGCCTTCCCCACTGTGAAAGTTCCCTTGGTCGGGCCTTGAACTCCACGATGAGACCACCCCTCGGGACGGGCCTCTCGTCACGGTAGGCATGGCTCTGGGAAGCAAATGAGTTCTCTCTCGGAAAACAGGGTGCGTCCAGGGCCCGCTCGGGAGCTCATGCTGCGATGCTCTAATACCTACCTGGAGACCGAACGTCAGCCCCTCGCCTCGAGGAAAGTCGCTTTATTGCCCTGCTGAAGCGGGGGCATGCAGCCCTTTCCAAGAGGCCTTCGTCGCGCCTCTCTTTTCTTCTCTTCTTGGTTAGTGCGCCGCCCGGGAAACCCAGGACCCTCGCGTTCGCACCCTAGTCCCTGCAAGGCCCCTGAATACCGGCAGGCTCCACTGGCCTGCTCGGCGGCATCCAGGCCCGGAAAGCCCTTCCCAGTCTCTCTGTGTATGCCGGGTGTCGGGCAACGCACTGCACACCCCCTGGAGGGAGCTAGATGTCCTCAGCACTGCACCAGCTACAGGGAACCTCTTCCCTCACGTCCTACTTGTCAAGGAACTCGGCCTCATTGCCCTTGTCGGAGTTGCACTTAGGAAAAGAATCTGCTTCGCAGGCCTTCTAGGAACCCTTAGCCGAGGGCAACCATACTTAGGGGAGAAAGTCAGCTTGCGTTCCTGCTGCCGCTGAAGTACAGTGCTTCCTCTTACCCGGCAGGCCTGTGGTAGAGGCTGAGCCCCGATAGAGGCTACCTAGAGGTTTCCTTGGATGCGGGAGTTGGCTACATGCGGAACACCCCGTGAAAAAAGTGGACTCAGGGGAGGAGCGAGTGTGTAGCTAGTGTCCCTGTGCACTTGCTAGAAAGCACAGGGAGGGGAACTACGTGTCGACTGGAAGCGGGGGTCTGAGGGCAGAAGCCTTGTGTTCCCGTTTTGAAAGCTCCATTCCTGCTGCCTTGAAGCTACCCGAATAACCCCGTTTTGGGACGGGCCTCTCGGCACTGGAGGCAGGGCTCGGGAACGAGAAGGCATTTTCTCTGAATAATCAGGGTGCTTCCGGAGCCGTGTTGGGAGCTCATCCTGTCAGGCTGTCGGACTACAGGGAACGGCCCCTTGAGGGCCTGCCTCGAGAAAGGCCTTGAGTCGCCCTGCAGGAACGGAGCACACAGCAAGCTCTTGGAGGTCTTAGTCACTGGTGTGCTTTATTGGATCGCTGCTGCCCGTTTCAGGACTCCTGGACGCTTCGGGTGTGCCCCCTTTTCCCTGCGAAAACCCCCGGCCCCTGGGGGCATGCTGTGCCACACCCAGGCCCCTAGGCCCTTGAGAGAGGGGCCTACTGTGCATGCCGAGGGAAGGACTATACCCAGCGCTTTTAAAGGGGACGCCTACGATGCCTCGGCACTCCAACAGCATCAGGCACGCCTTGCTAGCCAGTCCCCCGTGCCCTGGAAGGGTTCGACATTGACCTTCTCTCAGCTGCACTGAGGAAAGAGTCTGCTTCGAACGCCTTCTGGCCCCTCGGTTGGAAAGTCACTCTACTCACGGAGAGAGTCAGCTTGCACGGCAGCGGCAACTAAAGCCGAGTTCTTCAGGCAAACACAGCACTGCGGTCTTTTGGAAGAGGCAGGCGCTTAGAGGCCTCACGAGAGCCTGCCTTGGTTGAGGCCGTTTGCTCCACGCAGAACACCCTGCGTCAACAAGTGGATGCAGGGGAGGGCCCACTGTGTACCTGGTGTGGTTTGGGGCCAGCTTACGTTTCCTGCCTGTCTGGCTTGCAATGCGGGCCTGAAGGCACAGGCCGCCTTCCCCACTGTGAAAGTTCCCTTGGTCGGGCCTTGAACTCCACCATGAGACCACCCCTCGGGACGGGCCTCTCGTCACGGTAGGCATGGCTCTGGGAAGCAAATGAGTTCTCTCTCGGAAAACAGGGTGCGTCCAGGGCCCGCTCGGGAGCTCATGCTGCGATGCTCTAATACCTACCTGGAGACCGAACGTCAGCCCCTCGCCTCGAGGAAAGTCGCTTTATTGCCCTGCTGAAGCGGGGGCATGCAGCCCTTTCCAAGAGGCCTTCGTCGCGCCTCTCTTTTCTTCACTTCTTGGTTAGTGCGCCGCCCGGGAAACCCAGGACCCTCGCGTTCGCACCCTAGTCCCTGCAAGGCCCCTGAATCCCGGCAGGCTCCACTGGCCTGCTCAGCGGCATCCAGGCCCGGAAAGCCCTTCCCAGTCTCTCTGTGTATGCCGGGTGTCGGGCAACGCACTGCACACCCCCTGGAGGGAGCTAGATGTCCTCAGCACTGCACCAGCTACAGGGAACCTCTTCCCTCACGTCCTACTTGTCAAGGAACTCGGCCTCATTGCCCTTGTCGGAGCTGCACTTAGGAAAAGAATCTGCTTCGCAGGCCTTCTAGGAACCCTTAGCCGAGGGCAACCATACTTAGGGGAGAAAGTCAGCTTGCGTTCCTGCTGCCGCTGAAGTACAGTGCTTCCTCTTACCCGGCAGGCCTGTGGTAGAGGCTGAGCCCCGATAGAGGCTACCTAGAGGTTTCCTTGGATGCGGGAGTTGGCTACATGCGGAACACCCCGTGAAGAAAAGTGGACTCAGGGGAGGAGCGAGTGTGTAGCTAGTGTCCCTGTGCACTTGCTAGAAAGCACAGGGAGGGGAACTACGTGTCGACTGGAAGCGGGGGTCTGAGGGCAGAAGCCTTGTGTTCCCGTTTTGAAAGCTCCATTCCTGCTGCCTTGAAGCTACCCGAATAACCCCGTTTTGGGACGGGCCTCTCGGCACTGGAGGCAGGGCTCGGGAACGAGAAGGCATTTTCTCTGAATAATCAGGGTGCTTCCGGAGCCGTGTTGGGAGCTCATCCTGTCAGGCTGTCGGACTACAGGGAACGGCCCCTTGAGGGCCTGCCTCGAGAAAGGCCTTGAGTCGCCCTGCAGGAACGGAGCACACAGCAAGCTCTTGGAGGTCTTAGTCACTGGTGTGCTTTATTGGATCGGTGCTGCCCGTTTCAGGACTCCTAGACGCTTCGGGTGTGCCCCCTTTTCCCTGCGAAAACCCCCGGCCCCTGGGGGCATGCTGTGCCACACCCAGGCCCCTAGGCCCTTGAGAGAGGGGCCTACTGTGCATGCCGAGGGAAGGACTACACCCAGCGCTTTTAAAGGGGTCGCCTACGATGCCTCGGCACTCCAACAGCATCAGGCACGCCTTGCTAGCCAGTCCCCCGTGCCCTGGAAGGGTTCGACATTGACCTTCTCTCAGCTGCACTGAGGAAAGAGTCTGCTTCGAACGCCTTCTGGCCCCTCGGTTGGAAAGTCACTCTACTCACGGAGAGAGTCAGCTTGCACGGCAGCGGCAACTAAAGCCGAGTTCTTCAGGCAAACACAGCACTGCGGTCTTTTGGAAGAGGCAGGCGCTTAGAGGCCTCACGAGAGCCTGCCTTGGTTGAGGCCGTTTGCTCCACGCAGAACACCCTGCGTCAACAAGTGGATGCAGGGGAGGGCCCACTGTGTACCTGGTGTGGTTTGGGGCCAGCTTACGTTTCCTGCCTGTCTGGCTTGCAATGCGGGCCTGAAGGCACAGGCCGCCTTCCCCACTGTGAAAGTTCCCTTGGTCGGGCCTTGAACTCCACGATGAGACCACCCCTCGGGACGGGCCTCTCGTCACGGTAGGCATGGCTCTGGGAAGCAAATGAGTTCTCTCTCGGAAAACAGGGTGCGTCCAGGGCCCGCTCGGGAGCTCATGCTGCGATGCTCTAATACCTACCTGGAGACCGAACGTCAGCCCCTCGCCTCGAGGAAAGTCGCTTTATTGCCCTGCTGAAGCGGGGGCATGCAGCCCTTTCCAAGAGGCCTTCGTCGCGCCTCTCTTTTCTTCTCTTCTTGGTTAGTGCGCCGCCCGGGAAACCCAGGACCCTCGCGTTCGCACCCTAGTCCCTGCAAGGCCCCTGAATACCGGCAGGCTCCACTGGCCTGCTCGGCGGCATCCAGGCCCGGAAAGCCCTTCCCAGTCTCTCTGTGTATGCCGGGTGTCGGGCAACGCACTGCACACCCCCTGGAGGGAGCTAGATGTCCTCAGCACTGCACCAGCTACAGGGAACCTCTTCCCTCACGTCCTACTTGTCAAGGAACTCGGCCTCATTGCCCTTGTCGGAGTTGCACTTAGGAAAAGAATCTGCTTCGCAGGCCTTCTAGGAACCCTTAGCCGAGGGCAACCATACTTAGGGGAGAAAGTCAGCTTGCGTTCCTGCTGCCGCTGAAGTACAGTGCTTCCTCTTACCCGGCAGGCCTGTGGTAGAGGCTGAGCCCCGATAGAGGCTACCTAGAGGTTTCCTTGGATGCGGGAGTTGGCTACATGCGGAACACCCCGTGAAAAAAGTGGACTCAGGGGAGGAGCGAGTGTGTAGCTAGTGTCCCTGTGCACTTGCTAGAAAGCACAGGGAGGGGAACTACGTGTCGACTGGAAGCGGGGGTCTGAGGGCAGAAGCCTTGTGTTCCCGTTTTGAAAGCTCCATTCCTGCTGCCTTGAAGCTACCCGAATAACCCCGTTTTGGGACGGGCCTCTCGGCACTGGAGGCAGGGCTCGGGAACGAGAAGGCATTTTCTCTGAATAATCAGGGTGCTTCCGGAGCCGTGTTGGGAGCTCATCCTGTCAGGCTGTCGGACTACAGGGAACGGCCCCTTGAGGGCCTGCCTCGAGAAAGGCCTTGAGTCGCCCTGCAGGAACGGAGCACACAGCAAGCTCTTGGAGGTCTTAGTCACTGGTGTGCTTTATTGGATCGCTGCTGCCCGTTTCAGGACTCCTGGACGCTTCGGGTGTGCCCCCTTTTCCCTGCGAAAACCCCCGGCCCCTGTGGGCATGCTGTGCCACACCCAGGCCCCTAGGCCCTTGAGAGAGGGGCCTACTGTGCATGCCGAGGGAAGGACTATACCCAGCGCTTTTAAAGGGGACGCCTACGATGCCTCGGCACTCCAACAGCATCAGGCACGCCTTGCTAGCCAGTCCCCCGTGCCCTGGAAGGGTTCGACATTGACCTTCTCTCAGCTGCACTGAGGAAAGAGTCTGCTTCGAACGCCTTCTGGCCCCTCGGTTGGAAAGTCACTCTACTCACGGAGAGAGTCAGCTTGCACGGCAGCGGCAACTAAAGCCGAGTTCTTCAGGCAAACACAGCACTGCGGTCTTTTGGAAGAGGCAGGCGCTTAGAGGCCTCACGAGAGCCTGCCTTGGTTGAGGCCGTTTGCTCCACGCAGAACACCCTGCGTCAACAAGTGGATGCAGGGGAGGGCCCACTGTGTACCTGGTGTGGTTTGGGGCCAGCTTACGTTTCCTGCCTGTCTGGCTTGCAATGCGGGCCTGAAGGCACAGGCCGCCTTCCCCACTGTGAAAGTTCCCTTGGTCGGGCCTTGAACTCCACCATGAGACCACCCCTCGGGACGGGCCTCTCGTCACGGTAGGCATGGCTCTGGGAAGCAAATGAGTTCTCTCTCGGAAAACAGGGTGCGTCCAGGGCCCGCTCGGGAGCTCATGCTGCGATGCTCTAATACCTACCTGGAGACCGAACGTCAGCCCCTCGCCTCGAGGAAAGTCGCTTTATTGCCCTGCTGAAGCGGGGGCATGCAGCCCTTTCCAAGAGGCCTTCGTCGCGCCTCTCTTTTCTTCACTTCTTGGTTAGTGCGCCGCCCGGGAAACCCAGGACCCTCGCGTTCGCACCCTAGTCCCTGCAAGGCCCCTGAATCCCGGCAGGCTCCACTGGCCTGCTCAGCGGCATCCAGGCCCGGAAAGCCCTTCCCAGTCTCTCTGTGTATGCCGGGTGTCGGGCAACGCACTGCACACCCCCTGGAGGGAGCTAGATGTCCTCAGCACTGCACCAGCTACAGGGAACCTCTTCCCTCACGTCCTACTTGTCAAGGAACTCGGCCTCATTGCCCTTGTCGGAGCTGCACTTAGGAAAAGAATCTGCTTCGCAGGCCTTCTAGGAACCCTTAGCCGAGGGCAACCATACTTAGGGGAGAAAGTCAGCTTGCGTTCCTGCTGCCGCTGAAGTACAGTGCTTCCTCTTACCCGGCAGGCCTGTGGTAGAGGCTGAGCCCCGATAGAGGCTACCTAGAGGTTTCCTTGGATGCGGGAGTTGGCTACATGCGGAACACCCCGTGAAGAAAAGTGGACTCAGGGGAGGAGCGAGTGTGTAGCTAGTGTCCCTGTGCACTTGCTAGAAAGCACAGGGAGGGGAACTACGTGTCGACTGGAAGCGGGGGTCTGAGGGCAGAAGCCTTGTGTTCCCGTTTTGAAAGCTCCATTCCTGCTGCCTTGAAGCTACCCGAATAACCCCGTTTTCGGACGGGCCTCTCGGCACTGGAGGCAGGGCTCGGGAACGAGAAGGCATTTTCTCTGAATAATCAGGGTGCTTCCGGAGCCGTGTTGGGAGCTCATCCTGTCAGGCTGTCGGACTACAGGGAACGGCCCCTTGAGGGCCTGCCTCGAGAAAGGCCTTGAGTCGCCCTGCAGGAACGGAGCACACAGCAAGCTCTTGGAGGTCTTAGTCACTGGTGTGCTTTATTGGATCGGTGCTGCCCGTTTCAGGACTCCTAGACGCTTCGGGTGTGCCCCCTTTTCCCTGCGAAAACCCCCGGCCCCTGGGGGCATGCTGTGCCACACCCAGGCCCCTAGGCCCTTGAGAGAGGGGCCTACTGTGCATGCCGAGGGAAGGACTACACCCAGCGCTTTTAAAGGGGTCGCCTACGATGCCTCGGCACTCCAACAGCATCAGGCACGCCTTGCTAGCCAGTCCCCCGTGCCCTGGAAGGGTTCGACATTGACCTTCTCTCAGCTGCACTGAGGAAAGAGTCTGCTTCGAACGCCTTCTGGCCCCTCGGTTGGAAAGTCACTCTACTCACGGAGAGAGTCAGCTTGCACGGCAGCGGCAACTAAAGCCGAGTTCTTCAGGCAAACACAGCACTGCGGTCTTTTGGAAGAGGCAGGCGCTTAGAGGCCTCACGAGAGCCTGCCTTGGTTGAGGCCGTTTGCTCCACGCAGAACACCCTGCGTCAACAAGTGGATGCAGGGGAGGGCCCACTGTGTACCTGGTGTGGTTTGGGGCCAGCTTACGTTTCCTGCCTGTCTGGCTTGCAATGCGGGCCTGAAGGCACAGGCCGCCTTCCCCACTGTGAAAGTTCCCTTGGTCGGGCCTTGAACTCCACGATGAGACCACCCCTCGGGACGGGCCTCTCGTCACGGTAGGCATGGCTCTGGGAAGCAAATGAGTTCTCTCTCGGAAAACAGGGTGCGTCCAGGGCCCGCTCGGGAGCTCATGCTGCGATGCTCTAATACCTACCTGGAGACCGAACGTCAGCCCCTCGCCTCGAGGAAAGTCGCTTTATTGCCCTGCTGAAGCGGGGGCATGCAGCCCTTTCCAAGAGGCCTTCGTCGCGCCTCTCTTTTCTTCTCTTCTTGGTTAGTGCGCCGCCCGGGAAACCCAGGACCCTCGCGTTCGCACCCTAGTCCCTGCAAGGCCCCTGAATACCGGCAGGCTCCACTGGCCTGCTCGGCGGCATCCAGGCCCGGAAAGCCCTTCCCAGTCTCTCTGTGTATGCCGGGTGTCGGGCAACGCACTGCACACCCCCTGGAGGGAGCTAGATGTCCTCAGCACTGCACCAGCTACAGGGAACCTCTTCCCTCACGTCCTACTTGTCAAGGAACTCGGCCTCATTGCCCTTGTCGGAGTTGCACTTAGGAAAAGAATCTGCTTCGCAGGCCTTCTAGGAACCCTTAGCCGAGGGCAACCATACTTAGGGGAGAAAGTCAGCTTGCGTTCCTGCTGCCGCTGAAGTACAGTGCTTCCTCTTACCCGGCAGGCCTGTGGTAGAGGCTGAGCCCCGATAGAGGCTACCTAGAGGTTTCCTTGGATGCGGGAGTTGGCTACATGCGGAACACCCCGTGAAAAAAGTGGACTCAGGGGAGGAGCGAGTGTGTAGCTAGTGTCCCTGTGCACTTGCTAGAAAGCACAGGGAGGGGAACTACGTGTCGACTGGAAGCGGGGGTCTGAGGGCAGAAGCCTTGTGTTCCCGTTTTGAAAGCTCCATTCCTGCTGCCTTGAAGCTACCCGAATAACCCCGTTTTGGGACGGGCCTCTCGGCACTGGAGGCAGGGCTCGGGAACGAGAAGGCATTTTCTCTGAATAATCAGGGTGCTTCCGGAGCCGTGTTGGGAGCTCATCCTGTCAGGCTGTCGGACTACAGGGAACGGCCCCTTGAGGGCCTGCCTCGAGAAAGGCCTTGAGTCGCCCTGCAGGAACGGAGCACACAGCAAGCTCTTGGAGGTCTTAGTCACTGGTGTGCTTTATTGGATCGCTGCTGCCCGTTTCAGGACTCCTGGACGCTTCGGGTGTGCCCCCTTTTCCCTGCGAAAACCCCCGGCCCCTGGGGGCATGCTGTGCCACACCCAGGCCCCTAGGCCCTTGAGAGAGGGGCCTACTGTGCATGCCGAGGGAAGGACTATACCCAGCGCTTTTAAAGGGGACGCCTACGATGCCTCGGCACTCCAACAGCATCAGGCACGCCTTGCTAGCCAGTCCCCCGTGCCCTGGAAGGGTTCGACATTGACCTTCTCTCAGCTGCACTGAGGAAAGAGTCTGCTTCGAACGCCTTCTGGCCCCTCGGTTGGAAAGTCACTCTACTCACGGAGAGAGTCAGCTTGCACGGCAGCGGCAACTAAAGCCGAGTTCTTCAGGCAAACACAGCACTGCGGTCTTTTGGAAGAGGCAGGCGCTTAGAGGCCTCACGAGAGCCTGCCTTGGTTGAGGCCGTTTGCTCCACGCAGAACACCCTGCGTCAACAAGTGGATGCAGGGGAGGGCCCACTGTGTACCTGGTGTGGTTTGGGGCCAGCTTACGTTTCCTGCCTGTCTGGCTTGCAATGCGGGCCTGAAGGCACAGGCCGCCTTCCCCACTGTGAAAGTTCCCTTGGTCGGGCCTTGAACTCCACCATGAGACCACCCCTCGGGACGGGCCTCTCGTCACGGTAGGCATGGCTCTGGGAAGCAAATGAGTTCTCTCTCGGAAAACAGGGTGCGTCCAGGGCCCGCTCGGGAGCTCATGCTGCGATGCTCTAATACCTACCTGGAGACCGAACGTCAGCCCCTCGCCTCGAGGAAAGTCGCTTTATTGCCCTGCTGAAGCGGGGGCATGCAGCCCTTTCCAAGAGGCCTTCGTCGCGCCTCTCTTTTCTTCACTTCTTGGTTAGTGCGCCGCCCGGGAAACCCAGGACCCTCGCGTTCGCACCCTAGTCCCTGCAAGGCCCCTGAATACCGGCAGGCTCCACTGGCCTGCTCAGCGGCATCCAGGCCCGGAAAGCCCTTCCCAGTCTCTCTGTGTATGCCGGGTGTCGGGCAACGCACTGCACACCCCCTGGAGGGAGCTAGATGTCCTCAGCACTGCACCAGCTACAGGGAACCTCTTCCCTCACGTCCTACTTGTCAAGGAACTCGGCCTCATTGCCCTTGTCGGAGCTGCACTTAGGAAAAGAATCTGCTTCGCAGGCCTTCTAGGAACCCTTAGCCGAGGGCAACCATACTTAGGGGAGAAAGTCAGCTTGCGTTCCTGCTGCCGCTGAAGTACAGTGCTTCCTCTTACCCGGCAGGCCTGTGGTAGAGGCTGAGCCCCGATAGAGGCTACCTAGAGGTTTCCTTGGATGCGGGAGTTGGCTACATGCGGAACACCCCGTGAAGAAAAGTGGACTCAGGGGAGGAGCGAGTGTGTAGCTAGTGTCCCTGTGCACTTGCTAGAAAGCACAGGGAGGGGAACTACGTGTCGACTGGAAGCGGGGGTCTGAGGGCAGAAGCCTTGTGTTCCCGTTTTGAAAGCTCCATTCCTGCTGCCTTGAAGCTACCCGAATAACCCCGTTTTCGGACGGGCCTCTCGGCACTGGAGGCAGGGCTCGGGAACGAGAAGGCATTTTCTCTGAATAATCAGGGTGCTTCCGGAGCCGTGTTGGGAGCTCATCCTGTCAGGCTGTCGGACTACAGGGAACGGCCCCTTGAGGGCCTGCCTCGAGAAAGGCCTTGAGTCGCCCTGCAGGAACGGAGCACACAGCAAGCTCTTGGAGGTCTTAGTCACTGGTGTGCTTTATTGGATCGGTGCTGCCCGTTTCAGGACTCCTAGACGCTTCGGGTGTGCCCCCTTTTCCCTGCGAAAACCCCCGGCCCCTGGGGGCATGCTGTGCCACACCCAGGCCCCTAGGCCCTTGAGAGAGGGGCCTACTGTGCATGCCGAGGGAAGGACTACACCCAGCGCTTTTAAAGGGGTCGCCTACGATGCCTCGGCACTCCAACAGCATCAGGCACGCCTTGCTAGCCAGTCCCCCGTGCCCTGGAAGGGTTCGACATTGACCTTCTCTCAGCTGCACTGAGGAAAGAGTCTGCTTCGAACGCCTTCTGGCCCCTCGGTTGGAAAGTCACTCTACTCACGGAGAGAGTCAGCTTGCACGGCAGCGGCAACTAAAGCCGAGTTCTTCAGGCAAACACAGCACTGCGGTCTTTTGGAAGAGGCAGGCGCTTAGAGGCCTCACGAGAGCCTGCCTTGGTTGAGGCCGTTTGCTCCACGCAGAACACCCTGCGTCAACAAGTGGATGCAGGGGAGGGCCCACTGTGTACCTGGTGTGGTTTGGGGCCAGCTTACGTTTCCTGCCTGTCTGGCTTGCAATGCGGGCCTGAAGGCACAGGCCGCCTTCCCCACTGTGAAAGTTCCCTTGGTCGGGCCTTGAACTCCACGATGAGACCACCCCTCGGGACGGGCCTCTCGTCACGGTAGGCATGGCTCTGGGAAGCAAATGAGTTCTCTCTCGGAAAACAGGGTGCGTCCAGGGCCCGCTCGGGAGCTCATGCTGCGATGCTCTAATACCTACCTGGAGACCGAACGTCAGCCCCTCGCCTCGAGGAAAGTCGCTTTATTGCCCTGCTGAAGCGGGGGCATGCAGCCCTTTCCAAGAGGCCTTCGTCGCGCCTCTCTTTTCTTCTCTTCTTGGTTAGTGCGCCGCCCGGGAAACCCAGGACCCTCGCGTTCGCACCCTAGTCCCTGCAAGGCCCCTGAATACCGGCAGGCTCCACTGGCCTGCTCGGCGGCATCCAGGCCCGGAAAGCCCTTCCCAGTCTCTCTGTGTATGCCGGGTGTCGGGCAACGCACTGCACACCCCCTGGAGGGAGCTAGATGTCCTCAGCACTGCACCAGCTACAGGGAACCTCTTCCCTCACGTCCTACTTGTCAAGGAACTCGGCCTCATTGCCCTTGTCGGAGTTGCACTTAGGAAAAGAATCTGCTTCGCAGGCCTTCTAGGAACCCTTAGCCGAGGGCAACCATACTTAGGGGAGAAAGTCAGCTTGCGTTCCTGCTGCCGCTGAAGTACAGTGCTTCCTCTTACCCGGCAGGCCTGTGGTAGAGGCTGAGCCCCGATAGAGGCTACCTAGAGGTTTCCTTGGATGCGGGAGTTGGCTACATGCGGAACACCCCGTGAAAAAAGTGGACTCAGGGGAGGAGCGAGTGTGTAGCTAGTGTCCCTGTGCACTTGCTAGAAAGCACAGGGAGGGGAACTACGTGTCGACTGGAAGCGGGGGTCTGAGGGCAGAAGCCTTGTGTTCCCGTTTTGAAAGCTCCATTCCTGCTGCCTTGAAGCTACCCGAATAACCCCGTTTTGGGACGGGCCTCTCGGCACTGGAGGCAGGGCTCGGGAACGAGAAGGCATTTTCTCTGAATAATCAGGGTGCTTCCGGAGCCGTGTTGGGAGCTCATCCTGTCAGGCTGTCGGACTACAGGGAACGGCCCCTTGAGGGCCTGCCTCGAGAAAGGCCTTGAGTCGCCCTGCAGGAACGGAGCACACAGCAAGCTCTTGGAGGTCTTAGTCACTGGTGTGCTTTATTGGATCGCTGCTGCCCGTTTCAGGACTCCTGGACGCTTCGGGTGTGCCCCCTTTTCCCTGCGAAAACCCCCGGCCCCTGTGGGCATGCTGTGCCACACCCAGGCCCCTAGGCCCTTGAGAGAGGGGCCTACTGTGCATGCCGAGGGAAGGACTATACCCAGCGCTTTTAAAGGGGACGCCTACGATGCCTCGGCACTCCAACAGCATCAGGCACGCCTTGCTAGCCAGTCCCCCGTGCCCTGGAAGGGTTCGACATTGACCTTCTCTCAGCTGCACTGAGGAAAGAGTCTGCTTCGAACGCCTTCTGGCCCCTCGGTTGGAAAGTCACTCTACTCACGGAGAGAGTCAGCTTGCACGGCAGCGGCAACTAAAGCCGAGTTCTTCAGGCAAACACAGCACTGCGGTCTTTTGGAAGAGGCAGGCGCTTAGAGGCCTCACGAGAGCCTGCCTTGGTTGAGGCCGTTTGCTCCACGCAGAACACCCTGCGTCAACAAGTGGATGCAGGGGAGGGCCCACTGTGTACCTGGTGTGGTTTGGGGCCAGCTTACGTTTCCTGCCTGTCTGGCTTGCAATGCGGGCCTGAAGGCACAGGCCGCCTTCCCCACTGTGAAAGTTCCCTTGGTCGGGCCTTGAACTCCACCATGAGACCACCCCTCGGGACGGGCCTCTCGTCACGGTAGGCATGGCTCTGGGAAGCAAATGAGTTCTCTCTCGGAAAACAGGGTGCGTCCAGGGCCCGCTCGGGAGCTCATGCTGCGATGCTCTAATACCTACCTGGAGACCGAACGTCAGCCCCTCGCCTCGAGGAAAGTCGCTTTATTGCCCTGCTGAAGCGGGGGCATGCAGCCCTTTCCAAGAGGCCTTCGTCGCGCCTCTCTTTTCTTCACTTCTTGGTTAGTGCGCCGCCCGGGAAACCCAGGACCCTCGCGTTCGCACCCTAGTCCCTGCAAGGCCCCTGAATCCCGGCAGGCTCCACTGGCCTGCTCAGCGGCATCCAGGCCCGGAAAGCCCTTCCCAGTCTCTCTGTGTATGCCGGGTGTCGGGCAACGCACTGCACACCCCCTGGAGGGAGCTAGATGTCCTCAGCACTGCACCAGCTACAGGGAACCTCTTCCCTCACGTCCTACTTGTCAAGGAACTCGGCCTCATTGCCCTTGTCGGAGCTGCACTTAGGAAAAGAATCTGCTTCGCAGGCCTTCTAGGAACCCTTAGCCGAGGGCAACCATACTTAGGGGAGAAAGTCAGCTTGCGTTCCTGCTGCCGCTGAAGTACAGTGCTTCCTCTTACCCGGCAGGCCTGTGGTAGAGGCTGAGCCCCGATAGAGGCTACCTAGAGGTTTCCTTGGATGCGGGAGTTGGCTACATGCGGAACACCCCGTGAAGAAAAGTGGACTCAGGGGAGGAGCGAGTGTGTAGCTAGTGTCCCTGTGCACTTGCTAGAAAGCACAGGGAGGGGAACTACGTGTCGACTGGAAGCGGGGGTCTGAGGGCAGAAGCCTTGTGTTCCCATTTTGAAAGCTCCATTCCTGCTGCCTTGAAGCTACCCGAATAACCCCGTTTTGGGACGGGCCTCTCGGCACTGGAGGCAGGGCTCGGGAACGAGAAGGCATTTTCTCTGAATAATCAGGGTGCTTCCGGAGCCGTGTTGGGAGCTCATCCTGTCAGGCTGTCGGACTACAGGGAACGGCCCCTTGAGGGCCGGCCTCGAGAAAGGCCTTGAGTCGCCCTGCAGGAACGGAGCACGCAGCAAGCTCTTGGAGGTCTTAGTCACTGGTGTGCTTTATTGGATCGGTGCTGCCCGTTTCAGGACTCCTAGACGCTTCGGGTGTGCCCCCTTTTCCCTGCGAAAACCCCCGACCCCTGTGGGCATGCTGTGCCACACCCAGGCCCCTAGGCCCTTGAGAGAGGGGCCTACTGTGCATGCCGAGGGAAGGACTACACCCAGCGCTTTTAAAGGGGACGCCTACGATGCCTCGGCACTCCAACAGCATCAGGCACGCCTTGCTAGCCAGTCCCCCGTGCCCTGGAAGGGTTCGACATTGACCTTCTCTCAGCTGCACTGAGGAAAGAGTCTGCTTCGAACGCCTTCTGGCCCCTCGGTTGGAAAGTCACTCTACTCACGGAGAGAGTCAGCTTGCACGGCAGCGGCAACTAAAGCCGAGTTCTTCAGGCAAACACAGCACTGCGGTCTTTTGGAAGAGGCAGGCGCTTAGAGGCCTCACGAGAGCCTGCCTTGGTTGAGGCCGTTTGCTCCACGCAGAACACCCTGCGTCAACAAGTGGATGCAGGGGAGGGCCCACTGTGTACCTGGTGTGGTTTGGGGCCAGCTTACGTTTCCTGCCTGTCTGGCTTGCAATGCGGGCCTGAAGGCACAGGCCGTCTTCCCCACTGTGAAAGTTCCCTTGGTCGGGCCTTGAACTCCACCATGAGACCACCCCTCGGGACGGGCCTCTCGTCACGGTAGGCATGGCTCTGGGAAGCAAATGAGTTCTCTCTCGGAAAACAGGGTGCGTCCAGGGCCCGCTCGGGAGCTCATGCTGCGATGCTCTAATACCTACCTGGAGACCGAACGTCAGCCCCTCGCCTCGAGGAAAGTCGCTTTATTGCCCTGCTGAAGCGGGGGCATGCAGCCCTTTCCAAGAGGCCTTCGTCGCGCCTCTCTTTTCTTCTCTTCTTGGTTAGTGCGCCGCCCGGGAAACCCAGGACCCTCGCGTTCGCACCCAATCCCTGCAAGGCCCCTGAATACCGGCAGGCTCCACTGGCCTGCTCGGCGGCATCCAGGCCCGGAAAGCCCTTCCCAGTCTCTCTGTGTATGCCGGGTGTAGGGCAACGCACTGCACACCCCCTGGAGGGAGCTAGATTTCCTCAGCACTGCACCAGCTACAGGGAACCTCTTCCCTCACGTCCTACTTGTCAAGGAACTCGGCCTCATTGCCCTTGTCGGAGCTGCACTTAGGAAAAGAATCTGCTTCGCAGGCCTTCTAGGAACCCTTAGCCGAGGGCAACCATACTTAGGGGAGAAAGTCAGCTTGCGTTCCTGCTGCCGCTGAAGTACAGTGCTTCCTCTTACCCGGCAGGCCTGTGGTAGAGGCTGAGCCCCGATAGAGGCTACCTAGAGGTTTCCTTGGATGCGGGAGTTGGCTACATGCGGAACACCCCGTGAAGAAAAGTGGACTCAGGGGAGGAGCGAGTGTGTAGCTAGTGTCCTTGTGCACTTGCTAGAAAGCACAGGGAGGGGAACTACGTGTCGACTGGAAGCGGGGGTCTGAGGGCAGAAGCCTTGTGTTCCCGTTTTGAAAGCTCCATTCCTGCTGCCTTGAAGCTACCCGAATAACCCCGTTTTGGGACGGGCCTCTCGGCACTGGAGGCAGGGCTCGGGAACGAGAAGGCATTTTCTCTGAATAATCAGGGTGCTTCCGGAGCCGTGTTGGGAGCTCATCCTGTCAGGCTGTCGGACTACAGGGAACGGCCCCTTGAGGGCCGGCCTCGAGAAAGGCCTTGAGTCGCCCTGCAGGAACGGAGCACGCAGCAAGCTCTTGGAGGTCTTAGTCACTGGTGTGCTTTATTGGATCGGTGCTGCCCGTTTCAGGACTCCTAGACGCTTCGGGTGTGCCCCCTTTTCCCTGCGAAAACCCCCGACCCCTGTGGGCATGCTGTGCCACACCCAGGCCCCTAGGCCCTTGAGAGAGGGGCCTACTGTGCATGCCGAGGGAAGGACTACACCCAGCGCTTTTAAAGGGGACGCCTACGATGCCTCGGCACTCCAACAGCATCAGGCACGCCTTGCTAGCCAGTCCCCCGTGCCCTGGAAGGGTTCGACATTGACCTTCTCTCAGCTGCACTGAGGAAAGAGTCTGCTTCGAACGCCTTCTGGCCCCTCGGTTGGAAAGTCACTCTACTCACGGAGAGAGTCAGCTTGCACGGCAGCGGCAACTAAAGCCGAGTTCTTCAGGCAAACACAGCACTGCGGTCTTTTGGAAGAGGCAGGCGCTTAGAGGCCTCACGAGAGCCTGCCTTGGTTGAGGCCGTTTGCTCCACGCAGAACACCCTGCGTCAACAAGTGGATGCAGGGGAGGGCCCACTGTGTACCTGGTGTGGTTTGGGGCCAGCTTACGTTTCCTGCCTGTCTGGCTTGCAATGCGGGCCTGAAGGCACAGGCCGTCTTCCCCACTGTGAAAGTTCCCTTGGTCGGGCCTTGAACTCCACCATGAGACCACCCCTCGGGACGGGCCTCTCGTCACGGTAGGCATGGCTCTGGGAAGCAAATGAGTTCTCTCTCGGAAAACAGGGTGCGTCCAGGGCCCGCTCGGGAGCTCATGCTGCGATGCTCTAATACCTACCTGGAGACCGAACGTCAGCCCCTCGCCTCGAGGAAAGTCGCTTTATTGCCCTGCTGAAGCGGGGGCATGCAGCCCTTTCCAAGAGGCCTTCGTCGCGCCTCTCTTTTCTTCTCTTCTTGGTTAGTGCGCCGCCCGGGAAACCCAGGACCCTCGCGTTCGCACCCAATCCCTGCAAGGCCCCTGAATACCGGCAGGCTCCACTGGCCTGCTCGGCGGCATCCAGGCCCGGAAAGCCCTTCCCAGTCTCTCTGTGTATGCCGGGTGTAGGGCAACGCACTGCACACCCCCTGGAGGGAGCTAGATTTCCTCAGCACTGCACCAGCTACAGGGAACCTCTTCCCTCACGTCCTACTTGTCAAGGAACTCGGCCTCATTGCCCTTGTCGGAGCTGCACTTAGGAAAAGAATCTGCTTCGCAGGCCTTCTAGGAACCCTTAGCCGAGGGCAACCATACTTAGGGGAGAAAGTCAGCTTGCGTTCCTGCTGCCGCTGAAGTACAGTGCTTCCTCTTACCCGGCAGGCCTGTGGTAGAGGCTGAGCCCCGATAGAGGCTACCTAGAGGTTTCCTTGGATGCGGGAGTTGGCTACATGCGGAACACCCCGTGAAGAAAAGTGGACTCAGGGGAGGAGCGAGTGTGTAGCTAGTGTCCTTGTGCACTTGCTAGAAAGCACAGGGAGGGGAACTACGTGTCGACTGGAAGCGGGGGTCTGAGGGCAGAAGCCTTGTGTTCCCGTTTTGAAAGCTCCATTCCTGCTGCCTTGAAGCTACCCGAATAACCCCGTTTTGGGACGGGCCTCTCGGCACTGGAGGCAGGGCTCGGGAACGAGAAGGCATTTTCTCTGAATAATCAGGGTGCTTCCGGAGCCGTGTTGGGAGCTCATCCTGTCAGGCTGTCGGACTACAGGGAACGGCCCCTTGAGGGCCGGCCTCGAGAAAGGCCTTGAGTCGCCCTGCAGGAACGGAGCACGCAGCAAGCTCTTGGAGGTCTTAGTCACTGGTGTGCTTTATTGGATCGGTGCTGCCCGTTTCAGGACTCCTAGACGCTTCGGGTGTGCCCCCTTTTCCCTGCGAAAACCCCCGACCCCTGTGGGCATGCTGTGCCACACCCAGGCCCCTAGGCCCTTGAGAGAGGGGCCTACTGTGCATGCCGAGGGAAGGACTACACCCAGCGCTTTTAAAGGGGACGCCTACGATGCCTCGGCACTCCAACAGCATCAGGCACGCCTTGCTAGCCAGTCCCCCGTGCCCTGGAAGGGTTCGACATTGACCTTCTCTCAGCTGCACTGAGGAAAGAGTCTGCTTCGAACGCCTTCTGGCCCCTCGGTTGGAAAGTCACTCTACTCACGGAGAGAGTCAGCTTGCACGGCAGCGGCAACTAAAGCCGAGTTCTTCAGGCAAACACAGCACTGCGGTCTTTTGGAAGAGGCAGGCGCTTAGAGGCCTCACGAGAGCCTGCCTTGGTTGAGGCCGTTTGCTCCACGCAGAACACCCTGCGTCAACAAGTGGATGCAGGGGAGGGCCCACTGTGTACCTGGTGTGGTTTGGGGCCAGCTTACGTTTCCTGCCTGTCTGGCTTGCAATGCGGGCCTGAAGGCACAGGCCGCCTTCCCCACTGTGAAAGTTCCCTTGGTCGGGCCTTGAACTCCACCATGAGACCACCCCTCGGGACGGGCCTCTCGTCACGGTAGGCATGGCTCTGGGAAGCAAATGAGTTCTCTCTCGGAAAACAGGGTGCGTCCAGGGCCCGCTCGGGAGCTCATGCTGCGATGCTCTAATACCTACCTGGAGACCGAACGTCAGCCCCTCGCCTCGAGGAAAGTCGCTTTATTGCCCTGCTGAAGCGGGGGCATGCAGCCCTTTCCAAGAGGCCTTCGTCGCGCCTCTCTTTTCTTCTCTTCTTGGTTAGTGCGCCGCCCGGGAAACCCAGGACCCTCGCGTTCGCACCCAATCCCTGCAAGGCCCCTGAATACCGGCAGGCTCCACTGGCCTGCTCGGCGGCATCCAGGCCTGGAAAGCCCTTCCCAGTCTCTCTGTGTATGCCGGGTGTCGGGCAACGCACTGCACACCCCCTGGAGGGAGCTAGATTTCCTCAGCACTGCACCAGCTACAGGGAACCTCTTCCCTCACGTCCTACTTGTCAAGGAACTCGGCCTCATTGCCCTTGTCGGAGCTGCACTTAGGAAAAGAATCTGCTTCGCAGGCCTTCTAGGAACCCTTAGCCGAGGGCAACCATACTTAGGGGAGAAAGTCAGCTTGCGTTCCTGCTGCCGCTGAAGTACAGTGCTTCCTCTTACCCGGCAGGCCTGTGGTAGAGGCTGAGCCCCGATAGAGGCTACCTAGAGGTTTCCTTGGATGCGGGAGTTGGCTACATGCGGAACCCCCCGTGAAGAAAAGTGGACTCAGGGGAGGAGCGAGTGTGTAGCTAGTGTCCTTGTGCACTTGCTAGAAAGCACAGGGAGGGGAACTACGTGTTGACTGGAAGCGGGGGTCTGAGGGCAGAAGCCTTGTGTTCCCATTTTGAAAGCTCCATTCCTGCTGCCTTGAAGCTACCCGAATAACCCCGTTTTGGGACGGGCCTCTCGGCACTGGAGGCAGGGCTCGGGAACGAGAAGGCATTTTCTCTGAATAATCAGGGTGCCTTCGGAGCCGTGTTGAGAGCTCATCCTGTCAGGCTGTCGGACTACAGGGAACGGCCCCTTGAGTGCCTGCCTCGAGAAAGGCCTTGAGTCGCCCTGCAGGAACGGAGCACGCAGCAAGCTCTTGGAGGTCTTAGTCACTGGTGTGCTTTATTGGATCGGTGCTGCCCGTTTCAGGACTCCTAGACGCTTCGGGTGTGCCCCCTTTTCCCTGCGAAAACCCCCGGCCCCTGGGGGCATGCTGTGCCACACCCAGGCCCCTAGGCCCTTGAGAGAGGGGCCTACTGTGCATGCCGAGGGAAGGACTACACCCAGCGCTTTTAAAGGGGACGCCTACGATGCCTCGGCACTCCAACAGCATCAGGCACGCCTTGCTAGCCAGTCCCCCGTGCCCTGGAAGGGTTCGACATTGACCTTCTCTCAGCTGCACTGAGGAAAGAGTCTGCTTCGAACGCCTTCTGGCCCCTCGGTTGGAAAGTCACTCTACTCACGGAGAGAGTCAGCTTGCACGGCAGCGGCAACTAAAGCCGAGTTCTTCAGGCAAACACAGCACTGCGGTCTTTTGGAAGAGGCAGGCGCTTAGAGGCCTCACGAGAGCCTGCCTTGGTTGAGGCCGTTTGCTCCACGCAGAACACCCTGCGTCAACAAGTGGATGCAGGGGAGGGCCCACTGTGTACCTGGTGTGGTTTGGGGCCAGCTTACGTTTCCTGCCTGTCTGGCTTGCAATGCGGGCCTGAAGGCACAGGCCGCCTTCCCCACTGTGAAAGTTCCCTTGGTCGGGCCTTGAACTCCACCATGAGACCACCCCTCGGGACGGGCCTCTCGTCACGGTAGGCATGGCTCTGGGAAGCAAATGAGTTCTCTCTCGGAAAACAGGGTGCGTCCAGGGCCCGCTCGGGAGCTCATGCTGCGATGCTCTAATACCTACCTGGAGACCGAACGTCAGCCCCTCGCCTCGAGGAAAGTCGCTTTATTGCCCTGCTGAAGCGGGGGCATGCAGCCCTTTCCAAGAGGCCTTCGTCGCGCCTCTCTTTTCTTCTCTTCTTGGTTAGTGCGCCGCCCGGGAAACCCAGGACCCTCGCGTTCGCACCCAATCCCTGCAAGGCCCCTGAATACCGGCAGGCTCCACTGGCCTGCTCGGCGGCATCCAGGCCCGGAAAGCCCTTCCCAGTCTCTCTGTGTATGCCGGGTGTAGGGCAACGCACTGCACACCCCCTGGAGGGAGCTAGATTTCCTCAGCACTGCACCAGCTACAGGGAACCTCTTCCCTCACGTCCTACTTGTCAAGGAACTCGGCCTCATTGCCCTTGTCGGAGCTGCACTTAGGAAAAGAATCTGCTTCGCAGGCCTTCTAGGAACCCTTAGCCGAGGGCAACCATACTTAGGGGAGAAAGTCAGCTTGCGTTCCTGCTGCCGCTGAAGTACAGTGCTTCCTCTTACCCGGCAGGCCTGTGGTAGAGGCTGAGCCCCGATAGAGGCTACCTTGAGGTTTCCTTGGATGCGGGAGTTGGCTACATGCGGAACCCCCCGTGAAGAAAAGTGGACTCAGGGGAGGAGCGAGTGTGTAGCTAGTGTCCTTGTGCACTTGCTAGAAAGCACAGGGAGGGGAACTACGTGTTGACTGGAAGCGGGGGTCTGAGGGCAGAAGCCTTGTGTTCCCATTTTGAAAGCTCCATTCCTGCTGCCTTGAAGCTACCCGAATAACCCCGTTTTGGGACGGGCCTCTCGGCACTGGAGGCAGGGCTCGGGAACGAGAAGGCATTTTCTCTGAATAATCAGGGTGCCTCCGGAGCCGTGTTGAGAGCTCATCCTGTCAGGCTGTCGGACTACAGGGAACGGCCCCTTGAGTGCCTGCCTCGAGAAAGGCCTTGAGTCGCCCTGCAGGAACGGAGCACGCAGCAAGCTCTTGGAGGTCTTAGTCACTGGTGTGCTTTATTGGATCGGTGCTGCCCGTTTCAGGACTCCTAGACGCTTCGGGTGTGCCCCCTTTTCCCTGCGAAAACCCCCGACCCCTGGGGGCATGCTGTGCCACACCCAGGCCCCTAGGCCCTTGAGAGAGGGGCCTACTGTGCATGCCGAGGGAAGGACTACACCCAGCGCTTTTAAAGGGGACGCCTACGATGCCTCGGCACTCCAACAGCATCAGGCACGCCTTGCTAGCCAGTCCCCCGTGCCCTGGAAGGGTTCGACATTGACCTTCTCTCAGCTGCACTGAGGAAAGAGTCTGCTTCGAACGCCTTCTGGCCCCTCGGTTGGAAAGTCACTCTACTCACGGAGAGAGTCAGCTTGCACGGCAGCGGCAACTAAAGCCGAGTTCTTCAGGCAAACACAGCACTGCGGTCTTTTGGAAGAGGCAGGCGCTTAGAGGCCTCACGAGAGCCTGCCTTGGTTGAGGCCGTTTGCTCCACGCAGAACACCCTGCGTCAACAAGTGGATGCAGGGGAGGGCCCACTGTGTACCTGGTGTGGTTTGGGGCCAGCTTACGTTTCCTGCCTGTCTGGCTTGCAATGCGGGCCTGAAGGCACAGGCCGCCTTCCCCACTGTGAAAGTTCCCTTGGTCGGGCCTTGAACTCCACCATGAGACCACCCCTCGGGACGGGCCTCTCGTCACGGTAGGCATGGCTCTGGGAAGCAAATGAGTTCTCTCTCGGAAAACAGGGTGCGTCCAGGGCCCGCTCGGGAGCTCATGCTGCGATGCTCTAATACCTACCTGGAGACCGAACGTCAGCCCCTCGCCTCGAGGAAAGTCGCTTTATTGCCCTGCTGAAGCGGGGGCATGCAGCCCTTTCCAAGAGGCCTTCGTCGCGCCTCTCTTTTCTTCTCTTCTTGGTTAGTGCGCCGCCCGGGAAACCCAGGACCCTCGCGTTCGCACCCAATCCCTGCAAGGCCCCTGAATACCGGCAGGCTCCACTGGCCTGCTCGGCGGCATCCAGGCCCGGAAAGCCCTTCCCAGTCTCTCTGTGTATGCTGGGTGTAGGGCAACGCACTGCACACCCCCTGGAGGGAGCTAGATTTCCTCAGCACTGCACCAGCTACAGGGAACCTCTTCCCTCACGTCCTACTTGTCAAGGAACTCGGCCTCATTGCCCTTGTCGGAGCTGCACTTAGGAAAAGAATCTGCTTCGCAGGCCTTCTAGGAACCCTTAGCCGAGGGCAACCATACTTAGGGGAGAAAGTCAGCTTGCGTTCCTGCTGCCGCTGAAGTACAGTGCTTCCTCTTACCCGGCAGGCCTGTGGTAGAGGCTGAGCCCCGATAGAGGCTACCTAGAGGTTTCCTTGGATGCGGGAGTTGGCTACATGCGGAACCCCCCGTGAAGAAAAGTGGACTCAGGGGAGGAGCGAGTGTGTAGCTAGTGTCCTTGTGCACTTGCTAGAAAGCACAGGGAGGGGAACTACGTGTCGACTGGAAGCGGGGGTCTGAGGGCAGAAGCCTTGTGTTCCCATTTTGAAAGCTCCATTCCTGCTGCCTTGAAGCTACCCGAATAACCCCGTTTTGGGACGGGCCTCTCGGCACTGGAGGCAGGGCTCGGGAACGAGAAGGCATTTTCTCTGAATAATCAGGGTGCCTCCGGAGCCGTGTTGAGAGCTCATCCTGTCAGGCTGTCGGACTACAGGGAACGGCCCCTTGAGTGCCTGCCTCGAGAAAGGCCTTGAGTCGCCCTGCAGGAACGGAGCACGCAGCAAGCTCTTGGAGGTCTTAGTCACTGGTGTGCTTTATTGGATCGGTGCTGCCCGTTTCAGGACTCCTAGACGCTTCGGGTGTGCCCCCTTTTCCCTGCGAAAACCCCCGACCCCTGTGGGCATGCTGTGCCACACCCAGGCCCCTTGGCCCTTGAGAGAGGGGCCTACTGTGCATGCCGAGGGAAGGACTACACCCAGCGCTTTTAAAGGGGACGCCTACGATGCCTCGGCACTCCAACAGCATCAGGCACGCCTTGCTAGCCAGTCCCCCGTGCCCTGGAAGGGTTCGACATTGACCTTCTCTCAGCTGCACTGAGGAAAGAGTCTGCTTCGAACGCCTTCTGGCCCCTCGGTTGGAAAGTCACTCTACTCACGGAGAGAGTCAGCTTGCACGGCAGCGGCAACTAAAGCCGAGTTCTTCAGGCAAACACAGCACTGCGGTCTTTTGGAAGAGGCAGGCGCTTAGAGGCCTCACGAGAGCCTGCCTTGGTTGAGGCCGTTTGCTCCACGCAGAACACCCTGCGTCAACAAGTGGATGCAGGGGAGGGCCCACTGTGTACCTGGTGTGGTTTGGGGCCAGCTTACGTTTCCTGCCTGTCTGGCTTGCAATGCGGGCCTGAAGGCACAGGCCGCCTTCCCCACTGTGAAAGTTCCCTTGGTCGGGCCTTGAACTCCACGATGAGACCACCCCTCGGGACGGGCCTCTCGTCACGGTAGGCATGGCTCTGGGAAGCAAATGAGTTCTCTCTCGGAAAACAGGGTGCGTCCAGGGCCCGCTCGGGAGCTCATGCTGCGATGCTCTAATACCTACCTGGAGACCGAACGTCAGCCCCTCGCCTCGAGGAAAGTCGCTTTATTGCCCTGCTGAAGCGGGGGCATGCAGCCCTTTCCAAGAGGCCTTCGTCGCGCCTCTCTTTTCTTCTCTTCTTGGTTAGTGCGCCGCCCGGGAAACCCAGGACCCTCGCGTTCGCACCCAATCCCTGCAAGGCCCCTGAATACCGGCAGGCTCCACTGGCCTGCTCGGCGGCATCCAGGCCCGGAAAGCCCTTCCCAGTCTCTCTGTGTATGCCGGGTGTAGGGCAACGCACTGCACACCCCCTGGAGGGAGCTAGATTTCCTCAGCACTGCACCAGCTACAGGGAACCTCTTCCCTCACGTCCTACTTGTCAAGGAACTCGGCCTCATTGCCCTTGTCGGAGCTGCACTTAGGAAAAGAATCTGCTTCGCAGGCCTTCTAGGAACCCTTAGCCGAGGGCAACCATACTTAGGGGAGAAAGTCAGCTTGCGTTCCTGCTGCCGCTGAAGTACAGTGCTTCCTCTTACCCGGCAGGCCTGTGGTAGAGGCTGAGCCCCGATAGAGGCTACCTAGAGGTTTCCTTGGATGCGGGAGTTGGCTACATGCGGAACACCCCGTGAAGAAAAGTGGACTCAGGGGAGGAGCGAGTGTGTAGCTAGTGTCCTTGTGCACTTGCTAGAAAGCACAGGGAGGGGAACTACGTGTCGACTGGAAGCGGGGGTCTGAGGGCAGAAGCCTTGTGTTCCCGTTTTGAAAGCTCCATTCCTGCTGCCTTGAAGCTACCCGAATAACCCCGTTTTGGGACGGGCCTCTCGGCACTGGAGGCAGGGCTCGGGAACGAGAAGGCATTTTCTCTGAATAATCAGGGTGCTTCCGGAGCCGTGTTGGGAGCTCATCCTGTCAGGCTGTCGGACTCCAGGGAACGGCCCCTTGAGGGCCTGCCTCGAGAAAGGCCTTGAGTCGCCCTGCAGGAACGGAGCACACAGCAAGCTCTTGGAGGTCTTAGTCACTGGTGTGCTTTATTGGATCGGTGCTGCCCGTTTCAGGACTCCTAGACGCTTCGGGTGTGCCCCCTTTTCCCTGCGAAAACCCCCGACCCCTGGGGGCATGTTGTGCCACACCCAGGCCCCTAGGCCCTTGAGAGAGGGGCCTACTGTGCATGCCGAGGGAAGGACTACACCCAGCGCTTTTAAAGGGGACGCCTACGATGCCTCGGCACTCCAACAGCATCAGGCACGCCTTGCTAGCCAGTCCCCCGTGCCCTGGAAGGGTTCGACATTGACCTTCTCTCAGCTGCACTGAGGAAAGAGTCTGCTTCGAACGCCTTCTGGCCCCTCGGTTGGAAAGTCACTCTACTCACGGAGAGAGTCAGCTTGCACGGCAGCGGCAACTAAAGCCGAGTTCTTCAGGCAAACACAGCACTGCGGTCTTTTGGAAGAGGCAGGCGCTTAGAGGCCTCACGAGAGCCTGCCTTGGTTGAGGCCGTTTGCTCCACGCAGAACACCCTGCGTCAACAAGTGGATGCAGGGGAGGGCCCACTGTGTACCTGGTGTGGTTTGGGGCCAGCTTACGTTTCCTGCCTGTCTGGCTTGCAATGCGGGCCTGAAGGCACAGGCCGCCTTCCCCACTGTGAAAGTTCCCTTGGTCGGGCCTTGAACTCCACCATGAGACCACCCCTCGGGACGGGCCTCTCGTCACGGTAGGCATGGCTCTGGGAAGCAAATGAGTTCTCTCTCGGAAAACAGGGTGCGTCCAGGGCCCGCTCGGGAGCTCATGCTGCGATGCTCTAATACCTACCTGGAGACCGAACGTCAGCCCCTCGCCTCGAGGAAAGTCGCTTTATTGCCCTGCTGAAGCGGGGGCATGCAGCCCTTTCCAAGAGGCCTTCGTCGCGCCTCTCTTTTCTTCTCTTCTTGGTTAGTGCGCCGCCCGGGAAACCCAGGACCCTCGCGTTCGCACCCTAGTCCCTGCAAGGCCCCTGAATACCGGCAGGCTCCACTGGCCTGCTCAGCGGCATCCAGGCCCGGAAAGCCCTTCCCAGTCTCTCTGTGTATGCCGGGTGTCGGGCAACGCACTGCACACCCCCTGGAGGGAGCTAGATGTCCTCAGCACTGCACCAGCTACAGGGAACCTCTTCCCTCACGTCCTACTTGTCAAGGAACTCGGCCTCATTGCCCTTGTCGGAGCTGCACTTAGGAAAAGAATCTGCTTCGCAGGCCTTCTAGGAACCCTTAGCCGAGGGCAACCATACTTAGGGGAGAAAGTCAGCTTGCGTTCCTGCTGCCGCTGAAGTACAGTGCTTCCTCTTACCCGGCAGGCCTGTGGTAGAGGCTGAGCCCCGATAGAGGCTACCTAGAGGTTTCCTTGGATGCGGGAGTTGGCTACATGCGGAACCCCCCGTGAAGAAAAGTGGACTCAGGGGAGGAGCGAGTGTGTAGCTAGTGTCCCTGTGCACTTGCTAGAAAGCACAGGGAGGGGAACTACGTGTCGACTGGAAGCGGGGGGCTGAGGGCAGAAGCCTTGTGTTCCCGTTTTGAAAGCTCCATTCCTGCTGCCTTGAAGCTACCCGAATAACCCCGTTTTGGGACGGGCCTCTCGGCACTGGAGGCAGGGCTCGGGAACGAGAAGGCATTTTCTCTGAATAATCAGGGTGCCTCCGGAGCCGTGTTGGGAGCTCATCCTGTCAGGCTGTCGGACTCCAGGGAACGGCCCCTTGAGGGCCTGCCTCGAGAAAGGCCTTGAGTCGCCCTGCAGGAACGGAGCACACAGCAAGCTCTTGGAGGTCTTAGTCACTGGTGTGCTTTATTGGATCGGTGCTGCCCGTTTCAGGACTCCTAGACGCTTCGGGTGTGCCCCCTTTTCCCTGCGAAAACCCCCGGCCCCTGTGGGCATGCTGTGCCACACCCAGGCCCCTAGGCCCTTGAGAGAGGGGCCTACTGTGCATGCCGAGGGAAGGACTACACCCAGCGCTTTTAAAGGGGACGCCTACGATGCCTCGGCACTCCAACAGCATCAGGCACGCCTTGCTAGCCAGTCCCCCGTGCCCTGGAAGGGTTCGACATTGACCTTCTCTCAGCTGCACTGAGGAAAGAGTCTGCTTCGAACGCCTTCTGGCCCCTCGGTTGGAAAGTCACTCTACTCACGGAGAGAGTCAGCTTGCACGGCAGCGGCAACTAAAGCCGAGTTCTTCAGGCAAACACAGCACTGCGGTCTTTTGGAAGAGGCAGGCGCTTAGAGGCCTCACGAGAGCCTGCCTTGGTTGAGGCCGTTTGCTCCACGCAGAACACCCTGCGTCAACAAGTGGATGCAGGGGAGGGCCCACTGTGTACCTGGTGTGGTTTGGGGCCAGCTTACGTTTCCTGCCTGTCTGGCTTGCAATGCGGGCCTGAAGGCACAGGCCGCCTTCCCCACTGTGAAAGTTCCCTTGGTCGGGCCTTGAACTCCACCATGAGACCACCCCTCGGGACGGGCCTCTCGTCACGGTAGGCATGGCTCTGGGAAGCAAATGAGTTCTCTCTCGGAAAACAGGGTGCGTCCAGGGCCCGCTCGGGAGCTCATGCTGCGATGCTCTAATACCTACCTGGAGACCGAACGTCAGCCCCTCGCCTCGAGGAAAGTCGCTTTATTGCCCTGATGAAGCGGGGGCATGCAGCCCTTTCCAAGAGGCCTTCGTCGCGCCTCTCTTTTCTTCTCTTCTTGGTTAGTGCGCCGCCCGGGAAACCCAGGACCCTCGCGTTCGCACCCTAGTCCCTGCAAGGCCCCTGAATACCGGCAGGCTCCACTGGCCTGCTCAGCGGCATCCAGGCCCGGAAAGCCCTTCCCAGTCTCTCTGTGTATGCCGGGTGTCGGGCAACGCACTGCACACCCCCTGGAGGGACCTAGATGTCCTCAGCACTGCACCAGCTACAGGGAACCTCTTCCCTCACGTCCTACTTGTCAAGGAACTCGGCCTCATTGCCCTTGTCGGAGCTGCACTTAGGAAAAGAATCTGCTTCGCAGGCCTTCTAGGAACCCTTAGCCGAGGGCAACCATACTTAGGGGAGAAAGTCAGCTTGCGTTCCTGCTGCCGCTGAAGTACAGTGCTTCCTCTTACCCGGCAGGCCTGTGGTAGAGGCTGAGCCCCGATAGAGGCTACCTAGAGGTTTCCTTGGATGCGGGAGTTGGCTACATGCGGAACACCCCGTGAAGAAAAGTGGACTCAGGGGAGGAGCGAGTGTGTAGCTAGTGTCCCTGTGCACTTGCTAGAAAGCACAGGGAGGGGAACTACGTGTCGACTGGAAGCGGGGGTCTGAGGGCAGAAGCCTTGTGTTCCCGTTTTGAAAGCTCCATTCCTGCTGCCTTGAAGCTACCCGAATAACCCCGTTTTGGGACGGGCCTCTCGGCACTGGAGGCAGGGCTCGGGAACGAGAAGGCATTTTCTCTGAATAATCAGGGTGCTTCCGGAGCCGTGTTGGGAGCTCATCCTGTCAGGCTGTCGGACTACAGGGAACGGCCCCTTGAGGGCCTGCCTCGAGAAAGGCCTTGAGTCGCCCTGCAGGAACGGAGCACACAGCAAGCTCTTGGAGGTCTTAGTCACTGGTGTGCTTTATTGGATCGGTGCTGCCCGTTTCAGGACTCCTAAACGCTTCGGGTGTGCCCCCTTTTCCCTGCGAAAACCCCCGACCCCTGTGGGCATGCTGTGCCACACCCAGGCCCCTAGGCCCTTGAGAGAGGGGCCTACTGTGCATGCCGAGGGAAGGACTACACCCAGCGCTTTTAAAGGGGACGCCTACGATGCCTCGGCACTCCAACAGCATCAGGCACGCCTTGCTAGCCAGTCCCCCGTGCCCTGGAAGGGTTCGACATTGACCTTCTCTCAGCTGCACTGAGGAAAGAGTCTGCTTCGAACGCCTTCTGGCCCCTCGGTTGGAAAGTCACTCTACTCACGGAGAGAGTCAGCTTGCACGGCAGCGGCAACTAAAGCCGAGTTCTTCAGGCAAACACAGCACTGCGGTCTTTTGGAAGAGGCAGGCGCTTAGAGGCCTCACGAGAGCCTGCCTTGGTTGAGGCCGTTTGCTCCACGCAGAACACCCTGCGTCAACAAGTGGATGCAGGGGAGGGCCCACTGTGTACCTGGTGTGGTTTGGGGCCAGCTTACGTTTCCTGCCTGTCTGGCTTGCAATGCGGGCCTGAAGGCACAGGCCGCCTTCCCCACTGTGAAAGTTCCCTTGGTCGGGCCTTGAACTCCACCATGAGACCACCCCTCGGGACGGGCCTCTCGTCACGGTAGGCATGGCTCTGGGAAGCAAATGAGTTCTCTCTCGGAAAACAGGGTGCGTCCAGGGCCCGCTCGGGAGCTCATGCTGCGATGCTCTAATACCTACCTGGAGACCGAACGTCAGCCCCTCGCCTCGAGGAAAGTCGCTTTATTGCCCTGCTGAAGCGGGGGCATGCAGCCCTTTCCAAGAGGCCTTCGTCGTGCCTCTCTTTTCTTCTCTTCTTGGTTAGTGCGCCTCCCGGGAAACCCAGGACCCTCGCGTTCGCACCCTAGTCCCTGCAAGGCCCCTGAATACCGGCAGGCTCCACTGGCCTGCTCGGCGGCATCCAGGCCCGGAAAGCCCTTCCCAGTCTCTCTGTGTATGCCGGGTGTCGGGCAACGCACTGCACACCCCCTGGAGGGACCTAGATGTCCTCAGCACTGCACCAGCTACAGGGAACCTCTTCCCTCACGTCCTACTTGTCAAGGAACTCGGCCTCATTGCCCTTGTCGGAGCTGCACTTAGGAAAAGAATCTGCTTCGCAGGCCTTCTAGGAACCCTTAGCCGAGGGCAACCATACTTAGGGGAGAAAGTCAGCTTGCGTTCCTGCTGCCGCTGAAGTACAGTGCTTCCTCTTACCCGGCAGGCCTGTGGTAGAGGCTGAGCCCCGATAGAGGCTACCTAGAGGTTTCCTTGGATGCGGGAGTTGGCTACATGCGGAACACCCCGTGAAGAAAAGTGGACTCAGGGGAGGAGCGAGTGTGTAGCTAGTGTCCCTGTGCACTTGCTAGAAAGCACAGGGAGGGGAACTACGTGTCGACTGGAAGCGGGGGTCTGAGGGCAGAAGCCTTGTGTTCCCGTTTTGAAAGCTCCATTCCTGCTGCCTTGAAGCTACCCGAATAACCCCGTTTTGGGACGGGCCTCTCGGCACTGGAGGCAGGGCTCGGGAACGAGAAGGCATTTTCTCTGAATAATCAGGGTGCTTCCGGAGCCGTGTTGGGAGCTCATCCTGTCAGGCTGTCGGACTACAGGGAACGGCCCCTTGAGGGCCTGCCTCGAGAAAGGCCTTGAGTCGCCCTGCAGGAACGGAGCACACAGCAAGCTCTTGGAGGTCTTAGTCACTGGTGTGCTTTATTGGATCGGTGCTGCCCGTTTCAGGACTCCTAGACGCTTCGGGTGTGCCCCCTTTTCCCTGCGAAAACCCCCGACCCCTGGGGGCATGCTGTGCCACACCCAGGCCCCTAGGCCCTTGAGAGAGGGGCCTACTGTGCATGCCGAGGGAAGGACTACACCCAGCGCTTTTAAAGGGGACGCCTACGATGCCTCGGCACTCCAACAGCATCAGGCACGCCTTGCTAGCCAGTCCCCCGTGCCCTGGAAGGGTTCGACATTGACCTTCTCTCAGCTGCACTGAGGAAAGAGTCTGCTTCGAACGCCTTCTGGCCCCTCGGTTGGAAAGTCACTCTACTCACGGAGAGAGTCAGCTTGCACGGCAGCGGCAACTAAAGCCGAGTTCTTCAGGCAAACACAGCACTGCGGTCTTTTGGAAGAGGCAGGCGCTTAGAGGCCTCACGAGAGCCTGCCTTGGTTGAGGCCGTTTGCTCCACGCAGAACACCCTGCGTCAACAAGTGGATGCAGGGGAGGGCCCACTGTGTACCTGGTGTGGTTTGGGGCCAGCTTACGTTTCCTGCCTGTCTGGCTTGCAATGCGGGCCTGAAGGCACAGGCCGCCTTCCCCACTGTGAAAGTTCCCTTGGTCGGGCCTTGAACTCCACCATGAGACCACCCCTCGGGACGGGCCTCTCGTCATGGTAGGCATGGCTCTGGGAAGCAAATGAGTTCTCTCTCGGAAAACAGGGTGCGTCCAGGGCCCGCTCGGGAGCTCATGCTGCGATGCTCTAATACCTACCTGGAGACCGAACGTCAGCCCCTCGCCTCGAGGAAAGTCGCTTTATTGCCCTGCTGAAGCGGGGGCATGCAGCCCTTTCCAAGAGGCCTTCGTCGCGCCTCTCTTTTCTTCTCTTCTTGGTTAGTGCGCCGCCCGGGAAACCCAGGACCCTCGCGTTCGCACCCTAGTCCCTGCAAGGCCCCTGAATACCGGCAGGCTCCACTGGCCTGCTCGGCGGCATCCAGGCCCGGAAAGCCCTTCCCAGTCTCTCTGTGTATGCCGGGTGTCGGGCAACGCACTGCACACCCCCTGGAGGGACCTAGATGTCCTCAGCACTGCACCAGCTACAGGGAACCTCTTCCCTCACGTCCTACTTGTCAAGGAACTCGGCCTCATTGCCCTTGTCGGAGCTGCACTTAGGAAAAGAATCTGCTTCGCAGGCCTTCTAGGAACCCTTAGCCGAGGGCAACCATACTTAGGGGAGAAAGTCAGCTTGCGTTCCTGCTGCCGCTGAAGTACAGTGCTTCCTCTTACCCGGCAGGCCTGTGGTAGAGGCTGAGCCCCGATAGAGGCTACCTAGAGGTTTCCTTGGATGCGGGAGTTGGCTACATGCGGAACACCCCGTGAAGAAAAGTGGACTCAGGGGAGGAGCGAGTGTGTAGCTAGTGTCCCTGTGCACTTGCTAGAAAGCACAGGGAGGGGAACTACGTGTCGACTGGAAGCGGGGGTCTGAGGGCAGAAGCCTTGTGTTCCCGTTTTGAAAGCTCCATTCCTGCTGCCTTGAAGCTACCCGAATAACCCCGTTTTGGGACGGGCCTCTCGGCACTGGAGGCAGGGCTCGGGAACGAGAAGGCATTTTCTCTGAATAATCAGGGTGCTTCCGGAGCCGTGTTGGGAGCTCATCCTGTCAGGCTGTCGGACTCCAGGGAACGGCCCCTTGAGGGCCTGCCTCGAGAAAGGCCTTGAGTCGCCCTGCAGGAACGGAGCACACAGCAAGCTCTTGGAGGTCTTAGTCACTGGTGTGCTTTATTGGATCGGTGCTGCCCGTTTCAGGACTCCTAGACGCTTCGGGTGTGCCCCCTTTTCCCTGCGAAAACCCCCGGCCCCTGGGGGCATGCTGTGCCACACCCAGGCCCCTAGGCCCTTGAGAGAGGGGCCTACTGTGCATGCCGAGGGAAGGACTACACCCAGCGCTTTTAAAGGGGACGCCTACGATGCCTCGGCACTCCAACAGCATCAGGCACGCCTTGCTAGCCAGTCCCCCGTGCCCTGGAAGGGTTCGACATTGACCTTCTCTCAGCTGCACTGAGGAAAGAGTCTGCTTCGAACGCCTTCTGGCCCCTCGGTTGGAAAGTCACTCTACTCACGGAGAGAGTCAGCTTGCACGGCAGCGGCAACTAAAGCCGAGTTCTTCAGGCAAACACAGCACTGCGGTCTTTTGGAAGAGGCAGGCGCTTAGAGGCCTCACGAGAGCCTGCCTTGGTTGAGGCCGTTTGCTCCACGCAGAACACCCTGCGTCAACAAGTGGATGCAGGGGAGGGCCCACTGTGTACCTGGTGTGGTTTGGGGCCAGCTTACGTTTCCTGCCTGTCTGGCTTGCAATGCGGGCCTGAAGGCACAGGCCGCCTTCCCCACTGTGAAAGTTCCCTTGGTCGGGCCTTGAACTCCACCATGAGACCACCCCTCGGGACGGGCCTCTCGTCACGGTAGGCATGGCTCTGGGAAGCAAATGAGTTCTCTCTCGGAAAACAGGGTGCGTCCAGGGCCCGCTCGGGAGCTCATGCTGCGATGCTCTAATACCTACCTGGAGACCGAACGTCAGCCCCTCGCCTCGAGGAAAGTCGCTTTATTGCCCTGCTGAAGCGGGGGCATGCAGCCCTTTCCAAGAGGCCTTCGTCGCGCCTCTCTTTTCTTCTCTTCTTGGTTAGTGCGCCGCCCGGGAAACCCAGGACCCTCGCGTTCGCACCCTAGTCCCTGCAAGGCCCCTGAATACCGGCAGGCTCCACTGGCCTGCTCGGCGGCATCCAGGCCCGGAAAGCCCTTCCCAGTCTCTCTGTGTATGCCGGGTGTCGGGCAACGCACTGCACACCCCCTGGAGGGAGCTAGATGTCCTCAGCACTGCACCAGCTACAGGGAACCTCTTCCCTCACGTCCTACTTGTCAAGGAACTCGGCCTCATTGCCCTTGTCGGAGCTGCACTTAGGAAAAGAATCTGCTTCGCAGGCCTTCTAGGAACCCTTAGCCGAGGGCAACCATACTTAGGGGAGAAAGTCAGCTTGCGTTCCTGCTGCCGCTGAAGTACAGTGCTTCCTCTTACCCGGCAGGCCTGTGGTAGAGGCTGAGCCCCGATAGAGGCTACCTAGAGGTTTCCTTGGATGCGGGAGTTGGCTACATGCGGAACCCCCCGTGAAGAAAAGTGGACTCAGGGGAGGAGCGAGTGTGTAGCTAGTGTCCCTGTGCACTTGGTAGAAAGCACAGGGAGGGGAACTACGTGTCGACTGGAAGCGGGGGTCTGAGGGCAGAAGCCTTGTGTTCCCGTTTTGAAAGCTCCATTCCTGCTGCCTTGAAGCTACCCGAATAACCCCGTTTTGGGACGGGCCTCTCGGCACTGGAGGCAGGGCTCGGGAACGAGAAGGCATTTTCTCTGAATAATCAGGGTGCCTCCGGAGCCGTGTTGGGAGCTCATCCTGTCAGGCTGTCGGACTCCAGGGAACGGCCCCTTGAGTGCCTGCCTCGAGAAAGGCCTTGAGTCGCCCTGCAGGAACGGAGCACGCAGCAAGCTCTTGGAGGTCTTAGTCACTGGTGTGCTTTATTGGATCGGTGCTGCCCGTTTCAGGACTCCTAGACGCTTCGGGTGTGCCCCCTTTTCCCTGCGAAAACCCCCGACCCCTGTGGGCATGCTGTGCCACACCAGGGCCCCTAGGCCCTTGAGAGAGGGGCCTACTGTGCATGCCGAGGGAAGGACTACACCCAGCGCTTTTAAAGGGGACGCCTACGATGCCTCGGCACTCCAACAGCATCAGGCACGCCTTGCTAGCCAGTCCCCCGTGCCCTGGAAGGGTTCGACATTTACCTTCTCTCAGCTGCACTGAGGAAAGAGTCTGCTTCGAACGCCTTCTGGCCCCTCGGTTGGAAAGTCACTCTACTCACGGAGAGAGTCAGCTTGCACGGCAGCGGCAACTAAAGCCGAGTTCTTCAGGCAAACACAGCACTGCGGTCTTTTGGAAGAGGCAGGCGCTTAGAGGCCTCACGAGAGCCTGCCTTGGTTGAGGCCGTTTGCTCCACGCAGAACACCCTGCGTCAACAAGTGGATGCAGGGGAGGGCCCACTGTGTACCTGGTGTGGTTTGGGGCCAGCTTACGTTTCCTGCCTGTCTGGCTTGCAATGCGGGCCTGAAGGCACAGGCCGCCTTCCCCACTGTGAAAGTTCCCTTGGTCGGGCCTTGAACTCCACCATGAGACCACCCCTCGGGACGGGCCTCTCGTCACGGTAGGCATGGCTCTGGGAAGCAAATGAGTTCTCTCTCGGAAAACAGGGTGCGTCCAGGGCCCGCTCGGGAGCTCATGCTGCGATGCTCTAATACCTACCTGGAGACCGAACGTCAGCCCCTCGCCTCGAGGAAAGTCGCTTTATTGCCCTGCTGAAGCGGGGGCATGCAGCCCTTTCCAAGAGGCCTTCGTCGCGCCTCTCTTTTCTTCTCTTCTTGGTTAGTGCGCCGCCCGGGAAACCCAGGACCCTCGCGTTCGCACCCTAGTCCCTGCAAGGCCCCTGAATACCGGCAGGCTCCACTGGCCTGCTCGGCGGCATCCAGGCCCGGAAAGCCCTTCCCAGTCTCTCTGTGTATGCCGGGTGTCGGGCAACGCACTGCACACCCCCTGGAGGGAGCTAGATGTCCTCAGCACTGCACCAGCTACAGGGAACCTCTTCCCTCACGTCCTACTTGTCAAGGAACTCGGCCTCATTGCCCTTGTCGGAGCTGCACTTAGGAAAAGAATCTGCTTCGCAGGCCTTCTAGGAACCCTTAGCCGAGGGCAACCATACTTAGGGGAGAAAGTCAGCTTGCGTTCCTGCTGCCGCTGAAGTACAGTGCTTCCTCTTACCCGGCAGGCCTGTGGTAGAGGCTGAGGCCCGATAGAGGCTACCTAGAGGTTTCCTTGGATGCGGGAGTTGGCTACATGCGGAACCCCCCGTGAAGAAAAGTGGACTCAGGGGAGGAGCGAGTGTGTAGCTAGTGTCCCTGTGCACTTGCTAGAAAGCACAGGGAGGGGAACTACGTGTCGACTGGAAGCGGGGGTCTGAGGGCAGAAGCCTTGTGTTCCCGTTTTGAAAGCTCCATTCCTGCTGCCTTGAAGCTACCCGAATAACCCCGTTTTGGGACGGGCCTCTCGGCACTGGAGGCAGGGCTCGGGAACGAGAAGGCATTTTCTCTGAATAATCAGGGTGCCTCCGGAGCCGTGTTGGGAGCTCATCCTGTCAGGCTGTCGGACTCCAGGGAACGGCCCCTTGAGGGCCTGCCTCGAGAAAGGCCTTGAGTCGCCCTGCAGGAACGGAGCACACAGCAAGCTCTTGGAGGTCTTAGTCACTGGTGTGCTTTATTGGATCGGTGCTGCCCGTTTCAGGACTCCTAGACGCTTCGGGTGTGCCCCCTTTTCCCTGCGAAAACCCCCGGCCCCTGTGGGCATGCTGTGCCACACCCAGGCCCCTAGGCCCTTGAGAGAGGGGCCTACTGTGCATGCCGAGGGAAGGACTACACCCAGCGCTTTTAAAGGGGACGCCTACGATGCCTCGGCACTCCAACAGCATCAGGCACGCCTTGCTAGCCAGTCCCCCGTGCCCTGGAAGGGTTCGACATTGACCTTCTCTCAGCTGCACTGAGGAAAGAGTCTGCTTCGAACGCCTTCTGGCCCCTCGGTTGGAAAGTCACTCTACTCACGGAGAGAGTCAGCTTGCACGGCAGCGGCAACTAAAGCCGAGTTCTTCAGGCAAACACAGCACTGCGGTCTTTTGGAAGAGGCAGGCGCTTAGAGGCCTCACGAGAGCCTGCCTTGGTTGAGGCCGTTTGCTCCACGCAGAACACCCTGCGTCAACAAGTGGATGCAGGGCAGGGCCCACTGTGTACCTGGTGTGGTTTGGGGCCAGCTTACGTTTCCTGCCTGTCTGGCTTGCAATGCGGGCCTGAAGGCACAGGCCGCCTTCCCCACTGAGAAAGTTCCCTTGGTCGGGCCTTGAACTCCACCATGAGACCACCCCTCGGGACGGGCCTCTCGTCACGGTAGGCATGGCTCTGGGAAGCAAATGAGTTCTCTCTCGGAAAACAGGGTGCGTCCAGGGCCCGCTCGGGAGCTCATGCTGCGATGCTCTAATACCTACCTGGAGACCGAACGTCAGCCCCTCGCCTCGAGGAAAGTCGCTTTATTGCCCTGCTGAAGCGGGGGCATGCAGCCCTTTCCAAGAGGCCTTCGTCGCGCCTCTCTTTTCTTCTCTTCTTGGTTAGTGCGCCGCCCGGGAAACCCAGGACCCTCGCGTTCGCACCCTAGTCCCTGCAAGGCCCCTGAATACCGGCAGGCTCCACTGGCCTGCTCGGCGGCATCCAGGCCCGGAAAGCCCTTCCCAGTCTCTCTGTGTATGCCGGGTGTCGGGCAACGCACTGCACACCCCCTGGAGGGAGCTAGATTTCCTCAGCACTGCACCAGCTACAGGGAACCTCTTCCCTCACGTCCTACTTGTCAAGGAACTCGGCCTCATTGCCCTTGTCGGAGCTGCACTTAGGAAAAGAATCTGCTTCGCAGGCCTTCTAGGAACCCTTAGCCGAGGGCAACCATACTTAGGGGAGAAAGTCAGCTTGCGTTCCTGCTGCCGCTGAAGTACAGTGCTTCCTCTTACCCGGCAGGCCTGTGGTAGAGGCTGAGGCCCGATAGAGGCTACCTAGAGGTTTCCTTGGATGCGGGAGTTGGCTACATGCGGAACCCCCCGTGAAGAAAAGTGGACTCAGGGGAGGAGCGAGTGTGTAGCTAGTGTCCCTGTGCACTTGCTAGAAAGCACAGGGAGGGGAACTACGTGTCGACTGGAAGCGGGGGTCTGAGGGCAGAAGCCTTGTGTTCCCGTTTTGAAAGCTCCATTCCTGCTGCCTTGAAGCTACCCGAATAACCCCGTTTTGGGACGGGCCTCTCGGCACTGGAGGCAGGGCTCGGGAACGAGAAGGCATTTTCTCTGAATAATCAGGGTGCTTCCGGAGCCGTGTTGGGAGCTCATCCTGTCAGGCTGTCGGACTCCAGGGAACGGCCCCTTGAGTGCCTGCCTCGAGAAAGGCCTTGAGTCGCCCTGCAGGAACGGAGCACGCAGCAAGCTCTTGGAGGTCTTAGTCACTGGTGTGCTTTATTGGATCGGTGCTGCCCGTTTCAGGACTCCTAGACGCTTCGGGTGTGCCCCCTTTTCCCTGCGAAAACCCCCGGCCCCTGGGGGCATGCTGTGCCACACCCGGGCCCCTAGGCCCTTGAGAGAGGGGCCTACTGTGCATGCCGAGGGAAGGACTACACCCAGCGCTTTTAAAGGGGACGCCTACGATGCCTCGGCACTCCAACAGCATCAGGCACGCCTTGCTAGCCAGTCCCCCGTGCCCTGGAAGGGTTCGACATTGACCTTCTCTCAGCTGCACTGAGGAAAGAGTCTGCTTCGAACGCCTTCTGGCCCCTCGGTTGGAAAGTCACTCTACTCACGGAGAGAGTCAGCTTGCACGGCAGCGGCAACTAAAGCCGAGTTCTTCAGGCAAACACAGCACTGCGGTCTTTTGGAAGAGGCAGGCGCTTAGAGGCCTCACGAGAGCCTGCCTTGGTTGAGGCCGTTTGCTCCACGCAGAACACCCTGCGTCAACAAGTGGATGCAGGGGAGGGCCCACTGTGTACCTGGTGTGGTTTGGGGCCAGCTTACGTTTCCTGCCTGTCTGGCTTGCAATGCGGGCCTGAAGGCACAGGCCGCCTTCCCCACTGTGAAAGTTCCCTTGGTCGGACCTTGAACTCCACCATGAGACCACCCCTCGGGACGGGCCTCTCGTCACGGTAGGCATGGCTCTGGGAAGCAAATGAGTTCTCTCTCGGAAAACAGGGTGCGTCCAGGGCCCGCTCGGGAGCTCATGCTGCGATGCTCTAATACCTACCTGGAGACCGAACGTCAGCCCCTCGCCTCGAGGAAAGTCGCTTTATTGCCCTGCTGAAGCGGGGGCATGCAGCCCTTTCCAAGAGGCCTTCGTCGCGCCTCTCTTTTCTTCTCTTCTTGGTTAGTGCGCCGCCCGGGAAACCCAGGACCCTCGCGTTCGCACCCTAGTCCCTGCAAGGCCCCTGAATACCGGCAGGCTCCACTGGCCTGCTCGGCGGCATCCAGGCCCGGAAAGCCCTTCCCAGTCTCTCTGTGTATGCCGGGTGTCGGGCAACGCACTGCACACCCCCTGGAGGGAGCTAGATGTCCTCAGCACTGCACCAGCTACAGGGAACCTCTTCCCTCACGTCCTACTTGTCAAGGAACTCGGCCTCATTGCCCTTGTCGGAGCTGCACTTAGGAAAAGAATCTGCTTCGCAGGCCTTCTAGGAACCCTTAGCCGAGGGCAACCATACTTAGGGGAGAAAGTCAGCTTGCGTTCCTGCTGCCGCTGAAGTACAGTGCTTCCTCTTACCCGGCAGGCCTGTGGTAGAGGCTGAGCCCCGATAGAGGCTACCTAGAGGTTTCCTTGGATGCGGGAGTTGGCTACATGCGGAACCCCCCGTGAAGAAAAGTGGACTCAGGGGAGGAGCGAGTGTGTAGCTAGTGTCCCTGTGCACTTGCTAGAAAGCACAGGGAGGGGAACTACGTGTCGACTGGAAGCGGGGGGCTGAGGGCAGAAGCCTTGTGTTCCCGTTTTGAAAGCTCCATTCCTGCTGCCTTGAAGCTACCCGAATAACCCCGTTTTGGGACGGGCCTCTCGGCACTGGAGGCAGGGCTCGGGAACGAGAAGGCATTTTCTCTGAATAATCAGGGTGCTTCCGGAGCCGTGTTGGGAGCTCATCCTGTCAGGCTGTCGGACTACAGGGAACGGCCCCTTGAGGGCCTGCCTCGAGAAAGGCCTTGAGTCGCCCTGCAGGAACGGAGCACACAGCAAGCTCTTGGAGGTCTTAGTCACTGGTGTGCTTTATTGGATCGGTGCTGCCCGTTTCAGGACTCCTAGACGCTTCGGGTGTGCCCCCTTTTCCCTGCGAAAACCCCCGACCCCTGTGGGCATGCTGTGCCACACCAGGGCCCCTAGGCCCTTGAGAGAGGGGCCTACTGTGCATGCCGAGGGAAGGACTACACCCAGCGCTTTTAAAGGGGACGCCTACGATGCCTCGGCACTCCAACAGCATCAGGCACGCCTTGCTAGCCAGTCCCCCGTGCCCTGGAAGGGTTCGACATTGACCTTCTCTCAGCTGCACTGAGGAAAGAGTCTGCTTCGAACGCCTTCTGGCCCCTCGGTTGGAAAGTCACTCTACTCACGGAGAGAGTCAGCTTGCACGGCAGCGGCAACTAAAGCCGAGTTCTTCAGGCAAACACAGCACTGCGGTCTTTTGGAAGAGGCAGGCGCTTAGAGGCCTCACGAGAGCCTGCCTTGGTTGAGGCCGTTTGCTCCACGCAGAACACCCTGCGTCAACAAGTGGATGCAGGGGAGGGCCCACTGTGTACCTGGTGTGGTTTGGGGCCAGCTTACGTTTCCTGCCTGTCTGGCTTGCAATGCGGGCCTGAAGGCACAGGCCGCCTTCCCCACTGTGAAAGTTCCCTTGGTCGGGCCTTGAACTCCACCATGAGACCACCCCTCGGGACGGGCCTCTCGTCACGGTAGGCATGGCTCTGGGAAGCAAATGAGTTCTCTCTCGGAAAACAGGGTGCGTCCAGGGCCCGCTCGGGAGCTCATGCTGCGATGCTCTAATACCTACCTGGAGACCGAACGTCAGCCCCTCGCCTCGAGGAAAGTCGCTTTATTGCCCTGCTGAAGCGGGGGCATGCAGCCCTTTCCAAGAGGCCTTCGTCGCGCCTCTCTTTTCTTCTCTTCTTGGTTAGTGCGCCGCCCGGGAAACCCAGGACCCTCGCGTTCGCACCCTAGTCCCTGCAAGGCCCCTGAATACCGGCAGGCTCCACTGGCCTGCTCGGCGGCATCCAGGCCCGGAAAGCCCTTCCCAGTCTCTCTGTGTATGCCGGGTGTAGGGCAACGCACTGCACACCCCCTGGAGGGAGCTAGATTTCCTCAGCACTGCACCAGCTACAGGGAACCTCTTCCCTCACGTCCTACTTGTCAAGGAACTCGGCCTCATTGCCCTTGTCGGAGCTGCACTTAGGAAAAGAATCTGCTTCGCAGGCCTTCTAGGAACCCTTAGCCGAGGGCAACCATACTTAGGGGAGAAAGTCAGCTTGCGTTCCTGCTGCCGCTGAAGTACAGTGCTTCCTCTTACCCGGCAGGCCTGTGGTAGAGGCTGAGCCCCGATAGAGGCTACCTAGAGGTTTCCTTGGATGCGGGAGTTGGCTACATGCGGAACCCCCCGTGAAGAAAAGTGGACTCAGGGGAGGAGCGAGTGTGTAGCTAGTGTCCCTGTGCACTTGCTAGAAAGCACAGGGAGGGGAACTACGTGTCGACTGGAAGCGGGGGTCTGAGGGCAGAAGCCTTGTGTTCCCGTTTTGAAAGCTCCATTCCTGCTGCCTTGAAGCTACCCGAATAACCCCGTTTTGGGACGGGCCTCTCGGCACTGGAGGCAGGGCTCGGGAACGAGAAGGCATTTTCTCTGAATAATCAGGGTGCCTTCGGAGCCGTGTTGAGAGCTCATCCTGTCAGGCTGTCGGACTACAGGGAACGGCCCCTTGAGTGCCTGCCTCGAGAAAGGCCTTGAGTCGCCCTGCAGGAACGGAGCACGCAGCAAGCTCTTGGAGGTCTTAGTCACTGGTGTGCTTTATTGGATCGGTGCTGCCCGTTTCAGGACTCCTAGACGCTTCGGGTGTGCCCCCTTTTCCCTGCGAAAACCCCCGGCCCCTGGGGGCATGCTGTGCCACACCCAGGCCCCTAGGCCCTTGAGAGAGGGGCCTACTGTGCATGCCGAGGGAAGGACTACACCCAGCGCTTTTAAAGGGGACGCCTACGATGCCTCGGCACTCCAACAGCATCAGGCACGCCTTGCTAGCCAGTCGCCCGTGCCCTGGAAGGGTTCGACATTGACCTTCTCTCAGCTGCACTGAGGAAAGAGTCTGCTTCGAACGCCTTCTGGCCCCTCGGTTGGAAAGTCACTCTACTCACGGAGAGAGTCAGCTTGCACGGCAGCGGCAACTAAAGCCGAGTTCTTCAGGCAAACACAGCACTGCGGTCTTTTGGAAGAGGCAGGCGCTTAGAGGCCTCACGAGAGCCTGCCTTGGTTGAGGCCGTTTGCTCCACGCAGAACACCCTGCGTCAACAAGTGGATGCAGGGGAGGGCCCACTGTGTACCTGGTGTGGTTTGGGGCCAGCTTACGTTTCCTGCCTGTCTGGCTTGCAATGCGGGCCTGAAGGCACAGGCCGCCTTCCCCACTGTGAAAGTTACCTTGGTCGGGCCTTGAACTCCACCATGAGACCACCCCTCGGGACGGGCCTCTCGTCACGGTAGGCATGGCTCTGGGAAGCAAATGAGTTCTCTCTCGGAAAACAGGGTGCGTCCAGGGCCCGCTCGGGAGCTCATGCTGCGATGCTCTAATACCTACCTGGAGACCGAACGTCAGCCCCTCGCCTCGAGGAAAGTCGCTTTCTTGCCCTGCTGAAGCGGGGGCATGCAGCCCTTTCCAAGAGGCCTTCGTCGCGCCTCTCTTTTCTTCTCTTCTTGGTTAGTGCGCCGCCCGGGAAACCCAGGACCCTCGCGTTCGCACCCTAGTCCCTGCAAGGCCCCTGAATACCGGCAGGCTCCACTGGCCTGCTCGGCGGCATCCAGGCCCGGAAAGCCCTTCCCAGTCTCTCTGTGTATGCCGGGTGTCGGGCAACGCACTGCACACCCCCTGGAGGGAGCTAGATGTCCTCAGCACTGCACCAGCTACAGGGAACCTCTTCCCTCACGTCCTACTTGTCAAGGAACTCGGCCTCATTGCCCTTGTCGGAGCTGCACTTAGGAAAAGAATCTGCTTCGCAGGCCTTCTAGGAACCCTTAGCCGAGGGCAACCATACTTAGGGGAGAAAGTCAGCTTGCGTTCCTGCTGCCGCTGAAGTACAGTGCTTCCTCTTACCCGGCAGGCCTGTGGTAGAGGCTGAGGCCCGATAGAGGCTACCTAGAGGTTTCCTTGGATGCGGGAGTTGGCTACATGCGGAACCCCCCGTGAAGAAAAGTGGACTCAGGGGAGGAGCGAGTGTGTAGCTAGTGTCCCTGTGCACTTGCTAGAAAGCACAGGGAGGGGAACTACGTGTCGACTGGAAGCGGGGGTCTGAGGGCAGAAGCCTTGTGTTCCCGTTTTGAAAGCTCCATTCCTGCTGCCTTGAAGCTACCCGAATAACCCCGTTTTGGGACGGGCCTCTCGGCACTGGAGGCAGGGCTCGGGAACGAGAAGGCATTTTCTCTGAATAATCAGGGTGCCTCCGGAGCCGTGTTGGGAGCTCATCCTGTCAGGCTGTCGGACTACAGGGAACGGCCCCTTGAGGGCCTGCCTCGAGAAAGGCCTTGAGTCGCCCTGCAGGAACGGAGCACACAGCAAGCTCTTGGAGGTCTTAGTCACTGGTGTGCTTTATTGGATCGGTGCTGCCCGTTTCAGGACTCCTAGACGCTTCGGGTGTGCCCCCTTTTCCCTGCGAAAACCCCCGGCCCCTGGGGGCATGCTGTGCCACACCAGGGCCCCTAGGCCCTTGAGAGAGGGGCCTACTGTGCATGCCGAGGGAAGGACTACACCCAGCGCTTTTAAAGGGGACGCCTACGATGCCTCGGCACTCCAACAGCATCAGGCACGCCTTGCTAGCCAGTCCCCCGTGCCCTGGAAGGGTTCGACATTGACCTTCTCTCAGCTGCACTGAGGAAAGAGTCTGCTTCGAACGCCTTCTGGCCCCTCGGTTGGAAAGTCACTCTACTCACGGAGAGAGTCAGCTTGCACGGCAGCGGCAACTAAAGCCGAGTTCTTCAGGCAAACACAGCACTGCGGTCTTTTGGAAGAGGCAGGCGCTTAGAGGCCTCACGAGAGCCTGCCTTGGTTGAGGCCGTTTGCTCCACGCAGAACACCCTGCGTCAACAAGTGGATGCAGGGGAGGGCCCACTGTGTACCTGGTGTGGTTTGGGGCCAGCTTACGTTTCCTGCCTGTCTGGCTTGCAATGCGGGCCTGAAGGCACAGGCCGCCTTCCCCACTGTGAAAGTTCCCTTGGTCGGGCCTTGAACTCCACCATGAGACCACCCCTCGGGACGGGCCTCTCGTCACGGTAGGCATGGCTCTGGGAAGCAAATGAGTTCTCTCTCGGAAAACAGGGTGCGTCCAGGGCCCGCTCGGGAGCTCATGCTGCGATGCTCTAATACCTACCTGGAGACCGAACGTCAGCCCCTCGCCTCGAGGAAAGTCGCTTTCTTGCCCTGCTGAAGCGGGGGCATGCAGCCCTTTCCAAGAGGCCTTCGTCGCGCCTCTCTTTTCTTCTCTTCTTGGTTAGTGCGCCGCCCGGGAAACCCAGGACCCTCGCGTTCGCACCCTAGTCCCTGCAAGGCCCCTGAATACCGGCAGGCTCCACTGGCCTGCTCGGCGGCATCCAGGCCCGGAAAGCCCTTCCCAGTCTCTCTGTGTATGCCGGGTGTCGGGCAACGCACTGCACACCCCCTGGAGGGAGCTAGATTTCCTCAGCACTGCACCAGCTACAGGGAACCTCTTCCCTCACGTCCTACTTGTCAAGGAACTCGGCCTCATTGCCCTTGTCGGAGCTGCACTTAGGAAAAGAATCTGCTTCGCAGGCCTTCTAGGAACCCTTAGCCGAGGGCAACCATACTTAGGGGAGAAAGTCAGCTTGCGTTCCTGCTGCCGCTGAAGTACAGTGCTTCCTCTTACCCGGCAGGCCTGTGGTAGAGGCTGAGCCCCGATAGAGGCTACCTAGAGGTTTCCTTGGATGCGGGAGTTGGCTACATGCGGAACACCCCGTGAAGAAAAGTGGACTCAGGGGAGGAGCGAGTGTGTAGCTAGTGTCCCTGTGCACTTGCTAGAAAGCACAGGGAGGGGAACTACGTGTCGACTGGAAGCGGGGGGCTGAGGGCAGAAGCCTTGTGTTCCCGTTTTGAAAGCTCCATTCCTGCTGCCTTGAAGCTACCCGAATAACCCCGTTTTGGGACGGGCCTCTCGGCACTGGAGGCAGGGCTCGGGAACGAGAAGGCATTTTCTCTGAATAATCAGGGTGCTTCCGGAGCCGTGTTGGGAGCTCATCCTGTCAGGCTGTCGGACTACAGGGAACGGCCCCTTGAGGGCCTGCCTCGAGAAAGGCCTTGAGTCGCCCTGCAGGAACGGAGCACACAGCAAGCTCTTGGAGGTCTTAGTCACTGGTGTGCTTTATTGGATCGGTGCTGCCCGTTTCAGGACTCCTAGACGCTTCGGGTGTGCCCCCTTTTCCCTGCGAAAACCCCCGGCCCCTGGGGGCATGCTGTGCCACACCAGGGCCCCTAGGCCCTTGAGAGAGGGGCCTACTGTGCATGCCGAGGGAAGGACTACACCCAGCGCTTTTAAAGGGGACGCCTACGATGCCTCGGCACTCCAACAGCATCAGGCACGCCTTGCTAGCCAGTCCCCCGTGCCCTGGAAGGGTTCGACATTGACCTTCTCTCAGCTGCACTGAGGAAAGAGTCTGCTTCGAACGCCTTCTGGCCCCTCGGTTGGAAAGTCACTCTACTCACGGAGAGAGTCAGCTTGCACGGCAGCGGCAACTAAAGCCGAGTTCTTCAGGCAAACACAGCACTGCGGTCTTTTGGAAGAGGCAGGCGCTTAGAGGCCTCACGAGAGCCTGCCTTGGTTGAGGCCGTTTGCTCCACGCAGAACACCCTGCGTCAACAAGTGGATGCAGGGGAGGGCCCACTGTGTACCTGGTGTGGTTTGGGGCCAGCTTACGTTTCCTGCCTGTCTGGCTTGCAATGCGGGCCTGAAGGCACAGGCCGCCTTCCCCACTGTGAAAGTTCCCTTGGTCGGGCCTTGAACTCCACCATGAGACCACCCCTCGGGACGGGCCTCTCGTCACGGTAGGCATGGCTCTGGGAAGCAAATGAGTTCTCTCTCGGAAAACAGGGTGCGTCCAGGGCCCGCTCGGGAGCTCATGCTGCGATGCTCTAATACCTACCTGGAGACCGAACGTCAGCCCCTCGCCTCGAGGAAAGTCGCTTTCTTGCCCTGCTGAAGCGGGGGCATGCAGCCCTTTCCAAGAGGCCTTCGTCGCGCCTCTCTTTTCTTCTCTTCTTGGTTAGTGCGCCGCCCGGGAAACCCAGGACCCTCGCGTTCGCACCCTAGTCCCTGCAAGGCCCCTGAATACCGGCAGGCTCCACTGGCCTGCTCGGCGGCATCCAGGCCCGGAAAGCCCTTCCCAGTCTCTCTGTGTATGCCGGGTGTCGGGCAACGCACTGCACACCCCCTGGAGGGAGCTAGATTTCCTCAGCACTGCACCAGCTACAGGGAACCTCTTCCCTCACGTCCTACTTGTCAAGGAACTCGGCCTCATTGCCCTTGTCGGAGCTGCACTTAGGAAAAGAATCTGCTTCGCAGGCCTTCTAGGAACCCTTAGCCGAGGGCAACCATACTTAGGGGAGAAAGTCAGCTTGCGTTCCTGCTGCCGCTGAAGTACAGTGCTTCCTCTTACCCGGCAGGCCTGTGGTAGAGGCTGAGCCCCGATAGAGGCTACCTAGAGGTTTCCTTGGATGCGGGAGTTGGCTACATGCGGAACACCCCGTGAAGAAAAGTGGACTCAGGGGAGGAGCGAGTGTGTAGCTAGTGTCCCTGTGCACTTGCTAGAAAGCACAGGGAGGGGAACTACGTGTCGACTGGAAGCGGGGGGCTGAGGGCAGAAGCCTTGTGTTCCCGTTTTGAAAGCTCCATTCCTGCTGCCTTGAAGCTACCCGAATAACCCCGTTTTGGGACGGGCCTCTCGGCACTGGAGGCAGGGCTCGGGAACGAGAAGGCATTTTCTCTGAATAATCAGGGTGCTTCCGGAGCCGTGTTGGGAGCTCATCCTGTCAGGCTGTCGGACTACAGGGAACGGCCCCTTGAGGGCCTGCCTCGAGAAAGGCCTTGAGTCTCCCTGCAGGAACGGAGCACACAGCAAGCTCTTGGAGGTCTTAGTCACTGGTGTGCTTTATTGGATCGGTGCTGCCCGTTTCAGGACTCCTAGACGCTTCGGGTGTGCCCCCTTTTCCCTGCGAAAACCCCCGGCCCCTGGGGGCATGCTGTGCCACACCAGGGCCCCTAGGCCCTTGAGAGAGGGGCCTACTGTGCATGCCGAGGGAAGGACTACACCCAGCGCTTTTAAAGGGGACGCCTACGATGCCTCGGCACTCCAACAGCATCAGGCACGCCTTGCTAGCCAGTCCCCCGTGCCCTGGAAGGGTTCGACATTGACCTTCTCTCAGCTGCACTGAGGAAAGAGTCTGCTTCGAACGCCTTCTGGCCCCTCGGTTGGAAAGTCACTCTACTCACGGAGAGAGTCAGCTTGCACGGCAGCGGCAACTAAAGCCGAGTTCTTCAGGCAAACACAGCACTGCGGTCTTTTGGAAGAGGCAGGTGCTTAGAGGCCTCACGAGAGCCTGCCTTGGTTGAGGCCGTTTGCTCCACGCAGAACACCCTGCGTCAACAAGTGGATGCAGGGGAGGGCCCACTGTGTACCTGGTGTGGTTTGGGGCCAGCTTACGTTTCCTGCCTGTCTGGCTTGCAATGCGGGCCTGAAGGCACAGGCCGCCTTCCCCACTGTGAAAGTTCCCTTGGTCGGGCCTTGAACTCCACCATGAGACCACCCCTCGGGACGGGCCTCTCGTCACGGTAGGCATGGCTCTGGGAAGCAAATGAGTTCTCTCTCGGAAAACAGGGTGCGTCCAGGGCCCGCTCGGGAGCTCATGCTGCGATGCTCTAATACCTACCTGGAAACCGAACGTCAGCCCCTCGCCTCGAGGAAAGTCGCTTTATTGCCCTGCTGAAGCGGGGGCATGCAGCCCTTTCCAAGAGGCCTTCGTCGCGCCTCTCTTTTCTTCTCTTCTTGGTTAGTGCGCCTCCCGGGAAACCCAGGACCCTCACGTTCGCACCCTAGTCCCTGCAAGGCCCCTGAATACCGGCAGGCTCCACTGGCCTGCTCGGCGGCATCCAGGCCCGGAAAGCCCTTCCCAGTCTCTCTGTGTATGCCGGGTGTCGGGCAACGCACTGCACACCCCCTGGAGGGAGCTAGATGTCCTCAGCACTGCACCAGCTACAGGGAACCTCTTCCCTCACGTCCTACTTGTCAAGGAACTCGGCCTCATTGCCCTTGTCGGAGCTGCACTTAGGAAAAGAATCTGCTTCGCAGGCCTTCTAGGAACCCTTAGCCGAGGGCAACCATACTTAGGGGAGAAAGTCAGCTTGCGTTCCTGCTGCCGCTGAAGTACAGTGCTTCCTCTTACCCGGCAGGCCTGTGGTAGAGGCTGAGCCCCGATAGAGGCTACCTAGAGGTTTCCTTGGATGCGGGAGTTGGCTACATGCGGAACACCCCGTGAAGAAAAGTGGACTCAGGGGAGGAGCGAGTGTGTAGCTAGTGTCCCTGTGCACTTGCTAGAAAGCACAGGGAGGGGAACTACGTGTCGACTGGAAGCGGGGGTCTGAGGGCAGAAGCCTTGTGTTCCCGTTTTGAAAGCTCCATTCCTGCTGCCTTGAAGCTACCCGAATAACCCCGTTTTGGGACGGGCCTCTCGGCACTGGAGGCAGGGCTCGGGAACGAGAAGGCATTTTCTCTGAATAATCAGGGTGCTTCCGGAGCCGTGTTGAGAGCTCATCCTGTCAGGCTGTCGGACTACAGGGAACAGCCCCTTGAGGGCCTGCCTCGAGAAAGGCCTTGAGTCGCCCTGCAGGAACGGAGCACGCAGCAAGCTCTTGGAGGTCTTAGTCACTGGTGTGCTTTATTGGATCGGTGCTGCCCGTTTCAGGACTCCTAGACGCTTCGGGTGTGCCCCCTTTTCCCTGCGAAAACCCCCGACCCCTGGGGGCATGTTGTGCCACACCCAGGCCCCTAGGCCCTTGAGAGAGGGGCCTACTGTGCATGCCGAGGGAAGGACTACACCCAGCGCTTTTAAAGGGGACGCCTACGATGCCTCGGCACTCCAACAGCATCAGGCACGCCTTGCTAGCCAGTCCCCCGTGCCCTGGAAGGGTTCGACATTGACCTTCTCTCAGCTGCACTGAGGAAAGAGTCTGCTTCGAACGCCTTCTGGCCCCTCGGTTGGAAAGTCACTCTACTCACGGAGAGAGTCAGCTTGCACGGCAGCGGCAACTAAAGCCGAGTTCTTCAGGCAAACACAGCACTGCGGTCTTTTGGAAGAGGCAGGCGCTTAGAGGCCTCACGAGAGCCTGCCTTGGTTGAGGCCGTTTGCTCCACGCAGAACACCCTGCGTCAACAAGTGGATGCAGGGGAGGGCCCACTGTGTACCTGGTGTGGTTTGGGGCCAGCTTACGTTTCCTGCCTGTCTGGCTTGCAATGCGGGCCTGAAGGCACAGGCCGCCTTCCCCACTGTGAAAGTTCCCTTGGTCGGGCCTTGAACTCCACCATGAGACCACCCCTCGGGACGGGCCTCTCGTCACGGTAGGCATGGCTCTGGGAAGCAAATGAGTTCTCTCTCGGAAAACAGGGTGCGTCCAGGGCCCGCTCGGGAGCTCATGCTGCGATGCTCTAATACCTACCTGGAGACCGAACGTCAGCCCCTCGCCTCGAGGAAAGTCGCTTTATTGCCCTGCTGAAGCGGGGGCATGCAGCCCTTTCCAAGAGGCCTTCGTCGCGCCTCTCTTTTCTTCTCTTCTTGGTTAGTGCGCCGCCCGGGAAACCCAGGACCCTCGCGTTCGCACCCTAGTCCCTGCAAGGCCCCTGAATACCGGCAGGCTCCACTGGCCTGCTCGGCGGCATCCAGGCCCGGAAAGCCCTTCCCAGTCTCTCTGTGTATGCCGGGTGTCGGGCAACGCACTGCACACCCCCTGGAGGGAGCTAGATGTCCTCAGCACTGCACCAGCTACAGGGAACCTCTTCCCTCACGTCCTACTTGTCAAGGAACTCGGCCTCATTGCCCTTGTCGGAGCTGCACTTAGGAAAAGAATCTGCTTCGCAGGCCTTCTAGGAACCCTTAGCCGAGGGCAACCATACTTAGGGGAGAAAGTCAGCTTGCGTTCCTGCTGCCGCTGAAGTACAGTGCTTCCTCTTACCCGGCAGGCCTGTGGTAGAGGCTGAGCCCCGATAGAGGCTACCTAGAGGTTTCCTTGGATGCGGGAGTTGGCTACATGCGGAACCCCCCGTGAAGAAAAGTGGACTCAGGGGAGGAGCGAGTGTGTAGCTAGTGTCCCTGTGCACTTGCTAGAAAGCACAGGGAGGGGAACTACGTGTCGACTGGAAGCGGGGGGCTGAGGGCAGAAGCCTTGTGTTCCCGTTTTGAAAGCTCCATTCCTGCTGCCTTGAAGCTACCCGAATAACCCCGTTTTGGGACGGGCCTCTCGGCACTGGAGGCAGGGCTCGGGAACGAGAAGGCATTTTCTCTGAATAATCAGGGTGCCTCCGGAGCCGTGTTGGGAGCTCATCCTGTCAGGCTGTCGGACTCCAGGGAACGGCCCCTTGAGGGCCTGCCTCGAGAAAGGCCTTGAGTCGCCCTGCAGGAACGGAGCACACAGCAAGCTCTTGGAGGTCTTAGTCACTGGTGTGCTTTATTGGATCGGTGCTGCCCGTTTCAGGACTCCTAGACGCTTCGGGTGTGCCCCCTTTTCCCTGCGAAAACCCCCGGCCCCTGTGGGCATGCTGTGCCACACCCAGGCCCCTAGGCCCTTGAGAGAGGGGCCTACTGTGCATGCCGAGGGAAGGACTACACCCAGCGCTTTTAAAGGGGACGCCTACGATGCCTCGGCACTCCAACAGCATCAGACACGCCTTGCTAGCCAGTCCCCCGTGCCCTGGAAGGGTTCGACATTGACCTTCTCTCAGCTGCACTGAGGAAAGAGTCTGCTTCGAACGCCTTCTGGCCCCTCGGTTGGAAAGTCACTCTACTCACGGAGAGAGTCAGCTTGCACGGCAGCGGCAACTAAAGCCGAGTTCTTCAGGCAAACACAGCACTGCGGTCTTTTGGAAGAGGCAGGCGCTTAGAGGCCTCACGAGAGCCTGCCTTGGTTGAGGCCGTTTGCTCCACGCAGAACACCCTGCGTCAACAAGTGGATGCAGGGGAGGGCCCACTGTGTACCTGGTGTGGTTTGGGGCCAGCTTACGTTTCCTGCCTGTCTGGCTTGCAATGCGGGCCTGAAGGCACAGGCCGCCTTCCCCACTGTGAAAGTTCCCTTGGTCGGGCCTTGAACTCCACCATGAGACCACCCCTCGGGACGGGCCTCTCGTCACGGTAGGCATGGCTCTGGGAAGCAAATGAGTTCTCTCTCGGAAAACAGGGTGCGTCCAGGGCCCGCTCGGGAGCTCATGCTGCGATGCTCTAATACCTACCTGGAGACCGAACGTCAGCCCCTCGCCTCGAGGAAAGTCGCTTTATTGCCCTGATGAAGCGGGGGCATGCAGCCCTTTCCAAGAGGCCTTCGTCGCGCCTCTCTTTTCTTCTCTTCTTGGTTAGTGCGCCGCCCGGGAAACCCAGGACCCTCGCGTTCGCACCCTAGTCCCTGCAAGGCCCCTGAATACCGGCAGGCTCCACTGGCCTGCTCAGCGGCATCCAGGCCCGGAAAGCCCTTCCCAGTCTCTCTGTGTATGCCGGGTGTCGGGCAACGCACTGCACACCCCCTGGAGGGACCTAGATGTCCTCAGCACTGCACCAGCTACAGGGAACCTCTTCCCTCACGTCCTACTTGTCAAGGAACTCGGCCTCATTGCCCTTGTCGGAGCTGCACTTAGGAAAAGAATCTGCTTCGCAGGCCTTCTAGGAACCCTTAGCCGAGGGCAACCATACTTAGGGGAGAAAGTCAGCTTGCGTTCCTGCTGCCGCTGAAGTACAGTGCTTCCTCTTACCCGGCAGGCCTGTGGTAGAGGCTGAGCCCCGATAGAGGCTACCTAGAGGTTTCCTTGGATGCGGGAGTTGGCTACATGCGGAACACCCCGTGAAGAAAAGTGGACTCAGGGGAGGAGCGAGTGTGTAGCTAGTGTCCCTGTGCACTTGCTAGAAAGCACAGGGAGGGGAACTACGTGTCGACTGGAAGCGGGGGGCTGAGGGCAGAAGCCTTGTGTTCCCGTTTTGAAAGCTCCATTCCTGCTGCCTTGAAGCTACCCGAATAACCCCGTTTTGGGACGGGCCTCTCGGCACTGGAGGCAGGGCTCGGGAACGAGAAGGCATTTTCTCTGAATAATCAGGGTGCTTCCGGAGCCGTGTTGGGAGCTCATCCTGTCAGGCTGTCGGACTACAGGGAACGGCCCCTTGAGGGCCTGCCTCGAGAAAGGCCTTGAGTCGCCCTGCAGGAACGGAGCACACAGCAAGCTCTTGGAGGTCTTAGTCACTGGTGTGCTTTATTGGATCGGTGCTGCCCGTTTCAGGACTCCTAAACGCTTCGGGTGTGCCCCCTTTTCCCTGCGAAAACCCCCGACCCCTGTGGGCATGCTGTGCCACACCCAGGCCCCTAGGCCCTTGAGAGAGGGGCCTACTGTGCATGCCGAGGGAAGGACTACACCCAGCGCTTTTAAAGGGGACGCCTACGATGCCTCGGCACTCCAACAGCATCAGGCACGCCTTGCTAGCCAGTCCCCCGTGCCCTGGAAGGGTTCGACATTGACCTTCTCTCAGCTGCACTGAGGAAAGAGTCTGCTTCGAACGCCTTCTGGCCCCTCGGTTGGAAAGTCACTCTACTCACGGAGAGAGTCAGCTTGCACGGCAGCGGCAACTAAAGCCGAGTTCTTCAGGCAAACACAGCACTGCGGTCTTTTGGAAGAGGCAGGCGCTTAGAGGCCTCACGAGAGCCTGCCTTGGTTGAGGCCGTTTGCTCCACGCAGAACACCCTGCGTCAACAAGTGGATGCAGGGGAGGGCCCACTGTGTACCTGGTGTGGTTTGGGGCCAGCTTACGTTTCCTGCCTGTCTGGCTTGCAATGCGGGCCTGAAGGCACAGGCCGCCTTCCCCACTGTGAAAGTTCCCTTGGTCGGGCCTTGAACTCCACCATGAGACCACCCCTCGGGACGGGCCTCTCGTCACGGTAGGCATGGCTCTGGGAAGCAAATGAGTTCTCTCTCGGAAAACAGGGTGCGTCCAGGGCCCGCTCGGGAGCTCATGCTGCGATGCTCTAATACCTACCTGGAGACCGAACGTCAGCCCCTCGCCTCGAGGAAAGTCGCTTTATTGCCCTGCTGAAGCGGGGGCATGCAGCCCTTTCCAAGAGGCCTTCGTCGCGCCTCTCTTTTCTTCTCTTCTTGGTTAGTGCGCCGCCCGGGAAACCCAGGACCCTCGCGTTCGCACCCTAGTCCCTGCAAGGCCCCTGAATACCGGCAGGCTCCACTGGCCTGCTCGGCGGCATCCAGGCCCGGAAAGCCCTTCCCAGTCTCTCTGTGTATGCCGGGTGTCGGGCAACGCACTGCACACCCCCTGGAGGGACCTAGATGTCCTCAGCACTGCACCAGCTACAGGGAACCTCTTCCCTCACGTCCTACTTGTCAAGGAACTCGGCCTCATTGCCCTTGTCGGAGCTGCACTTAGGAAAAGAATCTGCTTCGCAGGCCTTCTAGGAACCCTTAGCCGAGGGCAACCATACTTAGGGGAGAAAGTCAGCTTGCGTTCCTGCTGCCGCTGAAGTACAGTGCTTCCTCTTACCCGGCAGGCCTGTGGTAGAGGCTGAGGCCCGATAGAGGCTACCTAGAGGTTTCCTTGGATGCGGGAGTTGGCTACATGCGGAACACCCCGTGAAGAAAAGTGGACTCAGGGGAGGAGCGAGTGTGTAGCTAGTGTCCCTGTGCACTTGCTAGAAAGCACAGGGAGGGGAACTACGTGTCGACTGGAAGCGGGGGTCTGAGGGCAGAAGCCTTGTGTTCCCGTTTTGAAAGCTCCATTCCTGCTGCCTTGAAGCTACCCGAATAACCCCGTTTTGGGACGGGCCTCTCGGCACTGGAGGCAGGGCTCGGGAACGAGAAGGCATTTTCTCTGAATAATCAGGGTGCCTCCGGAGCCGTGTTGGGAGCTCATCCTGTCAGGCTGTCGGACTCCAGGGAACGGCCCCTTGAGGGCCTGCCTCGAGAAAGGCCTTGAGTCGCCCTGCAGGAACGGAGCACACAGCAAGCTCTTGGAGGTCTTAGTCACTGGTGTGCTTTATTGGATCGGTGCTGCCCGTTTCAGGACTCCTAGACGCTTCGGGTGTGCCCCCTTTTCCCTGCGAAAACCCCCGACCCCTGGGGGCATGCTGTGCCACACCCAGGCCCCTAGGCCCTTGAGAGAGGGGCCTACTGTGCATGCCGAGGGAAGGACTACACCCAGCGCTTTTAAAGGGGACGCCTACGATGCCTCGGCACTCCAACAGCATCAGGCACGCCTTGCTAGCCAGTCCCCCGTGCCCTGGAAGGGTTCGACATTGACCTTCTCTCAGCTGCACTGAGGAAAGAGTCTGCTTCGAACGCCTTCTGGCCCCTCGGTTGGAAAGTCACTCTACTCACGGAGAGAGTCAGCTTGCACGGCAGCGGCAACTAAAGCCGAGTTCTTCAGGCAAACACAGCACTGCGGTCTTTTGGAAGAGGCAGGCGCTTAGAGGCCTCACGAGAGCCTGCCTTGGTTGAGGCCGTTTGCTCCACGCAGAACACCCTGCGTCAACAAGTGGATGCAGGGGAGGGCCCACTGTGTACCTGGTGTGGTTTGGGGCCAGCTTACGTTTCCTGCCTGTCTGGCTTGCAATGCGGGCCTGAAGGCACAGGCCGCCTTCCCCACTGTGAAAGTTCCCTTGGTCGGGCCTTGAACTCCACCATGAGACCACCCCTCGGGACGGGCCTCTCGTCACGGTAGGCATGGCTCTGGGAAGCAAATGAGTTCTCTCTCGGAAAACAGGGTGCGTCCAGGGCCCGCTCGGGAGCTCATGCTGCGATGCTCTAATACCTACCTGGAGACCGAACGTCAGCCCCTCGCCTCGAGGAAAGTCGCTTTATTGCCCTGCTGAAGCGGGGGCATGCAGCCCTTTCCAAGAGGCCTTCGTCGCGCCTCTCTTTTCTTCTCTTCTTGGTTAGTGCGCCGCCCGGGAAACCCAGGACCCTCGCGTTCGCACCCTAGTCCCTGCAAGGCCCCTGAATACCGGCAGGCTCCACTGGCCTGCTCGGCGGCATCCAGGCCCGGAAAGCCCTTCCCAGTCTCTCTGTGTATGCCGGGTGTCGGGCAACGCACTGCACACCCCCTGGAGGGAGCTAGATGTCCTCAGCACTGCACCAGCTACAGGGAACCTCTTCCCTCACGTCCTACTTGTCAAGGAACTCGGCCTCATTGCCCTTGTCGGAGCTGCACTTAGGAAAAGAATCTGCTTCGCAGGCCTTCTAGGAACCCTTAGCCGAGGGCAACCATACTTAGGGGAGAAAGTCAGCTTGCGTTCCTGCTGCCGCTGAAGTACAGTGCTTCCTCTTACCCGGCAGGCCTGTGGTAGAGGCTGAGCCCCGATAGAGGCTACCTAGAGGTTTCCTTGGATGCGGGAGTTGGCTACATGCGGAACACCCCGTGAAGAAAAGTGGACTCAGGGGAGGAGCGAGTGTGTAGCTAGTGTCCCTGTGCACTTGCTAGAAAGCACAGGGAGGGGAACTACGTGTCGACTGGAAGCGGGGGTCTGAGGGCAGAAGCCTTGTGTTCCCGTTTTGAAAGCTCCATTCCTGCTGCCTTGAAGCTACCCGAATAACCCCGTTTTGGGACGGGCCTCTCGGCACTGGAGGCAGGGCTCGGGAACGAGAAGGCATTTTCTCTGAATAATCAGGGTGCTTCCGGAGCCGTGTTGGGAGCTCATCCTGTCAGGCTGTCGGACTACAGGGAACGGCCCCTTGAGGGCCTGCCTCGAGAAAGGCCTTGAGTCGCCCTGCAGGAACGGAGCACACAGCAAGCTCTTGGAGGTCTTAGTCACTGGTGTGCTTTATTGGATCGGTGCTGCCCGTTTCAGGACTCCTAGACGCTTCGGGTGTGCCCCCTTTTCCCTGCGAAAACCCCCGACCCCTGGGGGCATGCTGTGCCACACCCAGGCCCCTAGGCCCTTGAGAGAGGGGCCTACTGTGCATGCCGAGGGAAGGACTACACCCAGCGCTTTTAAAGGGGACGCCTACGATGCCTCGGCACTCCAACAGCATCAGGCACGCCTTGCTAGCCAGTCCCCCGTGCCCTGGAAGGGTTCGACATTGACCTTCTCTCAGCTGCACTGAGGAAAGAGTCTGCTTCGAACGCCTTCTGGCCCCTCGGTTGGAAAGTCACTCTACTCACGGAGAGAGTCAGCTTGCACGGCAGCGGCAACTAAAGCCGAGTTCTTCAGGCAAACACAGCACTGCGGTCTTTTGGAAGAGGCAGGCGCTTAGAGGCCTCACGAGAGCCTGCCTTGGTTGAGGCCGTTTGCTCCACGCAGAACACCCTGCGTCAACAAGTGGATGCAGGGGAGGGCCCACTGTGTACCTGGTGTGGTTTGGGGCCAGCTTACGTTTCCTGCCTGTCTGGCTTGCAATGCGGGCCTGAAGGCACAGGCCGCCTTCCCCACTGTGAAAGTTCCCTTGGTCGGGCCTTGAACTCCACCATGAGACCACCCCTCGGGACGGGCCTCTCGTCACGGTAGGCATGGCTCTGGGAAGCAAATGAGTTCTCTCTCGGAAAACAGGGTGCGTCCAGGGCCCGCTCGGGAGCTCATGCTGCGATGCTCTAATACCTACCTGGAGACCGAACGTCAGCCCCTCGCCTCGAGGAAAGTCGCTTTATTGCCCTGCTGAAGCGGGGGCATGCAGCCCTTTCCAAGAGGCCTTCGTCGCGCCTCTCTTTTCTTCTCTTCTTGGTTAGTGCGCCGCCCGGGAAACCCAGGACCCTCGCGTTCGCACCCTAGTCCCTGCAAGGCCCCTGAATACCGGCAGGCTCCACTGGCCTGCTCGGCGGCATCCAGGCCCGGAAAGCCCTTCCCAGTCTCTCTGTGTATGCCGGGTGTCGGGCAACGCACTGCACACCCCCTGGAGGGAGCTAGATGTCCTCAGCACTGCACCAGCTACAGGGAACCTCTTCCCTCACGTCCTACTTGTCAAGGAACTCGGCCTCATTGCCCTTGTCGGAGCTGCACTTAGGAAAAGAATCTGCTTCGCAGGCCTTCTAGGAACCCTTAGCCGAGGGCAACCATACTTAGGGGAGAAAGTCAGCTTGCGTTCCTGCTGCCGCTGAAGTACAGTGCTTCCTCTTACCCGGCAGGCCTGTGGTAGAGGCTGAGCCCCGATAGAGGCTACCTAGAGGTTTCCTTGGATGCGGGAGTTGGCTACATGCGGAACACCCCGTGAAGAAAAGTGGACTCAGGGGAGGAGCGAGTGTGTAGCTAGTGTCCCTGTGCACTTGCTAGAAAGCACAGGGAGGGGAACTACGTGTCGACTGGAAGCGGGGGTCTGAGGGCAGAAGCCTTGTGTTCCCGTTTTGAAAGCTCCATTCCTGCTGCCTTGAAGCTACCCGAATAACCCCGTTTTGGGACGGGCCTCTCGGCACTGGAGGCAGGGCTCGGGAACGAGAAGGCATTTTCTCTGAATAATCAGGGTGCTTCCGGAGCCGTGTTGGGAGCTCATCCTGTCAGGCTGTCGGACTACAGGGAACGGCCCCTTGAGGGCCTGCCTCGAGAAAGGCCTTGAGTCGCCCTGCAGGAACGGAGCACACAGCAAGCTCTTGGAGGTCTTAGTCACTGGTGTGCTTTATTGGATCGGTGCTGCCCGTTTCAGGACTCCTAGACGCTTCGGGTGTGCCCCCTTTTCCCTGCGAAAACCCCCGACCCCTGGGGGCATGCTGTGCCACACCCAGGCCCCTAGGCCCTTGAGAGAGGGGCCTACTGTGCATGCCGAGGGAAGGACTACACCCAGCGCTTTTAAAGGGGACGCCTACGATGCCTCGGCACTCCAACAGCATCAGGCACGCCTTGCTAGCCAGTCCCCCGTGCCCTGGAAGGGTTCGACATTGACCTTCTCTCAGCTGCACTGAGGAAAGAGTCTGCTTCGAACGCCTTCTGGCCCCTCGGTTGGAAAGTCACTCTACTCACGGAGAGAGTCAGCTTGCACGGCAGCGGCAACTAAAGCCGAGTTCTTCAGGCAAACACAGCACTGCGGTCTTTTGGAAGAGGCAGGCGCTTAGAGGCCTCACGAGAGCCTGCCTTGGTTGAGGCCGTTTGCTCCACGCAGAACACCCTGCGTCAACAAGTGGATGCAGGGGAGGGCCCACTGTGTACCTGGTGTGGTTTGGGGCCAGCTTACGTTTCCTGCCTGTCTGGCTTGCAATGCGGGCCTGAAGGCACAGGCCGCCTTCCCCACTGTGAAAGTTCCCTTGGTCGGGCCTTGAACTCCACCATGAGACCACCCCTCGGGACGGGCCTCTCGTCACGGTAGGCATGGCTCTGGGAAGCAAATGAGTTCTCTCTCGGAAAACAGGGTGCGTCCAGGGCCCGCTCGGGAGCTCATGCTGCGATGCTCTAATACCTACCTGGAGACCGAACGTCAGCCCCTCGCCTCGAGGAAAGTCGCTTTATTGCCCTGCTGAAGCGGGGGCATGCAGCCCTTTCCAAGAGGCCTTCGTCGCGCCTCTCTTTTCTTCTCTTTTTGGTTAGTGCGCCGCCCGGGAAACCCAGGACCCTCGCGTTCGCACCCTAGTCCCTGCAAGGCCCCTGAATACCGGCAGGCTCCACTGGCCTGCTCGGCGGCATCCAGGCCCGGAAAGCCCTTCCCAGTCTCTCTGTGTATGCCGGGTGTCGGGCAACGCACTGCACACCCCCTGGAGGGACCTAGATGTCCTCAGCACTGCACCAGCTACAGGGAACCTCTTCCCTCACGTCCTACTTGTCAAGGAACTCGGCCTCATTGCCCTTGTCGGAGCTGCACTTAGGAAAAGAATCTGCTTCGCAGGCCTTCTAGGAACCCTTAGCCGAGGGCAACCATACTTAGGGGAGAAAGTCAGCTTGCGTTCCTGCTGCCGCTGAAGTACAGTGCTTCCTCTTACCCGGCAGGCCTGTGGTAGAGGCTGAGCCCCGATAGAGGCTACCTAGAGGTTTCCTTGGATGCGGGAGTTGGCTACATGCGGAACCCCCCGTGAAGAAAAGTGGACTCAGGGGAGGAGCGAGTGTGTAGCTAGTGTCCCTGTGCACTTGCTAGAAAGCACAGGGAGGGGAACTACGTGTCGACTGGAAGCGGGGGTCTGAGGGCAGAAGCCTTGTGTTCCCGTTTTGAAAGCTCCATTCCTGCTGCCTTGAAGCTACCCGAATAACCCCGTTTTGGGACGGGCCTCTCGGCACTGGAGGCAGGGCTCGGGAACGAGAAGGCATTTTCTCTGAATAATCAGGGTGCCTCCGGAGCCGTGTTGGGAGCTCATCCTGTCAGGCTGTCGGACTCCAGGGAACGGCCCCTTGAGTGCCTGCCTCGAGAAAGGCCTTGAGTCGCCCTGCAGGAACGGAGCACGCAGCAAGCTCTTGGAGGTCTTAGTCACTGGTGTGCTTTATTGGATCGGTGCTGCCCGTTTCAGGACTCCTAGACGCTTCGGGTGTGCCCCCTTTTCCCTGCGAAAACCCCCGACCCCTGTGGGCATGCTGTGCCACACCAGGGCCCCTAGGCCCTTGAGAGAGGGGCCTACTGTGCATGCCGAGGGAAGGACTACACCCAGCGCTTTTAAAGGGGATGCCTACGATGCCTCGGCACTCCAACAGCATCAGGCACGCCTTGCTAGCCAGTCCCCCGTGCCCTGGAAGGGTTCGACATTGACCTTCTCTCAGCTGCACTGAGGAAAGAGTCTGCTTCGAACGCCTTCTGGCCCCTCGGTTGGAAAGTCACTCTACTCACGGAGAGAGTCAGCTTGCACGGCAGCGGCAACTAAAGCCGAGTTCTTCAGGCAAACACAGCACTGCGGTCTTTTGGAAGAGGCAGGCGCTTAGAGGCCTCACGAGAGCCTGCCTTGGTTGAGGCCGTTTGCTCCACGCAGAACACCCTGCGTCAACAAGTGGATGCAGGGGAGGGCCCACTGTGTACCTGGTGTGGTTTGGGGCCAGCTTACGTTTCCTGCCTGTCTGGCTTGCAATGCGGGCCTGAAGGCACAGGCCGCCTTCCCCACTGTGAAAGTTCCCTTGGTCGGGCCTTGAACTCCACCATGAGACCACCCCTCGGGACGGGCCTCTCGTCACGGTAGGCATGGCTCTGGGAAGCAAATGAGTTCTCTCTCGGAAAACAGGGTGCGTCCAGGGCCCGCTCGGGAGCTCATGCTGCGATGCTCTAATACCTACCTGGAGACCGAACGTCAGCCCCTCGCCTCGAGGAAAGTCGCTTTATTGCCCTGCTGAAGCGGGGGCATGCAGCCCTTTCCAAGAGGCCTTCGTCGCGCCTCTCTTTTCTTCTCTTCTTGGTTAGTGCGCCGCCCGGGAAACCCAGGACCCTCGCGTTCGCACCCTAGTCCCTGCAAGGCCCCTGAATACCGGCAGGCTCCACTGGCCTGCTCGGCGGCATCCAGGCCCGGAAAGCCCTTCCCAGTCTCTCTGTGTATGCCGGGTGTCGGGCAACGCACTGCACACCCCCTGGAGGGAGCTAGATGTCCTCAGCACTGCACCAGCTACAGGGAACCTCTTCCCTCACGTCCTACTTGTCAAGGAACTCGGCCTCATTGCCCTTGTCGGAGCTGCACTTAGGAAAAGAATCTGCTTCGCAGGCCTTCTAGGAACCCTTAGCCGAGGGCAACCATACTTAGGGGAGAAAGTCAGCTTGCGTTCCTGCTGCCGCTGAAGTACAGTGCTTCCTCTTACCCGGCAGGCCTGTGGTAGAGGCTGAGCCCCGATAGAGGCTACCTAGAGGTTTCCTTGGATGCGGGAGTTGGCTACATGCGGAACACCCCGTGAAGAAAAGTGGACTCAGGGGAGGAGCGAGTGTGTAGCTAGTGTCCCTGTGCACTTGCTAGAAAGCACAGGGAGGGGAACTACGTGTCGACTGGAAGCGGGGGTCTGAGGGCAGAAGCCTTGTGTTCCCGTTTTGAAAGCTCCATTCCTGCTGCCTTGAAGCTACCCGAATAACCCCGTTTTGGGACGGGCCTCTCGGCACTGGAGGCAGGGCTCGGGAACGAGAAGGCATTTTCTCTGAATAATCAGGGTGCCTCCGGAGCCGTGTTGGGAGCTCATCCTGTCAGGCTGTCGGACTCCAGGGAACGGCCCCTTGAGGGCCTGCCTCGAGAAAGGCCTTGAGTCGCCCTGCAGGAACGGAGCACACAGCAAGCTCTTGGAGGTCTTAGTCACTGGTGTGCTTTATTGGATCGGTGCTGCCCGTTTCAGGACTCCTAGACGCTTCGGGTGTGCCCCCTTTTCCCTGCGAAAACCCCCGGCCCCTGTGGGCATGCTGTGCCACACCCAGGCCCCTAGGCCCTTGAGAGAGGGGCCTACTGTGCATGCCGAGGGAAGGACTACACCCAGCGCTTTTAAAGGGGACGCCTACGATGCCTCGGCACTCCAACAGCATCAGGCACGCCTTGCTAGCCAGTCCCCCGTGCCCTGGAAGGGTTCGACATTGACCTTCTCTCAGCTGCACTGAGGAAAGAGTCTGCTTCGAACGCCTTCTGGCCCCTCGGTTGGAAAGTCACTCTACTCACGGAGAGAGTCAGCTTGCACGGCAGCGGCAACTAAAGCCGAGTTCTTCAGGCAAACACAGCACTGCGGTCTTTTGGAAGAGGCAGGCGCTTAGAGGCCTCACGAGAGCCTGCCTTGGTTGAGGCCGTTTGCTCCACGCAGAACACCCTGCGTCAACAAGTGGATGCAGGGCAGGGCCCACTGTGTACCTGGTGTGGTTTGGGGCCAGCTTACGTTTCCTGCCTGTCTGGCTTGCAATGCGGGCCTGAAGGCACAGGCCGCCTTCCCCACTGAGAAAGATCCCTTGGTCGGGCCTTGAACTCCACCATGAGACCACCCCTCGGGACGGGCCTCTCGTCACGGTAGGCATGGCTCTGGGAAGCAAATGAGTTCTCTCTCGGAAAACAGGGTGCGTCCAGGGCCCGCTCGGGAGCTCATGCTGCGATGCTCTAATACCTACCTGGAGACCGAACGTCAGCCCCTCGCCTCGAGGAAAGTCGCTTTATTGCCCTGCTGAAGCGGGGGCATGCAGCCCTTTCCAAGAGGCCTTCGTCGCGCCTCTCTTTTCTTCTCTTCTTGGTTAGTGCGCCGCCCGGGAAACCCAGGACCCTCGCGTTCGCACCCTAGTCCCTGCAAGGCCCCTGAATACCGGCAGGCTCCACTGGCCTGCTCGGCGGCATCCAGGCCCGGAAAGCCCTTCCCAGTCTCTCTGTGTATGCCGGGTGTCGGGCAACGCACTGCACACCCCCTGGAGGGAGCTAGATGTCCTCAGCACTGCACCAGCTACAGGGAACCTCTTCCCTCACGTCCTACTTGTCAAGGAACTCGGCCTCATTGCCCTTGTCGGAGCTGCACTTAGGAAAAGAATCTGCTTCGCAGGCCTTCTAGGAACCCTTAGCCGAGGGCAACCATACTTAGGGGAGAAAGTCAGCTTGCGTTCCTGCTGCCGCTGAAGTACAGTGCTTCCTCTTACCCGGCAGGCCTGTGGTAGAGGCTGAGGCCCGATAGAGGCTACCTAGAGGTTTCCTTGGATGCGGGAGTTGGCTACATGCGGAACACCCCGTGAAGAAAAGTGGACTCAGGGGAGGAGCGAGTGTGTAGCTAGTGTCCCTGTGCACTTGCTAGAAAGCACAGGGAGGGGAACTACGTGTCGACTGGAAGCGGGGGTCTGAGGGCAGAAGCCTTGTGTTCCCGTTTTGAAAGCTCCATTCCTGCTGCCTTGAAGCTACCCGAATAACCCCGTTTTGGGACGGGCCTCTCGGCACTGGAGGCAGGGCTCGGGAACGAGAAGGCATTTTCTCTGAATAATCAGGGTGCCTCCGGAGCCGTGTTGGGAGCTCATCCTGTCAGGCTGTCGGACTCCAGGGAACGGCCCCTTGAGGGCCTGCCTCGAGAAAGGCCTTGAGTCGCCCTGCAGGAACGGAGCACACAGCAAGCTCTTGGAGGTCTTAGTCACTGGTGTGCTTTATTGGATCGGTGCTGCCCGTTTCAGGACTCCTAGACGCTTCGGGTGTGCCCCCTTTTCCCTGCGAAAACCCCCGGCCCCTGTGGGCATGCTGTGCCACACCCAGGCCCCTAGGCCCTTGAGAGAGGGGCCTACTGTGCATGCCGAGGGAAGGACTACACCCAGCGCTTTTAAAGGGGACGCCTACGATGCCTCGGCACTCCAACAGCATCAGGCACGCCTTGCTAGCCAGTCCCCCGTGCCCTGGAAGGGTTCGACATTGACCTTCTCTCAGCTGCACTGAGGAAAGAGTCTGCTTCGAACGCCTTCTGGCCCCTCGGTTGGAAAGTCACTCTACTCACGGAGAGAGTCAGCTTGCACGGCAGCGGCAACTAAAGCCGAGTTCTTCAGGCAAACACAGCACTGCGGTCTTTTGGAAGAGGCAGGCGCTTAGAGGCCTCACGAGAGCCTGCCTTGGTTGAGGCCGTTTGCTCCACGCAGAACACCCTGCGTCAACAAGTGGATGCAGGGCAGGGCCCACTGTGTACCTGGTGTGGTTTGGGGCCAGCTTACGTTTCCTGCCTGTCTGGCTTGCAATGCGGGCCTGAAGGCACAGGCCGCCTTCCCCACTGTGAAAGTTCCCTTGGTCGGGCCTTGAACTCCACCATGAGACCACCCCTCGGGACGGGCCTCTCGTCACGGTAGGCATGGCTCTGGGAAGCAAATGAGTTCTCTCTCGGAAAACAGGGTGCGTCCAGGGCCCGCTCGGGAGCTCATGCTGCGATGCTCTAATACCTACCTGGAGACCGAACGTCAGCCCCTCGCCTCGAGGAAAGTCGCTTTATTGCCCTGCTGAAGCGGGGGCATGCAGCCCTTTCCAAGAGGCCTTCGTCGCGCCTCTCTTTTCTTCTCTTCTTGGTTAGTGCGCCGCCCGGGAAACCCAGGACCCTCGCGTTCGCACCCTAGTCCCTGCAAGGCCCCTGAATACCGGCAGGGTCCACTGGCCTGCTCAGCGGCATCCAGGCCCGGAAAGCCCTTCCCAGTCTCTCTGTGTATGCCGGGTGTCGGGCAACGCACTGCACACCCCCTGGAGGGAGCTAGATGTCCTCAGCACTGCACCAGCTACAGGGAACCTCTTCCCTCACGTCCTACTTGTCAAGGAACTCGGCCTCATTGCCCTTGTCGGAGCTGCACTTAGGAAAAGAATCTGCTTCGCAGGCCTTCTAGGAACCCTTAGCCGAGGGCAACCATACTTAGGGGAGAAAGTCAGCTTGCGTTCCTGCTGCCGCTGAAGTACAGTGCTTCCTCTTACCCGGCAGGCCTGTGGTAGAGGCTGAGCCCCGATAGAGGCTACCTAGAGGTTTCCTTGGATGCGGGAGTTGGCTACATGCGGAACACCCCGTGAAGAAAAGTGGACTCAGGGGAGGAGCGAGTGTGTAGCTAGTGTCCCTGTGCACTTGCTAGAAAGCACAGGGAGGGGAACTACGTGTCGACTGGAAGCGGGGGGCTGAGGGCAGAAGCCTTGTGTTCCCGTTTTGAAAGCTCCATTCCTGCTGCCTTGAAGCTACCCGAATAACCCCGTTTTGGGACGGGCCTCTCGGCACTGGAGGCAGGGCTCGGGAACGAGAAGGCATTTTCTCTGAATAATCAGGGTGCCTCCGGAGCCGTGTTGGGAGCTCATCCTGTCAGGCTGTCGCACTCCAGGGAACGGCCCCTTGAGTGCCTGCCTCGAGAAAGGCCTTGAGTCGCCCTGCAGGAACGGAGCACGCAGCAAGCTCTTGGAGGTCTTAGTCACTGGTGTGCTTTATTGGATCGGTGCTGCCCGTTTCAGGACTCCTAGACGCTTCGGGTGTGCCCCCTTTTCCCTGCGAAAACCCCCGACCCCTGTGGGCATGCTGTGCCACACCAGGGCCCCTAGGCCCTTGAGAGAGGGGCCTACTGTGCATGCCGAGGGAAGGACTACACCCAGCGCTTTTAAAGGGGACGCCTACGATGCCTCGGCACTCCAACAGCATCAGGCACGCCTTGCTAGCCAGTCCCCCGTGCCCTGGAAGGGTTCGACATTGACCTTCTCTCAGCTGCACTGAGGAAAGAGTCTGCTTCGAACGCCTTCTGGCCCCTCGGTTGGAAAGTCACTCTACTCACGGAGAGAGTCAGCTTGCACGGCAGCGGCAACTAAAGCCGAGTTCTTCAGGCAAACACAGCACTGCGGTCTTTTGGAAGAGGCAGGCGCTTAGAGGCCTCACGAGAGCCTGCCTTGGTTGAGGCCGTTTGCTCCACGCAGAACACCCTGCGTCAACAAGTGGATGCAGGGGAGGGCCCACTGTGTACCTGGTGTGGTTTGGGGCCAGCTTACGTTTCCTGCCTGTCTGGCTTGCAATGCGGGCCTGAAGGCACAGGCCGCCTTCCCCACTGTGAAAGTTCCCTTGGTCGGGCCTTGAACTCCACCATGAGACCACCCCTCGGGACGGGCCTCTCGTCACGGTAGGCATGGCTCTGGGAAGCAAATGAGTTCTCTCTCGGAAAACAGGGTGCGTCCAGGGCCCGCTCGGGAGCTCATGCTGCGATGCTCTAATACCTACCTGGAGACCGAACGTCAGCCCCTCGCCTCGAGGAAAGTCGCTTTATTGCCCTGCTGAAGCGGGGGCATGCAGCCCTTTCCAAGAGGCCTTCGTCGCGCCTCTCTTTTCTTCTCTTCTTGGTTAGTGCGCCGCCCGGGAAACCCAGGACCCTCGCGTTCGCACCCTAGTCCCTGCAAGGCCCCTGAATACCGGCAGGCTCCACTGGCCTGCTCAGCGGCATCCAGGCCCGGAAAGCCCTTCCCAGTCTCTCTGTGTATGCCGGGTGTCGGGCAACGCACTGCACACCCCCTGGAGGGAGCTAGATGTCCTCAGCACTGCACCAGCTACAGGGAACCTCTTCCCTCACGTCCTACTTGTCAAGGAACTCGGCCTCATTGCCCTTGTCGGAGCTGCACTTAGGAAAAGAATCTGCTTCGCAGGCCTTCTAGGAACCCTTAGCCGAGGGCAACCATACTTAGGGGAGAAAGTCAGCTTGCGTTCCTGCTGCCGCTGAAGTACAGTGCTTCCTCTTACCCGGCAGGCCTGTGGTAGAGGCTGAGCCCCGATAGAGGCTACCTAGAGGTTTCCTTGGATGCGGGAGTTGGCTACATGCGGAACCCCCCGTGAAGAAAAGTGGACTCAGGGGAGGAGCGAGTGTGTAGCTAGTGTCCCTGTGCACTTGCTAGAAAGCACAGGGAGGGGAACTACGTGTCGACTGGAAGCGGGGGGCTGAGGGCAGAAGCCTTGTGTTCCCGTTTTGAAAGTTCCATTCCTGCTGCCTTGAAGCTACCCGAATAACCCCGTTTTGGGACGGGCCTCTCGGCACTGGAGGCAGGGCTCGGGAACGAGAAGGCATTTTCTCTGAATAATCAGGGTGCCTCCGGAGCCGTGTTGGGAGCTCATCCTGTCAGGCTGTCGGACTCCAGGGAACGGCCCCTTGAGGGCCTGCCTCGAGAAAGGCCTTGAGTCGCCCTGCAGGAACGGAGCACACAGCAAGCTCTTGGAGGTCTTAGTCACTGGTGTGCTTTATTGGATCGGTGCTGCCCGTTTCAGGACTCCTAGACGCTTCGGGTGTGCCCCCTTTTCCCTGCGAAAACCCCCGGCCCCTGTGGGCATGCTGTGCCACACCCAGGCCCCTAGGCCCTTGAGAGAGGGGCCTACTGTGCATGCCGAGGGAAGGACTACACCCAGCGCTTTTAAAGGGGACGCCTACGATGCCTCGGCACTCCAACAGCATCAGGCACGCCTTGCTAGCCAGTCCCCCGTGCCCTGGAAGGGTTCGACATTGACCTTCTCTCAGCTGCACTGAGGAAAGAGTCTGCTTCGAACGCCTTCTGGCCCCTCGGTTGGAAAGTCACTCTACTCACGGAGAGAGTCAGCTTGCACGGCAGCGGCAACTAAAGCCGAGTTCTTCAGGCAAACACAGCACTGCGGTCTTTTGGAAGAGGCAGGCGCTTAGAGGCCTCACGAGAGCCTGCCTTGGTTGAGGCCGTTTGCTCCACGCAGAACACCCTGCGTCAACAAGTGGATGCAGGGGAGGGCCCACTGTGTACCTGGTGTGGTTTGGGGCCAGCTTACGTTTCCTGCCTGTCTGGCTTGCAATGCGGGCCTGAAGGCACAGGCCGCCTTCCCCACTGTGAAAGTTCCCTTGGTCGGGCCTTGAACTCCACCATGAGACCACCCCTCGGGACGGGCCTCTCGTCACGGTAGGCATGGCTCTGGGAAGCAAATGAGTTCTCTCTCGGAAAACAGGGTGCGTCCAGGGCCCGCTCGGGAGCTCATGCTGCGATGCTCTAATACCTACCTGGAGACCGAACGTCAGCCCCTCGCCTCGAGGAAAGTCGCTTTATTGCCCTGATGAAGCGGGGGCATGCAGCCCTTTCCAAGAGGCCTTCGTCGCGCCTCTCTTTTCTTCTCTTCTTGGTTAGTGCGCCGCCCGGGAAACCCAGGACCCTCGCGTTCGCACCCTAGTCCCTGCAAGGCCCCTGAATACCGGCAGGCTCCACTGGCCTGCTCAGCGGCATCCAGGCCCGGAAAGCCCTTCCCAGTCTCTCTGTGTATGCCGGGTGTCGGGCAACGCACTGCACACCCCCTGGAGGGAGCTAGATGTCCTCAGCACTGCACCAGCTACAGGGAACCTCTTCCCTCACGTCCTACTTGTCAAGGAACTCGGCCTCATTGCCCTTGTCGGAGCTGCACTTAGGAAAAGAATCTGCTTCGCAGGCCTTCTAGGAACCCTTAGCCGAGGGCAACCATACTTAGGGGAGAAAGTCAGCTTGCGTTCCTGCTGCCGCTGAAGTACAGTGCTTCCTCTTACCCGGCAGGCCTGTGGTAGAGGCTGAGCCCCGATAGAGGCTACCTAGAGGTTTCCTTGGATGCGGGAGTTGGCTACATGCGGAACCCCCCGTGAAGAAAAGTGGACTCAGGGGAGGAGCGAGTGTGTAGCTAGTGTCCCTGTGCACTTGCTAGAAAGCACAGGGAGGGGAACTACGTGTCGACTGGAAGCGGGGGGCTGAGGGCAGAAGCCTTGTGTTCCCGTTTTGAAAGCTCCATTCCTGCTGCCTTGAAGCTACCCGAATAACCCCGTTTTGGGACGGGCCTCTCGGCACTGGAGGCAGGGCTCGGGAACGAGAAGGCATTTTCTCTGAATAATCAGGGTGCCTCCGGAGCCGTGTTGGGAGCTCATCCTGTCAGGCTGTCGGACTCCAGGGAACGGCCCCTTGAGGGCCTGCCTCGAGAAAGGCCTTGAGTCGCCCTGCAGGAACGGAGCACACAGCAAGCTCTTGGAGGTCTTAGTCACTGGTGTGCTTTATTGGATCGGTGCTGCCCGTTTCAGGACTCCTAGACGCTTCGGGTGTGCCCCCTTTTCCCTGCGAAAACCCCCGGCCCCTGTGGGCATGCTGTGCCACACCCAGGCCCCTAGGCCCTTGAGAGAGGGGCCTACTGTGCATGCCGAGGGAAGGACTACACCCAGCGCTTTTAAAGGGGACGCCTACGATGCCTCGGCACTCCAACAGCATCAGGCACGCCTTGCTAGCCAGTCCCCCGTGCCCTGGAAGGGTTCGACATTGACCTTCTCTCAGCTGCACTGAGGAAAGAGTCTGCTTCGAACGCCTTCTGGCCCCTCGGTTGGAAAGTCACTCTACTCACGGAGAGAGTCAGCTTGCACGGCAGCGGCAACTAAAGCCGAGTTCTTCAGGCAAACACAGCACTGCGGTCTTTTGGAAGAGGCAGGCGCTTAGAGGCCTCACGAGAGCCTGCCTTGGTTGAGGCCGTTTGCTCCACGCAGAACACCCTGCGTCAACAAGTGGATGCAGGGCAGGGCCCACTGTGTACCTGGTGTGGTTTGGGGCCAGCTTACGTTTCCTGCCTGTCTGGCTTGCAATGCGGGCCTGAAGGCACAGGCCGCCTTCCCCACTGTGAAAGTTCCCTTGGTCGGGCCTTGAACTCCACCATGAGACCACCCCTCGGGACGGGCCTCTCGTCACGGTAGGCATGGCTCTGGGAAGCAAATGAGTTCTCTCTCGGAAAACAGGGTGCGTCCAGGGCCCGCTCGGGAGCTCATGCTGCGATGCTCTAATACCTACCTGGAGACCGAACGTCAGCCCCTCGCCTCGAGGAAAGTCGCTTTCTTGCCCTGCTGAAGCGGGGGCATGCAGCCCTTTCCAAGAGGCCTTCGTCGCGCCTCTCTTTTCTTCTCTTCTTGGTTAGTGCGCCGCCCGGGAAACCCAGGACCCTCGCGTTCGCACCCTAGTCCCTGCAAGGCCCCTGAATACCGGCAGGCTCCACTGGCCTGCTCGGCGGCATCCAGGCCCGGAAAGCCCTTCCCAGTCTCTCTGTGTATGCCGGGTGTCGGGCAACGCACTGCACACCCCCTGGAGGGAGCTAGATTTCCTCAGCACTGCACCAGCTACAGGGAACCTCTTCCCTCACGTCCTACTTGTCAAGGAACTCGGCCTCATTGCCCTTGTCGGAGCTGCACTTAGGAAAAGAATCTGCTTCGCAGGCCTTCTAGGAACCCTTAGCCGAGGGCAACCATACTTAGGGGAGAAAGTCAGCTTGCGTTCCTGCTGCCGCTGAAGTACAGTGCTTCCTCTTACCCGGCAGGCCTGTGGTAGAGGCTGAGGCCCGATAGAGGCTACCTAGAGGTTTCCTTGGATGCGGGAGTTGGCTACATGCGGAACCCCCCGTGAAGAAAAGTGGACTCAGGGGAGGAGCGAGTGTGTAGCTAGTGTCCCTGTGCACTTGCTAGAAAGCACAGGGAGGGGAACTACGTGTCGACTGGAAGCGGGGGTCTGAGGGCAGAAGCCTTGTGTTCCCGTTTTGAAAGCTCCATTCCTGCTGCCTTGAAGCTACCCGAATAACCCCGTTTTGGGACGGGCCTCTCGGCACTGGAGGCAGGGCTCGGGAACGAGAAGGCATTTTCTCTGAATAATCAGGGTGCCTCCGGAGCCGTGTTGGGAGCTCATCCTGTCAGGCTGTCGGACTACAGGGAACGGCCCCTTGAGGGCCTGCCTCGAGAAAGGCCTTGAGTCGCCCTGCAGGAACGGAGCACACAGCAAGCTCTTGGAGGTCTTAGTCACTGGTGTGCTTTATTGGATCGGTGCTGCCCGTTTCAGGACTCCTAGACGCTTCGGGTGTGCCCCCTTTTCCCTGCGAAAACCCCCGGCCCCTGGGGGCATGCTGTGCCACACCAGGGCCCCTAGGCCCTTGAGAGAGGGGCCTACTGTGCATGCCGAGGGAAGGACTACACCCAGCGCTTTTAAAGGGGACGCCTACGATGCCTCGGCACTCCAACAGCATCAGGCACGCCTTGCTAGCCAGTCCCCCGTGCCCTGGAAGGGTTCGACATTGACCTTCTCTCAGCTGCACTGAGGAAAGAGTCTGCTTCGAACGCCTTCTGGCCCCTCGGTTGGAAAGTCACTCTACTCACGGAGAGAGTCAGCTTGCACGGCAGCGGCAACTAAAGCCGAGTTCTTCAGGCAAACACAGCACTGCGGTCTTTTGGAAGAGGCAGGCGCTTAGAGGCCTCACGAGAGCCTGCCTTGGTTGAGGCCGTTTGCTCCACGCAGAACACCCTGCGTCAACAAGTGGATGCAGGGGAGGGCCCACTGTGTACCTGGTGTGGTTTGGGGCCAGCTTACGTTTCCTGCCTGTCTGGCTTGCAATGCGGGCCTGAAGGCACAGGCCGCCTTCCCCACTGTGAAAGTTCCCTTGGTCGGGCCTTGAACTCCACCATGAGACCACCCCTCGGGACGGGCCTCTCGTCACGGTAGGCATGGCTCTGGGAAGCAAATGAGTTCTCTCTCGGAAAACAGGGTGCGTCCAGGGCCCGCTCGGGAGCTCATGCTGCGATGCTCTAATACCTACCTGGAGACCGAACGTCAGCCCCTCGCCTCGAGGAAAGTCGCTTTCTTGCCCTGCTGAAGCGGGGGCATGCAGCCCTTTCCAAGAGGCCTTCGTCGCGCCTCTCTTTTCTTCTCTTCTTGGTTAGTGCGCCGCCCGGGAAACCCAGGACCCTCGCGTTCGCACCCTAGTCCCTGCAAGGCCCCTGAATACCGGCAGGCTCCACTGGCCTGCTCGGCGGCATCCAGGCCCGGAAAGCCCTTCCCAGTCTCTCTGTGTATGCCGGGTGTCGGGCAACGCACTGCACACCCCCTGGAGGGAGCTAGATTTCCTCAGCACTGCACCAGCTACAGGGAACCTCTTCCCTCACGTCCTACTTGTCAAGGAACTCGGCCTCATTGCCCTTGTCGGAGCTGCACTTAGGAAAAGAATCTGCTTCGCAGGCCTTCTAGGAACCCTTAGCCGAGGGCAACCATACTTAGGGGAGAAAGTCAGCTTGCGTTCCTGCTGCCGCTGAAGTACAGTGCTTCCTCTTACCCGGCAGGCCTGTGGTAGAGGCTGAGCCCCGATAGAGGCTACCTAGAGGTTTCCTTGGATGCGGGAGTTGGCTACATGCGGAACACCCCGTGAAGAAAAGTGGACTCAGGGGAGGAGCGAGTGTGTAGCTAGTGTCCCTGTGCACTTGCTAGAAAGCACAGGGAGGGGAACTACGTGTCGACTGGAAGCGGGGGGCTGAGGGCAGAAGCCTTGTGTTCCCGTTTTGAAAGCTCCATTCCTGCTGCCTTGAAGCTACCCGAATAACCCCGTTTTGGGACGGGCCTCTCGGCACTGGAGGCAGGGCTCGGGAACGAGAAGGCATTTTCTCTGAATAATCAGGGTGCTTCCGGAGCCGTGTTGGGAGCTCATCCTGTCAGGCTGTCGGACTACAGGGAACGGCCCCTTGAGGGCCTGCCTCGAGAAAGGCCTTGAGTCGCCCTGCAGGAACGGAGCACACAGCAAGCTCTTGGAGGTCTTAGTCACTGGTGTGCTTTATTGGATCGGTGCTGCCCGTTTCAGGACTCCTAGACGCTTCGGGTGTGCCCCCTTTTCCCTGCGAAAACCCCCGGCCCCTGGGGGCATGCTGTGCCACACCAGGGCCCCTAGGCCCTTGAGAGAGGGGCCTACTGTGCATGCCGAGGGAAGGACTACACCCAGCGCTTTTAAAGGGGACGCCTACGATGCCTCGGCACTCCAACAGCATCAGGCACGCCTTGCTAGCCAGTCCCCCGTGCCCTGGAAGGGTTCGACATTGACCTTCTCTCAGCTGCACTGAGGAAAGAGTCTGCTTCGAACGCCTTCTGGCCCCTCGGTTGGAAAGTCACTCTACTCACGGAGAGAGTCAGCTTGCACGGCAGCGGCAACTAAAGCCGAGTTCTTCAGGCAAACACAGCACTGCGGTCTTTTGGAAGAGGCAGGCGCTTAGAGGCCTCACGAGAGCCTGCCTTGGTTGAGGCCGTTTGCTCCACGCAGAACACCCTGCGTCAACAAGTGGATGCAGGGGAGGGCCCACTGTGTACCTGGTGTGGTTTGGGGCCAGCTTACGTTTCCTGCCTGTCTGGCTTGCAATGCGGGCCTGAAGGCACAGGCCGCCTTCCCCACTGTGAAAGTTCCCTTGGTCGGGCCTTGAACTCCACCATGAGACCACCCCTCGGGACGGGCCTCTCGTCACGGTAGGCATGGCTCTGGGAAGCAAATGAGTTCTCTCTCGGAAAACAGGGTGCGTCCAGGGCCCGCTCGGGAGCTCATGCTGCGATGCTCTAATACCTACCTGGAGACCGAACGTCAGCCCCTCGCCTCGAGGAAAGTCGCTTTCTTGCCCTGCTGAAGCGGGGGCATGCAGCCCTTTCCAAGAGGCCTTCGTCGCGCCTCTCTTTTCTTCTCTTCTTGGTTAGTGCGCCGCCCGGGAAACCCAGGACCCTCGCGTTCGCACCCTAGTCCCTGCAAGGCCCCTGAATACCGGCAGGCTCCACTGGCCTGCTCGGCGGCATCCAGGCCCGGAAAGCCCTTCCCAGTCTCTCTGTGTATGCCGGGTGTCGGGCAACGCACTGCACACCCCCTGGAGGGAGCTAGATTTCCTCAGCACTGCACCAGCTACAGGGAACCTCTTCCCTCACGTCCTACTTGTCAAGGAACTCGGCCTCATTGCCCTTGTCGGAGCTGCACTTAGGAAAAGAATCTGCTTCGCAGGCCTTCTAGGAACCCTTAGCCGAGGGCAACCATACTTAGGGGAGAAAGTCAGCTTGCGTTCCTGCTGCCGCTGAAGTACAGTGCTTCCTCTTACCCGGCAGGCCTGTGGTAGAGGCTGAGCCCCGATAGAGGCTACCTAGAGGTTTCCTTGGATGCGGGAGTTGGCTACATGCGGAACACCCCGTGAAGAAAAGTGGACTCAGGGGAGGAGCGAGTGTGTAGCTAGTGTCCCTGTGCACTTGCTAGAAAGCACAGGGAGGGGAACTACGTGTCGACTGGAAGCGGGGGGCTGAGGGCAGAAGCCTTGTGTTCCCGTTTTGAAAGCTCCATTCCTGCTGCCTTGAAGCTACCCGAATAACCCCGTTTTGGGACGGGCCTCTCGGCACTGGAGGCAGGGCTCGGGAACGAGAAGGCATTTTCTCTGAATAATCAGGGTGCTTCCGGAGCCGTGTTGGGAGCTCATCCTGTCAGGCTGTCGGACTACAGGGAACGGCCCCTTGAGGGCCTGCCTCGAGAAAGGCCTTGAGTCTCCCTGCAGGAACGGAGCACACAGCAAGCTCTTGGAGGTCTTAGTCACTGGTGTGCTTTATTGGATCGGTGCTGCCCGTTTCAGGACTCCTAGACGCTTCGGGTGTGCCCCCTTTTCCCTGCGAAAACCCCCGGCCCCTGGGGGCATGCTGTGCCACACCAGGGCCCCTAGGCCCTTGAGAGAGGGGCCTACTGTGCATGCCGAGGGAAGGACTACACCCAGCGCTTTTAAAGGGGACGCCTACGATGCCTCGGCACTCCAACAGCATCAGGCACGCCTTGCTAGCCAGTCCCCCGTGCCCTGGAAGGGTTCGACATTGACCTTCTCTCAGCTGCACTGAGGAAAGAGTCTGCTTCGAACGCCTTCTGGCCCCTCGGTTGGAAAGTCACTCTACTCACGGAGAGAGTCAGCTTGCACGGCAGCGGCAACTAAAGCCGAGTTCTTCAGGCAAACACAGCACTGCGGTCTTTTGGAAGAGGCAGGTGCTTAGAGGCCTCACGAGAGCCTGCCTTGGTTGAGGCCGTTTGCTCCACGCAGAACACCCTGCGTCAACAAGTGGATGCAGGGGAGGGCCCACTGTGTACCTGGTGTGGTTTGGGGCCAGCTTACGTTTCCTGCCTGTCTGGCTTGCAATGCGGGCCTGAAGGCACAGGCCGCCTTCCCCACTGTGAAAGTTCCCTTGGTCGGGCCTTGAACTCCACCATGAGACCACCCCTCGGGACGGGCCTCTCGTCACGGTAGGCATGGCTCTGGGAAGCAAATGAGTTCTCTCTCGGAAAACAGGGTGCGTCCAGGGCCCGCTCGGGAGCTCATGCTGCGATGCTCTAATACCTACCTGGAAACCGAACGTCAGCCCCTCGCCTCGAGGAAAGTCGCTTTATTGCCCTGCTGAAGCGGGGGCATGCAGCCCTTTCCAAGAGGCCTTCGTCGCGCCTCTCTTTTCTTCTCTTCTTGGTTAGTGCGCCTCCCGGGAAACCCAGGACCCTCACGTTCGCACCCTAGTCCCTGCAAGGCCCCTGAATACCGGCAGGCTCCACTGGCCTGCTCGGCGGCATCCAGGCCCGGAAAGCCCTTCCCAGTCTCTCTGTGTATGCCGGGTGTCGGGCAACGCACTGCACACCCCCTGGAGGGAGCTAGATGTCCTCAGCACTGCACCAGCTACAGGGAACCTCTTCCCTCACGTCCTACTTGTCAAGGAACTCGGCCTCATTGCCCTTGTCGGAGCTGCACTTAGGAAAAGAATCTGCTTCGCAGGCCTTCTAGGAACCCTTAGCCGAGGGCAACCATACTTAGGGGAGAAAGTCAGCTTGCGTTCCTGCTGCCGCTGAAGTACAGTGCTTCCTCTTACCCGGCAGGCCTGTGGTAGAGGCTGAGCCCCGATAGAGGCTACCTAGAGGTTTCCTTGGATGCGGGAGTTGGCTACATGCGGAACACCCCGTGAAGAAAAGTGGACTCAGGGGAGGAGCGAGTGTGTAGCTAGTGTCCCTGTGCACTTGCTAGAAAGCACAGGGAGGGGAACTACGTGTCGACTGGAAGCGGGGGTCTGAGGGCAGAAGCCTTGTGTTCCCGTTTTGAAAGCTCCATTCCTGCTGCCTTGAAGCTACCCGAATAACCCCGTTTTGGGACGGGCCTCTCGGCACTGGAGGCAGGGCTCGGGAACGAGAAGGCATTTTCTCTGAATAATCAGGGTGCTTCCGGAGCCGTGTTGAGAGCTCATCCTGTCAGGCTGTCGGACTACAGGGAACAGCCCCTTGAGGGCCTGCCTCGAGAAAGGCCTTGAGTCGCCCTGCAGGAACGGAGCACGCAGCAAGCTCTTGGAGGTCTTAGTCACTGGTGTGCTTTATTGGATCGGTGCTGCCCGTTTCAGGACTCCTAGACGCTTCGGGTGTGCCCCCTTTTCCCTGCGAAAACCCCCGACCCCTGGGGGCATGTTGTGCCACACCCAGGCCCCTAGGCCCTTGAGAGAGGGGCCTACTGTGCATGCCGAGGGAAGGACTACACCCAGCGCTTTTAAAGGGGACGCCTACGATGCCTCGGCACTCCAACAGCATCAGGCACGCCTTGCTAGCCAGTCCCCCGTGCCCTGGAAGGGTTCGACATTGACCTTCTCTCAGCTGCACTGAGGAAAGAGTCTGCTTCGAACGCCTTCTGGCCCCTCGGTTGGAAAGTCACTCTACTCACGGAGAGAGTCAGCTTGCACGGCAGCGGCAACTAAAGCCGAGTTCTTCAGGCAAACACAGCACTGCGGTCTTTTGGAAGAGGCAGGCGCTTAGAGGCCTCACGAGAGCCTGCCTTGGTTGAGGCCGTTTGCTCCACGCAGAACACCCTGCGTCAACAAGTGGATGCAGGGGAGGGCCCACTGTGTACCTGGTGTGGTTTGGGGCCAGCTTACGTTTCCTGCCTGTCTGGCTTGCAATGCGGGCCTGAAGGCACAGGCCGCCTTCCCCACTGTGAAAGTTCCCTTGGTCGGGCCTTGAACTCCACCATGAGACCACCCCTCGGGACGGGCCTCTCGTCACGGTAGGCATGGCTCTGGGAAGCAAATGAGTTCTCTCTCGGAAAACAGGGTGCGTCCAGGGCCCGCTCGGGAGCTCATGCTGCGATGCTCTAATACCTACCTGGAGACCGAACGTCAGCCCCTCGCCTCGAGGAAAGTCGCTTTATTGCCCTGCTGAAGCGGGGGCATGCAGCCCTTTCCAAGAGGCCTTCGTCGCGCCTCTCTTTTCTTCTCTTCTTGGTTAGTGCGCCGCCCGGGAAACCCAGGACCCTCGCGTTCGCACCCTAGTCCCTGCAAGGCCCCTGAATACCGGCAGGCTCCACTGGCCTGCTCGGCGGCATCCAGGCCCGGAAAGCCCTTCCCAGTCTCTCTGTGTATGCCGGGTGTCGGGCAACGCACTGCACACCCCCTGGAGGGAGCTAGATGTCCTCAGCACTGCACCAGCTACAGGGAACCTCTTCCCTCACGTCCTACTTGTCAAGGAACTCGGCCTCATTGCCCTTGTCGGAGCTGCACTTAGGAAAAGAATCTGCTTCGCAGGCCTTCTAGGAACCCTTAGCCGAGGGCAACCATACTTAGGGGAGAAAGTCAGCTTGCGTTCCTGCTGCCGCTGAAGTACAGTGCTTCCTCTTACCCGGCAGGCCTGTGGTAGAGGCTGAGCCCCGATAGAGGCTACCTAGAGGTTTCCTTGGATGCGGGAGTTGGCTACATGCGGAACCCCCCGTGAAGAAAAGTGGACTCAGGGGAGGAGCGAGTGTGTAGCTAGTGTCCCTGTGCACTTGCTAGAAAGCACAGGGAGGGGAACTACGTGTCGACTGGAAGCGGGGGGCTGAGGGCAGAAGCCTTGTGTTCCCGTTTTGAAAGCTCCATTCCTGCTGCCTTGAAGCTACCCGAATAACCCCGTTTTGGGACGGGCCTCTCGGCACTGGAGGCAGGGCTCGGGAACGAGAAGGCATTTTCTCTGAATAATCAGGGTGCCTCCGGAGCCGTGTTGGGAGCTCATCCTGTCAGGCTGTCGGACTCCAGGGAACGGCCCCTTGAGGGCCTGCCTCGAGAAAGGCCTTGAGTCGCCCTGCAGGAACGGAGCACACAGCAAGCTCTTGGAGGTCTTAGTCACTGGTGTGCTTTATTGGATCGGTGCTGCCCGTTTCAGGACTCCTAGACGCTTCGGGTGTGCCCCCTTTTCCCTGCGAAAACCCCCGGCCCCTGTGGGCATGCTGTGCCACACCCAGGCCCCTAGGCCCTTGAGAGAGGGGCCTACTGTGCATGCCGAGGGAAGGACTACACCCAGCGCTTTTAAAGGGGACGCCTACGATGCCTCGGCACTCCAACAGCATCAGGCACGCCTTGCTAGCCAGTCCCCCGTGCCCTGGAAGGGTTCGACATTGACCTTCTCTCAGCTGCACTGAGGAAAGAGTCTGCTTCGAACGCCTTCTGGCCCCTCGGTTGGAAAGTCACTCTACTCACGGAGAGAGTCAGCTTGCACGGCAGCGGCAACTAAAGCCGAGTTCTTCAGGCAAACACAGCACTGCGGTCTTTTGGAAGAGGCAGGCGCTTAGAGGCCTCACGAGAGCCTGCCTTGGTTGAGGCCGTTTGCTCCACGCAGAACACCCTGCGTCAACAAGTGGATGCAGGGGAGGGCCCACTGTGTACCTGGTGTGGTTTGGGGCCAGCTTACGTTTCCTGCCTGTCTGGCTTGCAATGCGGGCCTGAAGGCACAGGCCGCCTTCCCCACTGTGAAAGTTCCCTTGGTCGGGCCTTGAACTCCACCATGAGACCACCCCTCGGGACGGGCCTCTCGTCACGGTAGGCATGGCTCTGGGAAGCAAATGAGTTCTCTCTCGGAAAACAGGGTGCGTCCAGGGCCCGCTCGGGAGCTCATGCTGCGATGCTCTAATACCTACCTGGAGACCGAACGTCAGCCCCTCGCCTCGAGGAAAGTCGCTTTATTGCCCTGATGAAGCGGGGGCATGCAGCCCTTTCCAAGAGGCCTTCGTCGCGCCTCTCTTTTCTTCTCTTCTTGGTTAGTGCGCCGCCCGGGAAACCCAGGACCCTCGCGTTCGCACCCTAGTCCCTGCAAGGCCCCTGAATACCGGCAGGCTCCACTGGCCTGCTCAGCGGCATCCAGGCCCGGAAAGCCCTTCCCAGTCTCTCTGTGTATGCCGGGTGTCGGGCAACGCACTGCACACCCCCTGGAGGGACCTAGATGTCCTCAGCACTGCACCAGCTACAGGGAACCTCTTCCCTCACGTCCTACTTGTCAAGGAACTCGGCCTCATTGCCCTTGTCGGAGCTGCACTTAGGAAAAGAATCTGCTTCGCAGGCCTTCTAGGAACCCTTAGCCGAGGGCAACCATACTTAGGGGAGAAAGTCAGCTTGCGTTCCTGCTGCCGCTGAAGTACAGTGCTTCCTCTTACCCGGCAGGCCTGTGGTAGAGGCTGAGCCCCGATAGAGGCTACCTAGAGGTTTCCTTGGATGCGGGAGTTGGCTACATGCGGAACACCCCGTGAAGAAAAGTGGACTCAGGGGAGGAGCGAGTGTGTAGCTAGTGTCCCTGTGCACTTGCTAGAAAGCACAGGGAGGGGAACTACGTGTCGACTGGAAGCGGGGGTCTGAGGGCAGAAGCCTTGTGTTCCCGTTTTGAAAGCTCCATTCCTGCTGCCTTGAAGCTACCCGAATAACCCCGTTTTGGGACGGGCCTCTCGGCACTGGAGGCAGGGCTCGGGAACGAGAAGGCATTTTCTCTGAATAATCAGGGTGCTTCCGGAGCCGTGTTGGGAGCTCATCCTGTCAGGCTGTCGGACTACAGGGAACGGCCCCTTGAGGGCCTGCCTCGAGAAAGGCCTTGAGTCGCCCTGCAGGAACGGAGCACACAGCAAGCTCTTGGAGGTCTTAGTCACTGGTGTGCTTTATTGGATCGGTGCTGCCCGTTTCAGGACTCCTAAACGCTTCGGGTGTGCCCCCTTTTCCCTGCGAAAACCCCCGACCCCTGTGGGCATGCTGTGCCACACCCAGGCCCCTAGGCCCTTGAGAGAGGGGCCTACTGTGCATGCCGAGGGAAGGACTACACCCAGCGCTTTTAAAGGGGACGCCTACGATGCCTCGGCACTCCAACAGCATCAGGCACGCCTTGCTAGCCAGTCCCCCGTGCCCTGGAAGGGTTCGACATTGACCTTCTCTCAGCTGCACTGAGGAAAGAGTCTGCTTCGAACGCCTTCTGGCCCCTCGGTTGGAAAGTCACTCTACTCACGGAGAGAGTCAGCTTGCACGGCAGCGGCAACTAAAGCCGAGTTCTTCAGGCAAACACAGCACTGCGGTCTTTTGGAAGAGGCAGGCGCTTAGAGGCCTCACGAGAGCCTGCCTTGGTTGAGGCCGTTTGCTCCACGCAGAACACCCTGCGTCAACAAGTGGATGCAGGGGAGGGCCCACTGTGTACCTGGTGTGGTTTGGGGCCAGCTTACGTTTCCTGCCTGTCTGGCTTGCAATGCGGGCCTGAAGGCACAGGCCGCCTTCCCCACTGTGAAAGTTCCCTTGGTCGGGCCTTGAACTCCACCATGAGACCACCCCTCGGGACGGGCCTCTCGTCACGGTAGGCATGGCTCTGGGAAGCAAATGAGTTCTCTCTCGGAAAACAGGGTGCGTCCAGGGCCCGCTCGGGAGCTCATGCTGCGATGCTCTAATACCTACCTGGAGACCGAACGTCAGCCCCTCGCCTCGAGGAAAGTCGCTTTATTGCCCTGCTGAAGCGGGGGCATGCAGCCCTTTCCAAGAGGCCTTCGTCGCGCCTCTCTTTTCTTCTCTTCTTGGTTAGTGCGCCGCCCGGGAAACCCAGGACCCTCGCGTTCGCACCCTAGTCCCTGCAAGGCCCCTGAATACCGGCAGGCTCCACTGGCCTGCTCGGCGGCATCCAGGCCCGGAAAGCCCTTCCCAGTCTCTCTGTGTATGCCGGGTGTCGGGCAACGCACTGCACACCCCCTGGAGGGACCTAGATGTCCTCAGCACTGCACCAGCTACAGGGAACCTCTTCCCTCACGTCCTACTTGTCAAGGAACTCGGCCTCATTGCCCTTGTCGGAGCTGCACTTAGGAAAAGAATCTGCTTCGCAGGCCTTCTAGGAACCCTTAGCCGAGGGCAACCATACTTAGGGGAGAAAGTCAGCTTGCGTTCCTGCTGCCGCTGAAGTACAGTGCTTCCTCTTACCCGGCAGGCCTGTGGTAGAGGCTGAGGCCCGATAGAGGCTACCTAGAGGTTTCCTTGGATGCGGGAGTTGGCTACATGCGGAACACTCCGTGAAGAAAAGTGGACTCAGGGGAGGAGCGAGTGTGTAGCTAGTGTCCCTGTGCACTTGCTAGAAAGCACAGGGAGGGGAACTACGTGTCGACTGGAAGCGGGGGTCTGAGGGCAGAAGCCTTGTGTTCCCGTTTTGAAAGCTCCATTCCTGCTGCCTTGAAGCTACCCGAATAACCCCGTTTTGGGACGGGCCTCTCGGCACTGGAGGCAGGGCTCGGGAACGAGAAGGCATTTTCTCTGAATAATCAGGGTGCCTCCGGAGCCGTGTTGGGAGCTCATCCTGTCAGGCTGTCGGACTCCAGGGAACGGCCCCTTGAGGGCCTGCCTCGAGAAAGGCCTTGAGTCGCCCTGCAGGAACGGAGCACACAGCAAGCTCTTGGAGGTCTTAGTCACTGGTGTGCTTTATTGGATCGGTGCTGCCCGTTTCAGGACTCCTAGACGCTTCGGGTGTGCCCCCTTTTCCCTGCGAAAACCCCCGACCCCTGGGGGCATGCTGTGCCACACCCAGGCCCCTAGGCCCTTGAGAGAGGGGCCTACTGTGCATGCCGAGGGAAGGACTACACCCAGCGCTTTTAAAGGGGACGCCTACGATGCCTCGGCACTCCAACAGCATCAGGCACGCCTTGCTAGCCAGTCCCCCGTGCCCTGGAAGGGTTCGACATTGACCTTCTCTCAGCTGCACTGAGGAAAGAGTCTGCTTCGAACGCCTTCTGGCCCCTCGGTTGGAAAGTCACTCTACTCACGGAGAGAGTCAGCTTGCACGGCAGCGGCAACTAAAGCCGAGTTCTTCAGGCAAACACAGCACTGCGGTCTTTTGGAAGAGGCAGGCGCTTAGAGGCCTCACGAGAGCCTGCCTTGGTTGAGGCCGTTTGCTCCACGCAGAACACCCTGCGTCAACAAGTGGATGCAGGGGAGGGCCCACTGTGTACCTGGTGTGGTTTGGGGCCAGCTTACGTTTCCTGCCTGTCTGGCTTGCAATGCGGGCCTGAAGGCACAGGCCGCCTTCCCCACTGTGAAAGTTCCCTTGGTCGGGCCTTGAACTCCACCATGAGACCACCCCTCGGGACGGGCCTCTCGTCACGGTAGGCATGGCTCTGGGAAGCAAATGAGTTCTCTCTCGGAAAACAGGGTGCGTCCAGGGCCCGCTCGGGAGCTCATGCTGCGATGCTCTAATACCTACCTGGAGACCGAACGTCAGCCCCTCGCCTCGAGGAAAGTCGCTTTATTGCCCTGCTGAAGCGGGGGCATGCAGCCCTTTCCAAGAGGCCTTCGTCGCGCCTCTCTTTTCTTCTCTTCTTGGTTAGTGCGCCGCCCGGGAAACCCAGGACCCTCGCGTTCGCACCCTAGTCCCTGCAAGGCCCCTGAATACCGGCAGGCTCCACTGGCCTGCTCGGCGGCATCCAGGCCCGGAAAGCCCTTCCCAGTCTCTCTGTGTATGCCGGGTGTCGGGCAACGCACTGCACACCCCCTGGAGGGAGCTAGATGTCCTCAGCACTGCACCAGCTACAGGGAACCTCTTCCCTCACGTCCTACTTGTCAAGGAACTCGGCCTCATTGCCCTTGTCGGAGCTGCACTTAGGAAAAGAATCTGCTTCGCAGGCCTTCTAGGAACCCTTAGCCGAGGGCAACCATACTTAGGGGAGAAAGTCAGCTTGCGTTCCTGCTGCCGCTGAAGTACAGTGCTTCCTCTTACCCGGCAGGCCTGTGGTAGAGGCTGAGCCCCGATAGAGGCTACCTAGAGGTTTCCTTGGATGCGGGAGTTGGCTACATGCGGAACACCCCGTGAAGAAAAGTGGACTCAGGGGAGGAGCGAGTGTGTAGCTAGTGTCCCTGTGCACTTGCTAGAAAGCACAGGGAGGGGAACTACGTGTCGACTGGAAGCGGGGGTCTGAGGGCAGAAGCCTTGTGTTCCCGTTTTGAAAGCTCCATTCCTGCTGCCTTGAAGCTACCCGAATAACCCCGTTTTGGGACGGGCCTCTCGGCACTGGAGGCAGGGCTCGGGAACGAGAAGGCATTTTCTCTGAATAATCAGGGTGCTTCCGGAGCCGTGTTGGGAGCTCATCCTGTCAGGCTGTCGGACTACAGGGAACGGCCCCTTGAGGGCCTGCCTCGAGAAAGGCCTTGAGTCGCCCTGCAGGAACGGAGCACACAGCAAGCTCTTGGAGGTCTTAGTCACTGGTGTGCTTTATTGGATCGGTGCTGCCCGTTTCAGGACTCCTAGACGCTTCGGGTGTGCCCCCTTTTCCCTGCGAAAACCCCCGACCCCTGGGGGCATGCTGTGCCACACCCAGGCCCCTAGGCCCTTGAGAGAGGGGCCTACTGTGCATGCCGAGGGAAGGACTACACCCAGCGCTTTTAAAGGGGACGCCTACGATGCCTCGGCACTCCAACAGCATCAGGCACGCCTTGCTAGCCAGTCCCCCGTGCCCTGGAAGGGTTCGACATTGACCTTCTCTCAGCTGCACTGAGGAAAGAGTCTGCTTCGAACGCCTTCTGGCCCCTCGGTTGGAAAGTCACTCTACTCACGGAGAGAGTCAGCTTGCACGGCAGCGGCAACTAAAGCCGAGTTCTTCAGGCAAACACAGCACTGCGGTCTTTTGGAAGAGGCAGGCGCTTAGAGGCCTCACGAGAGCCTGCCTTGGTTGAGGCCGTTTGCTCCACGCAGAACACCCTGCGTCAACAAGTGGATGCAGGGGAGGGCCCACTGTGTACCTGGTGTGGTTTGGGGCCAGCTTACGTTTCCTGCCTGTCTGGCTTGCAATGCGGGCCTGAAGGCACAGGCCGCCTTCCCCACTGTGAAAGTTCCCTTGGTCGGGCCTTGAACTCCACCATGAGACCACCCCTCGGGACGGGCCTCTCGTCACGGTAGGCATGGCTCTGGGAAGCAAATGAGTTCTCTCTCGGAAAACAGGGTGCGTCCAGGGCCCGCTCGGGAGCTCATGCTGCGATGCTCTAATACCTACCTGGAGACCGAACGTCAGCCCCTCGCCTCGAGGAAAGTCGCTTTATTGCCCTGCTGAAGCGGGGGCATGCAGCCCTTTCCAAGAGGCCTTCGTCGCGCCTCTCTTTTCTTCTCTTTTTGGTTAGTGCGCCGCCCGGGAAACCCAGGACCCTCGCGTTCGCACCCTAGTCCCTGCAAGGCCCCTGAATACCGGCAGGCTCCACTGGCCTGCTCGGCGGCATCCAGGCCCGGAAAGCCCTTCCCAGTCTCTCTGTGTATGCCGGGTGTCGGGCAACGCACTGCACACCCCCTGGAGGGACCTAGATGTCCTCAGCACTGCACCAGCTACAGGGAACCTCTTCCCTCACGTCCTACTTGTCAAGGAACTCGGCCTCATTGCCCTTGTCGGAGCTGCACTTAGGAAAAGAATCTGCTTCGCAGGCCTTCTAGGAACCCTTAGCCGAGGGCAACCATACTTAGGGGAGAAAGTCAGCTTGCGTTCCTGCTGCCGCTGAAGTACAGTGCTTCCTCTTACCCGGCAGGCCTGTGGTAGAGGCTGAGCCCCGATAGAGGCTACCTAGAGGTTTCCTTGGATGCGGGAGTTGGCTACATGCGGAACCCCCCGTGAAGAAAAGTGGACTCAGGGGAGGAGCGAGTGTGTAGCTAGTGTCCCTGTGCACTTGCTAGAAAGCACAGGGAGGGGAACTACGTGTCGACTGGAAGCGGGGGTCTGAGGGCAGAAGCCTTGTGTTCCCGTTTTGAAAGCTCCATTCCTGCTGCCTTGAAGCTACCCGAATAACCCCGTTTTGGGACGGGCCTCTCGGCACTGGAGGCAGGGCTCGGGAACGAGAAGGCATTTTCTCTGAATAATCAGGGTGCCTCCGGAGCCGTGTTGGGAGCTCATCCTGTCAGGCTGTCGGACTCCAGGGAACGGCCCCTTGAGTGCCTGCCTCGAGAAAGGCCTTGAGTCGCCCTGCAGGAACGGAGCACGCAGCAAGCTCTTGGAGGTCTTAGTCACTGGTGTGCTTTATTGGATCGGTGCTGCCCGTTTCAGGACTCCTAGACGCTTCGGGTGTGCCCCCTTTTCCCTGCGAAAACCCCCGACCCCTGTGGGCATGCTGTGCCACACCAGGGCCCCTAGGCCCTTGAGAGAGGGGCCTACTGTGCATGCCGAGGGAAGGACTACACCCAGCGCTTTTAAAGGGGATGCCTACGATGCCTCGGCACTCCAACAGCATCAGGCACGCCTTGCTAGCCAGTCCCCCGTGCCCTGGAAGGGTTCGACATTGACCTTCTCTCAGCTGCACTGAGGAAAGAGTCTGCTTCGAACGCCTTCTGGCCCCTCGGTTGGAAAGTCACTCTACTCACGGAGAGAGTCAGCTTGCACGGCAGCGGCAACTAAAGCCGAGTTCTTCAGGCAAACACAGCACTGCGGTCTTTTGGAAGAGGCAGGCGCTTAGAGGCCTCACGAGAGCCTGCCTTGGTTGAGGCCGTTTGCTCCACGCAGAACACCCTGCGTCAACAAGTGGATGCAGGGGAGGGCCCACTGTGTACCTGGTGTGGTTTGGGGCCAGCTTACGTTTCCTGCCTGTCTGGCTTGCAATGCGGGCCTGAAGGCACAGGCCGCCTTCCCCACTGTGAAAGTTCCCTTGGTCGGGCCTTGAACTCCACCATGAGACCACCCCTCGGGACGGGCCTCTCGTCACGGTAGGCATGGCTCTGGGAAGCAAATGAGTTCTCTCTCGGAAAACAGGGTGCGTCCAGGGCCCGCTCGGGAGCTCATGCTGCGATGCTCTAATACCTACCTGGAGACCGAACGTCAGCCCCTCGCCTCGAGGAAAGTCGCTTTATTGCCCTGCTGAAGCGGGGGCATGCAGCCCTTTCCAAGAGGCCTTCGTCGCGCCTCTCTTTTCTTCTCTTCTTGGTTAGTGCGCCGCCCGGGAAACCCAGGACCCTCGCGTTCGCACCCTAGTCCCTGCAAGGCCCCTGAATACCGGCAGGCTCCACTGGCCTGCTCGGCGGCATCCAGGCCCGGAAAGCCCTTCCCAGTCTCTCTGTGTATGCCGGGTGTCGGGCAACGCACTGCACACCCCCTGGAGGGAGCTAGATGTCCTCAGCACTGCACCAGCTACAGGGAACCTCTTCCCTCACGTCCTACTTGTCAAGGAACTCGGCCTCATTGCCCTTGTCGGAGCTGCACTTAGGAAAAGAATCTGCTTCGCAGGCCTTCTAGGAACCCTTAGCCGAGGGCAACCATACTTAGGGGAGAAAGTCAGCTTGCGTTCCTGCTGCCGCTGAAGTACAGTGCTTCCTCTTACCCGGCAGGCCTGTGGTAGAGGCTGAGCCCCGATAGAGGCTACCTAGAGGTTTCCTTGGATGCGGGAGTTGGCTACATGCGGAACACCCCGTGAAGAAAAGTGGACTCAGGGGAGGAGCGAGTGTGTAGCTAGTGTCCCTGTGCACTTGCTAGAAAGCACAGGGAGGGGAACTACGTGTCGACTGGAAGCGGGGGTCTGAGGGCAGAAGCCTTGTGTTCCCGTTTTGAAAGCTCCATTCCTGCTGCCTTGAAGCTACCCGAATAACCCCGTTTTGGGACGGGCCTCTCGGCACTGGAGGCAGGGCTCGGGAACGAGAAGGCATTTTCTCTGAATAATCAGGGTGCCTCCGGAGCCGTGTTGGGAGCTCATCCTGTCAGGCTGTCGGACTCCAGGGAACGGCCCCTTGAGGGCCTGCCTCGAGAAAGGCCTTGAGTCGCCCTGCAGGAACGGAGCACACAGCAAGCTCTTGGAGGTCTTAGTCACTGGTGTGCTTTATTGGATCGGTGCTGCCCGTTTCAGGACTCCTAGACGCTTCGGGTGTGCCCCCTTTTCCCTGCGAAAACCCCCGGCCCCTGTGGGCATGCTGTGCCACACCCAGGCCCCTAGGCCCTTGAGAGAGGGGCCTACTGTGCATGCCGAGGGAAGGACTACACCCAGCGCTTTTAAAGGGGACGCCTACGATGCCTCGGCACTCCAACAGCATCAGGCACGCCTTGCTAGCCAGTCCCCCGTGCCCTGGAAGGGTTCGACATTGACCTTCTCTCAGCTGCACTGAGGAAAGAGTCTGCTTCGAACGCCTTCTGGCCCCTCGGTTGGAAAGTCACTCTACTCACGGAGAGAGTCAGCTTGCACGGCAGCGGCAACTAAAGCCGAGTTCTTCAGGCAAACACAGCACTGCGGTCTTTTGGAAGAGGCAGGCGCTTAGAGGCCTCACGAGAGCCTGCCTTGGTTGAGGCCGTTTGCTCCACGCAGAACACCCTGCGTCAACAAGTGGATGCAGGGCAGGGCCCACTGTGTACCTGGTGTGGTTTGGGGCCAGCTTACGTTTCCTGCCTGTCTGGCTTGCAATGCGGGCCTGAAGGCACAGGCCGCCTTCCCCACTGAGAAAGATCCCTTGGTCGGGCCTTGAACTCCACCATGAGACCACCCCTCGGGACGGGCCTCTCGTCACGGTAGGCATGGCTCTGGGAAGCAAATGAGTTCTCTCTCGGAAAACAGGGTGCGTCCAGGGCCCGCTCGGGAGCTCATGCTGCGATGCTCTAATACCTACCTGGAGACCGAACGTCAGCCCCTCGCCTCGAGGAAAGTCGCTTTATTGCCCTGCTGAAGCGGGGGCATGCAGCCCTTTCCAAGAGGCCTTCGTCGCGCCTCTCTTTTCTTCTCTTCTTGGTTAGTGCGCCGCCCGGGAAACCCAGGACCCTCGCGTTCGCACCCTAGTCCCTGCAAGGCCCCTGAATACCGGCAGGCTCCACTGGCCTGCTCGGCGGCATCCAGGCCCGGAAAGCCCTTCCCAGTCTCTCTGTGTATGCCGGGTGTCGGGCAACGCACTGCACACCCCCTGGAGGGAGCTAGATGTCCTCAGCACTGCACCAGCTACAGGGAACCTCTTCCCTCACGTCCTACTTGTCAAGGAACTCGGCCTCATTGCCCTTGTCGGAGCTGCACTTAGGAAAAGAATCTGCTTCGCAGGCCTTCTAGGAACCCTTAGCCGAGGGCAACCATACTTAGGGGAGAAAGTCAGCTTGCGTTCCTGCTGCCGCTGAAGTACAGTGCTTCCTCTTACCCGGCAGGCCTGTGGTAGAGGCTGAGGCCCGATAGAGGCTACCTAGAGGTTTCCTTGGATGCGGGAGTTGGCTACATGCGGAACACCCCGTGAAGAAAAGTGGACTCAGGGGAGGAGCGAGTGTGTAGCTAGTGTCCCTGTGCACTTGCTAGAAAGCACAGGGAGGGGAACTACGTGTCGACTGGAAGCGGGGGTCTGAGGGCAGAAGCCTTGTGTTCCCGTTTTGAAAGCTCCATTCCTGCTGCCTTGAAGCTACCCGAATAACCCCGTTTTGGGACGGGCCTCTCGGCACTGGAGGCAGGGCTCGGGAACGAGAAGGCATTTTCTCTGAATAATCAGGGTGCCTCCGGAGCCGTGTTGGGAGCTCATCCTGTCAGGCTGTCGGACTCCAGGGAACGGCCCCTTGAGGGCCTGCCTCGAGAAAGGCCTTGAGTCGCCCTGCAGGAACGGAGCACACAGCAAGCTCTTGGAGGTCTTAGTCACTGGTGTGCTTTATTGGATCGGTGCTGCCCGTTTCAGGACTCCTAGACGCTTCGGGTGTGCCCCCTTTTCCCTGCGAAAACCCCCGGCCCCTGTGGGCATGCTGTGCCACACCCAGGCCCCTAGGCCCTTGAGAGAGGGGCCTACTGTGCATGCCGAGGGAAGGACTACACCCAGCGCTTTTAAAGGGGACGCCTACGATGCCTCGGCACTCCAACAGCATCAGGCACGCCTTGCTAGCCAGTCCCCCGTGCCCTGGAAGGGTTCGACATTGACCTTCTCTCAGCTGCACTGAGGAAAGAGTCTGCTTCGAACGCCTTCTGGCCCCTCGGTTGGAAAGTCACTCTACTCACGGAGAGAGTCAGCTTGCACGGCAGCGGCAACTAAAGCCGAGTTCTTCAGGCAAACACATCACTGCGGTCTTTTGGAAGAGGCAGGCGCTTAGAGGCCTCACGAGAGCCTGCCTTGGTTGAGGCCGTTTGCTCCACGCAGAACACCCTGCGTCAACAAGTGGATGCAGGGCAGGGCCCACTGTGTACCTGGTGTGGTTTGGGGCCAGCTTACGTTTCCTGCCTGTCTGGCTTGCAATGCGGGCCTGAAGGCACAGGCCGCCTTCCCCACTGTGAAAGTTCCCTTGGTCGGGCCTTGAACTCCACCATGAGACCACCCCTCGGGACGGGCCTCTCGTCACGGTAGGCATGGCTCTGGGAAGCAAATGAGTTCTCTCTCGGAAAACAGGGTGCGTCCAGGGCCCGCTCGGGAGCTCATGCTGCGATGCTCTAATACCTACCTGGAGACCGAACGTCAGCCCCTCGCCTCGAGGAAAGTCGCTTTATTGCCCTGCTGAAGCGGGGGCATGCAGCCCTTTCCAAGAGGCCTTCGTCGCGCCTCTCTTTTCTTCTCTTCTTGGTTAGTGCGCCGCCCGGGAAACCCAGGACCCTCGCGTTCGCACCCTAGTCCCTGCAAGGCCCCTGAATCCCGGCAGGCTCCACTGGCCTGCTCAGCGGCATCCAGGCCCGGAAAGCCCTTCCCAGTCTCTCTGTGTATGCCGGGTGTCGGGCAACGCACTGCACACCCCCTGGAGGGAGCTAGATGTCCTCAGCACTGCACCAGCTACAGGGAACCTCTTCCCTCACGTCCTACTTGTCAAGGAACTCGGCCTCATTGCCCTTGTCGGAGCTGCACTTAGGAAAAGAATCTGCTTCGCAGGCCTTCTAGGAACCCTTAGCCGAGGGCAACCATACTTAGGGGAGAAAGTCAGCTTGCGTTCCTGCTGCCGCTGAAGTACAGTGCTTCCTCTTACCCGGCAGGCCTGTGGTAGAGGCTGAGCCCCGATAGAGGCTACCTAGAGGTTTCCTTGGATGCGGGAGTTGGCTACATGCGGAACACCCCGTGAAGAAAAGTGGACTCAGGGGAGGAGCGAGTGTGTAGCTAGTGTCCCTGTGCACTTGCTAGAAAGCACAGGGAGGGGAACTACGTGTCGACTGGAAGCGGGGGGCTGAGGGCAGAAGCCTTGTGTTCCCGTTTTGAAAGCTCCATTCCTGCTGCCTTGAAGCTACCCGAATAACCCCGTTTTGGGACGGGCCTCTCGGCACTGGAGGCAGGGCTCGGGAACGAGAAGGCATTTTCTCTGAATAATCAGGGTGCCTCCGGAGCCGTGTTGGGAGCTCATCCTGTCAGGCTGTCGCACTCCAGGGAACGGCCCCTTGAGTGCCTGCCTCGAGAAAGGCCTTGAGTCGCCCTGCAGGAACGGAGCACGCAGCAAGCTCTTGGAGGTCTTAGTCACTGGTGTGCTTTATTGGATCGGTGCTGCCCGTTTCAGGACTCCTAGACGCTTCGGGTGTGCCCCCTTTTCCCTGCGAAAACCCCCGACCCCTGTGGGCATGCTGTGCCACACCAGGGCCCCTAGGCCCTTGAGAGAGGGGCCTACTGTGCATGCCGAGGGAAGGACTACACCCAGCGCTTTTAAAGGGGACGCCTACGATGCCTCGGCACTCCAACAGCATCAGGCACGCCTTGCTAGCCAGTCCCCCGTGCCCTGGAAGGGTTCGACATTGACCTTCTCTCAGCTGCACTGAGGAAAGAGTCTGCTTCGAACGCCTTCTGGCCCCTCGGTTGGAAAGTCACTCTACTCACGGAGAGAGTCAGCTTGCACGGCAGCGGCAACTAAAGCCGAGTTCTTCAGGCAAACACAGCACTGCGGTCTTTTGGAAGAGGCAGGCGCTTAGAGGCCTCACGAGAGCCTGCCTTGGTTGAGGCCGTTTGCTCCACGCAGAACACCCTGCGTCAACAAGTGGATGCAGGGGAGGGCCCACTGTGTACCTGGTGTGGTTTGGGGCCAGCTTACGTTTCCTGCCTGTCTGGCTTGCAATGCGGGCCTGAAGGCACAGGCCGCCTTCCCCACTGTGAAAGTTCCCTTGGTCGGGCCTTGAACTCCACCATGAGACCACCCCTCGGGACGGGCCTCTCGTCACGGTAGGCATGGCTCTGGGAAGCAAATGAGTTCTCTCTCGGAAAACAGGGTGCGTCCAGGGCCCGCTCGGGAGCTCATGCTGCGATGCTCTAATACCTACCTGGAGACCGAACGTCAGCCCCTCGCCTCGAGGAAAGTCGCTTTATTGCCCTGCTGAAGCGGGGGCATGCAGCCCTTTCCAAGAGGCCTTCGTCGCGCCTCTCTTTTCTTCTCTTCTTGGTTAGTGCGCCGCCCGGGAAACCCAGGACCCTCGCGTTCGCACCCTAGTCCCTGCAAGGCCCCTGAATACCGGCAGGCTCCACTGGCCTGCTCAGCGGCATCCAGGCCCGGAAAGCCCTTCCCAGTCTCTCTGTGTATGCCGGGTGTCGGGCAACGCACTGCACACCCCCTGGAGGGAGCTAGATGTCCTCAGCACTGCACCAGCTACAGGGAACCTCTTCCCTCACGTCCTACTTGTCAAGGAACTCGGCCTCATTGCCCTTGTCGGAGCTGCACTTAGGAAAAGAATCTGCTTCGCAGGCCTTCTAGGAACCCTTAGCCGAGGGCAACCATACTTAGGGGAGAAAGTCAGCTTGCGTTCCTGCTGCCGCTGAAGTACAGTGCTTCCTCTTACCCGGCAGGCCTGTGGTAGAGGCTGAGCCCCGATAGAGGCTACCTAGAGGTTTCCTTGGATGCGGGAGTTGGCTACATGCGGAACCCCCCGTGAAGAAAAGTGGACTCAGGGGAGGAGCGAGTGTGTAGCTAGTGTCCCTGTGCACTTGCTAGAAAGCACAGGGAGGGGAACTACGTGTCGACTGGAAGCGGGGGGCTGAGGGCAGAAGCCTTGTGTTCCCGTTTTGAAAGTTCCATTCCTGCTGCCTTGAAGCTACCCGAATAACCCCGTTTTGGGACGGGCCTCTCGGCACTGGAGGCAGGGCTCGGGAACGAGAAGGCATTTTCTCTGAATAATCAGGGTGCCTCCGGAGCCGTGTTGGGAGCTCATCCTGTCAGGCTGTCGGACTCCAGGGAACGGCCCCTTGAGGGCCTGCCTCGAGAAAGGCCTTGAGTCGCCCTGCAGGAACGGAGCACACAGCAAGCTCTTGGAGGTCTTAGTCACTGGTGTGCTTTATTGGATCGGTGCTGCCCGTTTCAGGACTCCTAGACGCTTCGGGTGTGCCCCCTTTTCCCTGCGAAAACCCCCGGCCCCTGTGGGCATGCTGTGCCACACCCAGGCCCCTAGGCCCTTGAGAGAGGGGCCTACTGTGCATGCCGAGGGAAGGACTACACCCAGCGCTTTTAAAGGGGACGCCTACGATGCCTCGGCACTCCAACAGCATCAGGCACGCCTTGCTAGCCAGTCCCCCGTGCCCTGGAAGGGTTCGACATTGACCTTCTCTCAGCTGCACTGAGGAAAGAGTCTGCTTCGAACGCCTTCTGGCCCCTCGGTTGGAAAGTCACTCTACTCACGGAGAGAGTCAGCTTGCACGGCAGCGGCAACTAAAGCCGAGTTCTTCAGGCAAACACAGCACTGCGGTCTTTTGGAAGAGGCAGGCGCTTAGAGGCCTCACGAGAGCCTGCCTTGGTTGAGGCCGTTTGCTCCACGCAGAACACCCTGCGTCAACAAGTGGATGCAGGGGAGGGCCCACTGTGTACCTGGTGTGGTTTGGGGCCAGCTTACGTTTCCTGCCTGTCTGGCTTGCAATGCGGGCCTGAAGGCACAGGCCGCCTTCCCCACTGTGAAAGTTCCCTTGGTCGGGCCTTGAACTCCACCATGAGACCACCCCTCGGGACGGGCCTCTCGTCACGGTAGGCATGGCTCTGGGAAGCAAATGAGTTCTCTCTCGGAAAACAGGGTGCGTCCAGGGCCCGCTCGGGAGCTCATGCTGCGATGCTCTAATACCTACCTGGAGACCGAACGTCAGCCCCTCGCCTCGAGGAAAGTCGCTTTATTGCCCTGATGAAGCGGGGGCATGCAGCCCTTTCCAAGAGGCCTTCGTCGCGCCTCTCTTTTCTTCTCTTCTTGGTTAGTGCGCCGCCCGGGAAACCCAGGACCCTCGCGTTCGCACCCTAGTCCCTGCAAGGCCCCTGAATACCGGCAGGCTCCACTGGCCTGCTCAGCGGCATCCAGGCCCGGAAAGCCCTTCCCAGTCTCTCTGTGTATGCCGGGTGTCGGGCAACGCACTGCACACCCCCTGGAGGGAGCTAGATGTCCTCAGCACTGCACCAGCTACAGGGAACCTCTTCCCTCACGTCCTACTTGTCAAGGAACTCGGCCTCATTGCCCTTGTCGGAGCTGCACTTAGGAAAAGAATCTGCTTCGCAGGCCTTCTAGGAACCCTTAGCCGAGGGCAACCATACTTAGGGGAGAAAGTCAGCTTGCGTTCCTGCTGCCGCTGAAGTACAGTGCTTCCTCTTACCCGGCAGGCCTGTGGTAGAGGCTGAGCCCCGATAGAGGCTACCTAGAGGTTTCCTTGGATGCGGGAGTTGGCTACATGCGGAACCCCCCGTGAAGAAAAGTGGACTCAGGGGAGGAGCGAGTGTGTAGCTAGTGTCCCTGTGCACTTGCTAGAAAGCACAGGGAGGGGAACTACGTGTCGACTGGAAGCGGGGGGCTGAGGGCAGAAGCCTTGTGTTCCCGTTTTGAAAGCTCCATTCCTGCTGCCTTGAAGCTACCCGAATAACCCCGTTTTGGGACGGGCCTCTCGGCACTGGAGGCAGGGCTCGGGAACGAGAAGGCATTTTCTCTGAATAATCAGGGTGCCTCCGGAGCCGTGTTGGGAGCTCATCCTGTCAGGCTGTCGGACTCCAGGGAACGGCCCCTTGAGGGCCTGCCTCGAGAAAGGCCTTGAGTCGCCCTGCAGGAACGGAGCACACAGCAAGCTCTTGGAGGTCTTAGTCACTGGTGTGCTTTATTGGATCGGTGCTGCCCGTTTCAGGACTCCTAGACGCTTCGGGTGTGCCCCCTTTTCCCTGCGAAAACCCCCGGCCCCTGTGGGCATGCTGTGCCACACCCAGGCCCCTAGGCCCTTGAGAGAGGGGCCTACTGTGCATGCCGAGGGAAGGACTACACCCAGCGCTTTTAAAGGGGACGCCTACGATGCCTCGGCACTCCAACAGCATCAGGCACGCCTTGCTAGCCAGTCCCCCGTGCCCTGGAAGGGTTCGACATTGACCTTCTCTCAGCTGCACTGAGGAAAGAGTCTGCTTCGAACGCCTTCTGGCCCCTCGGTTGGAAAGTCACTCTACTCACGGAGAGAGTCAGCTTGCACGGCAGCGGCAACTAAAGCCGAGTTCTTCAGGCAAACACAGCACTGCGGTCTTTTGGAAGAGGCAGGCGCTTAGAGGCCTCACGAGAGCCTGCCTTGGTTGAGGCCGTTTGCTCCACGCAGAACACCCTGCGTCAACAAGTGGATGCAGGGGAGGGCCCACTGTGTACCTGGTGTGGTTTGGGGCCAGCTTACGTTTCCTGCCTGTCTGGCTTGCAATGCGGGCCTGAAGGCACAGGCCGCCTTCCCCACTGTGAAAGTTCCCTTGGTCGGGCCTTGAACTCCACCATGAGACCACCCCTCGGGACGGGCCTCTCGTCACGGTAGGCATGGCTCTGGGAAGCAAATGAGTTCTCTCTCGGAAAACAGGGTGCGTCCAGGGCCCGCTCGGGAGCTCATGCTGCGATGCTCTAATACCTACCTGGAGACCGAACGTCAGCCCCTCGCCTCGAGGAAAGTCGCTTTATTGCCCTGCTGAAGCGGGGGCATGCAGCCCTTTCCAAGAGGCCTTCGTCGCGCCTCTCTTTTCTTCTCTTCTTGGTTAGTGCGCCGCCCGGGAAACCCAGGACCCTCGCGTTCGCACCCTAGTCCCTGCAAGGCCCCTGAATACCGGCAGGCTCCACTGGCCTGCTCAGCGGCATCCAGGCCCGGAAAGCCCTTCCCAGTCTCTCTGTGTATGCCGGGTGTCGGGCAACGCACTGCACACCCCCTGGAGGGACCTAGATGTCCTCAGCACTGCACCAGCTACAGGGAACCTCTTCCCTCACGTCCTACTTGTCAAGGAACTCGGCCTCATTGCCCTTGTCGGAGCTGCACTTAGGAAAAGAATCTGCTTCGCAGGCCTTCTAGGAACCCTTAGCCGAGGGCAACCATACTTAGGGGAGAAAGTCAGCTTGCGTTCCTGCTGCCGCTGAAGTACAGTGCTTCCTCTTACCCGGCAGGCCTGTGGTAGAGGCTGAGCCCCGATAGAGGCTACCTAGAGGTTTCCTTGGATGCGGGAGTTGGCTACATGCGGAACACCCCGTGAAGAAAAGTGGACTCAGGGGAGGAGCGAGTGTGTAGCTAGTGTCCCTGTGCACTTGCTAGAAAGCACAGGGAGGGGAACTACGTGTCGACTGGAAGCGGGGGTCTGAGGGCAGAAGCCTTGTGTTCCCGTTTTGAAAGCTCCATTCCTGCTGCCTTGAAGCTACCCGAATAACCCCGTTTTGGGACGGGCCTCTCGGCACTGGAGGCAGGGCTCGGGAACGAGAAGGCATTTTCTCTGAATAATCAGGGTGCTTCCGGAGCCGTGTTGGGAGCTCATCCTGTCAGGCTGTCGGACTACAGGGAACGGCCCCTTGAGGGCCTGCCTCGAGAAAGGCCTTGAGTCGCCCTGCAGGAACGGAGCACACAGCAAGCTCTTGGAGGTCTTAGTCACTGGTGTGCTTTATTGGATCGGTGCTGCCCGTTTCAGGACTCCTAAACGCTTCGGGTGTGCCCCCTTTTCCCTGCGAAAACCCCCGACCCCTGTGGGCATGCTGTGCCACACCCAGGCCCCTAGGCCCTTGAGAGAGGGGCCTACTGTGCATGCCGAGGGAAGGACTACACCCAGCGCTTTTAAAGGGGACGCCTACGATGCCTCGGCACTCCAACAGCATCAGGCACGCCTTGCTAGCCAGTCCCCCGTGCCCTGGAAGGGTTCGACATTGACCTTCTCTCAGCTGCACTGAGGAAAGAGTCTGCTTCGAACGCCTTCTGGCCCCTCGGTTGGAAAGTCACTCTACTCACGGAGAGAGTCAGCTTGCACGGCAGCGGCAACTAAAGCCGAGTTCTTCAGGCAAACACAGCACTGCGGTCTTTTGGAAGAGGCAGGCGCTTAGAGGCCTCACGAGAGCCTGCCTTGGTTGAGGCCGTTTGCTCCACGCAGAACACCCTGCGTCAACAAGTGGATGCAGGGGAGGGCCCACTGTGTACCTGGTGTGGTTTGGGGCCAGCTTACGTTTCCTGCCTGTCTGGCTTGCAATGCGGGCCTGAAGGCACAGGCCGCCTTCCCCACTGTGAAAGTTCCCTTGGTCGGGCCTTGAACTCCACCATGAGACCACCCCTCGGGACGGGCCTCTCGTCACGGTAGGCATGGCTCTGGGAAGCAAATGAGTTCTCTCTCGGAAAACAGGGTGCGTCCAGGGCCCGCTCGGGAGCTCATGCTGCGATGCTCTAATACCTACCTGGAGACCGAACGTCAGCCCCTCGCCTCGAGGAAAGTCGCTTTATTGCCCTGATGAAGCGGGGGCATGCAGCCCTTTCCAAGAGGCCTTCGTCGCGCCTCTCTTTTCTTCTCTTCTTGGTTAGTGCGCCGCCCGGGAAACCCAGGACCCTCGCGTTCGCACCCTAGTCCCTGCAAGGCCCCTGAATACCGGCAGGCTCCACTGGCCTGCTCAGCGGCATCCAGGCCCGGAAAGCCCTTCCCAGTCTCTCTGTGTATGCCGGGTGTCGGGCAACGCACTGCACACCCCCTGGAGGGAGCTAGATGTCCTCAGCACTGCACCAGCTACAGGGAACCTCTTCCCTCACGTCCTACTTGTCAAGGAACTCGGCCTCATTGCCCTTGTCGGAGCTGCACTTAGGAAAAGAATCTGCTTCGCAGGCCTTCTAGGAACCCTTAGCCGAGGGCAACCATACTTAGGGGAGAAAGTCAGCTTGCGTTCCTGCTGCCGCTGAAGTACAGTGCTTCCTCTTACCCGGCAGGCCTGTGGTAGAGGCTGAGCCCCGATAGAGGCTACCTAGAGGTTTCCTTGGATGCGGGAGTTGGCTACATGCGGAACACCCCGTGAAGAAAAGTGGACTCAGGGGAGGAGCGAGTGTGTAGCTAGTGTCCCTGTGCACTTGCTAGAAAGCACAGGGAGGGGAACTACGTGTCGACTGGAAGCGGGGGGCTGAGGGCAGAAGCCTTGTGTTCCCGTTTTGAAAGCTCCATTCCTGCTGCCTTGAAGCTACCCGAATAACCCCGTTTTGGGACGGGCCTCTCGGCACTGGAGGCAGGGCTCGGGAACGAGAAGGCATTTTCTCTGAATAATCAGGGTGCTTCCGGAGCCGTGTTGGGAGCTCATCCTGTCAGGCTGTCGGACTACAGGGAACGGCCCCTTGAGGGCCTGCCTCGAGAAAGGCCTTGAGTCGCCCTGCAGGAACGGAGCACACAGCAAGCTCTTGGAGGTCTTAGTCACTGGTGTGCTTTATTGGATCGGTGCTGCCCGTTTCAGGACTCCTAGACGCTTCGGGTGTGCCCCCTTTTCCCTGCGAAAACCCCCGGCCCCTGTGGGCATGCTGTGCCACACCCAGGCCCCTAGGCCCTTGAGAGAGGGGCCTACTGTGCATGCCGAGGGAAGGACTACACCCAGCGCTTTTAAAGGGGACGCCTACGATGCCTCGGCACTCCAACAGCATCAGGCACGCCTTGCTAGCCAGTCCCCCGTGCCCTGGAAGGGTTCGACATTGACCTTCTCTCAGCTGCACTGAGGAAAGAGTCTGCTTCGAACGCCTTCTGGCCCCTCGGTTGGAAAGTCACTCTACTCACGGAGAGAGTCAGCTTGCACGGCAGCGGCAACTAAAGCCGAGTTCTTCAGGCAAACACAGCACTGCGGTCTTTTGGAAGAGGCAGGCGCTTAGAGGCCTCACGAGAGCCTGCCTTGGTTGAGGCCGTTTGCTCCACGCAGAACACCCTGCGTCAACAAGTGGATGCAGGGGAGGGCCCACTGTGTACCTGGTGTGGTTTGGGGCCAGCTTACGTTTCCTGCCTGTCTGGCTTGCAATGCGGGCCTGAAGGCACAGGCCGCCTTCCCCACTGTGAAAGTTCCCTTGGTCGGGCCTTGAACTCCACCATGAGACCACCCCTCGGGACGGGCCTCTCGTCATGGTAGGCATGGCTCTGGGAAGCAAATGAGTTCTCTCTCGGAAAACAGGGTGCGTCCAGGGCCCGCTCGGGAGCTCATGCTGCGATGCTCTAATACCTACCTGGAGACCGAACGTCAGCCCCTCGCCTCGAGGAAAGTCGCTTTATTGCCCTGCTGAAGCGGGGGCATGCAGCCCTTTCCAAGAGGCCTTCGTCGCGCCTCTCTTTTCTTCTCTTCTTGGTTAGTGCGCCGCCCGGGAAACCCAGGACCCTCGCGTTCGCACCCTAGTCCCTGCAAGGCCCCTGAATACCGGCAGGCTCCACTGGCCTGCTCGGCGGCATCCAGGCCCGGAAAGCCCTTCCCAGTCTCTCTGTGTATGCCGGGTGTCGGGCAACGCACTGCACACCCCCTGGAGGGAGCTAGATGTCCTCAGCACTGCACCAGCTACAGGGAACCTCTTCCCTCACGTCCTACTTGTCAAGGAACTCGGCCTCATTGCCCTTGTCGGAGCTGCACTTAGGAAAAGAATCTGCTTCGCAGGCCTTCTAGGAACCCTTAGCCGAGGGCAACCATACTTAGGGGAGAAAGTCAGCTTGCGTTCCTGCTGCCGCTGAAGTACAGTGCTTCCTCTTACCCGGCAGGCCTGTGGTAGAGGCTGAGCCCCGATAGAGGCTACCTAGAGGTTTCCTTGGATGCGGGAGTTGGCTACATGCGGAACCCCCCGTGAAGAAAAGTGGACTCAGGGGAGGAGCGAGTGTGTAGCTAGTGTCCCTGTGCACTTGCTAGAAAGCACAGGGAGGGGAACTACGTGTCGACTGGAAGCGGGGGGCTGAGGGCAGAAGCCTTGTGTTCCCGTTTTGAAAGCTCCATTCCTGCTGCCTTGAAGCTACCCGAATAACCCCGTTTTGGGACGGGCCTCTCGGCACTGGAGGCAGGGCTCGGGAACGAGAAGGCATTTTCTCTGAATAATCAGGGTGCCTCCGGAGCCGTGTTGGGAGCTCATCCTGTCAGGCTGTCGGACTCCAGGGAACGGCCCCTTGAGGGCCTGCCTCGAGAAAGGCCTTGAGTCGCCCTGCAGGAACGGAGCACACAGCAAGCTCTTGGAGGTCTTAGTCACTGGTGTGCTTTATTGGATCGGTGCTGCCCGTTTCAGGACTCCTAGACGCTTCGGGTGTGCCCCCTTTTCCCTGCGAAAACCCCCGGCCCCTGTGGGCATGCTGTGCCACACCCAGGCCCCTAGGCCCTTGAGAGAGGGGCCTACTGTGCATGCCGAGGGAAGGACTACACCCAGCGCTTTTAAAGGGGACGCCTACGATGCCTCGGCACTCCAACAGCATCAGGCACGCCTTGCTAGCCAGTCCCCCGTGCCCTGGAAGGGTTCGACATTGACCTTCTCTCAGCTGCACTGAGGAAAGAGTCTGCTTCGAACGCCTTCTGGCCCCTCGGTTGGAAAGTCACTCTACTCACGGAGAGAGTCAGCTTGCACGGCAGCGGCAACTAAAGCCGAGTTCTTCAGGCAAACACAGCACTGCGGTCTTTTGGAAGAGGCAGGCGCTTAGAGGCCTCACGAGAGCCTGCCTTGGTTGAGGCCGTTTGCTCCACGCAGAACACCCTGCGTCAACAAGTGGATGCAGGGGAGGGCCCACTGTGTACCTGGTGTGGTTTGGGGCCAGCTTACGTTTCCTGCCTGTCTGGCTTGCAATGCGGGCCTGAAGGCACAGGCCGCCTTCCCCACTGTGAAAGTTCCCTTGGTCGGGCCTTGAACTCCACCATGAGACCACCCCTCGGGACGGGCCTCTCGTCACGGTAGGCATGGCTCTGGGAAGCAAATGAGTTCTCTCTCGGAAAACAGGGTGCGTCCAGGGCCCGCTCGGGAGCTCATGCTGCGATGCTCTAATACCTACCTGGAGACCGAACGTCAGCCCCTCGCCTCGAGGAAAGTCGCTTTATTGCCCTGATGAAGCGGGGGCATGCAGCCCTTTCCAAGAGGCCTTCGTCGCGCCTCTCTTTTCTTCTCTTCTTGGTTAGTGCGCCGCCCGGGAAACCCAGGACCCTCGCGTTCGCACCCTAGTCCCTGCAAGGCCCCTGAATACCGGCAGGCTCCACTGGCCTGCTCAGCGGCATCCAGGCCCGGAAAGCCCTTCCCAGTCTCTCTGTGTATGCCGGGTGTCGGGCAACGCACTGCACACCCCCTGGAGGGACCTAGATGTCCTCAGCACTGCACCAGCTACAGGGAACCTCTTCCCTCACGTCCTACTTGTCAAGGAACTCGGCCTCATTGCCCTTGTCGGAGCTGCACTTAGGAAAAGAATCTGCTTCGCAGGCCTTCTAGGAACCCTTAGCCGAGGGCAACCATACTTAGGGGAGAAAGTCAGCTTGCGTTCCTGCTGCCGCTGAAGTACAGTGCTTCCTCTTACCCGGCAGGCCTGTGGTAGAGGCTGAGCCCCGATAGAGGCTACCTAGAGGTTTCCTTGGATGCGGGAGTTGGCTACATGCGGAACACCCCGTGAAGAAAAGTGGACTCAGGGGAGGAGCGAGTGTGTAGCTAGTGTCCCTGTGCACTTGCTAGAAAGCACAGGGAGGGGAACTACGTGTCGACTGGAAGCGGGGGTCTGAGGGCAGAAGCCTTGTGTTCCCGTTTTGAAAGCTCCATTCCTGCTGCCTTGAAGCTACCCGAATAACCCCGTTTTGGGACGGGCCTCTCGGCACTGGAGGCAGGGCTCGGGAACGAGAAGGCATTTTCTCTGAATAATCAGGGTGCTTCCGGAGCCGTGTTGGGAGCTCATCCTGTCAGGCTGTCGGACTACAGGGAACGGCCCCTTGAGGGCCTGCCTCGAGAAAGGCCTTGAGTCGCCCTGCAGGAACGGAGCACACAGCAAGCTCTTGGAGGTCTTAGTCACTGGTGTGCTTTATTGGATCGGTGCTGCCCGTTTCAGGACTCCTAAACGCTTCGGGTGTGCCCCCTTTTCCCTGCGAAAACCCCCGACCCCTGTGGGCATGCTGTGCCACACCCAGGCCCCTAGGCCCTTGAGAGAGGGGCCTACTGTGCATGCCGAGGGAAGGACTACACCCAGCGCTTTTAAAGGGGACGCCTACGATGCCTCGGCACTCCAACAGCATCAGGCACGCCTTGCTAGCCAGTCCCCCGTGCCCTGGAAGGGTTCGACATTGACCTTCTCTCAGCTGCACTGAGGAAAGAGTCTGCTTCGAACGCCTTCTGGCCCCTCGGTTGGAAAGTCACTCTACTCACGGAGAGAGTCAGCTTGCACGGCAGCGGCAACTAAAGCCGAGTTCTTCAGGCAAACACAGCACTGCGGTCTTTTGGAAGAGGCAGGCGCTTAGAGGCCTCACGAGAGCCTGCCTTGGTTGAGGCCGTTTGCTCCACGCAGAACACCCTGCGTCAACAAGTGGATGCAGGGGAGGGCCCACTGTGTACCTGGTGTGGTTTGGGGCCAGCTTACGTTTCCTGCCTGTCTGGCTTGCAATGCGGGCCTGAAGGCACAGGCCGCCTTCCCCACTGTGAAAGTTCCCTTGGTCGGGCCTTGAACTCCACCATGAGACCACCCCTCGGGACGGGCCTCTCGTCACGGTAGGCATGGCTCTGGGAAGCAAATGAGTTCTCTCTCGGAAAACAGGGTGCGTCCAGGGCCCGCTCGGGAGCTCATGCTGCGATGCTCTAATACCTACCTGGAGACCGAACGTCAGCCCCTCGCCTCGAGGAAAGTCGCTTTATTGCCCTGCTGAAGCGGGGGCATGCAGCCCTTTCCAAGAGGCCTTCGTCGCGCCTCTCTTTTCTTCTCTTCTTGGTTAGTGCGCCGCCCGGGAAACCCAGGACCCTCGCGTTCGCACCCTAGTCCCTGCAAGGCCCCTGAATACCGGCAGGCTCCACTGGCCTGCTCGGCGGCATCCAGGCCCGGAAAGCCCTTCCCAGTCTCTCTGTGTATGCCGGGTGTCGGGCAACGCACTGCACACCCCCTGGAGGGAGCTAGATGTCCTCAGCACTGCACCAGCTACAGGGAACCTCTTCCCTCACGTCCTACTTGTCAAGGAACTCGGCCTCATTGCCCTTGTCGGAGCTGCACTTAGGAAAAGAATCTGCTTCGCAGGCCTTCTAGGAACCCTTAGCCGAGGGCAACCATACTTAGGGGAGAAAGTCAGCTTGCGTTCCTGCTGCCGCTGAAGTACAGTGCTTCCTCTTACCCGGCAGGCCTGTGGTAGAGGCTGAGCCCCGATAGAGGCTACCTAGAGGTTTCCTTGGATGCGGGAGTTGGCTACATGCGGAACACCCCGTGAAGAAAAGTGGACTCAGGGGAGGAGCGAGTGTGTAGCTAGTGTCCCTGTGCACTTGCTAGAAAGCACAGGGAGGGGAACTACGTGTCGACTGGAAGCGGGGGTCTGAGGGCAGAAGCCTTGTGTTCCCGTTTTGAAAGCTCCATTCCTGCTGCCTTGAAGCTACCCGAATAACCCCGTTTTGGGACGGGCCTCTCGGCACTGGAGGCAGGGCTCGGGAACGAGAAGGCATTTTCTCTGAATAATCAGGGTGCTTCCGGAGCCGTGTTGGGAGCTCATCCTGTCAGGCTGTCGGACTACAGGGAACGGCCCCTTGAGGGCCTGCCTCGAGAAAGGCCTTGAGTCGCCCTGCAGGAACGGAGCACACAGCAAGCTCTTGGAGGTCTTAGTCACTGGTGTGCTTTATTGGATCGGTGCTGCCCGTTTCAGGACTCCTAGACGCTTCGGGTGTGCCCCCTTTTCCCTGCGAAAACCCCCGACCCCTGTGGGCATGCTGTGCCACACCCAGGCCCCTAGGCCCTTGAGAGAGGGGCCTACTGTGCATGCCGAGGGAAGGACTACACCCAGCGCTTTTAAAGGGGACGCCTACGATGCCTCGGCACTCCAACAGCATCAGGCACGCCTTGCTAGCCAGTCCCCCGTGCCCTGGAAGGGTTCGACATTGACCTTCTCTCAGCTGCACTGAGGAAAGAGTCTGCTTCGAACGCCTTCTGGCCCCTCGGTTGGAAAGTCACTCTACTCACGGAGAGAGTCAGCTTGCACGGCAGCGGCAACTAAAGCCGAGTTCTTCAGGCAAACACAGCACTGCGTTCTTTTGGAAGAGGCAGGCGCTTAGAGGCCTCACGAGAGCCTGCCTTGGTTGAGGCCGTTTGCTCCACGCAGAACACCCTGCGTCAACAAGTGGATGCAGGGGAGGGCCCACTGTGTACCTGGTGTGGTTTGGGGCCAGCTTACGTTTCCTGCCTGTCTGGCTTGCAATGCGGGCCTGAAGGCACAGGCCGCCTTCCCCACTGTGAAAGTTCCCTTGGTCGGGCCTTGAACTCCACCATGAGACCACCCCTCGGGACGGGCCTCTCGTCATGGTAGGCATGGCTCTGGGAAGCAAATGAGTTCTCTCTCGGAAAACAGGGTGCGTCCAGGGCCCGCTCGGGAGCTCATGCTGCGATGCTCTAATACCTACCTGGAGACCGAACGTCAGCCCCTCGCCTCGAGGAAAGTCGCTTTATTGCCCTGCTGAAGCGGGGGCATGCAGCCCTTTCCAAGAGGCCTTCGTCGCGCCTCTCTTTTCTTCTCTTCTTGGTTAGTGCGCCGCCCGGGAAACCCAGGACCCTCGCGTTCGCACCCTAGTCCCTGCAAGGCCCCTGAATACCGGCAGGCTCCACTGGCCTGCTCGGCGGCATCCAGGCCCGGAAAGCCCTTCCCAGTCTCTCTGTGTATGCCGGGTGTCGGGCAACGCACTGCACACCCCCTGGAGGGAGCTAGATGTCCTCAGCACTGCACCAGCTACAGGGAACCTCTTCCCTCACGTCCTACTTGTCAAGGAACTCGGCCTCATTGCCCTTGTCGGAGCTGCACTTAGGAAAAGAATCTGCTTCGCAGGCCTTCTAGGAACCCTTAGCCGAGGGCAACCATACTTAGGGGAGAAAGTCAGCTTGCGTTCCTGCTGCCGCTGAAGTACAGTGCTTCCTCTTACCCGGCAGGCCTGTGGTAGAGGCTGAGCCCCGATAGAGGCTACCTAGAGGTTTCCTTGGATGCGGGAGTTGGCTACATGCGGAACCCCCCGTGAAGAAAAGTGGACTCAGGGGAGGAGCGAGTGTGTAGCTAGTGTCCCTGTGCACTTGCTAGAAAGCACAGGGAGGGGAACTACGTGTCGACTGGAAGCGGGGGTCTGAGGGCAGAAGCCTTGTGTTCCCGTTTTGAAAGCTCCATTCCTGCTGCCTTGAAGCTACCCGAATAACCCCGTTTTGGGACGGGCCTCTCGGCACTGGAGGCAGGGCTCGGGAACGAGAAGGCATTTTCTCTGAATAATCAGGGTGCCTCCGGAGCCGTGTTGGGAGCTCATCCTGTCAGGCTGTCGGACTCCAGGGAACGGCCCCTTGAGTGCCTGCCTCGAGAAAGGCCTTGAGTCGCCCTGCAGGAACGGAGCACGCAGCAAGCTCTTGGAGGTCTTAGTCACTGGTGTGCTTTATTGGATCGGTGCTGCCCGTTTCAGGACTCCTAGACGCTTCGGGTGTGCCCCCTTTTCCCTGCGAAAACCCCCGACCCCTGTGGGCATGCTGTGCCACACCAGGGCCCCTAGGCCCTTGAGAGAGGGGCCTACTGTGCATGCCGAGGGAAGGACTACACCCAGCGCTTTTAAAGGGGACGCCTACGATGCCTCGGCACTCCAACAGCATCAGGCACGCCTTGCTAGCCAGTCCCCCGTGCCCTGGAAGGGTTCGACATTGACCTTCTCTCAGCTGCACTGAGGAAAGAGTCTGCTTCGAACGCCTTCTGGCCCCTCGGTTGGAAAGTCACTCTACTCACGGAGAGAGTCAGCTTGCACGGCAGCGGCAACTAAAGCCGAGTTCTTCAGGCAAACACAGCACTGCGGTCTTTTGGAAGAGGCAGGCGCTTAGAGGCCTCACGAGAGCCTGCCTTGGTTGAGGCCGTTTGCTCCACGCAGAACACCCTGCGTCAACAAGTGGATGCAGGGGAGGGCCCACTGTGTACCTGGTGTGGTTTGGGGCCAGCTTACGTTTCCTGCCTGTCTGGCTTGCAATGCGGGCCTGAAGGCACAGGCCGCCTTCCCCACTGTGAAAGTTCCCTTGGTCGGGCCTTGAACTCCACCATGAGACCACCCCTCGGGACGGGCCTCTCGTCACGGTAGGCATGGCTCTGGGAAGCAAATGAGTTCTCTCTCGGAAAACAGGGTGCGTCCAGGGCCCGCTCGGGAGCTCATGCTGCGATGCTCTAATACCTACCTGGAGACCGAACGTCAGCCCCTCGCCTCGAGGAAAGTCGCTTTATTGCCCTGCTGAAGCGGGGGCATGCAGCCCTTTCCAAGAGGCCTTCGTCGCGCCTCTCTTTTCTTCTCTTCTTGGTTAGTGCGCCGCCCGGGAAACCCAGGACCCTCGCGTTCGCACCCTAGTCCCTGCAAGGCCCCTGAATACCGGCAGGCTCCACTGGCCTGCTCAGCGGCATCCAGGCCCGGAAAGCCCTTCCCAGTCTCTCTGTGTATGCCGGGTGTCGGGCAACGCACTGCACACCCCCTGGAGGGAGCTAGATGTCCTCAGCACTGCACCAGCTACAGGGAACCTCTTCCCTCACGTCCTACTTGTCAAGGAACTCGGCCTCATTGCCCTTGTCGGAGCTGCACTTAGGAAAAGAATCTGCTTCGCAGGCCTTCTAGGAACCCTTAGCCGAGGGCAACCATACTTAGGGGAGAAAGTCAGCTTGCGTTCCTGCTGCCGCTGAAGTACAGTGCTTCCTCTTACCCGGCAGGCCTGTGGTAGAGGCTGAGCCCCGATAGAGGCTACCTAGAGGTTTCCTTGGATGCGGGAGTTGGCTACATGCGGAACACCCCGTGAAGAAAAGTGGACTCAGGGGAGGAGCGAGTGTGTAGCTAGTGTCCCTGTGCACTTGCTAGAAAGCACAGGGAGGGGAACTACGTGTCGACTGGAAGCGGGGGTCTGAGGGCAGAAGCCTTGTGTTCCCGTTTTGAAAGCTCCATTCCTGCTGCCTTGAAGCTACCCGAATAACCCCGTTTTGGGACGGGCCTCTCGGCACTGGAGGCAGGGCTCGGGAACGAGAAGGCATTTTCTCTGAATAATCAGGGTGCCTCCGGAGCCGTGTTGGGAGCTCATCCTGTCAGGCTGTCGGACTCCAGGGAACGGCCCCTTGAGGGCCTGCCTCGAGAAAGGCCTTGAGTCGCCCTGCAGGAACGGAGCACACAGCAAGCTCTTGGAGGTCTTAGTCACTGGTGTGCTTTATTGGATCGGTGCTGCCCATTTCAGGACTCCTAGACGCTTCGGGTGTGCCCCCTTTTCCCTGCGAAAACCCCCGGCCCCTGTGGGCATGCTGTGCCACACCCAGGCCCCTAGGCCCTTGAGAGAGGGGCCTACTGTGCATGCCGAGGGAAGGACTACACCCAGCGCTTTTAAAGGGGACGCCTACGATGCCTCGGCACTCCAACAGCATCAGGCACGCCTTGCTAGCCAGTCCCCCGTGCCCTGGAAGGGTTCGACATTGACCTTCTCTCAGCTGCACTGAGGAAAGAGTCTGCTTCGAACGCCTTCTGGCCCCTCGGTTGGAAAGTCACTCTACTCACGGAGAGAGTCAGCTTGCACGGCAGCGGCAACTAAAGCCGAGTTCTTCAGGCAAACACAGCACTGCGGTCTTTTGGAAGAGGCAGGCGCTTAGAGGCCTCACGAGAGCCTGCCTTGGTTGAGGCCGTTTGCTCCACGCAGAACACCCTGCGTCAACAAGTGGATGCAGGGCAGGGCCCACTGTGTACCTGGTGTGGTTTGGGGCCAGCTTACGTTTCCTGCCTGTCTGGCTTGCAATGCGGGCCTGAAGGCACAGGCCGCCTTCCCCACTGTGAAAGTTCCCTTGGTCGGGCCTTGAACTCCACCATGAGACCACCCCTCGGGACGGGCCTCTCGTCACGGTAGGCATGGCTCTGGGAAGCAAATGAGTTCTCTCTCGGAAAACAGGGTGCGTCCAGGGCCCGCTCGGGAGCTCATGCTGCGATGCTCTAATACCTACCTGGAGACCGAACGTCAGCCCCTCGCCTCGAGGAAAGTCGCTTTATTGCCCTGCTGAAGCGGGGGCATGCAGCCCTTTCCAAGAGGCCTTCGTCGCGCCTCTCTTTTCTTCTCTTCTTGGTTAGTGCGCCGCCCGGGAAACCCAGGACCCTCGCGTTCGCACCCTAGTCCCTGCAAGGCCCCTGAATACCGGCAGGCTCCACTGGCCTGCTCGGCGGCATCCAGGCCCGGAAAGCCCTTCCCAGTCTCTCTGTGTATGCCGGGTGTCGGGCAACGCACTGCACACCCCCTGGAGGGAGCTAGATGTCCTCAGCACTGCACCAGCTACAGGGAACCTCTTCCCTCACGTCCTACTTGTCAAGGAACTCGGCCTCATTGCCCTTGTCGGAGCTGCACTTAGGAAAAGAATCTGCTTCGCAGGCCTTCTAGGAACCCTTAGCCGAGGGCAACCATACTTAGGGGAGAAAGTCAGCTTGCGTTCCTGCTGCCGCTGAAGTACAGTGCTTCCTCTTACCCGGCAGGCCTGTGGTAGAGGCTGAGCCCCGATAGAGGCTACCTAGAGGTTTCCTTGGATGCGGGAGTTGGCTACATGCGGAACCCCCCGTGAAGAAAAGTGGACTCAGGGGAGGAGCGAGTGTGTAGCTAGTGTCCCTGTGCACTTGCTAGAAAGCACAGGGAGGGGAACTACGTGTCGACTGGAAGCGGGGGGCTGAGGGCAGAAGCCTTGTGTTCCCGTTTTGAAAGCTCCATTCCTGCTGCCTTGAAGCTACCCGAATAACCCCGTTTTGGGACGGGCCTCTCGGCACTGGAGGCAGGGCTCGGGAACGAGAAGGCATTTTCTCTGAATAATCAGGGTGCTTCCGGAGCCGTGTTGGGAGCTCATCCTGTCAGGCTGTCGGACTCCAGGGAACGGCCCCTTGAGGGCCTGCCTCGAGAAAGGCCTTGAGTCGCCCTGCAGGAACGGAGCACACAGCAAGCTCTTGGAGGTCTTAGTCACTGGTGTGCTTTATTGGATCGGTGCTGCCCGTTTCAGGACTCCTAGACGCTTCGGGTGTGCCCCCTTTTCCCTGCGAAAACCCCCGGCCCCTGGGGGCATGCTGTGCCACACCCAGGCCCCTAGGCCCTTGAGAGAGGGGCCTACTGTGCATGCCGAGGGAAGGACTACACCCAGCGCTTTTAAAGGGGACGCCTACGATGCCTCGGCACTCCAACAGCATCAGGCACGCCTTGCTAGCCAGTCCCCCGTGCCCTGGAAGGGTTCGACATTGACCTTCTCTCAGCTGCACTGAGGAAAGAGTCTGCTTCGAACGCCTTCTGGCCCCTCGGTTGGAAAGTCACTCTACTCACGGAGAGAGTCAGCTTGCACGGCAGCGGCAACTAAAGCCGAGTTCTTCAGGCAAACACAGCACTGCGGTCTTTTGGAAGAGGCAGGCGCTTAGAGGCCTCACGAGAGCCTGCCTTGGTTGAGGCCGTTTGCTCCACGCAGAACACCCTGCGTCAACAAGTGGATGCAGGGGAGGGCCCACTGTGTACCTGGTGTGGTTTGGGGCCAGCTTACGTTTCCTGCCTGTCTGGCTTGCAATGCGGGCCTGAAGGCACAGGCCGCCTTCCCCACTGTGAAAGTTCCCTTGGTCGGGCCTTGAACTCCACCATGAGACCACCCCTCGGGACGGGCCTCTCGTCACGGTAGGCATGGCTCTGGGAAGCAAATGAGTTCTCTCTCGGAAAACAGGGTGCGTCCAGGGCCCGCTCGGGAGCTCATGCTGCGATGCTCTAATACCTACCTGGAGACCGAACGTCAGCCCCTCGCCTCGAGGAAAGTCGCTTTATTGCCCTGCTGAAGCGGGGGCATGCAGCCCTTTCCAAGAGGCCTTCGTCGCGCCTCTCTTTTCTTCTCTTCTTGGTTAGTGCGCCGCCCGGGAAACCCAGGACCCTCGCGTTCGCACCCTAGTCCCTGCAAGGCCCCTGAATACCGGCAGGCTCCACTGGCCTGCTCGGCGGCATCCAGGCCCGGAAAGCCCTTCCCAGTCTCTCTGTGTATGCCGGGTGTCGGGCAACGCACTGCACACCCCCTGGAGGGAGCTAGATGTCCTCAGCACTGCACCAGCTACAGGGAACCTCTTCCCTCACGTCCTACTTGTCAAGGAACTCGGCCTCATTGCCCTTGTCGGAGCTGCACTTAGGAAAAGAATCTGCTTCGCAGGCCTTCTAGGAACCCTTAGCCGAGGGCAACCATACTTAGGGGAGAAAGTCAGCTTGCGTTCCTGCTGCCGCTGAAGTACAGTGCTTCCTCTTACCCGGCAGGCCTGTGGTAGAGGCTGAGCCCCGATAGAGGCTACCTAGAGGTTTCCTTGGATGCGGGAGTTGGCTACATGCGGAACCCCCCGTGAAGAAAAGTGGACTCAGGGGAGGAGCGAGTGTGTAGCTAGTGTCCCTGTGCACTTGCTAGAAAGCACAGGGAGGGGAACTACGTGTCGACTGGAAGCGGGGGTCTGAGGGCAGAAGCCTTGTGTTCCCGTTTTGAAAGCTCCATTCCTGCTGCCTTGAAGCTACCCGAATAACCCCGTTTTGGGACGGGCCTCTCGGCACTGGAGGCAGGGCTCGGGAACGAGAAGGCATTTTCTCTGAATAATCAGGGTGCCTCCGGAGCCGTGTTGGGAGCTCATCCTGTCAGGCTGTCGGACTCCAGGGAACGGCCCCTTGAGGGCCTGCCTCGAGAAAGGCCTTGAGTCGCCCTGCAGGAACGGAGCACACAGCAAGCTCTTGGAGGTCTTAGTCACTGGTGTGCTTTATTGGATCGGTGCTGCCCGTTTCAGGACTCCTAGACGCTTCGGGTGTGCCCCCTTTTCCCTGCGAAAACCCCCGGCCCCTGTGGGCATGCTGTGCCACACCCAGGCCCCTAGGCCCTTGAGAGAGGGGCCTACTGTGCATGCCGAGGGAAGGACTACACCCAGCGCTTTTAAAGGGGACGCCTACGATGCCTCGGCACTCCAACAGCATCAGGCACGCCTTGCTAGCCAGTCCCCCGTGCCCTGGAAGGGTTCGACATTGACCTTCTCTCAGCTGCACTGAGGAAAGAGTCTGCTTCGAACGCCTTCTGGCCCCTCGGTTGGAAAGTCACTCTACTCACGGAGAGAGTCAGCTTGCACGGCAGCGGCAACTAAAGCCGAGTTCTTCAGGCAAACACAGCACTGCGGTCTTTTGGAAGAGGCAGGCGCTTAGAGGCCTCACGAGAGCCTGCCTTGGTTGAGGCCGTTTGCTCCACGCAGAACACCCTGCGTCAACAAGTGGATGCAGGGCAGGGCCCACTGTGTACCTGGTGTGGTTTGGGGCCAGCTTACGTTTCCTGCCTGTCTGGCTTGCAATGCGGGCCTGAAGGCACAGGCCGCCTTCCCCACTGTGAAAGTTCCCTTGGTCGGGCCTTGAACTCCACCATGAGACCACCCCTCGGGACGGGCCTCTCGTCACGGTAGGCATGGCTCTGGGAAGCAAATGAGTTCTCTCTCGGAAAACAGGGTGCGTCCAGGGCCCGCTCGGGAGCTCATGCTGCGATGCTCTAATACCTACCTGGAGACCGAACGTCAGCCCCTCGCCTCGAGGAAAGTCGCTTTATTGCCCTGCTGAAGCGGGGGCATGCAGCCCTTTCCAAGAGGCCTTCGTCGCGCCTCTCTTTTCTTCTCTTCTTGGTTAGTGCGCCGCCCGGGAAACCCAGGACCCTCGCGTTCGCACCCTAGTCCCTGCAAGGCCCCTGAATACCGGCAGGCTCCACTGGCCTGCTCGGCGGCATCCAGGCCCGGAAAGCCCTTCCCAGTCTCTCTGTGTATGCCGGGTGTCGGGCAACGCACTGCACACCCCCTGGAGGGAGCTAGATGTCCTCAGCACTGCACCAGCTACAGGGAACCTCTTCCCTCACGTCCTACTTGTCAAGGAACTCGGCCTCATTGCCCTTGTCGGAGCTGCACTTAGGAAAAGAATCTGCTTCGCAGGCCTTCTAGGAACCCTTAGCCGAGGGCAACCATACTTAGGGGAGAAAGTCAGCTTGCGTTCCTGCTGCCGCTGAAGTACAGTGCTTCCTCTTACCCGGCAGGCCTGTGGTAGAGGCTGAGCCCCGATAGAGGCTACCTAGAGGTTTCCTTGGATGCGGGAGTTGGCTACATGCGGAACCCCCCGTGAAGAAAAGTGGACTCAGGGGAGGAGCGAGTGTGTAGCTAGTGTCCCTGTGCACTTGCTAGAAAGCACAGGGAGGGGAACTACGTGTCGACTGGAAGCGGGGGGCTGAGGGCAGAAGCCTTGTGTTCCCGTTTTGAAAGCTCCATTCCTGCTGCCTTGAAGCTACCCGAATAACCCCGTTTTGGGACGGGCCTCTCGGCACTGGAGGCAGGGCTCGGGAACGAGAAGGCATTTTCTCTGAATAATCAGGGTGCTTCCGGAGCCGTGTTGGGAGCTCATCCTGTCAGGCTGTCGGACTACAGGGAACGGCCCCTTGAGGGCCTGCCTCGAGAAAGGCCTTGAGTCGCCCTGCAGGAACGGAGCACACAGCAAGCTCTTGGAGGTCTTAGTCACTGGTGTGCTTTATTGGATCGGTGCTGCCCGTTTCAGGACTCCTAGACGCTTCGGGTGTGCCCCCTTTTCCCTGCGAAAACCCCCGACCCCTGGGGGCATGCTGTGCCACACCCAGGCCCCTAGGCCCTTGAGAGAGGGGCCTACTGTGCATGCCGAGGGAAGGACTACACCCAGCGCTTTTAAAGGGGACGCCTACGATGCCTCGGCACTCCAACAGCATCAGGCACGCCTTGCTAGCCAGTCCCCCGTGCCCTGGAAGGGTTCGACATTGACCTTCTCTCAGCTGCACTGAGGAAAGAGTCTGCTTCGAACGCCTTCTGGCCCCTCGGTTGGAAAGTCACTCTACTCACGGAGAGAGTCAGCTTGCACGGCAGCGGCAACTAAAGCCGAGTTCTTCAGGCAAACACAGCACTGCGGTCTTTTGGAAGAGGCAGGCGCTTAGAGGCCTCACGAGAGCCTGCCTTGGTTGAGGCCGTTTGCTCCACGCAGAACACCCTGCGTCAACAAGTGGATGCAGGGGAGGGCCCACTGTGTACCTGGTGTGGTTTGGGGCCAGCTTACGTTTCCTGCCTGTCTGGCTTGCAATGCGGGCCTGAAGGCACAGGCCGCCTTCCCCACTGTGAAAGTTCCCTTGGTCGGGCCTTGAACTCCACCATGAGACCACCCCTCGGGACGGGCCTCTCGTCACGGTAGGCATGGCTCTGGGAAGCAAATGAGTTCTCTCTCGGAAAACAGGGTGCGTCCAGGGCCCGCTCGGGAGCTCATGCTGCGATGCTCTAATACCTACCTGGAGACCGAACGTCAGCCCCTCGCCTCGAGGAAAGTCGCTTTATTGCCCTGCTGAAGCGGGGGCATGCAGCCCTTTCCAAGAGGCCTTCGTCGCGCCTCTCTTTTCTTCTCTTCTTGGTTAGTGCGCCGCCCGGGAAACCCAGGACCCTCGCGTTCGCACCCTAGTCCCTGCAAGGCCCCTGAATACCGGCAGGCTCCACTGGCCTGCTCGGCGGCATCCAGGCCCGGAAAGCCCTTCCCAGTCTCTCTGTGTATGCCGGGTGTCGGGCAACGCACTGCACACCCCCTGGAGGGAGCTAGATGTCCTCAGCACTGCACCAGCTACAGGGAACCTCTTCCCTCACGTCCTACTTGTCAAGGAACTCGGCCTCATTGCCCTTGTCGGAGCTGCACTTAGGAAAAGAATCTGCTTCGCAGGCCTTCTAGGAACCCTTAGCCGAGGGCAACCATACTTAGGGGAGAAAGTCAGCTTGCGTTCCTGCTGCCGCTGAAGTACAGTGCTTCCTCTTACCCGGCAGGCCTGTGGTAGAGGCTGAGCCCCGATAGAGGCTACCTAGAGGTTTCCTTGGATGCGGGAGTTGGCTACATGCGGAACCCCCCGTGAAGAAAAGTGGACTCAGGGGAGGAGCGAGTGTGTAGCTAGTGTCCCTGTGCACTTGCTAGAAAGCACAGGGAGGGGAACTACGTGTCGACTGGAAGCGGGGGTCTGAGGGCAGAAGCCTTGTGTTCCCGTTTTGAAAGCTCCATTCCTGCTGCCTTGAAGCTACCCGAATAACCCCGTTTTGGGACGGGCCTCTCGGCACTGGAGGCAGGGCTCGGGAACGAGAAGGCATTTTCTCTGAATAATCAGGGTGCCTCCGGAGCCGTGTTGGGAGCTCATCCTGTCAGGCTGTCGGACTCCAGGGAACGGCCCCTTGAGTGCCTGCCTCGAGAAAGGCCTTGAGTCGCCCTGCAGGAACGGAGCACGCAGCAAGCTCTTGGAGGTCTTAGTCACTGGTGTGCTTTATTGGATCGGTGCTGCCCGTTTCAGGACTCCTAGACGCTTCGGGTGTGCCCCCTTTTCCCTGCGAAAACCCCCGACCCCTGTGGGCATGCTGTGCCACACCAGGGCCCCTAGGCCCTTGAGAGAGGGGCCTACTGTGCATGCCGAGGGAAGGACTACACCCAGCGCTTTTAAAGGGGACGCCTACGATGCCTCGGCACTCCAACAGCATCAGGCACGCCTTGCTAGCCAGTCCCCCGTGCCCTGGAAGGGTTCGACATTGACCTTCTCTCAGCTGCACTGAGGAAAGAGTCTGCTTCGAACGCCTTCTGGCCCCTCGGTTGGAAAGTCACTCTACTCACGGAGAGAGTCAGCTTGCACGGCAGCGGCAACTAAAGCCGAGTTCTTCAGGCAAACACAGCACTGCGGTCTTTTGGAAGAGGCAGGCGCTTAGAGGCCTCACGAGAGCCTGCCTTGGTTGAGGCCGTTTGCTCCACGCAGAACACCCTGCGTCAACAAGTGGATGCAGGGCAGGGCCCACTGTGTACCTGGTGTGGTTTGGGGCCAGCTTACGTTTCCTGCCTGTCTGGCTTGCAATGCGGGCCTGAAGGCACAGGCCGCCTTCCCCACTGTGAAAGTTCCCTTGGTCGGGCCTTGAACTCCACCATGAGACCACCCCTCGGGACGGGCCTCTCGTCACGGTAGGCATGGCTCTGGGAAGCAAATGAGTTCTCTCTCGGAAAACAGGGTGCGTCCAGGGCCCGCTCGGGAGCTCATGCTGCGATGCTCTAATACCTACCTGGAGACCGAACGTCAGCCCCTCGCCTCGAGGAAAGTCGCTTTATTGCCCTGCTGAAGCGGGGGCATGCAGCCCTTTCCAAGAGGCCTTCGTCGCGCCTCTCTTTTCTTCTCTTCTTGGTTAGTGCGCCGCCCGGGAAACCCAGGACCCTCGCGTTCGCACCCTAGTCCCTGCAAGGCCCCTGAATACCGGCAGGCTCCACTGGCCTGCTCAGCGGCATCCAGGCCCGGAAAGCCCTTCCCAGTCTCTCTGTGTATGCCGGGTGTCGGGCAACGCACTGCACACCCCCTGGAGGGAGCTAGATGTCCTCAGCACTGCACCAGCTACAGGGAACCTCTTCCCTCACGTCCTACTTGTCAAGGAACTCGGCCTCATTGCCCTTGTCGGAGCTGCACTTAGGAAAAGAATCTGCTTCGCAGGCCTTCTAGGAACCCTTAGCCGAGGGCAACCATACTTAGGGGAGAAAGTCAGCTTGCGTTCCTGCTGCCGCTGAAGTACAGTGCTTCCTCTTACCCGGCAGGCCTGTGGTAGAGGCTGAGCCCCGATAGAGGCTACCTAGAGGTTTCCTTGGATGCGGGAGTTGGCTACATGCGGAACACCCCGTGAAGAAAAGTGGACTCAGGGGAGGAGCGAGTGTGTAGCTAGTGTCCCTGTGCACTTGCTAGAAAGCACAGGGAGGGGAACTACGTGTCGACTGGAAGCGGGGGTCTGAGGGCAGAAGCCTTGTGTTCCCGTTTTGAAAGCTCCATTCCTGCTGCCTTGAAGCTACCCGAATAACCCCGTTTTGGGACGGGCCTCTCGGCACTGGAGGCAGGGCTCGGGAACGAGAAGGCATTTTCTCTGAATAATCAGGGTGCCTCCGGAGCCGTGTTGGGAGCTCATCCTGTCAGGCTGTCGGACTCCAGGGAACGGCCCCTTGAGGGCCTGCCTCGAGAAAGGCCTTGAGTCGCCCTGCAGGAACGGAGCACACAGCAAGCTCTTGGAGGTCTTAGTCACTGGTGTGCTTTATTGGATCGGTGCTGCCCATTTCAGGACTCCTAGACGCTTCGGGTGTGCCCCCTTTTCCCTGCGAAAACCCCCGGCCCCTGTGGGCATGCTGTGCCACACCCAGGCCCCTAGGCCCTTGAGAGAGGGGCCTACTGTGCATGCCGAGGGAAGGACTACACCCAGCGCTTTTAAAGGGGACGCCTACGATGCCTCGGCACTCCAACAGCATCAGGCACGCCTTGCTAGCCAGTCCCCCGTGCCCTGGAAGGGTTCGACATTGACCTTCTCTCAGCTGCACTGAGGAAAGAGTCTGCTTCGAACGCCTTCTGGCCCCTCGGTTGGAAAGTCACTCTACTCACGGAGAGAGTCAGCTTGCACGGCAGCGGCAACTAAAGCCGAGTTCTTCAGGCAAACACAGCACTGCGGTCTTTTGGAAGAGGCAGGCGCTTAGAGGCCTCACGAGAGCCTGCCTTGGTTGAGGCCGTTTGCTCCACGCAGAACACCCTGCGTCAACAAGTGGATGCAGGGCAGGGCCCACTGTGTACCTGGTGTGGTTTGGGGCCAGCTTACGTTTCCTGCCTGTCTGGCTTGCAATGCGGGCCTGAAGGCACAGGCCGCCTTCCCCACTGTGAAAGTTCCCTTGGTCGGGCCTTGAACTCCACCATGAGACCACCCCTCGGGACGGGCCTCTCGTCACGGTAGGCATGGCTCTGGGAAGCAAATGAGTTCTCTCTCGGAAAACAGGGTGCGTCCAGGGCCCGCTCGGGAGCTCATGCTGCGATGCTCTAATACCTACCTGGAGACCGAACGTCAGCCCCTCGCCTCGAGGAAAGTCGCTTTATTGCCCTGCTGAAGCGGGGGCATGCAGCCCTTTCCAAGAGGCCTTCGTCGCGCCTCTCTTTTCTTCTCTTCTTGGTTAGTGCGCCGCCCGGGAAACCCAGGACCCTCGCGTTCGCACCCTAGTCCCTGCAAGGCCCCTGAATACCGGCAGGCTCCACTGGCCTGCTCGGCGGCATCCAGGCCCGGAAAGCCCTTCCCAGTCTCTCTGTGTATGCCGGGTGTCGGGCAACGCACTGCACACCCCCTGGAGGGAGCTAGATGTCCTCAGCACTGCACCAGCTACAGGGAACCTCTTCCCTCACGTCCTACTTGTCAAGGAACTCGGCCTCATTGCCCTTGTCGGAGCTGCACTTAGGAAAAGAATCTGCTTCGCAGGCCTTCTAGGAACCCTTAGCCGAGGGCAACCATACTTAGGGGAGAAAGTCAGCTTGCGTTCCTGCTGCCGCTGAAGTACAGTGCTTCCTCTTACCCGGCAGGCCTGTGGTAGAGGCTGAGCCCCGATAGAGGCTACCTAGAGGTTTCCTTGGATGCGGGAGTTGGCTACATGCGGAACCCCCCGTGAAGAAAAGTGGACTCAGGGGAGGAGCGAGTGTGTAGCTAGTGTCCCTGTGCACTTGCTAGAAAGCACAGGGAGGGGAACTACGTGTCGACTGGAAGCGGGGGGCTGAGGGCAGAAGCCTTGTGTTCCCGTTTTGAAAGCTCCATTCCTGCTGCCTTGAAGCCACCCGAATAACCCCGTTTTGGGACGGGCCTCTCGGCACTGGAGGCAGGGCTCGGGAACGAGAAGGCATTTTCTCTGAATAATCAGGGTGCTTCCGGAGCCGTGTTGGGAGCTCATCCTGTCAGGCTGTCGGACTACAGGGAACGGCCCCTTGAGGGCCTGCCTCGAGAAAGGCCTTGAGTCGCCCTGCAGGAACGGAGCACACAGCAAGCTCTTGGAGGTCTTAGTCACTGGTGTGCTTTATTGGATCGGTGCTGCCCGTTTCAGGACTCCTAGACGCTTCGGGTGTGCCCCCTTTTCCCTGCGAAAACCCCCGGCCCCTGGGGGCATGCTGTGCCACACCCAGGCCCCTAGGCCCTTGAGAGAGGGGCCTACTGTGCATGCCGAGGGAAGGACTACACCCAGCGCTTTTAAAGGGGACGCCTACGATGCCTCGGCACTCCAACAGCATCAGGCACGCCTTGCTAGCCAGTCCCCCGTGCCCTGGAAGGGTTCGACATTGACCTTCTCTCAGCTGCACTGAGGAAAGAGTCTGCTTCGAACGCCTTCTGGCCCCTCGGTTGGAAAGTCACTCTACTCACGGAGAGAGTCAGCTTGCACGGCAGCGGCAACTAAAGCCGAGTTCTTCAGGCAAACACAGCACTGCGGTCTTTTGGAAGAGGCAGGCGCTTAGAGGCCTCACGAGAGCCTGCCTTGGTTGAGGCCGTTTGCTCCACGCAGAACACCCTGCGTCAACAAGTGGATGCAGGGGAGGGCCCACTGTGTACCTGGTGTGGTTTGGGGCCAGCTTACGTTTCCTGCCTGTCTGGCTTGCAATGCGGGCCTGAAGGCACAGGCCGCCTTCCCCACTGTGAAAGTTCCCTTGGTCGGGCCTTGAACTCCACCATGAGACCACCCCTCGGGACGGGCCTCTCGTCACGGTAGGCATGGCTCTGGGAAGCAAATGAGTTCTCTCTCGGAAAACAGGGTGCGTCCAGGGCCCGCTCGGGAGCTCATGCTGCGATGCTCTAATACCTACCTGGAGACCGAACGTCAGCCCCTCGCCTCGAGGAAAGTCGCTTTATTGCCCTGCTGAAGCGGGGGCATGCAGCCCTTTCCAAGAGGCCTTCGTCGCGCCTCTCTTTTCTTCTCTTCTTGGTTAGTGCGCCGCCCGGGAAACCCAGGACCCTCGCGTTCGCACCCTAGTCCCTGCAAGGCCCCTGAATACCGGCAGGCTCCACTGGCCTGCTCGGCGGCATCCAGGCCCGGAAAGCCCTTCCCAGTCTCTCTGTGTATGCCGGGTGTCGGGCAACGCACTGCACACCCCCTGGAGGGAGCTAGATGTCCTCAGCACTGCACCAGCTACAGGGAACCTCTTCCCTCACGTCCTACTTGTCAAGGAACTCGGCCTCATTGCCCTTGTCGGAGCTGCACTTAGGAAAAGAATCTGCTTCGCAGGCCTTCTAGGAACCCTTAGCCGAGGGCAACCATACTTAGGGGAGAAAGTCAGCTTGCGTTCCTGCTGCCGCTGAAGTACAGTGCTTCCTCTTACCCGGCAGGCCTGTGGTAGAGGCTGAGCCCCGATAGAGGCTACCTAGAGGTTTCCTTGGATGCGGGAGTTGGCTACATGCGGAACACCCCGTGAAGAAAAGTGGACTCAGGGGAGGAGCGAGTGTGTAGCTAGTGTCCCTGTGCACTTGCTAGAAAGCACAGGGAGGGGAACTACGTGTCGACTGGAAGCGGGGGTCTGAGGGCAGAAGCCTTGTGTTCCCGTTTTGAAAGCTCCATTCCTGCTGCCTTGAAGCTACCCGAATAACCCCGTTTTGGGACGGGCCTCTCGGCACTGGAGGCAGGGCTCGGGAACGAGAAGGCATTTTCTCTGAATAATCAGGGTGCCTCCGGAGCCGTGTTGGGAGCTCATCCTGTCAGGCTGTCGGACTCCAGGGAACGGCCCCTTGAGGGCCTGCCTCGAGAAAGGCCTTGAGTCGCCCTGCAGGAACGGAGCACACAGCAAGCTCTTGGAGGTCTTAGTCACTGGTGTGCTTTATTGGATCGGTGCTGCCCGTTTCAGGACTCCTAGACGCTTCGGGTGTGCCCCCTTTTCCCTGCGAAAACCCCCGGCCCCTGTGGGCATGCTGTGCCACACCCAGGCCCCTAGGCCCTTGAGAGAGGGGCCTACTGTGCATGCCGAGGGAAGGACTACACCCAGCGCTTTTAAAGGGGACGCCTACGATGCCTCGGCACTCCAACAGCATCAGGCACGCCTTGCTAGCCAGTCCCCCGTGCCCTGGAAGGGTTCGACATTGACCTTCTCTCAGCTGCACTGAGGAAAGAGTCTGCTTCGAACGCCTTCTGGCCCCTCGGTTGGAAAGTCACTCTACTCACGGAGAGAGTCAGCTTGCACGGCAGCGGCAACTAAAGCCGAGTTCTTCAGGCAAACACAGCACTGCGGTCTTTTGGAAGAGGCAGGCGCTTAGAGGCCTCACGAGAGCCTGCCTTGGTTGAGGCCGTTTGCTCCACGCAGAACACCCTGCGTCAACAAGTGGATGCAGGGCAGGGCCCACTGTGTACCTGGTGTGGTTTGGGGCCAGCTTACGTTTCCTGCCTGTCTGGCTTGCAATGCGGGCCTGAAGGCACAGGCCGCCTTCCCCACTGTGAAAGTTCCCTTGGTCGGGCCTTGAACTCCACCATGAGACCACCCCTCGGGACGGGCCTCTCGTCACGGTAGGCATGGCTCTGGGAAGCAAATGAGTTCTCTCTCGGAAAACAGGGTGCGTCCAGGGCCCGCTCGGGAGCTCATGCTGCGATGCTCTAATACCTACCTGGAGACCGAACGTCAGCCCCTCGCCTCGAGGAAAGTCGCTTTATTGCCCTGCTGAAGCGGGGGCATGCAGCCCTTTCCAAGAGGCCTTCGTCGCGCCTCTCTTTTCTTCTCTTCTTGGTTAGTGCGCCGCCCGGGAAACCCAGGACCCTCGCGTTCGCACCCTAGTCCCTGCAAGGCCCCTGAATACCGGCAGGCTCCACTGGCCTGCTCGGCGGCATCCAGGCCCGGAAAGCCCTTCCCAGTCTCTCTGTGTATGCCGGGTGTCGGGCAACGCACTGCACACCCCCTGGAGGGAGCTAGATGTCCTCAGCACTGCACCAGCTACAGGGAACCTCTTCCCTCACGTCCTACTTGTCAAGGAACTCGGCCTCATTGCCCTTGTCGGAGCTGCACTTAGGAAAAGAATCTGCTTCGCAGGCCTTCTAGGAACCCTTAGCCGAGGGCAACCATACTTAGGGGAGAAAGTCAGCTTGCGTTCCTGCTGCCGCTGAAGTACAGTGCTTCCTCTTACCCGGCAGGCCTGTGGTAGAGGCTGAGCCCCGATAGAGGCTACCTAGAGGTTTCCTTGGATGCGGGAGTTGGCTACATGCGGAACCCCCCGTGAAGAAAAGTGGACTCAGGGGAGGAGCGAGTGTGTAGCTAGTGTCCCTGTGCACTTGCTAGAAAGCACAGGGAGGGGAACTACGTGTCGACTGGAAGCGGGGGGCTGAGGGCAGAAGCCTTGTGTTCCCGTTTTGAAAGCTCCATTCCTGCTGCCTTGAAGCTACCCGAATAACCCCGTTTTGGGACGGGCCTCTCGGCACTGGAGGCAGGGCTCGGGAACGAGAAGGCATTTTCTCTGAATAATCAGGGTGCTTCCGGAGCCGTGTTGGGAGCTCATCCTGTCAGGCTGTCGGACTACAGGGAACGGCCCCTTGAGGGCCTGCCTCGAGAAAGGCCTTGAGTCGCCCTGCAGGAACGGAGCACACAGCAAGCTCTTGGAGGTCTTAGTCACTGGTGTGCTTTATTGGATCGGTGCTGCCCGTTTCAGGACTCCTAGACGCTTCGGGTGTGCCCCCTTTTCCCTGCGAAAACCCCCGACCCCTGGGGGCATGCTGTGCCACACCCAGGCCCCTAGGCCCTTGAGAGAGGGGCCTACTGTGCATGCCGAGGGAAGGACTACACCCAGCGCTTTTAAAGGGGACGCCTACGATGCCTCGGCACTCCAACAGCATCAGGCACGCCTTGCTAGCCAGTCCCCCGTGCCCTGGAAGGGTTCGACATTGACCTTCTCTCAGCTGCACTGAGGAAAGAGTCTGCTTCGAACGCCTTCTGGCCCCTCGGTTGGAAAGTCACTCTACTCACGGAGAGAGTCAGCTTGCACGGCAGCGGCAACTAAAGCCGAGTTCTTCAGGCAAACACAGCACTGCGGTCTTTTGGAAGAGGCAGGCGCTTAGAGGCCTCACGAGAGCCTGCCTTGGTTGAGGCCGTTTGCTCCACGCAGAACACCCTGCGTCAACAAGTGGATGCAGGGGAGGGCCCACTGTGTACCTGGTGTGGTTTGGGGCCAGCTTACGTTTCCTGCCTGTCTGGCTTGCAATGCGGGCCTGAAGGCACAGGCCGCCTTCCCCACTGTGAAAGTTCCCTTGGTCGGGCCTTGAACTCCACCATGAGACCACCCCTCGGGACGGGCCTCTCGTCACGGTAGGCATGGCTCTGGGAAGCAAATGAGTTCTCTCTCGGAAAACAGGGTGCGTCCAGGGCCCGCTCGGGAGCTCATGCTGCGATGCTCTAATACCTACCTGGAGACCGAACGTCAGCCCCTCGCCTCGAGGAAAGTCGCTTTATTGCCCTGCTGAAGCGGGGGCATGCAGCCCTTTCCAAGAGGCCTTCGTCGCGCCTCTCTTTTCTTCTCTTCTTGGTTAGTGCGCCGCCCGGGAAACCCAGGACCCTCGCGTTCGCACCCTAGTCCCTGCAAGGCCCCTGAATACCGGCAGGCTCCACTGGCCTGCTCGGCGGCATCCAGGCCCGGAAAGCCCTTCCCAGTCTCTCTGTGTATGCCGGGTGTCGGGCAACGCACTGCACACCCCCTGGAGGGAGCTAGATGTCCTCAGCACTGCACCAGCTACAGGGAACCTCTTCCCTCACGTCCTACTTGTCAAGGAACTCGGCCTCATTGCCCTTGTCGGAGCTGCACTTAGGAAAAGAATCTGCTTCGCAGGCCTTCTAGGAACCCTTAGCCGAGGGCAACCATACTTAGGGGAGAAAGTCAGCTTGCGTTCCTGCTGCCGCTGAAGTACAGTGCTTCCTCTTACCCGGCAGGCCTGTGGTAGAGGCTGAGCCCCGATAGAGGCTACCTAGAGGTTTCCTTGGATGCGGGAGTTGGCTACATGCGGAACCCCCCGTGAAGAAAAGTGGACTCAGGGGAGGAGCGAGTGTGTAGCTAGTGTCCCTGTGCACTTGCTAGAAAGCACAGGGAGGGGAACTACGTGTCGACTGGAAGCGGGGGTCTGAGGGCAGAAGCCTTGTGTTCCCGTTTTGAAAGCTCCATTCCTGCTGCCTTGAAGCTACCCGAATAACCCCGTTTTGGGACGGGCCTCTCGGCACTGGAGGCAGGGCTCGGGAACGAGAAGGCATTTTCTCTGAATAATCAGGGTGCCTCCGGAGCCGTGTTGGGAGCTCATCCTGTCAGGCTGTCGGACTCCAGGGAACGGCCCCTTGAGTGCCTGCCTCGAGAAAGGCCTTGAGTCGCCCTGCAGGAACGGAGCACGCAGCAAGCTCTTGGAGGTCTTAGTCACTGGTGTGCTTTATTGGATCGGTGCTGCCCGTTTCAGGACTCCTAGACGCTTCGGGTGTGCCCCCTTTTCCCTGCGAAAACCCCCGACCCCTGTGGGCATGCTGTGCCACACCAGGGCCCCTAGGCCCTTGAGAGAGGGGCCTACTGTGCATGCCGAGGGAAGGACTACACCCAGCGCTTTTAAAGGGGACGCCTACGATGCCTCGGCACTCCAACAGCATCAGGCACGCCTTGCTAGCCAGTCCCCCGTGCCCTGGAAGGGTTCGACATTGACCTTCTCTCAGCTGCACTGAGGAAAGAGTCTGCTTCGAACGCCTTCTGGCCCCTCGGTTGGAAAGTCACTCTACTCACGGAGAGAGTCAGCTTGCACGGCAGCGGCAACTAAAGCCGAGTTCTTCAGGCAAACACAGCACTGCGGTCTTTTGGAAGAGGCAGGCGCTTAGAGGCCTCACGAGAGCCTGCCTTGGTTGAGGCCGTTTGCTCCACGCAGAACACCCTGCGTCAACAAGTGGATGCAGGGGAGGGCCCACTGTGTACCTGGTGTGGTTTGGGGCCAGCTTACGTTTCCTGCCTGTCTGGCTTGCAATGCGGGCCTGAAGGCACAGGCCGCCTTCCCCACTGTGAAAGTTCCCTTGGTCGGGCCTTGAACTCCACCATGAGACCACCCCTCGGGACGGGCCTCTCGTCACGGTAGGCATGGCTCTGGGAAGCAAATGAGTTCTCTCTCGGAAAACAGGGTGCGTCCAGGGCCCGCTCGGGAGCTCATGCTGCGATGCTCTAATACCTACCTGGAGACCGAACGTCAGCCCCTCGCCTCGAGGAAAGTCGCTTTATTGCCCTGCTGAAGCGGGGGCATGCAGCCCTTTCCAAGAGGCCTTCGTCGCGCCTCTCTTTTCTTCTCTTCTTGGTTAGTGCGCCGCCCGGGAAACCCAGGACCCTCGCGTTCGCACCCTAGTCCCTGCAAGGCCCCTGAATACCGGCAGGCTCCACTGGCCTGCTCGGCGGCATCCAGGCCCGGAAAGCCCTTCCCAGTCTCTCTGTGTATGCCGGGTGTCGGGCAACGCACTGCACACCCCCTGGAGGGAGCTAGATGTCCTCAGCACTGCACCAGCTACAGGGAACCTCTTCCCTCACGTCCTACTTGTCAAGGAACTCGGCCTCATTGCCCTTGTCGGAGCTGCACTTAGGAAAAGAATCTGCTTCGCAGGCCTTCTAGGAACCCTTAGCCGAGGGCAACCATACTTAGGGGAGAAAGTCAGCTTGCGTTCCTGCTGCCGCTGAAGTACAGTGCTTCCTCTTACCCGGCAGGCCTGTGGTAGAGGCTGAGCCCCGATAGAGGCTACCTAGAGGTTTCCTTGGATGCGGGAGTTGGCTACATGCGGAACCCCCCGTGAAGAAAAGTGGACTCAGGGGAGGAGCGAGTGTGTAGCTAGTGTCCCTGTGCACTTGCTAGAAAGCACAGGGAGGGGAACTACGTGTCGACTGGAAGCGGGGGTCTGAGGGCAGAAGCCTTGTGTTCCCGTTTTGAAAGCTCCATTCCTGCTGCCTTGAAGCTACCCGAATAACCCCGTTTTGGGACGGGCCTCTCGGCACTGGAGGCAGGGCTCGGGAACGAGAAGGCATTTTCTCTGAATAATCAGGGTGCCTCCGGAGCCGTGTTGGGAGCTCATCCTGTCAGGCTGTCGGACTCCAGGGAACGGCCCCTTGAGGGCCTGCCTCGAGAAAGGCCTTGAGTCGCCCTGCAGGAACGGAGCACGCAGCAAGCTCTTGGAGGTCTTAGTCACTGGTGTGCTTTATTGGATCGGTGCTGCCCGTTTCAGGACTCCTAGACGCTTCGGGTGTGCCCCCTTTTCCCTGCGAAAACCCCCGACCCCTGTGGGCATGCTGTGCCACACCAGGGCCCCTAGGCCCTTGAGAGAGGGGCCTACTGTGCATGCCGAGGGAAGGACTACACCCAGCGCTTTTAAAGGGGACGCCTACGATGCCTCGGCACTCCAACAGCATCAGGCACGCCTTGCTAGCCAGTCCCCCGTGCCCTGGAAGGGTTCGACATTGACCTTCTCTCAGCTGCACTGAGGAAAGAGTCTGCTTCGAACGCCTTCTGGCCCCTCGGTTGGAAAGTCACTCTACTCACGGAGAGAGTCAGCTTGCACGGCAGCGGCAACTAAAGCCGAGTTCTTCAGGCAAACACAGCACTGCGGTCTTTTGGAAGAGGCAGGCGCTTAGAGGCCTCACGAGAGCCTGCCTTGGTTGAGGCCGTTTGCTCCACGCAGAACACCCTGCGTCAACAAGTGGATGCAGGGGAGGGCCCACTGTGTACCTGGTGTGGTTTGGGGCCAGCTTACGTTTCCTGCCTGTCTGGCTTGCAATGCGGGCCTGAAGGCACAGGCCGCCTTCCCCACTGTGAAAGTTCCCTTGGTCGGGCCTTGAACTCCACCATGAGACCACCCCTCGGGACGGGCCTCTCGTCACGGTAGGCATGGCTCTGGGAAGCAAATGAGTTCTCTCTCGGAAAACAGGGTGCGTCCAGGGCCCGCTCGGGAGCTCATGCTGCGATGCTCTAATACCTACCTGGAGACCGAACGTCAGCCCCTCGCCTCGAGGAAAGTCGCTTTATTGCCCTGCTGAAGCGGGGGCATGCAGCCCTTTCCAAGAGGCCTTCGTCGCGCCTCTCTTTTCTTCTCTTCTTGGTTAGTGCGCCGCCCGGGAAACCCAGGACCCTCGCGTTCGCACCCTAGTCCCTGCAAGGCCCCTGAATACCGGCAGGCTCCACTGGCCTGCTCAGCGGCATCCAGGCCCGGAAAGCCCTTCCCAGTCTCTCTGTGTATGCCGGGTGTCGGGCAACGCACTGCACACCCCCTGGAGGGAGCTAGATGTCCTCAGCACTGCACCAGCTACAGGGAACCTCTTCCCTCACGTCCTACTTGTCAAGGAACTCGGCCTCATTGCCCTTGTCGGAGCTGCACTTAGGAAAAGAATCTGCTTCGCAGGCCTTCTAGGAACCCTTAGCCGAGGGCAACCATACTTAGGGGAGAAAGTCAGCTTGCGTTCCTGCTGCCGCTGAAGTACAGTGCTTCCTCTTACCCGGCAGGCCTGTGGTAGAGGCTGAGCCCCGATAGAGGCTACCTAGAGGTTTCCTTGGATGCGGGAGTTGGCTACATGCGGAACACCCCGTGAAGAAAAGTGGACTCAGGGGAGGAGCGAGTGTGTAGCTAGTGTCCCTGTGCACTTGCTAGAAAGCACAGGGAGGGGAACTACGTGTCGACTGGAAGCGGGGGTCTGAGGGCAGAAGCCTTGTGTTCCCGTTTTGAAAGCTCCATTCCTGCTGCCTTGAAGCTACCCGAATAACCCCGTTTTGGGACGGGCCTCTCGGCACTGGAGGCAGGGCTCGGGAACGAGAAGGCATTTTCTCTGAATAATCAGGGTGCCTCCGGAGCCGTGTTGGGAGCTCATCCTGTCAGGCTGTCGGACTCCAGGGAACGGCCCCTTGAGGGCCTGCCTCGAGAAAGGCCTTGAGTCGCCCTGCAGGAACGGAGCACACAGCAAGCTCTTGGAGGTCTTAGTCACTGGTGTGCTTTATTGGATCGGTGCTGCCCGTTTCAGGACTCCTAGACGCTTCGGGTGTGCCCCCTTTTCCCTGCGAAAACCCCCGGCCCCTGTGGGCATGCTGTGCCACACCCAGGCCCCTAGGCCCTTGAGAGAGGGGCCTACTGTGCATGCCGAGGGAAGGACTACACCCAGCGCTTTTAAAGGGGACGCCTACGATGCCTCGGCACTCCAACAGCATCAGGCACGCCTTGCTAGCCAGTCCCCCGTGCCCTGGAAGGGTTCGACATTGACCTTCTCTCAGCTGCACTGAGGAAAGAGTCTGCTTCGAACGCCTTCTGGCCCCTCGGTTGGAAAGTCACTCTACTCACGGAGAGAGTCAGCTTGCACGGCAGCGGCAACTAAAGCCGAGTTCTTCAGGCAAACACAGCACTGCGGTCTTTTGGAAGAGGCAGGCGCTTAGAGGCCTCACGAGAGCCTGCCTTGGTTGAGGCCGTTTGCTCCACGCAGAACACCCTGCGTCAACAAGTGGATGCAGGGCAGGGCCCACTGTGTACCTGGTGTGGTTTGGGGCCAGCTTACGTTTCCTGCCTGTCTGGCTTGCAATGCGGGCCTGAAGGCACAGGCCGCCTTCCCCACTGTGAAAGTTCCCTTGGTCGGGCCTTGAACTCCACCATGAGACCACCCCTCGGGACGGGCCTCTCGTCACGGTAGGCATGGCTCTGGGAAGCAAATGAGTTCTCTCTCGGAAAACAGGGTGCGTCCAGGGCCCGCTCGGGAGCTCATGCTGCGATGCTCTAATACCTACCTGGAGACCGAACGTCAGCCCCTCGCCTCGAGGAAAGTCGCTTTATTGCCCTGCTGAAGCGGGGGCATGCAGCCCTTTCCAAGAGGCCTTCGTCGCGCCTCTCTTTTCTTCTCTTCTTGGTTAGTGCGCCGCCCGGGAAACCCAGGACCCTCGCGTTCGCACCCTAGTCCCTGCAAGGCCCCTGAATACCGGCAGGCTCCACTGGCCTGCTCGGCGGCATCCAGGCCCGGAAAGCCCTTCCCAGTCTCTCTGTGTATGCCGGGTGTCGGGCAACGCACTGCACACCCCCTGGAGGGAGCTAGATGTCCTCAGCACTGCACCAGCTACAGGGAACCTCTTCCCTCACGTCCTACTTGTCAAGGAACTCGGCCTCATTGCCCTTGTCGGAGCTGCACTTAGGAAAAGAATCTGCTTCGCAGGCCTTCTAGGAACCCTTAGCCGAGGGCAACCATACTTAGGGGAGAAAGTCAGCTTGCGTTCCTGCTGCCGCTGAAGTACAGTGCTTCCTCTTACCCGGCAGGCCTGTGGTAGAGGCTGAGCCCCGATAGAGGCTACCTAGAGGTTTCCTTGGATGCGGGAGTTGGCTACATGCGGAACCCCCCGTGAAGAAAAGTGGACTCAGGGGAGGAGCGAGTGTGTAGCTAGTGTCCCTGTGCACTTGCTAGAAAGCACAGGGAGGGGAACTACGTGTCGACTGGAAGCGGGGGGCTGAGGGCAGAAGCCTTGTGTTCCCGTTTTGAAAGCTCCATTCCTGCTGCCTTGAAGCTACCCGAATAACCCCGTTTTGGGACGGGCCTCTCGGCACTGGAGGCAGGGCTCGGGAACGAGAAGGCATTTTCTCTGAATAATCAGGGTGCTTCCGGAGCCGTGTTGGGAGCTCATCCTGTCAGGCTGTCGGACTACAGGGAACGGCCCCTTGAGGGCCTGCCTCGAGAAAGGCCTTGAGTCGCCCTGCAGGAACGGAGCACACAACAAGCTCTTGGAGGTCTTAGTCACTGGTGTGCTTTATTGGATCGGTGCTGCCCGTTTCAGGACTCCTAGACGCTTCGGGTGTGCCCCCTTTTCCCTGCGAAAACCCCCGACCCCTGGGGGCATGCTGTGCCACACCCAGGCCCCTAGGCCCTTGAGAGAGGGGCCTACTGTGCATGCCGAGGGAAGGACTACACCCAGCGCTTTTAAAGGGGACGCCTACGATGCCTCGGCACTCCAACAGCATCAGGCACGCCTTGCTAGCCAGTCCCCCGTGCCCTGGAAGGGTTCGACATTGACCTTCTCTCAGCTGCACTGAGGAAAGAGTCTGCTTCGAACGCCTTCTGGCCCCTCGGTTGGAAAGTCACTCTACTCACGGAGAGAGTCAGCTTGCACGGCAGCGGCAACTAAAGCCGAGTTCTTCAGGCAAACACAGCACTGCGGTCTTTTGGAAGAGGCAGGCGCTTAGAGGCCTCACGAGAGCCTGCCTTGGTTGAGGCCGTTTGCTCCACGCAGAACACCCTGCGTCAACAAGTGGATGCAGGGGAGGGCCCACTGTGTACCTGGTGTGGTTTGGGGCCAGCTTACGTTTCCTGCCTGTCTGGCTTGCAATGCGGGCCTGAAGGCACAGGCCGCCTTCCCCACTGTGAAAGTTCCCTTGGTCGGGCCTTGAACTCCACCATGAGACCACCCCTCGGGACGGGCCTCTCGTCACGGTAGGCATGGCTCTGGGAAGCAAATGAGTTCTCTCTCGGAAAACAGGGTGCGTCCAGGGCCCGCTCGGGAGCTCATGCTGCGATGCTCTAATACCTACCTGGAGACCGAACGTCAGCCCCTCGCCTCGAGGAAAGTCGCTTTATTGCCCTGCTGAAGCGGGGGCATGCAGCCCTTTCCAAGAGGCCTTCGTCGCGCCTCTCTTTTCTTCTCTTCTTGGTTAGTGCGCCGCCCGGGAAACCCAGGACCCTCGCGTTCGCACCCTAGTCCCTGCAAGGCCCCTGAATACCGGCAGGCTCCACTGGCCTGCTCGGCGGCATCCAGGCCCGGAAAGCCCTTCCCAGTCTCTCTGTGTATGCCGGGTGTCGGGCAACGCACTGCACACCCCCTGGAGGGAGCTAGATGTCCTCAGCACTGCACCAGCTACAGGGAACCTCTTCCCTCACGTCCTACTTGTCAAGGAACTCGGCCTCATTGCCCTTGTCGGAGCTGCACTTAGGAAAAGAATCTGCTTCGCAGGCCTTCTAGGAACCCTTAGCCGAGGGCAACCATACTTAGGGGAGAAAGTCAGCTTGCGTTCCTGCTGCCGCTGAAGTACAGTGCTTCCTCTTACCCGGCAGGCCTGTGGTAGAGGCTGAGCCCCGATAGAGGCTACCTAGAGGTTTCCTTGGATGCGGGAGTTGGCTACATGCGGAACCCCCCGTGAAGAAAAGTGGACTCAGGGGAGGAGCGAGTGTGTAGCTAGTGTCCCTGTGCACTTGCTAGAAAGCACAGGGAGGGGAACTACGTGTCGACTGGAAGCGGGGGTCTGAGGGCAGAAGCCTTGTGTTCCCGTTTTGAAAGCTCCATTCCTGCTGCCTTGAAGCTACCCGAATAACCCCGTTTTGGGACGGGCCTCTCGGCACTGGAGGCAGGGCTCGGGAACGAGAAGGCATTTTCTCTGAATAATCAGGGTGCCTCCGGAGCCGTGTTGGGAGCTCATCCTGTCAGGCTGTCGGACTCCAGGGAACGGCCCCTTGAGTGCCTGCCTCGAGAAAGGCCTTGAGTCGCCCTGCAGGAACGGAGCACGCAGCAAGCTCTTGGAGGTCTTAGTCACTGGTGTGCTTTATTGGATCGGTGCTGCCCGTTTCAGGACTCCTAGACGCTTCGGGTGTGCCCCCTTTTCCCTGCGAAAACCCCCGACCCCTGTGGGCATGCTGTGCCACACCAGGGCCCCTAGGCCCTTGAGAGAGGGGCCTACTGTGCATGCCGAGGGAAGGACTACACCCAGCGCTTTTAAAGGGGACGCCTACGATGCCTCGGCACTCCAACAGCATCAGGCACGCCTTGCTAGCCAGTCCCCCGTGCCCTGGAAGGGTTCGACATTGACCTTCTCTCAGCTGCACTGAGGAAAGAGTCTGCTTCGAACGCCTTCTGGCCCCTCGGTTGGAAAGTCACTCTACTCACGGAGAGAGTCAGCTTGCACGGCAGCGGCAACTAAAGCCGAGTTCTTCAGGCAAACACAGCACTGCGGTCTTTTGGAAGAGGCAGGCGCTTAGAGGCCTCACGAGAGCCTGCCTTGGTTGAGGCCGTTTGCTCCACGCAGAACACCCTGCGTCAACAAGTGGATGCAGGGGAGGGCCCACTGTGTACCTGGTGTGGTTTGGGGCCAGCTTACGTTTCCTGCCTGTCTGGCTTGCAATGCGGGCCTGAAGGCACAGGCCGCCTTCCCCACTGTGAAAGTTCCCTTGGTCGGGCCTTGAACTCCACCATGAGACCACCCCTCGGGACGGGCCTCTCGTCACGGTAGGCATGGCTCTGGGAAGCAAATGAGTTCTCTCTCGGAAAACAGGGTGCGTCCAGGGCCCGCTCGGGAGCTCATGCTGCGATGCTCTAATACCTACCTGGAGACCGAACGTCAGCCCCTCGCCTCGAGGAAAGTCGCTTTATTGCCCTGCTGAAGCGGGGGCATGCAGCCCTTTCCAAGAGGCCTTCGTCGCGCCTCTCTTTTCTTCTCTTCTTGGTTAGTGCGCCGCCCGGGAAACCCAGGACCCTCGCGTTCGCACCCTAGTCCCTGCAAGGCCCCTGAATACCGGCAGGCTCCACTGGCCTGCTCAGCGGCATCCAGGCCCGGAAAGCCCTTCCCAGTCTCTCTGTGTATGCCGGGTGTCGGGCAACGCACTGCACACCCCCTGGAGGGAGCTAGATGTCCTCAGCACTGCACCAGCTACAGGGAACCTCTTCCCTCACGTCCTACTTGTCAAGGAACTCGGCCTCATTGCCCTTGTCGGAGCTGCACTTAGGAAAAGAATCTGCTTCGCAGGCCTTCTAGGAACCCTTAGCCGAGGGCAACCATACTTAGGGGAGAAAGTCAGCTTGCGTTCCTGCTGCCGCTGAAGTACAGTGCTTCCTCTTACCCGGCAGGCCTGTGGTAGAGGCTGAGCCCCGATAGAGGCTACCTAGAGGTTTCCTTGGATGCGGGAGTTGGCTACATGCGGAACCCCCCGTGAAGAAAAGTGGACTCAGGGGAGGAGCGAGTGTGTAGCTAGTGTCCCTGTGCACTTGCTAGAAAGCACAGGGAGGGGAACTACGTGTCGACTGGAAGCGGGGGTCTGAGGGCAGAAGCCTTGTGTTCCCGTTTTGAAAGCTCCATTCCTGCTGCCTTGAAGCTACCCGAATAACCCCGTTTTGGGACGGGCCTCTCGGCACTGGAGGCAGGGCTCGGGAACGAGAAGGCATTTTCTCTGAATAATCAGGGTGCCTCCGGAGCCGTGTTGGGAGCTCATCCTGTCAGGCTGTCGGACTCCAGGGAACGGCCCCTTGAGTGCCTGCCTCGAGAAAGGCCTTGAGTCGCCCTGCAGGAACGGAGCACGCAGCAAGCTCTTGGAGGAATTAGTCACTGGTGTGCTTTATTGGATCGGTGCTGCCCGTTTCAGGACTCCTAGACGCTTCGGGTGTGCCCCCTTTTCCCTGCGAAAACCCCCGACCCCTGTGGGCATGCTGTGCCACATCAGGGCCCCTAGGCCCTTGAGAGAGGGGCCTACTGTGCATGCCGAGGGAAGGACTACACCCAGCGCTTTTAAAGGGGACGCCTACGATGCCTCGGCACTCCAACAGCATCAGGCACGCCTTGCTAGCCAGTCCCCCGTGCCCTGGAAGGGTTCGACATTGACCTTCTCTCAGCTGCACTGAGGAAAGAGTCTGCTTCGAACGCCTTCTGGCCCCTCGGTTGGAAAGTCACTCTACTCACGGAGAGAGTCAGCTTGCACGGCAGCGGCAACTAAAGCCGAGTTCTTCAGGCAAACACAGCACTGCGGTCTTTTGGAAGAGGCAGGCGCTTAGAGGCCTCACGAGAGCCTGCCTTGGTTGAGGCCGTTTGCTCCACGCAGAACACCCTGCGTCAACAAGTGGATGCAGGGGAGGGCCCACTGTGTACCTGGTGTGGTTTGGGGCCAGCTTACGTTTCCTGCCTGTCTGGCTTGCAATGCGGGCCTGAAGGCACAGGCCGCCTTCCCCACTGTGAAAGTTCCCTTGGTCGGGCCTTGAACTCCACCATGAGACCACCCCTCGGGACGGGCCTCTCGTCACGGTAGGCATGGCTCTGGGAAGCAAATGAGTTCTCTCTCGGAAAACAGGGTGCGTCCAGGGCCCGCTCGGGAGCTCATGCTGCGATGCTCTAATACCTACCTGGAGACCGAACGTCAGCCCCTCGCCTCGAGGAAAGTCGCTTTATTGCCCTGCTGAAGCGGGGGCATGCAGCCCTTTCCAAGAGGCCTTCGTCGCGCCTCTCTTTTCTTCTCTTCTTGGTTAGTGCGCCGCCCGGGAAACCCAGGACCCTCGCGTTCGCACCCTAGTCCCTGCAAGGCCCCTGAATACCGGCAGGCTCCACTGGCCTGCTCGGCGGCATCCAGGCCCGGAAAGCCCTTCCCAGTCTCTCTGTGTATGCCGGGTGTCGGGCAACGCACTGCACACCCCCTGGAGGGAGCTAGATGTCCTCAGCACTGCACCAGCTACAGGGAACCTCTTCCCTCACGTCCTACTTGTCAAGGAACTCGGCCTCATTGCCCTTGTCGGAGCTGCACTTAGGAAAAGAATCTGCTTCGCAGGCCTTCTAGGAACCCTTAGCCGAGGGCAACCATACTTAGGGGAGAAAGTCAGCTTGCGTTCCTGCTGCCGCTGAAGTACAGTGCTTCCTCTTACCCGGCAGGCCTGTGGTAGAGGCTGAGGCCCGATAGAGGCTACCTAGAGGTTTCCTTGGATGCGGGAGTTGGCTACATGCGGAACACCCCGTGAAGAAAAGTGGACTCAGGGGAGGAGCGAGTGTGTAGCTAGTGTCCCTGTGCACTTGCTAGAAAGCACAGGGAGGGGAACTACGTGTCGACTGGAAGCGGGGGTCTGAGGGCAGAAGCCTTGTGTTCCCGTTTTGAAAGCTCCATTCCTGCTGCCTTGAAGCTACCCGAATAACCCCGTTTTGGGACGGGCCTCTCGGCACTGGAGGCAGGGCTCGGGAACGAGAAGGCATTTTCTCTGAATAATCAGGGTGCCTCCGGAGCCGTGTTGGGAGCTCATCCTGTCAGGCTGTCGGACTCCAGGGAACGGCCCCTTGAGGGCCTGCCTCGAGAAAGGCCTTGAGTCGCCCTGCAGGAACGGAGCACACAGCAAGCTCTTGGAGGTCTTAGTCACTGGTGTGCTTTATTGGATCGGTGCTGCCCGTTTCAGGACTCCTAGACGCTTCGGGTGTGCCCCCTTTTCCCTGCGAAAACCCCCGGCCCCTGTGGGCATGCTGTGCCACACCCAGGCCCCTAGGCCCTTGAGAGAGGGCCTACTGTGCATGCCGAGGGAAGGACTACACCCAGCGCTTTTAAAGGGGACGCCTACGATGCCTCGGCACTCCAACAGCATCAGGCACGCCTTGCTAGCCAGTCCCCCGTGCCCTGGAAGGGTTCGACATTGACCTTCTCTCAGCTGCACTGAGGAAAGAGTCTGCTTCGAACGCCTTCTGGCCCCTCGGTTGGAAAGTCACTCTACTCACGGAGAGAGTCAGCTTGCACGGCAGCGGCAACTAAAGCCGAGTTCTTCAGGCAAACACAGCACTGCGGTCTTTTGGAAGAGGCAGGCGCTTAGAGGCCTCACGAGAGCCTGCCTTGGTTGAGGCCGTTTGCTCCACGCAGAACACCCTGCGTCAACAAGTGGATGCAGGGCAGGGCCCACTGTGTACCTGGTGTGGTTTGGGGCCAGCTTACGTTTCCTGCCTGTCTGGCTTGCAATGCGGGCCTGAAGGCACAGGCCGCCTTCCCCACTGTGAAAGTTCCCTTGGTCGGGCCTTGAACTCCACCATGAGACCACCCCTCGGGACGGGCCTCTCGTCACGGTAGGCATGGCTCTGGGAAGCAAATGAGTTCTCTCTCGGAAAACAGGGTGCGTCCAGGGCCCGCTCGGGAGCTCATGCTGCGATGCTCTAATACCTACCTGGAGACCGAACGTCAGCCCCTCGCCTCGAGGAAAGTCGCTTTATTGCCCTGCTGAAGCGGGGGCATGCAGCCCTTTCCAAGAGGCCTTCGTCGCGCCTCTCTTTTCTTCTCTTCTTGGTTAGTGCGCCGCCCGGGAAACCCAGGACCCTCGCGTTCGCACCCTAGTCCCTGCAAGGCCCCTGAATACCGGCAGGCTCCACTGGCCTGCTCAGCGGCATCCAGGCCCGGAAAGCCCTTCCCAGTCTCTCTGTGTATGCCGGGTGTCGGGCAACGCACTGCACACCCCCTGGAGGGACCTAGATGTCCTCAGCACTGCACCAGCTACAGGGAACCTCTTCCCTCACGTCCTACTTGTCAAGGAACTCGGCCTCATTGCCCTTGTCGGAGCTGCACTTAGGAAAAGAATCTGCTTCGCAGGCCTTCTAGGAACCCTTAGCCGAGGGCAACCATACTTAGGGGAGAAAGTCAGCTTGCGTTCCTGCTGCCGCTGAAGTACAGTGCTTCCTCTTACCCGGCAGGCCTGTGGTAGAGGCTGAGCCCCGATAGAGGCTACCTAGAGGTTTCCTTGGATGCGGGAGTTGGCTACATGCGGAACACCCCGTGAAGAAAAGTGGACTCAGGGGAGGAGCGAGTGTGTAGCTAGTGTCCCTGTGCACTTGCTAGAAAGCACAGGGAGGGGAACTACGTGTCGACTGGAAGCGGGGGGCTGAGGGCAGAAGCCTTGTGTTCCCGTTTTGAAAGCTCCATTCCTGCTGCCTTGAAGCTACCCGAATAACCCCGTTTTGGGACGGGCCTCTCGGCACTGGAGGCAGGGCTCGGGAACGAGAAGGCATTTTCTCTGAATAATCAGGGTGCCTCCGGAGCCGTGTTGGGAGCTCATCCTGTCAGGCTGTCGCACTCCAGGGAACGGCCCCTTGAGTGCCTGCCTCGAGAAAGGCCTTGAGTCGCCCTGCAGGAACGGAGCACGCAGCAAGCTCTTGGAGGTCTTAGTCACTGGTGTGCTTTATTGGATCGGTGCTGCCCGTTTCAGGACTCCTAGACGCTTCGGGTGTGCCCCCTTTTCCCTGCGAAAACCCCCGACCCCTGTGGGCATGCTGTGCCACACCAGGGCCCCTAGGCCCTTGAGAGAGGGGCCTACTGTGCATGCCGAGGGAAGGACTACACCCAGCGCTTTTAAAGGGGACGCCTACGATGCCTCGGCACTCCAACAGCATCAGGCACGCCTTGCTAGCCAGTCCCCCGTGCCCTGGAAGGGTTCGACATTGACCTTCTCTCAGCTGCACTGAGGAAAGAGTCTGCTTCGAACGCCTTCTGGCCCCTCGGTTGGAAAGTCACTCTACTCACGGAGAGAGTCAGCTTGCACGGCAGCGGCAACTAAAGCCGAGTTCTTCAGGCAAACACAGCACTGCGGTCTTTTGGAAGAGGCAGGCGCTTAGAGGCCTCACGAGAGCCTGCCTTGGTTGAGGCCGTTTGCTCCACGCAGAACACCCTGCGTCAACAAGTGGATGCAGGGGAGGGCCCACTGTGTACCTGGTGTGGTTTGGGGCCAGCTTACGTTTCCTGCCTGTCTGGCTTGCAATGCGGGCCTGAAGGCACAGGCCGCCTTCCCCACTGTGAAAGTTCCCTTGGTCGGGCCTTGAACTCCACCATGAGACCACCCCTCGGGACGGGCCTCTCGTCACGGTAGGCATGGCTCTGGGAAGCAAATGAGTTCTCTCTCGGAAAACAGGGTGCGTCCAGGGCCCGCTCGGGAGCTCATGCTGCGATGCTCTAATACCTACCTGGAGACCGAACGTCAGCCCCTCGCCTCGAGGAAAGTCGCTTTATTGCCCTGCTGAAGCGGGGGCATGCAGCCCTTTCCAAGAGGCCTTCGTCGCGCCTCTCTTTTCTTCTCTTCTTGGTTAGTGCGCCGCCCGGGAAACCCAGGACCCTCGCGTTCGCACCCTAGTCCCTGCAAGGCCCCTGAATACCGGCAGGCTCCACTGGCCTGCTCAGCGGCATCCAGGCCCGGAAAGCCCTTCCCAGTCTCTCTGTGTATGCCGGGTGTCGGGCAACGCACTGCACACCCCCTGGAGGGAGCTAGATGTCCTCAGCACTGCACCAGCTACAGGGAACCTCTTCCCTCACGTCCTACTTGTCAAGGAACTCGGCCTCATTGCCCTTGTCGGAGCTGCACTTAGGAAAAGAATCTGCTTCGCAGGCCTTCTAGGAACCCTTAGCCGAGGGCAACCATACTTAGGGGAGAAAGTCAGCTTGCGTTCCTGCTGCCGCTGAAGTACAGTGCTTCCTCTTACCCGGCAGGCCTGTGGTAGAGGCTGAGCCCCGATAGAGGCTACCTAGAGGTTTCCTTGGATGCGGGAGTTGGCTACATGCGGAACCCCCCGTGAAGAAAAGTGGACTCAGGGGAGGAGCGAGTGTGTAGCTAGTGTCCCTGTGCACTTGCTAGAAAGCACAGGGAGGGGAACTACGTGTCGACTGGAAGCGGGGGGCTGAGGGCAGAAGCCTTGTGTTCCCGTTTTGAAAGCTCCATTCCTGCTGCCTTGAAGCTACCCGAATAACCCCGTTTTGGGACGGGCCTCTCGGCACTGGAGGCAGGGCTCGGGAACGAGAAGGCATTTTCTCTGAATAATCAGGGTGCCTCCGGAGCCGTGTTGGGAGCTCATCCTGTCAGGCTGTCGGACTCCAGGGAACGGCCCCTTGAGGGCCTGCCTCGAGAAAGGCCTTGAGTCGCCCTGCAGGAACGGAGCACACAGCAAGCTCTTGGAGGTCTTAGTCACTGGTGTGCTTTATTGGATCGGTGCTGCCCGTTTCAGGACTCCTAGACGCTTCGGGTGTGCCCCCTTTTCCCTGCGAAAACCCCCGGCCCCTGTGGGCATGCTGTGCCACACCCAGGCCCCTAGGCCCTTGAGAGAGGGGCCTACTGTGCATGCCGAGGGAAGGACTACACCCAGCGCTTTTAAAGGGGACGCCTACGATGCCTCGGCACTCCAACAGCATCAGGCACGCCTTGCTAGCCAGTCCCCCGTGCCCTGGAAGGGTTCGACATTGACCTTCTCTCAGCTGCACTGAGGAAAGAGTCTGCTTCGAACGCCTTCTGGCCCCTCGGTTGGAAAGTCACTCTACTCACGGAGAGAGTCAGCTTGCACGGCAGCGGCAACTAAAGCCGAGTTCTTCAGGCAAACACAGCACTGCGGTCTTTTGGAAGAGGCAGGCGCTTAGAGGCCTCACGAGAGCCTGCCTTGGTTGAGGCCGTTTGCTCCACGCAGAACACCCTGCGTCAACAAGTGGATGCAGGGGAGGGCCCACTGTGTACCTGGTGTGGTTTGGGGCCAGCTTACGTTTCCTGCCTGTCTGGCTTGCAATGCGGGCCTGAAGGCACAGGCCGCCTTCCCCACTGTGAAAGTTCCCTTGGTCGGGCCTTGAACTCCACCATGAGACCACCCCTCGGGACGGGCCTCTCGTCACGGTAGGCATGGCTCTGGGAAGCAAATGAGTTCTCTCTCGGAAAACAGGGTGCGTCCAGGGCCCGCTCGGGAGCTCATGCTGCGATGCTCTAATACCTACCTGGAGACCGAACGTCAGCCCCTCGCCTCGAGGAAAGTCGCTTTATTGCCCTGCTGAAGCGGGGGCATGCAGCCCTTTCCAAGAGGCCTTCGTCGCGCCTCTCTTTTCTTCTCTTCTTGGTTAGTGCGCCGCCCGGGAAACCCAGGACCCTCGCGTTCGCACCCTAGTCCCTGCAAGGCCCCTGAATACCGGCAGGCTCCACTGGCCTGCTCGGCGGCATCCAGGCCCGGAAAGCCCTTCCCAGTCTCTCTGTGTATGCCGGGTGTCGGGCAACGCACTGCACACCCCCTGGAGGGACCTAGATGTCCTCAGCACTGCACCAGCTACAGGGAACCTCTTCCCTCACGTCCTACTTGTCAAGGAACTCGGCCTCATTGCCCTTGTCGGAGCTGCACTTAGGAAAAGAATCTGCTTCGCAGGCCTTCTAGGAACCCTTAGCCGAGGGCAACCATACTTAGGGGAGAAAGTCAGCTTGCGTTCCTGCTGCCGCTGAAGTACAGTGCTTCCTCTTACCCGGCAGGCCTGTGGTAGAGGCTGAGCCCCGATAGAGGCTACCTAGAGGTTTCCTTGGATGCGGGAGTTGGCTACATGCGGAACACCCCGTGAAGAAAAGTGGACTCAGGGGAGGAGCGAGTGTGTAGCTAGTGTCCCTGTGCACTTGCTAGAAAGCACAGGGAGGGGAACTACGTGTCGACTGGAAGCGGGGGTCTGAGGGCAGAAGCCTTGTGTTCCCGTTTTGAAAGCTCCATTCCTGCTGCCTTGAAGCTACCCGAATAACCCCGTTTTGGGACGGGCCTCTCGGCACTGGAGGCAGGGCTCGGGAACGAGAAGGCATTTTCTCTGAATAATCAGGGTGCTTCCGGAGCCGTGTTGGGAGCTCATCCTGTCAGGCTGTCGGACTACAGGGAACGGCCCCTTGAGGGCCTGCCTCGAGAAAGGCCTTGAGTCGCCCTGCAGGAACGGAGCACACAGCAAGCTCTTGGAGGTCTTAGTCACTGGTGTGCTTTATTGGATCGGTGCTGCCCGTTTCAGGACTCCTAAACGCTTCGGGTGTGCCCCCTTTTCCCTGCGAAAACCCCCGACCCCTGTGGGCATGCTGTGCCACACCCAGGCCCCTAGGCCCTTGAGAGAGGGGCCTACTGTGCATGCCGAGGGAAGGACTACACCCAGCGCTTTTAAAGGGGACGCCTACGATGCCTCGGCACTCCAACAGCATCAGGCACGCCTTGCTAGCCAGTCCCCCGTGCCCTGGAAGGGTTCGACATTGACCTTCTCTCAGCTGCACTGAGGAAAGAGTCTGCTTCGAACGCCTTCTGGCCCCTCGGTTGGAAAGTCACTCTACTCACGGAGAGAGTCAGCTTGCACGGCAGCGGCAACTAAAGCCGAGTTCTTCAGGCAAACACAGCACTGCGGTCTTTTGGAAGAGGCAGGCGCTTAGAGGCCTCACGAGAGCCTGCCTTGGTTGAGGCCGTTTGCTCCACGCAGAACACCCTGCGTCAACAAGTGGATGCAGGGGAGGGCCCACTGTGTACCTGGTGTGGTTTGGGGCCAGCTTACGTTTCCTGCCTGTCTGGCTTGCAATGCGGGCCTGAAGGCACAGGCCGCCTTCCCCACTGTGAAAGTTCCCTTGGTCGGGCCTTGAACTCCACCATGAGACCACCCCTCGGGACGGGCCTCTCGTCACGGTAGGCATGGCTCTGGGAAGCAAATGAGTTCTCTCTCGGAAAACAGGGTGCGTCCAGGGCCCGCTCGGGAGCTCATGCTGCGATGCTCTAATACCTACCTGGAGACCGAACGTCAGCCCCTCGCCTCGAGGAAAGTCGCTTTATTGCCCTGCTGAAGCGGGGGCATGCAGCCCTTTCCAAGAGGCCTTCGTCGCGCCTCTCTTTTCTTCTCTTCTTGGTTAGTGCGCCGCCCGGGAAACCCAGGACCCTCGCGTTCGCACCCTAGTCCCTGCAAGGCCCCTGAATACCGGCAGGCTCCACTGGCCTGCTCGGCGGCATCCAGGCCCGGAAAGCCCTTCCCAGTCTCTCTGTGTATGCCGGGTGTCGGGCAACGCACTGCACACCCCCTGGAGGGAGCTAGATGTCCTCAGCACTGCACCAGCTACAGGGAACCTCTTCCCTCACGTCCTACTTGTCAAGGAACTCGGCCTCATTGCCCTTGTCGGAGCTGCACTTAGGAAAAGAATCTGCTTCGCAGGCCTTCTAGGAACCCTTAGCCGAGGGCAACCATACTTAGGGGAGAAAGTCAGCTTGCGTTCCTGCTGCCGCTGAAGTACAGTGCTTCCTCTTACCCGGCAGGCCTGTGGTAGAGGCTGAGCCCCGATAGAGGCTACCTAGAGGTTTCCTTGGATGCGGGAGTTGGCTACATGCGGAACACCCCGTGAAGAAAAGTGGACTCAGGGGAGGAGCGAGTGTGTAGCTAGTGTCCCTGTGCACTTGCTAGAAAGCACAGGGAGGGGAACTACGTGTCGACTGGAAGCGGGGGTCTGAGGGCAGAAGCCTTGTGTTCCCGTTTTGAAAGCTCCATTCCTGCTGCCTTGAAGCTACCCGAATAACCCCGTTTTGGGACGGGCCTCTCGGCACTGGAGGCAGGGCTCGGGAACGAGAAGGCATTTTCTCTGAATAATCAGGGTGCTTCCGGAGCCGTGTTGGGAGCTCATCCTGTCAGGCTGTCGGACTACAGGGAACGGCCCCTTGAGGGCCTGCCTCGAGAAAGGCCTTGAGTCGCCCTGCAGGAACGGAGCACACAGCAAGCTCTTGGAGGTCTTAGTCACTGGTGTGCTTTATTGGATCGGTGCTGCCCGTTTCAGGACTCCTAGACGCTTCGGGTGTGCCCCCTTTTCCCTGCGAAAACCCCCGACCCCTGTGGGCATGCTGTGCCACACCCAGGCCCCTAGGCCCTTGAGAGAGGGGCCTACTGTGCATGCCGAGGGAAGGACTACACCCAGCGCTTTTAAAGGGGACGCCTACGATGCCTCGGCACTCCAACAGCATCAGGCACGCCTTGCTAGCCAGTCCCCCGTGCCCTGGAAGGGTTCGACATTGACCTTCTCTCAGCTGCACTGAGGAAAGAGTCTGCTTCGAACGCCTTCTGGCCCCTCGGTTGGAAAGTCACTCTACTCACGGAGAGAGTCAGCTTGCACGGCAGCGGCAACTAAAGCCGAGTTCTTCAGGCAAACACAGCACTGCGGTCTTTTGGAAGAGGCAGGCGCTTAGAGGCCTCACGAGAGCCTGCCTTGGTTGAGGCCGTTTGCTCCACGCAGAACACCCTGCGTCAACAAGTGGATGCAGGGGAGGGCCCACTGTGTACCTGGTGTGGTTTGGGGCCAGCTTACGTTTCCTGCCTGTCTGGCTTGCAATGCGGGCCTGAAGGCACAGGCCGCCTTCCCCACTGTGAAAGTTCCCTTGGTCGGGCCTTGAACTCCACCATGAGACCACCCCTCGGGACGGGCCTCTCGTCACGGTAGGCATGGCTCTGGGAAGCAAATGAGTTCTCTCTCGGAAAACAGGGTGCGTCCAGGGCCCGCTCGGGAGCTCATGCTGCGATGCTCTAATACCTACCTGGAGACCGAACGTCAGCCCCTCGCCTCGAGGAAAGTCGCTTTATTGCCCTGCTGAAGCGGGGGCATGCAGCCCTTTCCAAGAGGCCTTCGTCGCGCCTCTCTTTTCTTCTCTTCTTGGTTAGTGCGCCGCCCGGGAAACCCAGGACCCTCGCGTTCGCACCCTAGTCCCTGCAAGGCCCCTGAATACCGGCAGGCTCCACTGGCCTGCTCGGCGGCATCCAGGCCCGGAAAGCCCTTCCCAGTCTCTCTGTGTATGCCGGGTGTCGGGCAACGCACTGCACACCCCCTGGAGGGAGCTAGATGTCCTCAGCACTGCACCAGCTACAGGGAACCTCTTCCCTCACGTCCTACTTGTCAAGGAACTCGGCCTCATTGCCCTTGTCGGAGCTGCACTTAGGAAAAGAATCTGCTTCGCAGGCCTTCTAGGAACCCTTAGCCGAGGGCAACCATACTTAGGGGAGAAAGTCAGCTTGCGTTCCTGCTGCCGCTGAAGTACAGTGCTTCCTCTTACCCGGCAGGCCTGTGGTAGAGGCTGAGCCCTGATAGAGGCTACCTAGAGGTTTCCTTGGATGCGGGAGTTGGCTACATGCGGAACACCCCGTGAAGAAAAGTGGACTCAGGGGAGGAGCGAGTGTGTAGCTAGTGTCCCTGTGCACTTGCTAGAAAGCACAGGGAGGGGAACTACGTGTCGACTGGAAGCGGGGGTCTGAGGGCAGAAGCCTTGTGTTCCCGTTTTGAAAGCTCCATTCCTGCTGCCTTGAAGCTACCCGAATAACCCCGTTTTGGGACGGGCCTCTCGGCACTGGAGGCAGGGCTCGGGAACGAGAAGGCATTTTCTCTGAATAATCAGGGTGCTTCCGGAGCCGTGTTGGGAGCTCATCCTGTTAGGCTGTCGGACTACAGGGAACGGCCCCTTGAGGGCCTGCCTCGAGAAAGGCCTTGAGTCGCCCTGCAGGAACGGAGCACACAGCAAGCTCTTGGAGGTCTTAGTCACTGGTGTGCTTTATTGGATCGGTGCTGCCCGTTTCAGGACTCCTAGACGCTTCGGGTGTGCCCCCTTTTCCCTGCGAAAACCCCCGACCCCTGGGGGCATGCTGTGCCACACCCAGGCCCCTAGGCCCTTGAGAGAGGGGCCTACTGTGCATGCCGAGGGAAGGACTACACCCAGCGCTTTTAAAGGGGACGCCTACGATGCCTCGGCACTCCAACAGCATCAGGCACGCCTTGCTAGCCAGTCCCCCGTGCCCTGGAAGGGTTCGACATTGACCTTCTCTCAGCTGCACTGAGGAAAGAGTCTGCTTCGAACGCCTTCTGGCCCCTCGGTTGGAAAGTCACTCTACTCACGGAGAGAGTCAGCTTGCACGGCAGCGGCAACTAAAGCCGAGTTCTTCAGGCAAACACAGCACTGCGGTCTTTTGGAAGAGGCAGGCGCTTAGAGGCCTCACGAGAGCCTGCCTTGGTTGAGGCCGTTTGCTCCACGCAGAACACCCTGCGTCAACAAGTGGATGCAGGGGAGGGCCCACTGTGTACCTGGTGTGGTTTGGGGCCAGCTTACGTTTCCTGCCTGTCTGGCTTGCAATGCGGGCCTGAAGGCACAGGCCGCCTTCCCCACTGTGAAAGTTCCCTTGGTCGGGCCTTGAACTCCACCATGAGACCACCCCTCGGGACGGGCCTCTCGTCACGGTAGGCATGGCTCTGGGAAGCAAATGAGTTCTCTCTCGGAAAACAGGGTGCGTCCAGGGCCCGCTCGGGAGCTCATGCTGCGATGCTCTAATACCTACCTGGAGACCGAACGTCAGCCCCTCGCCTCGAGGAAAGTCGCTTTATTGCCCTGCTGAAGCGGGGGCATGCAGCCCTTTCCAAGAGGCCTTCGTCGCGCCTCTCTTTTCTTCTCTTCTTGGTTAGTGCGCCGCCCGGGAAACCCAGGACCCTCGCGTTCGCACCCTAGTCCCTGCAAGGCCCCTGAATACCGGCAGGCTCCACTGGCCTGCTCGGCGGCATCCAGGCCCGGAAAGCCCTTCCCAGTCTCTCTGTGTATGCCGGGTGTCGGGCAACGCACTGCACACCCCCTGGAGGGAGCTAGATGTCCTCAGCACTGCACCAGCTACAGGGAACCTCTTCCCTCACGTCCTACTTGTCAAGGAACTCGGCCTCATTGCCCTTGTCGGAGCTGCACTTAGGAAAAGAATCTGCTTCGCAGGCCTTCTAGGAACCCTTAGCCGAGGGCAACCATACTTAGGGGAGAAAGTCAGCTTGCGTTCCTGCTGCCGCTGAAGTACAGTGCTTCCTCTTACCCGGCAGGCCTGTGGTAGAGGCTGAGCCCCGATAGAGGCTACCTAGAGGTTTCCTTGGATGCGGGAGTTGGCTACATGCGGAACCCCCCGTGAAGAAAAGTGGACTCAGGGGAGGAGCGAGTGTGTAGCTAGTGTCCCTGTGCACTTGCTAGAAAGCACAGGGAGGGGAACTACGTGTCGACTGGAAGCGGGGGGCTGAGGGCAGAAGCCTTGTGTTCCCGTTTTGAAAGCTCCATTCCTGCTGCCTTGAAGCTACCCGAATAACCCCGTTTTGGGACGGGCCTCTCGGCACTGGAGGCAGGGCTCGGGAACGAGAAGGCATTTTCTCTGAATAATCAGGGTGCCTCCGGAGCCGTGTTGGGAGCTCATCCTGTCAGGCTGTCGGACTCCAGGGAACGGCCCCTTGAGTGCCTGCCTCGAGAAAGGCCTTGAGTCGCCCTGCAGGAACGGAGCACGCAGCAAGCTCTTGGAGGTCTTAGTCACTGGTGTGCTTTATTGGATCGGTGCTGCCCGTTTCAGGACTCCTAGACGCTTCGGGTGTGCCCCCTTTTCCCTGCGAAAACCCCCGACCCCTGTGGGCATGCTGTGCCACACCAGGGCCCCTAGGCCCTTGAGAGAGGGGCCTACTGTGCATGCCGAGGGAAGGACTACACCCAGCGCTTTTAAAGGGGACGCCTACGATGCCTCGGCACTCCAACAGCATCAGGCACGCCTTGCTAGCCAGTCCCCCGTGCCCTGGAAGGGTTCGACATTGACCTTCTCTCAGCTGCACTGAGGAAAGAGTCTGCTTCGAACGCCTTCTGGCCCCTCGGTTGGAAAGTCACTCTACTCACGGAGAGAGTCAGCTTGCACGGCAGCGGCAACTAAAGCCGAGTTCTTCAGGCAAACACAGCACTGCGGTCTTTTGGAAGAGGCAGGCGCTTAGAGGCCTCACGAGAGCCTGCCTTGGTTGAGGCCGTTTGCTCCACGCAGAACACCCTGCGTCAACAAGTGGATGCAGGGGAGGGCCCACTGTGTACCTGGTGTGGTTTGGGGCCAGCTTACGTTTCCTGCCTGTCTGGCTTGCAATGCGGGCCTGAAGGCACAGGCCGCCTTCCCCACTGTGAAAGTTCCCTTGGTCGGGCCTTGAACTCCACCATGAGACCACCCCTCGGGACGGGCCTCTCGTCACGGTAGGCATGGCTCTGGGAAGCAAATGAGTTCTCTCTCGGAAAACAGGGTGCGTCCAGGGCCCGCTCGGGAGCTCATGCTGCGATGCTCTAATACCTACCTGGAGACCGAACGTCAGCCCCTCGCCTCGAGGAAAGTCGCTTTATTGCCCTGCTGAAGCGGGGGCATGCAGCCCTTTCCAAGAGGCCTTCGTCGCGCCTCTCTTTTCTTCTCTTCTTGGTTAGTGCGCCGCCCGGGAAACCCAGGACCCTCGCGTTCGCACCCTAGTCCCTGCAAGGCCCCTGAATACCGGCAGGCTCCACTGGCCTGCTCAGCGGCATCCAGGCCCGGAAAGCCCTTCCCAGTCTCTCTGTGTATGCCGGGTGTCGGGCAACGCACTGCACACCCCCTGGAGGGAGCTAGATGTCCTCAGCACTGCACCAGCTACAGGGAACCTCTTTCCTCACGTCCTACTTGTCAAGGAACTCGGCCTCATTGCCCTTGTCGGAGCTGCACTTAGGAAAAGAATCTGCTTCGCAGGCCTTCTAGGAACCCTTAGCCGAGGGCAACCATACTTAGGGGAGAAAGTCAGCTTGCGTTCCTGCTGCCGCTGAAGTACAGTGCTTCCTCTTACCCGGCAGGCCTGTGGTAGAGGCTGAGCCCCGATAGAGGCTACCTAGAGGTTTCCTTGGATGCGGGAGTTGGCTACATGCGGAACACCCCGTGAAGAAAAGTGGACTCAGGGGAGGAGCGAGTGTGTAGCTAGTGTCCCTGTGCACTTGCTAGAAAGCACAGGGAGGGGAACTACGTGTCGACTGGAAGCGGGGGTCTGAGGGCAGAAGCCTTGTGTTCCCGTTTTGAAAGCTCCATTCCTGCTGCCTTGAAGCTACCCGAATAACCCCGTTTTGGGACGGGCCTCTCGGCACTGGAGGCAGGGCTCGGGAACGAGAAGGCATTTTCTCTGAATAATCAGGGTGCTTCCGGAGCCGTGTTGGGAGCTCATCCTGTCAGGCTGTCGGACTCCAGGGAACGGCCCCTTGAGGGCCTGCCTCGAGAAAGGCCTTGAGTCGCCCTGCAGGAACGGAGCACACAGCAAGCTCTTGGAGGTCTTAGTCACTGGTGTGCTTTATTGGATCGGTGCTGCCCGTTTCAGGACTCCTAGACGCTTCGGGTGTGCCCCCTTTTCCCTGCGAAAACCCCCGGCCCCTGTGGGCATGCTGTGCCACACCCAGGCCCCTAGGCCCTTGAGAGAGGGGCCTACTGTGCATGCCGAGGGAAGGACTACACCCAGCGCTTTTAAAGGGGACGCCTACGATGCCTCGGCACTCCAACAGCATCAGGCACGCCTTGCTAGCCAGTCCCCCGTGCCCTGGAAGGGTTCGACATTGACCTTCTCTCAGCTGCACTGAGGAAAGAGTCTGCTTCGAACGCCTTCTGGCCCCTCGGTTGGAAAGTCACTCTACTCACGGAGAGAGTCAGCTTGCACGGCAGCGGCAACTAAAGCCGAGTTCTTCAGGCAAACACAGCACTGCGGTCTTTTGGAAGAGGCAGGCGCTTAGAGGCCTCACGAGAGCCTGCCTTGGTTGAGGCCGTTTGCTCCACGCAGAACACCCTGCGTCAACAAGTGGATGCAGGGGAGGGCCCACTGTGTACCTGGTGTGGTTTGGGGCCAGCTTACGTTTCCTGCCTGTCTGGCTTGCAATGCGGGCCTGAAGGCACAGGCCGCCTTCCCCACTGTGAAAGTTCCCTTGGTCGGGCCTTGAACTCCACCATGAGACCACCCCTCGGGACGGGCCTCTCGTCACGGTAGGCATGGCTCTGGGAAGCAAATGAGTTCTCTCTCGGAAAACAGGGTGCGTCCAGGGCCCGCTCGGGAGCTCATGCTGCGATGCTCTAATACCTACCTGGAGACCGAACGTCAGCCCCTCGCCTCGAGGAAAGTCGCTTTATTGCCCTGCTGAAGCGGGGGCATGCAGCCCTTTCCAAGAGGCCTTCGTCGCGCCTCTCTTTTCTTCTCTTCTTGGTTAGTGCGCCGCCCGGGAAACCCAGGACCCTCGCGTTCGCACCCTAGTCCCTGCAAGGCCCCTGAATACCGGCAGGCTCCACTGGCCTGCTCGGCGGCATCCAGGCCCGGAAAGCCCTTCCCAGTCTCTCTGTGTATGCCGGGTGTCGGGCAACGCACTGCACACCCCCTGGAGGGAGCTAGATGTCCTCAGCACTGCACCAGCTACAGGGAACCTCTTCCCTCACGTCCTACTTGTCAAGGAACTCGGCCTCATTGCCCTTGTCGGAGCTGCACTTAGGAAAAGAATCTGCTTCGCAGGCCTTCTAGGAACCCTTAGCCGAGGGCAACCATACTTAGGGGAGAAAGTCAGCTTGCGTTCCTGCTGCCGCTGAAGTACAGTGCTTCCTCTTACCCGGCAGGCCTGTGGTAGAGGCTGAGCCCCGATAGAGGCTACCTAGAGGTTTCCTTGGATGCGGGAGTTGGCTACATGCGGAACCCCCCGTGAAGAAAAGTGGACTCAGGGGAGGAGCGAGTGTGTAGCTAGTGTCCCTGTGCACTTGCTAGAAAGCACAGGGAGGGGAACTACGTGTCGACTGGAAGCGGGGGGCTGAGGGCAGAAGCCTTGTGTTCCCGTTTTGAAAGCTCCATTCCTGCTGCCTTGAAGCTACCCGAATAACCCCGTTTTGGGACGGGCCTCTCGGCACTGGAGGCAGGGCTCGGGAACGAGAAGGCATTTTCTCTGAATAATCAGGGTGCCTCCGGAGCCGTGTTGGGAGCTCATCCTGTCAGGCTGTCGGACTCCAGGGAACGGCCCCTTGAGTGCCTGCCTCGAGAAAGGCCTTGAGTCGCCCTGCAGGAACGGAGCACGCAGCAAGCTCTTGGAGGTCTTAGTCACTGGTGTGCTTTATTGGATCGGTGCTGCCCGTTTCAGGACTCCTAGACGCTTCGGGTGTGCCCCCTTTTCCCTGCGAAAACCCCCGACCCCTGTGGGCATGCTGTGCCACACCAGGGCCCCTAGGCCCTTGAGAGAGGGGCCTACTGTGCATGCCGAGGGAAGGACTACACCCAGCGCTTTTAAAGGGGACGCCTACGATGCCTCGGCACTCCAACAGCATCAGGCACGCCTTGCTAGCCAGTCCCCCGTGCCCTGGAAGGGTTCGACATTGACCTTCTCTCAGCTGCACTGAGGAAAGAGTCTGCTTCGAACGCCTTCTGGCCCCTCGGTTGGAAAGTCACTCTACTCACGGAGAGAGTCAGCTTGCACGGCAGCGGCAACTAAAGCCGAGTTCTTCAGGCAAACACAGCACTGCGGTCTTTTGGAAGAGGCAGGCGCTTAGAGGCCTCACGAGAGCCTGCCTTGGTTGAGGCCGTTTGCTCCACGCAGAACACCCTGCGTCAACAAGTGGATGCAGGGGAGGGCCCACTGTGTACCTGGTGTGGTTTGGGGCCAGCTTACGTTTCCTGCCTGTCTGGCTTGCAATGCGGGCCTGAAGGCACAGGCCGCCTTCCCCACTGTGAAAGTTCCCTTGGTCGGGCCTTGAACTCCACCATGAGACCACCCCTCGGGACGGGCCTCTCGTCACGGTAGGCATGGCTCTGGGAAGCAAATGAGTTCTCTCTCGGAAAACAGGGTGCGTCCAGGGCCCGCTCGGGAGCTCATGCTGCGATGCTCTAATACCTACCTGGAGACCGAACGTCAGCCCCTCGCCTCGAGGAAAGTCGCTTTATTGCCCTGCTGAAGCGGGGGCATGCAGCCCTTTCCAAGAGGCCTTCGTCGCGCCTCTCTTTTCTTCTCTTCTTGGTTAGTGCGCCGCCCGGGAAACCCAGGACCCTCGCGTTCGCACCCTAGTCCCTGCAAGGCCCCTGAATACCGGCAGGCTCCACTGGCCTGCTCAGCGGCATCCAGGCCCGGAAAGCCCTTCCCAGTCTCTCTGTGTATGCCGGGTGTCGGGCAACGCACTGCACACCCCCTGGAGGGAGCTAGATGTCCTCAGCACTGCACCAGCTACAGGGAACCTCTTTCCTCACGTCCTACTTGTCAAGGAACTCGGCCTCATTGCCCTTGTCGGAGCTGCACTTAGGAAAAGAATCTGCTTCGCAGGCCTTCTAGGAACCCTTAGCCGAGGGCAACCATACTTAGGGGAGAAAGTCAGCTTGCGTTCCTGCTGCCGCTGAAGTACAGTGCTTCCTCTTACCCGGCAGGCCTGTGGTAGAGGCTGAGCCCCGATAGAGGCTACCTAGAGGTTTCCTTGGATGCGGGAGTTGGCTACATGCGGAACACCCCGTGAAGAAAAGTGGACTCAGGGGAGGAGCGAGTGTGTAGCTAGTGTCCCTGTGCACTTGCTAGAAAGCACAGGGAGGGGAACTACGTGTCGACTGGAAGCGGGGGTCTGAGGGCAGAAGCCTTGTGTTCCCGTTTTGAAAGCTCCATTCCTGCTGCCTTGAAGCTACCCGAATAACCCCGTTTTGGGACGGGCCTCTCGGCACTGGAGGCAGGGCTCGGGAACGAGAAGGCATTTTCTCTGAATAATCAGGGTGCTTCCGGAGCCGTGTTGGGAGCTCATCCTGTCAGGCTGTCGGACTCCAGGGAACGGCCCCTTGAGGGCCTGCCTCGAGAAAGGCCTTGAGTCGCCCTGCAGGAACGGAGCACACAGCAAGCTCTTGGAGGTCTTAGTCACTGGTGTGCTTTATTGGATCGGTGCTGCCCGTTTCAGGACTCCTAGACGCTTCGGGTGTGCCCCCTTTTCCCTGCGAAAACCCCCGGCCCCTGTGGGCATGCTGTGCCACACCCAGGCCCCTAGGCCCTTGAGAGAGGGGCCTACTGTGCATGCCGAGGGAAGGACTACACCCAGCGCTTTTAAAGGGGACGCCTACGATGCCTCGGCACTCCAACAGCATCAGGCACGCCTTGCTAGCCAGTCCCCCGTGCCCTGGAAGGGTTCGACATTGACCTTCTCTCAGCTGCACTGAGGAAAGAGTCTGCTTCGAACGCCTTCTGGCCCCTCGGTTGGAAAGTCACTCTACTCACGGAGAGAGTCAGCTTGCACGGCAGCGGCAACTAAAGCCGAGTTCTTCAGGCAAACACAGCACTGCGGTCTTTTGGAAGAGGCAGGCGCTTAGAGGCCTCACGAGAGCCTGCCTTGGTTGAGGCCGTTTGCTCCACGCAGAACACCCTGCGTCAACAAGTGGATGCAGGGCAGGGCCCACTGTGTACCTGGTGTGGTTTGGGGCCAGCTTACGTTTCCTGCCTGTCTGGCTTGCAATGCGGGCCTGAAGGCACAGGCCGCCTTCCCCACTGTGAAAGTTCCCTTGGTCGGGCCTTGAACTCCACCATGAGACCACCCCTCGGGACGGGCCTCTCGTCACGGTAGGCATGGCTCTGGGAAGCAAATGAGTTCTCTCTCGGAAAACAGGGTGCGTCCAGGGCCCGCTCGGGAGCTCATGCTGCGATGCTCTAATACCTACCTGGAGACCGAACGTCAGCCCCTCGCCTCGAGGAAAGTCGCTTTATTGCCCTGCTGAAGCGGGGGCATGCAGCCCTTTCCAAGAGGCCTTCGTCGCGCCTCTCTTTTCTTCTCTTCTTGGTTAGTGCGCCGCCCGGGAAACCCAGGACCCTCGCGTTCGCACCCTAGTCCCTGCAAGGCCCCTGAATACCGGCAGGCTCCACTGGCCTGCTCGGCGGCATCCAGGCCCGGAAAGCCCTTCCCAGTCTCTCTGTGTATGCCGGGTGTCGGGCAACGCACTGCACACCCCCTGGAGGGAGCTAGATGTCCTCAGCACTGCACCAGCTACAGGGAACCTCTTCCCTCACGTCCTACTTGTCAAGGAACTCGGCCTCATTGCCCTTGTCGGAGCTGCACTTAGGAAAAGAATCTGCTTCGCAGGCCTTCTAGGAACCCTTAGCCGAGGGCAACCATACTTAGGGGAGAAAGTCAGCTTGCGTTCCTGCTGCCGCTGAAGTACAGTGCTTCCTCTTACCCGGCAGGCCTGTGGTAGAGGCTGAGCCCTGATAGAGGCTACCTAGAGGTTTCCTTGGATGCGGGAGTTGGCTACATGCGGAACACCCCGTGAAGAAAAGTGGACTCAGGGGAGGAGCGAGTGTGTAGCTAGTGTCCCTGTGCACTTGCTAGAAAGCACAGGGAGGGGAACTACGTGTCGACTGGAAGCGGGGGTCTGAGGGCAGAAGCCTTGTGTTCCCGTTTTGAAAGCTCCATTCCTGCTGCCTTGAAGCTACCCGAATAACCCCGTTTTGGGACGGGCCTCTCGGCACTGGAGGCAGGGCTCGGGAACGAGAAGGCATTTTCTCTGAATAATCAGGGTGCTTCCGGAGCCGTGTTGGGAGCTCATCCTGTTAGGCTGTCGGACTACAGGGAACGGCCCCTTGAGGGCCTGCCTCGAGAAAGGCCTTGAGTCGCCCTGCAGGAACGGAGCACACAGCAAGCTCTTGGAGGTCTTAGTCACTGGTGTGCTTTATTGGATCGGTGCTGCCCGTTTCAGGACTCCTAGACGCTTCGGGTGTGCCCCCTTTTCCCTGCGAAAACCCCCGACCCCTGGGGGCATGCTGTGCCACACCCAGGCCCCTAGGCCCTTGAGAGAGGGGCCTACTGTGCATGCCGAGGGAAGGACTACACCCAGCGCTTTTAAAGGGGACGCCTACGATGCCTCGGCACTCCAACAGCATCAGGCACGCCTTGCTAGCCAGTCCCCCGTGCCCTGGAAGGGTTCGACATTGACCTTCTCTCAGCTGCACTGAGGAAAGAGTCTGCTTCGAACGCCTTCTGGCCCCTCGGTTGGAAAGTCACTCTACTCACGGAGAGAGTCAGCTTGCACGGCAGCGGCAACTAAAGCCGAGTTCTTCAGGCAAACACAGCACTGCGGTCTTTTGGAAGAGGCAGGCGCTTAGAGGCCTCACGAGAGCCTGCCTTGGTTGAGGCCGTTTGCTCCACGCAGAACACCCTGCGTCAACAAGTGGATGCAGGGGAGGGCCCACTGTGTACCTGGTGTGGTTTGGGGCCAGCTTACGTTTCCTGCCTGTCTGGCTTGCAATGCGGGCCTGAAGGCACAGGCCGCCTTCCCCACTGTGAAAGTTCCCTTGGTCGGGCCTTGAACTCCACCATGAGACCACCCCTCGGGACGGGCCTCTCGTCACGGTAGGCATGGCTCTGGGAAGCAAATGAGTTCTCTCTCGGAAAACAGGGTGCGTCCAGGGCCCGCTCGGGAGCTCATGCTGCGATGCTCTAATACCTACCTGGAGACCGAACGTCAGCCCCTCGCCTCGAGGAAAGTCGCTTTATTGCCCTGCTGAAGCGGGGGCATGCAGCCCTTTCCAAGAGGCCTTCGTCGCGCCTCTCTTTTCTTCTCTTCTTGGTTAGTGCGCCGCCCGGGAAACCCAGGACCCTCGCGTTCGCACCCTAGTCCCTGCAAGGCCCCTGAATACCGGCAGGCTCCACTGGCCTGCTCGGCGGCATCCAGGCCCGGAAAGCCCTTCCCAGTCTCTCTGTGTATGCCGGGTGTCGGGCAACGCACTGCACACCCCCTGGAGGGAGCTAGATGTCCTCAGCACTGCACCAGCTACAGGGAACCTCTTCCCTCACGTCCTACTTGTCAAGGAACTCGGCCTCATTGCCCTTGTCGGAGCTGCACTTAGGAAAAGAATCTGCTTCGCAGGCCTTCTAGGAACCCTTAGCCGAGGGCAACCATACTTAGGGGAGAAAGTCAGCTTGCGTTCCTGCTGCCGCTGAAGTACAGTGCTTCCTCTTACCCGGCAGGCCTGTGGTAGAGGCTGAGCCCCGATAGAGGCTACCTAGAGGTTTCCTTGGATGCGGGAGTTGGCTACATGCGGAACCCCCCGTGAAGAAAAGTGGACTCAGGGGAGGAGCGAGTGTGTAGCTAGTGTCCCTGTGCACTTGCTAGAAAGCACAGGGAGGGGAACTACGTGTCGACTGGAAGCGGGGGGCTGAGGGCAGAAGCCTTGTGTTCCCGTTTTGAAAGCTCCATTCCTGCTGCCTTGAAGCTACCCGAATAACCCCGTTTTGGGACGGGCCTCTCGGCACTGGAGGCAGGGCTCGGGAACGAGAAGGCATTTTCTCTGAATAATCAGGGTGCCTCCGGAGCCGTGTTGGGAGCTCATCCTGTCAGGCTGTCGGACTCCAGGGAACGGCCCCTTGAGTGCCTGCCTCGAGAAAGGCCTTGAGTCGCCCTGCAGGAACGGAGCACGCAGCAAGCTCTTGGAGGTCTTAGTCACTGGTGTGCTTTATTGGATCGGTGCTGCCCGTTTCAGGACTCCTAGACGCTTCGGGTGTGCCCCCTTTTCCCTGCGAAAACCCCCGACCCCTGTGGGCATGCTGTGCCACACCAGGGCCCCTAGGCCCTTGAGAGAGGGGCCTACTGTGCATGCCGAGGGAAGGACTACACCCAGCGCTTTTAAAGGGGACGCCTACGATGCCTCGGCACTCCAACAGCATCAGGCACGCCTTGCTAGCCAGTCCCCCGTGCCCTGGAAGGGTTCGACATTGACCTTCTCTCAGCTGCACTGAGGAAAGAGTCTGCTTCGAACGCCTTCTGGCCCCTCGGTTGGAAAGTCACTCTACTCACGGAGAGAGTCAGCTTGCACGGCAGCGGCAACTAAAGCCGAGTTCTTCAGGCAAACACAGCACTGCGGTCTTTTGGAAGAGGCAGGCGCTTAGAGGCCTCACGAGAGCCTGCCTTGGTTGAGGCCGTTTGCTCCACGCAGAACACCCTGCGTCAACAAGTGGATGCAGGGGAGGGCCCACTGTGTACCTGGTGTGGTTTGGGGCCAGCTTACGTTTCCTGCCTGTCTGGCTTGCAATGCGGGCCTGAAGGCACAGGCCGCCTTCCCCACTGTGAAAGTTCCCTTGGTCGGGCCTTGAACTCCACCATGAGACCACCCCTCGGGACGGGCCTCTCGTCACGGTAGGCATGGCTCTGGGAAGCAAATGAGTTCTCTCTCGGAAAACAGGGTGCGTCCAGGGCCCGCTCGGGAGCTCATGCTGCGATGCTCTAATACCTACCTGGAGACCGAACGTCAGCCCCTCGCCTCGAGGAAAGTCGCTTTATTGCCCTGCTGAAGCGGGGGCATGCAGCCCTTTCCAAGAGGCCTTCGTCGCGCCTCTCTTTTCTTCTCTTCTTGGTTAGTGCGCCGCCCGGGAAACCCAGGACCCTCGCGTTCGCACCCTAGTCCCTGCAAGGCCCCTGAATACCGGCAGGCTCCACTGGCCTGCTCGGCGGCATCCAGGCCCGGAAAGCCCTTCCCAGTCTCTCTGTGTATGCCGGGTGTCGGGCAACGCACTGCACACCCCCTGGAGGGAGCTAGATGTCCTCAGCACTGCACCAGCTACAGGGAACCTCTTTCCTCACGTCCTACTTGTCAAGGAACTCGGCCTCATTGCCCTTGTCGGAGCTGCACTTAGGAAAAGAATCTGCTTCGCAGGCCTTCTAGGAACCCTTAGCCGAGGGCAACCATACTTAGGGGAGAAAGTCAGCTTGCGTTCCTGCTGCCGCTGAAGTACAGTGCTTCCTCTTACCCGGCAGGCCTGTGGTAGAGGCTGAGCCCCGATAGAGGCTACCTAGAGGTTTCCTTGGATGCGGGAGTTGGCTACATGCGGAACCCCCCGTGAAGAAAAGTGGACTCAGGGGAGGAGCGAGTGTGTAGCTAGTGTCCCTGTGCACTTGCTAGAAAGCACAGGGAGGGGAACTACGTGTCGACTGGAAGCGGGGGTCTGAGGGCAGAAGCCTTGTGTTCCCGTTTTGAAAGCTCCATTCCTGCTGCCTTGAAGCTACCCGAATAACCCCGTTTTGGGACGGGCCTCTCGGCACTGGAGGCAGGGCTCGGGAACGAGAAGGCATTTTCTCTGAATAATCAGGGTGCTTCCGGAGCCGTGTTGGGAGCTCATCCTGTCAGGCTGTCGGACTCCAGGGAACGGCCCCTTGAGGGCCTGCCTCGAGAAAGGCCTTGAGTCGCCCTGCAGGAACGGAGCACACAGCAAGCTCTTGGAGGTCTTAGTCACTGGTGTGCTTTATTGGATCGGTGCTGCCCGTTTCAGGACTCCTAGACGCTTCGGGTGTGCCCCCTTTTCCCTGCGAAAACCCCCGGCCCCTGTGGGCATGCTGTGCCACACCCAGGCCCCTAGGCCCTTGAGAGAGGGGCCTACTGTGCATGCCGAGGGAAGGACTACACCCAGCGCTTTTAAAGGGGACGCCTACGATGCCTCGGCACTCCAACAGCATCAGGCACGCCTTGCTAGCCAGTCCCCCGTGCCCTGGAAGGGTTCGACATTGACCTTCTCTCAGCTGCACTGAGGAAAGAGTCTGCTTCGAACGCCTTCTGGCCCCTCGGTTGGAAAGTCACTCTACTCACGGAGAGAGTCAGCTTGCACGGCAGCGGCAACTAAAGCCGAGTTCTTCAGGCAAACACAGCACTGCGGTCTTTTGGAAGAGGCAGGCGCTTAGAGGCCTCACGAGAGCCTGCCTTGGTTGAGGCCGTTTGCTCCACGCAGAACACCCTGCGTCAACAAGTGGATGCAGGGGAGGGCCCACTGTGTACCTGGTGTGGTTTGGGGCCAGCTTACGTTTCCTGCCTGTCTGGCTTGCAATGCGGGCCTGAAGGCACAGGCCGCCTTCCCCACTGTGAAAGTTCCCTTGGTCGGGCCTTGAACTCCACCATGAGACCACCCCTCGGGACGGGCCTCTCGTCACGGTAGGCATGGCTCTGGGAAGCAAATGAGTTCTCTCTCGGAAAACAGGGTGCGTCCAGGGCCCGCTCGGGAGCTCATGCTGCGATGCTCTAATACCTACCTGGAGACCGAACGTCAGCCCCTCGCCTCGAGGAAAGTCGCTTTATTGCCCTGCTGAAGCGGGGGCATGCAGCCCTTTCCAAGAGGCCTTCGTCGCGCCTCTCTTTTCTTCTCTTCTTGGTTAGTGCGCCGCCCGGGAAACCCAGGACCCTCGCGTTCGCACCCTAGTCCCTGCAAGGCCCCTGAATACCGGCAGGCTCCACTGGCCTGCTCGGCGGCATCCAGGCCCGGAAAGCCCTTCCCAGTCTCTCTGTGTATGCCGGGTGTCGGGCAACGCACTGCACACCCCCTGGAGGGAGCTAGATGTCCTCAGCACTGCACCAGCTACAGGGAACCTCTTCCCTCACGTCCTACTTGTCAAGGAACTCGGCCTCATTGCCCTTGTCGGAGCTGCACTTAGGAAAAGAATCTGCTTCGCAGGCCTTCTAGGAACCCTTAGCCGAGGGCAACCATACTTAGGGGAGAAAGTCAGCTTGCGTTCCTGCTGCCGCTGAAGTACAGTGCTTCCTCTTACCCGGCAGGCCTGTGGTAGAGGCTGAGCCCCGATAGAGGCTACCTAGAGGTTTCCTTGGATGCGGGAGTTGGCTACATGCGGAACCCCCCGTGAAGAAAAGTGGACTCAGGGGAGGAGCGAGTGTGTAGCTAGTGTCCCTGTGCACTTGCTAGAAAGCACAGGGAGGGGAACTACGTGTCGACTGGAAGCGGGGGGCTGAGGGCAGAAGCCTTGTGTTCCCGTTTTGAAAGCTCCATTCCTGCTGCCTTGAAGCTACCCGAATAACCCCGTTTTGGGACGGGCCTCTCGGCACTGGAGGCAGGGCTCGGGAACGAGAAGGCATTTTCTCTGAATAATCAGGGTGCCTCCGGAGCCGTGTTGGGAGCTCATCCTGTCAGGCTGTCGGACTCCAGGGAACGGCCCCTTGAGTGCCTGCCTCGAGAAAGGCCTTGAGTCGCCCTGCAGGAACGGAGCACGCAGCAAGCTCTTGGAGGTCTTAGTCACTGGTGTGCTTTATTGGATCGGTGCTGCCCGTTTCAGGACTCCTAGACGCTTCGGGTGTGCCCCCTTTTCCCTGCGAAAACCCCCGACCCCTGTGGGCATGCTGTGCCACACCAGGGCCCCTAGGCCCTTGAGAGAGGGGCCTACTGTGCATGCCGAGGGAAGGACTACACCCAGCGCTTTTAAAGGGGATGCCTACGATGCCTCGGCACTCCAACAGCATCAGGCACGCCTTGCTAGCCAGTCCCCCGTGCCCTGGAAGGGTTCGACATTGACCTTCTCTCAGCTGCACTGAGGAAAGAGTCTGCTTCGAACGCCTTCTGGCCCCTCGGTTGGAAAGTCACTCTACTCACGGAGAGAGTCAGCTTGCACGGCAGCGGCAACTAAAGCCGAGTTCTTCAGGCAAACACAGCACTGCGGTCTTTTGGAAGAGGCAGGCGCTTAGAGGCCTCACGAGAGCCTGCCTTGGTTGAGGCCGTTTGCTCCACGCAGAACACCCTGCGTCAACAAGTGGATGCAGGGGAGGGCCCACTGTGTACCTGGTGTGGTTTGGGGCCAGCTTACGTTTCCTGCCTGTCTGGCTTGCAATGCGGGCCTGAAGGCACAGGCCGCCTTCCCCACTGTGAAAGTTCCCTTGGTCGGGCCTTGAACTCCACCATGAGACCACCCCTCGGGACGGGCCTCTCGTCACGGTAGGCATGGCTCTGGGAAGCAAATGAGTTCTCTCTCGGAAAACAGGGTGCGTCCAGGGCCCGCTCGGGAGCTCATGCTGCGATGCTCTAATACCTACCTGGAGACCGAACGTCAGCCCCTCGCCTCGAGGAAAGTCGCTTTATTGCCCTGCTGAAGCGGGGGCATGCAGCCCTTTCCAAGAGGCCTTCGTCGCGCCTCTCTTTTCTTCTCTTCTTGGTTAGTGCGCCGCCCGGGAAACCCAGGACCCTCGCGTTCGCACCCTAGTCCCTGCAAGGCCCCTGAATACCGGCAGGCTCCACTGGCCTGCTCAGCGGCATCCAGGCCCGGAAAGCCCTTCCCAGTCTCTCTGTGTATGCCGGGTGTCGGGCAACGCACTGCACACCCCCTGGAGGGAGCTAGATGTCCTCAGCACTGCACCAGCTACAGGGAACCTCTTTCCTCACGTCCTACTTGTCAAGGAACTCGGCCTCATTGCCCTTGTCGGAGCTGCACTTAGGAAAAGAATCTGCTTCGCAGGCCTTCTAGGAACCCTTAGCCGAGGGCAACCATACTTAGGGGAGAAAGTCAGCTTGCGTTCCTGCTGCCGCTGAAGTACAGTGCTTCCTCTTACCCGGCAGGCCTGTGGTAGAGGCTGAGCCCCGATAGAGGCTACCTAGAGGTTTCCTTGGATGCGGGAGTTGGCTACATGCGGAACACCCCGTGAAGAAAAGTGGACTCAGGGGAGGAGCGAGTGTGTAGCTAGTGTCCCTGTGCACTTGCTAGAAAGCACAGGGAGGGGAACTACGTGTCGACTGGAAGCGGGGGTCTGAGGGCAGAAGCCTTGTGTTCCCGTTTTGAAAGCTCCATTCCTGCTGCCTTGAAGCTACCCGAATAACCCCGTTTTGGGACGGGCCTCTCGGCACTGGAGGCAGGGCTCGGGAACGAGAAGGCATTTTCTCTGAATAATCAGGGTGCTTCCGGAGCCGTGTTGGGAGCTCATCCTGTCAGGCTGTCGGACTCCAGGGAACGGCCCCTTGAGGGCCTGCCTCGAGAAAGGCCTTGAGTCGCCCTGCAGGAACGGAGCACACAGCAAGCTCTTGGAGGTCTTAGTCACTGGTGTGCTTTATTGGATCGGTGCTGCCCGTTTCAGGACTCCTAGACGCTTCGGGTGTGCCCCCTTTTCCCTGCGAAAACCCCCGGCCCCTGTGGGCATGCTGTGCCACACCCAGGCCCCTAGGCCCTTGAGAGAGGGGCCTACTGTGCATGCCGAGGGAAGGACTACACCCAGCGCTTTTAAAGGGGACGCCTACGATGCCTCGGCACTCCAACAGCATCAGGCACGCCTTGCTAGCCAGTCCCCCGTGCCCTGGAAGGGTTCGACATTGACCTTCTCTCAGCTGCACTGAGGAAAGAGTCTGCTTCGAACGCCTTCTGGCCCCTCGGTTGGAAAGTCACTCTACTCACGGAGAGAGTCAGCTTGCACGGCAGCGGCAACTAAAGCCGAGTTCTTCAGGCAAACACAGCACTGCGGTCTTTTGGAAGAGGCAGGCGCTTAGAGGCCTCACGAGAGCCTGCCTTGGTTGAGGCCGTTTGCTCCACGCAGAACACCCTGCGTCAACAAGTGGATGCAGGGCAGGGCCCACTGTGTACCTGGTGTGGTTTGGGGCCAGCTTACGTTTCCTGCCTGTCTGGCTTGCAATGCGGGCCTGAAGGCACAGGCCGCCTTCCCCACTGTGAAAGTTCCCTTGGTCGGGCCTTGAACTCCACCATGAGACCACCCCTCGGGACGGGCCTCTCGTCACGGTAGGCATGGCTCTGGGAAGCAAATGAGTTCTCTCTCGGAAAACAGGGTGCGTCCAGGGCCCGCTCGGGAGCTCATGCTGCGATGCTCTAATACCTACCTGGAGACCGAACGTCAGCCCCTCGCCTCGAGGAAAGTCGCTTTATTGCCCTGCTGAAGCGGGGGCATGCAGCCCTTTCCAAGAGGCCTTCGTCGCGCCTCTCTTTTCTTCTCTTCTTGGTTAGTGCGCCGCCCGGGAAACCCAGGACCCTCGCGTTCGCACCCTAGTCCCTGCAAGGCCCCTGAATACCGGCAGGCTCCACTGGCCTGCTCGGCGGCATCCAGGCCCGGAAAGCCCTTCCCAGTCTCTCTGTGTATGCCGGGTGTCGGGCAACGCACTGCACACCCCCTGGAGGGAGCTAGATGTCCTCAGCACTGCACCAGCTACAGGGAACCTCTTCCCTCACGTCCTACTTGTCAAGGAACTCGGCCTCATTGCCCTTGTCGGAGCTGCACTTAGGAAAAGAATCTGCTTCGCAGGCCTTCTAGGAACCCTTAGCCGAGGGCAACCATACTTAGGGGAGAAAGTCAGCTTGCGTTCCTGCTGCCGCTGAAGTACAGTGCTTCCTCTTACCCGGCAGGCCTGTGGTAGAGGCTGAGCCCCGATAGAGGCTACCTAGAGGTTTCCTTGGATGCGGGAGTTGGCTACATGCGGAACACCCCGTGAAGAAAAGTGGACTCAGGGGAGGAGCGAGTGTGTAGCTAGTGTCCCTGTGCACTTGCTAGAAAGCACAGGGAGGGGAACTACGTGTCGACTGGAAGCGGGGGTCTGAGGGCAGAAGCCTTGTGTTCCCGTTTTGAAAGCTCCATTCCTGCTGCCTTGAAGCTACCCGAATAACCCCGTTTTGGGACGGGCCTCTCGGCACTGGAGGCAGGGCTCGGGAACGAGAAGGCATTTTCTCTGAATAATCAGGGTGCCTCCGGAGCCGTGTTGGGAGCTCATCCTGTCAGGCTGTCGGACTCCAGGGAACGGCCCCTTGAGGGCCTGCCTCGAGAAAGGCCTTGAGTCGCCCTGCAGGAACGGAGCACACAGCAAGCTCTTGGAGGTCTTAGTCACTGGTGTGCTTTATTGGATCGGTGCTGCCCGTTTCAGGACTCCTAGACGCTTCGGGTGTGCCCCCTTTTCCCTGCGAAAACCCCCGGCCCCTGTGGGCATGCTGTGCCACACCCAGGCCCCTAGGCCCTTGAGAGAGGGGCCTACTGTGCATGCCGAGGGAAGGACTACACCCAGCGCTTTTAAAGGGGACGCCTACGATGCCTCGGCACTCCAACAGCATCAGGCACGCCTTGCTAGCCAGTCCCCCGTGCCCTGGAAGGGTTCGACATTGACCTTCTCTCAGCTGCACTGAGGAAAGAGTCTGCTTCGAACGCCTTCTGGCCCCTCGGTTGGAAAGTCACTCTACTCACGGAGAGAGTCAGCTTGCACGGCAGCGGCAACTAAAGCCGAGTTCTTCAGGCAAACACAGCACTGCGGTCTTTTGGAAGAGGCAGGCGCTTAGAGGCCTCACGAGAGCCTGCCTTGGTTGAGGCCGTTTGCTCCACGCAGAACACCCTGCGTCAACAAGTGGATGCAGGGGAGGGCCCACTGTGTACCTGGTGTGGTTTGGGGCCAGCTTACGTTTCCTGCCTGTCTGGCTTGCAATGCGGGCCTGAAGGCACAGGCCGCCTTCCCCACTGTGAAAGTTCCCTTGGTCGGGCCTTGAACTCCACCATGAGACCACCCCTCGGGACGGGCCTCTCGTCACGGTAGGCATGGCTCTGGGAAGCAAATGAGTTCTCTCTCGGAAAACAGGGTGCGTCCAGGGCCCGCTCGGGAGCTCATGCTGCGATGCTCTAATACCTACCTGGAGACCGAACGTCAGCCCCTCGCCTCGAGGAAAGTCGGTTTATTGCCCTGCTGAAGCGGGGGCATGCAGCCCTTTCCAAGAGGCCTTCGTCGCGCCTCTCTTTTCTTCTCTTCTTGGTTAGTGCGCCGCCCGGGAAACCCAGGACCCTCGCGTTCGCACCCTAGTCCCTGCAAGGCCCCTGAATACCGGCAGGCTCCACTGGCCTGCTCGGCGGCATCCAGGCCCGGAAAGCCCTTCCCAGTCTCTCTGTGTATGCCGGGTGTCGGGCAACGCACTGCACACCCCCTGGAGGGAGCTAGATGTCCTCAGCACTGCACCAGCTACAGGGAACCTCTTCCCTCACGTCCTACTTGTCAAGGAACTCGGCCTCATTGCCCTTGTCGGAGCTGCACTTAGGAAAAGAATCTGCTTCGCAGGCCTTCTAGGAACCCTTAGCCGAGGGCAACCATACTTAGGGGAGAAAGTCAGCTTGCGTTCCTGCTGCCGCTGAAGTACAGTGCTTCCTCTTACCCGGCAGGCCTGTGGTAGAGGCTGAGCCCCGATAGAGGCTACCTAGAGGTTTCCTTGGATGCGGGAGTTGGCTACATGCGGAACCCCCCGTGAAGAAAAGTGGACTCAGGGGAGGAGCGAGTGTGTAGCTAGTGTCCCTGTGCACTTGCTAGAAAGCACAGGGAGGGGAACTACGTGTCGACTGGAAGCGGGGGGCTGAGGGCAGAAGCCTTGTGTTCCCGTTTTGAAAGCTCCATTCCTGCTGCCTTGAAGCTACCCGAATAACCCCGTTTTGGGACGGGCCTCTCGGCACTGGAGGCAGGGCTCGGGAACGAGAAGGCATTTTCTCTGAATAATCAGGGTGCCTCCGGAGCCGTGTTGGGAGCTCATCCTGTCAGGCTGTCGGACTCCAGGGAACGGCCCCTTGAGTGCCTGCCTCGAGAAAGGCCTTGAGTCGCCCTGCAGGAACGGAGCACGCAGCAAGCTCTTGGAGGTCTTAGTCACTGGTGTGCTTTATTGGATCGGTGCTGCCCGTTTCAGGACTCCTAGACGCTTCGGGTGTGCCCCCTTTTCCCTGCGAAAACCCCCGGCCCCTGGGGGCATGCTGTGCCACACCCGGGGCCCTAGGCCCTTGAGAGAGGGGCCTACTGTGCATGCCGAGGGAAGGACTACACCCAGCGCTTTTAAAGGGGACGCCTACGATGCCTCGGCACTCCAACAGCATCAGGCACGCCTTGCTAGCCAGTCCCCCGTGCCCTGGAAGGGTTCGACATTGACCTTCTCTCAGCTGCACTGAGGAAAGAGTCTGCTTCGAACGCCTTCTGGCCCCTCGGTTGGAAAGTCACTCTACTCACGGAGAGAGTCAGCTTGCACGGCAGCGGCAACTAAAGCCGAGTTCTTCAGGCAAACACAGCACTGCGGTCTTTTGGAAGAGGCAGGCGCTTAGAGGCCTCACGAGAGCCTGCCTTGGTTGAGGCCGTTTGCTCCACGCAGAACACCCTGCGTCAACAAGTGGATGCAGGGCAGGGCCCACTGTGTACCTGGTGTGGTTTGGGGCCAGCTTACGTTTCCTGCCTGTCTGGCTTGCAATGCGGGCCTGAAGGCACAGGCCGCCTTCCCCACTGTGAAAGTTCCCTTGGTCGGGCCTTGAACTCCACCATGAGACCACCCCTCGGGACGGGCCTCTCGTCACGGTAGGCATGGCTCTGGGAAGCAAATGAGTTCTCTCTCGGAAAACAGGGTGCGTCCAGGGCCCGCTCGGGAGCTCATGCTGCGATGCTCTAATACCTACCTGGAGACCGAACGTCAGCCCCTCGCCTCGAGGAAAGTCGCTTTATTGCCCTGCTGAAGCGGGGGCATGCAGCCCTTTCCAAGAGGCCTTCGTCGCGCCTCTCTTTTCTTCTCTTCTTGGTTAGTGCGCCGCCCGGGAAACCCAGGACCCTCGCGTTCGCACCCTAGTCCCTGCAAGGCCCCTGAATACCGGCAGGCTCCACTGGCCTGCTCGGCGGCATCCAGGCCCGGAAAGCCCTTCCCAGTCTCTCTGTGTATGCCGGGTGTCGGGCAACGCACTGCACACCCCCTGGAGGGAGCTAGATGTCCTCAGCACTGCACCAGCTACAGGGAACCTCTTCCCTCACGTCCTACTTGTCAAGGAACTCGGCCTCATTGCCCTTGTCGGAGCTGCACTTAGGAAAAGAATCTGCTTCGCAGGCCTTCTAGGAACCCTTAGCCGAGGGCAACCATACTTAGGGGAGAAAGTCAGCTTGCGTTCCTGCTGCCGCTGAAGTACAGTGCTTCCTCTTACCCGGCAGGCCTGTGGTAGAGGCTGAGCCCCGATAGAGGCTACCTAGAGGTTTCCTTGGATGCGGGAGTTGGCTACATGCGGAACCCCCCGTGAAGAAAAGTGGACTCAGGGGAGGAGCGAGTGTGTAGCTAGTGTCCCTGTGCACTTGCTAGAAAGCACAGGGAGGGGAACTACGTGTCGACTGGAAGCGGGGGTCTGAGGGCAGAAGCCTTGTGTTCCCGTTTTGAAAGCTCCATTCCTGCTGCCTTGAAGCTACCCGAATAACCCCGTTTTGGGACGGGCCTCTCGGCACTGGAGGCAGGGCTCGGGAACGAGAAGGCATTTTCTCTGAATAATCAGGGTGCTTCCGGAGCCGTGTTGGGAGCTCATCCTGTCAGGCTGTCGGACTCCAGGGAACGGCCCCTTGAGGGCCTGCCTCGAGAAAGGCCTTGAGTCGCCCTGCAGGAACGGAGCACACAGCAAGCTCTTGGAGGTCTTAGTCACTGGTGTGCTTTATTGGATCGGTGCTGCCCGTTTCAGGACTCCTAGACGCTTCGGGTGTGCCCCCTTTTCCCTGCGAAAACCCCCGACCCCTGGGGGCATGCTGTGCCACACCCAGGCCCCTAGGCCCTTGAGAGAGGGGCCTACTGTGCATGCCGAGGGAAGGACTACACCCAGCGCTTTTAAAGGGGACGCCTACGATGCCTCGGCACTCCAACAGCATCAGGCACGCCTTGCTAGCCAGTCCCCCGTGCCCTGGAAGGGTTCGACATTGACCTTCTCTCAGCTGCACTGAGGAAAGAGTCTGCTTCGAACGCCTTCTGGCCCCTCGGTTGGAAAGTCACTCTACTCACGGAGAGAGTCAGCTTGCACGGCAGCGGCAACTAAAGCCGAGTTCTTCAGGCAAACACAGCACTGCGGTCTTTTGGAAGAGGCAGGCGCTTAGAGGCCTCACGAGAGCCTGCCTTGGTTGAGGCCGTTTGCTCCACGCAGAACACCCTGCGTCAACAAGTGGATGCAGGGGAGGGCCCACTGTGTACCTGGTGTGGTTTGGGGCCAGCTTACGTTTCCTGCCTGTCTGGCTTGCAATGCGGGCCTGAAGGCACAGGCCGCCTTCCCCACTGTGAAAGTTCCCTTGGTCGGGCCTTGAACTCCACCATGAGACCACCCCTCGGGACGGGCCTCTCGTCACGGTAGGCATGGCTCTGGGAAGCAAATGAGTTCTCTCTCGGAAAACAGGGTGCGTCCAGGGCCCGCTCGGGAGCTCATGCTGCGATGCTCTAATACCTACCTGGAGACCGAACGTCAGCCCCTCGCCTCGAGGAAAGTCGCTTTATTGCCCTGCTGAAGCGGGGGCATGCAGCCCTTTCCAAGAGGCCTTCGTCGCGCCTCTCTTTTCTTCTCTTCTTGGTTAGTGCGCCGCCCGGGAAACCCAGGACCCTCGCGTTCGCACCCTAGTCCCTGCAAGGCCCCTGAATACCGGCAGGCTCCACTGGCCTGCTCAGCGGCATCCAGGCCCGGAAAGCCCTTCCCAGTCTCTCTGTGTATGCCGGGTGTCGGGCAACGCACTGCACACCCCCTGGAGGGAGCTAGATGTCCTCAGCACTGCACCAGCTACAGGGAACCTCTTCCCTCACGTCCTACTTGTCAAGGAACTCGGCCTCATTGCCCTTGTCGGAGCTGCACTTAGGAAAAGAATCTGCTTCGCAGGCCTTCTAGGAACCCTTAGCCGAGGGCAACCATACTTAGGGGAGAAAGTCAGCTTGCGTTCCTGCTGCCGCTGAAGTACAGTGCTTCCTCTTACCCGGCAGGCCTGTGGTAGAGGCTGAGCCCCGATAGAGGCTACCTAGAGGTTTCCTTGGATGCGGGAGTTGGCTACATGCGGAACCCCCCGTGAAGAAAAGTGGACTCAGGGGAGGAGCGAGTGTGTAGCTAGTGTCCCTGTGCACTTGCTAGAAAGCACAGGGAGGGGAACTACGTGTCGACTGGAAGCGGGGGTCTGAGGGCAGAAGCCTTGTGTTCCCGTTTTGAAAGCTCCATTCCTGCTGCCTTGAAGCTACCCGAATAACCCCGTTTTGGGACGGGCCTCTCGGCACTGGAGGCAGGGCTCGGGAACGAGAAGGCATTTTCTCTGAATAATCAGGGTGCCTCCGGAGCCGTGTTGGGAGCTCATCCTGTCAGGCTGTCGGACTCCAGGGAACGGCCCCTTGAGTGCCTGCCTCGAGAAAGGCCTTGAGTCGCCCTGCAGGAACGGAGCACGCAGCAAGCTCTTGGAGGTCTTAGTCACTGGTGTGCTTTATTGGATCGGTGCTGCGCGTTTCAGGACTCCTAGACGCTTCGGGTGTGCCCCCTTTTCCCTGCGAAAACCCCCGACCCCTGTGGGCATGCTGTGCCACACCAGGGCCCCTAGGCCCTTGAGAGAGGGGCCTACTGTGCATGCCGAGGGAAGGACTACACCCAGCGCTTTTAAAGGGGACGCCTACGATGCCTCGGCACTCCAACAGCATCAGGCACGCCTTGCTAGCCAGTCCCCCGTGCCCTGGAAGGGTTCGACATTGACCTTCTCTCAGCTGCACTGAGGAAAGAGTCTGCTTCGAACGCCTTCTGGCCCCTCGGTTGGAAAGTCACTCTACTCACGGAGAGAGTCAGCTTGCACGGCAGCGGCAACTAAAGCCGAGTTCTTCAGGCAAACACAGCACTGCGGTCTTTTGGAAGAGGCAGGCGCTTAGAGGCCTCACGAGAGCCTGCCTTGGTTGAGGCCGTTTGCTCCACGCAGAACACCCTGCGTCAACAAGTGGATGCAGGGGAGGGCCCACTGTGTACCTGGTGTGGTTTGGGGCCAGCTTACGTTTCCTGCCTGTCTGGCTTGCAATGCGGGCCTGAAGGCACAGGCCGCCTTCCCCACTGTGAAAGTTCCCTTGGTCGGGCCTTGAACTCCACCATGAGACCACCCCTCGGGACGGGCCTCTCGTCACGGTAGGCATGGCTCTGGGAAGCAAATGAGTTCTCTCTCGGAAAACAGGGTGCGTCCAGGGCCCGCTCGGGAGCTCATGCTGCGATGCTCTAATACCTACCTGGAGACCGAACGTCAGCCCCTCGCCTCGAGGAAAGTCGCTTTATTGCCCTGCTGAAGCGGGGGCATGCAGCCCTTTCCAAGAGGCCTTCGTCGCGCCTCTCTTTTCTTCTCTTCTTGGTTAGTGCGCCGCCCGGGAAACCCAGGACCCTCGCGTTCGCACCCTAGTCCCTGCAAGGCCCCTGAATACCGGCAGGCTCCACTGGCCTGCTCGGCGGCATCCAGGCCCGGAAAGCCCTTCCCAGTCTCTCTGTGTATGCCGGGTGTCGGGCAACGCACTGCACACCCCCTGGAGGGAGCTAGATGTCCTCAGCACTGCACCAGCTACAGGGAACCTCTTCCCTCACGTCCTACTTGTCAAGGAACTCGGCCTCATTGCCCTTGTCGGAGCTGCACTTAGGAAAAGAATCTGCTTCGCAGGCCTTCTAGGAACCCTTAGCCGAGGGCAACCATACTTAGGGGAGAAAGTCAGCTTGCGTTCCTGCTGCCGCTGAAGTACAGTGCTTCCTCTTACCCGGCAGGCCTGTGGTAGAGGCTGAGGCCCGATAGAGGCTACCTAGAGGTTTCCTTGGATGCGGGAGTTGGCTACATGCGGAACACCCCGTGAAGAAAAGTGGACTCAGGGGAGGAGCGAGTGTGTAGCTAGTGTCCCTGTGCACTTGCTAGAAAGCACAGGGAGGGGAACTACGTGTCGACTGGAAGCGGGGGTCTGAGGGCAGAAGCCTTGTGTTCCCGTTTTGAAAGCTCCATTCCTGCTGCCTTGAAGCTACCCGAATAACCCCGTTTTGGGACGGGCCTCTCGGCACTGGAGGCAGGGCTCGGGAACGAGAAGGCATTTTCTCTGAATAATCAGGGTGCTTCCGGAGCCGTGTTGGGAGCTCATCCTGTCAGGCTGTCGGACTCCAGGGAACGGCCCCTTGAGGGCCTGCCTCGAGAAAGGCCTTGAGTCGCCCTGCAGGAACGGAGCACACAGCAAGCTCTTGGAGGTCTTAGTCACTGGTGTGCTTTATTGGATCGGTGCTGCCCGTTTCAGGACTCCTAGACGCTTCGGGTGTGCCCCCTTTTCCCTGCGAAAACCCCCGGCCCCTGTGGGCATGCTGTGCCACACCCAGGCCCCTAGGCCCTTGAGAGAGGGGCCTACTGTGCATGCCGAGGGAAGGACTACACCCAGCGCTTTTAAAGGGGACGCCTACGATGCCTCGGCACTCCAACAGCATCAGGCACGCCTTGCTAGCCAGTCCCCCGTGCCCTGGAAGGGTTCGACATTGACCTTCTCTCAGCTGCACTGAGGAAAGAGTCTGCTTCGAACGCCTTCTGGCCCCTCGGTTGGAAAGTCACTCTACTCACGGAGAGAGTCAGCTTGCACGGCAGCGGCAACTAAAGCCGAGTTCTTCAGGCAAACACAGCACTGCGGTCTTTTGGAAGAGGCAGGCGCTTAGAGGCCTCACGAGAGCCTGCCTTGGTTGAGGCCGTTTGCTCCACGCAGAACACCCTGCGTCAACAAGTGGATGCAGGGCAGGGCCCACTGTGTACCTGGTGTGGTTTGGGGCCAGCTTACGTTTCCTGCCTGTCTGGCTTGCAATGCGGGCCTGAAGGCACAGGCCGCCTTCCCCACTGTGAAAGTTCCCTTGGTCGGGCCTTGAACTCCACCATGAGACCACCCCTCGGGACGGGCCTCTCGTCACGGTAGGCATGGCTCTGGGAAGCAAATGAGTTCTCTCTCGGAAAACAGGGTGCGTCCAGGGCCCGCTCGGGAGCTCATGCTGCGATGCTCTAATACCTACCTGGAGACCGAACGTCAGCCCCTCGCCTCGAGGAAAGTCGCTTTATTGCCCTGCTGAAGCGGGGGCATGCAGCCCTTTCCAAGAGGCCTTCGTCGCGCCTCTCTTTTCTTCTCTTCTTGGTTAGTGCGCCGCCCGGGAAACCCAGGACCCTCGCGTTCGCACCCTAGTCCCTGCAAGGCCCCTGAATACCGGCAGGCTCCACTGGCCTGCTCAGCGGCATCCAGGCCCGGAAAGCCCTTCCCAGTCTCTCTGTGTATGCCGGGTGTCGGGCAACGCACTGCACACCCCCTGGAGGGAGCTAGATGTCCTCAGCACTGCACCAGCTACAGGGAACCTCTTCCCTCACGTCCTACTTGTCAAGGAACTCGGCCTCATTGCCCTTGTCGGAGCTGCACTTAGGAAAAGAATCTGCTTCGCAGGCCTTCTAGGAACCCTTAGCCGAGGGCAACCATACTTAGGGGAGAAAGTCAGCTTGCGTTCCTGCTGCCGCTGAAGTACAGTGCTTCCTCTTACCCGGCAGGCCTGTGGTAGAGGCTGAGCCCCGATAGAGGCTACCTAGAGGTTTCCTTGGATGCGGGAGTTGGCTACATGCGGAACCCCCCGTGAAGAAAAGTGGACTCAGGGGAGGAGCGAGTGTGTAGCTAGTGTCCCTGTGCACTTGCTAGAAAGCACAGGGAGGGGAACTACGTGTCGACTGGAAGCGGGGGGCTGAGGGCAGAAGCCTTGTGTTCCCGTTTTGAAAGCTCCATTCCTGCTGCCTTGAAGCTACCCGAATAACCCCGTTTTGGGACGGGCCTCTCGGCACTGGAGGCAGGGCTCGGGAACGAGAAGGCATTTTCTCTGAATAATCAGGGTGCCTCCGGAGCCGTGTTGGGAGCTCATCCTGTCAGGCTGTCGCACTCCAGGGAACGGCCCCTTGAGTGCCTGCCTCGAGAAAGGCCTTGAGTCGCCCTGCAGGAACGGAGCACGCAGCAAGCTCTTGGAGGTCTTAGTCACTGGTGTGCTTTATTGGATCGGTGCTGCCCGTTTCAGGACTCCTAGACGCTTCGGGTGTGCCCCCTTTTCCCTGCGAAAACCCCCGACCCCTGTGGGCATGCTGTGCCACACCAGGGCCCCTAGGCCCTTGAGAGAGGGGCCTACTGTGCATGCCGAGGGAAGGACTACACCCAGCGCTTTTAAAGGGGACGCCTACGATGCCTCGGCACTCCAACAGCATCAGGCACGCCTTGCTAGCCAGTCCCCCGTGCCCTGGAAGGGTTCGACATTGACCTTCTCTCAGCTGCACTGAGGAAAGAGTCTGCTTCGAACGCCTTCTGGCCCCTCGGTTGGAAAGTCACTCTACTCACGGAGAGAGTCAGCTTGCACGGCAGCGGCAACTAAAGCCGAGTTCTTCAGGCAAACACAGCACTGCGGTCTTTTGGAAGAGGCAGGCGCTTAGAGGCCTCACGAGAGCCTGCCTTGGTTGAGGCCGTTTGCTCCACGCAGAACACCCTGCGTCAACAAGTGGATGCAGGGGAGGGCCCACTGTGTACCTGGTGTGGTTTGGGGCCAGCTTACGTTTCCTGCCTGTCTGGCTTGCAATGCGGGCCTGAAGGCACAGGCCGCCTTCCCCACTGTGAAAGTTCCCTTGGTCGGGCCTTGAACTCCACCATGAGACCACCCCTCGGGACGGGCCTCTCGTCACGGTAGGCATGGCTCTGGGAAGCAAATGAGTTCTCTCTCGGAAAACAGGGTGCGTCCAGGGCCCGCTCGGGAGCTCATGCTGCGATGCTCTAATACCTACCTGGAGACCGAACGTCAGCCCCTCGCCTCGAGGAAAGTCGCTTTATTGCCCTGCTGAAGCGGGGGCATGCAGCCCTTTCCAAGAGGCCTTCGTCGCGCCTCTCTTTTCTTCTCTTCTTGGTTAGTGCGCCGCCCGGGAAACCCAGGACCCTCGCGTTCGCACCCTAGTCCCTGCAAGGCCCCTGAATACCGGCAGGCTCCACTGGCCTGCTCGGCGGCATCCAGGCCCGGAAAGCCCTTCCCAGTCTCTCTGTGTATGCCGGGTGTCGGGCAACGCACTGCACACCCCCTGGAGGGACCTAGATGTCCTCAGCACTGCACCAGCTACAGGGAACCTCTTCCCTCACGTCCTACTTGTCAAGGAACTCGGCCTCATTGCCCTTGTCGGAGCTGCACTTAGGAAAAGAATCTGCTTCGCAGGCCTTCTAGGAACCCTTAGCCGAGGGCAACCATACTTAGGGGAGAAAGTCAGCTTGCGTTCCTGCTGCCGCTGAAGTACAGTGCTTCCTCTTACCCGGCAGGCCTGTGGTAGAGGCTGAGCCCCGATAGAGGCTACCTAGAGGTTTCCTTGGATGCGGGAGTTGGCTACATGCGGAACACCCCGTGAAGAAAAGTGGACTCAGGGGAGGAGCGAGTGTGTAGCTAGTGTCCCTGTGCACTTGCTAGAAAGCACAGGGAGGGGAACTACGTGTCGACTGGAAGCGGGGGTCTGAGGGCAGAAGCCTTGTGTTCCCGTTTTGAAAGCTCCATTCCTGCTGCCTTGAAGCTACCCGAATAACCCCGTTTTGGGACGGGCCTCTCGGCACTGGAGGCAGGGCTCGGGAACGAGAAGGCATTTTCTCTGAATAATCAGGGTGCCTCCGGAGCCGTGTTGGGAGCTCATCCTGTCAGGCTGTCGGACTCCAGGGAACGGCCCCTTGAGGGCCTGCCTCGAGAAAGGCCTTGAGTCGCCCTGCAGGAACGGAGCACACAGCAAGCTCTTGGAGGTCTTAGTCACTGGTGTGCTTTATTGGATCGGTGCTGCCCGTTTCAGGACTCCTAGACGCTTCGGGTGTGCCCCCTTTTCCCTGCGAAAACCCCCGGCCCCTGTGGGCATGCTGTGCCACACCCAGGCCCCTAGGCCCTTGAGAGAGGGGCCTACTGTGCATGCCGAGGGAAGGACTACACCCAGCGCTTTTAAAGGGGACGCCTACGATGCCTCGGCACTCCAACAGCATCAGGCACGCCTTGCTAGCCAGTCCCCCGTGCCCTGGAAGGGTTCGACATTGACCTTCTCTCAGCTGCACTGAGGAAAGAGTCTGCTTCGAACGCCTTCTGGCCCCTCGGTTGGAAAGTCACTCTACTCACGGAGAGAGTCAGCTTGCACGGCAGCGGCAACTAAAGCCGAGTTCTTCAGGCAAACACAGCACTGCGGTCTTTTGGAAGAGGCAGGCGCTTAGAGGCCTCACGAGAGCCTGCCTTGGTTGAGGCCGTTTGCTCCACGCAGAACACCCTGCGTCAACAAGTGGATGCAGGGCAGGGCCCACTGTGTACCTGGTGTGGTTTGGGGCCAGCTTACGTTTCCTGCCTGTCTGGCTTGCAATGCGGGCCTGAAGGCACAGGCCGCCTTCCCCACTGTGAAAGTTCCCTTGGTCGGGCCTTGAACTCCACCATGAGACCACCCCTCGGGACGGGCCTCTCGTCACGGTAGGCATGGCTCTGGGAAGCAAATGAGTTCTCTCTCGGAAAACAGGGTGCGTCCAGGGCCCGCTCGGGAGCTCATGCTGCGATGCTCTAATACCTACCTGGAGACCGAACGTCAGCCCCTCGCTTCGAGGAAAGTCGCTTTATTGCCCTGCTGAAGCGGGGGCATGCAGCCCTTTCCAAGAGGCCTTCGTCGCGCCTCTCTTTTCTTCTCTTCTTGGTTAGTGCGCCGCCCGGGAAACCCAGGACCCTCGCGTTCGCACCCTATTCCCTGCAAGGCCCCTGAATACCGGCAGGCTCCACTGGCCTGCTCAGCGGCATCCAGGCCCGGAAAGCCCTTCCCAGTCTCTCTGTGTATGCCGGGTGTCGGGCAACGCACTGCACACCCCCTGGAGGGAGCTAGATGTCCTCAGCACTGCACCAGCTACAGGGAACCTCTTCCCTCACGTCCTACTTGTCAAGGAACTCGGCCTCATTGCCCTTGTCGGAGCTGCACTTAGGAAAAGAATCTGCTTCGCAGGCCTTCTAGGAACCCTTAGCCGAGGGCAACCATACTTAGGGGAGAAAGTCAGCTTGCGTTCCTGCTGCCGCTGAAGTACAGTGCTTCCTCTTACCCGGCAGGCCTGTGGTAGAGGCTGAGCCCCGATAGAGGCTACCTAGAGGTTTCCTTGGATGCGGGAGTTGGCTACATGCGGAACACCCCGTGAAGAAAAGTGGACTCAGGGGAGGAGCGAGTGTGTAGCTAGTGTCCCTGTGCACTTGCTAGAAAGCACAGGGAGGGGAACTACGTGTCGACTGGAAGCGGGGGTCTGAGGGCAGAAGCCTTGTGTTCCCGTTTTGAAAGCTCCATTCCTGCTGCCTTGAAGCTACCCGAATAACCCCGTTTTGGGACGGGCCTCTCGGCACTGGAGGCAGGGCTCGGGAACGAGAAGGCATTTTCTCTGAATAATCAGGGTGCTTCCGGAGCCGTGTTGGGAGCTCATCCTGTCAGGCTGTCGGACTCCAGGGAACGGCCCCTTGAGGGCCTGCCTCGAGAAAGGCCTTGAGTCGCCCTGCAGGAACGGAGCACACAGCAAGCTCTTGGAGGTCTTAGTCACTGGTGTGCTTTATTGGATCGGTGCTGCCCGTTTCAGGACTCCTGGACGCTTCGGGTGTGCACCCTTTTCCCTGCGAAAACCCCCGGCCCCTGGGGGCATGCTGTGCCACACCCAGGCCCCTAGGCCCTTGAGAGAGGGGCCTACTGTGCATGCCGAGGGAAGGACTACACCCAGCGCTTTTAAAGGGGACGCCTACGATGCCTCGGCACTCCAACAGCATCAGGCACGCCTTGCTAGCCAGTCCCCCGTGCCCTGGAAGGGTTCGACATTGACCTTCTCTCAGCTGCACTGAGGAAAGAGTCTGCTTCGAACGCCTTCTGGCCCCTCGGTTGGAAAGTCACTCTACTCACGGAGAGAGTCAGCTTGCACGGCAGCGGCAACTAAAGCCGAGTTCTTCAGGCAAACACAGCACTGCGGTCTTTTGGAAGAGGCAGGCGCTTAGAGGCCTCACGAGAGCCTGCCTTGGTTGAGGCCGTTTGCTCCACGCAGAACACCCTGCGTCAACAAGTGGATGCAGGGCAGGGCCCACTGTGTACCTGGTGTGGTTTGGGGCCAGCTTACGTTTCCTGCCTGTCTGGCTTGCAATGCGGGCCTGAAGGCACAGGCCGCCTTCCCCACTGTGAAAGTTCCCTTGGTCGGGCCTTGAACTCCACCATGAGACCACCCCTCGGGACGGGCCTCTCGTCACGGTAGGCATGGCTCTGGGAAGCAAATGAGTTCTCTCTCGGAAAACAGGGTGCGTCCAGGGCCCGCTCGGGAGCTCATGCTGCGATGCTCTAATACCTACCTGGAGACCGAACGTCAGCCCCTCGCCTCGAGGAAAGTCGCTTTATTGCCCTGCTGAAGCGGGGGCATGCAGCCCTTTCCAAGAGGCCTTCGTCGCGCCTCTCTTTTCTTCTCTTCTTGGTTAGTGCGCCGCCCGGGAAACCCAGGACCCTCGCGTTCGCACCCTAGTCCCTGCAAGGCCCCTGAATACCGGCAGGCTCCACTGGCCTGCTCGGCGGCATTCAGGCCCGGAAAGCCCTTCCCAGTCTCTCTGTGTATGCCGGGTGTCGGGCAACGCACTGCACACCCCCTGGAGGGAGCTAGATGTCCTCAGCACTGCACCAGCTACAGGGAACCTCTTCCCTCACGTCCTACTTGTCAAGGAACTCGGCCTCATTGCCCTTGTCGGAGCTGCACTTAGGAAAAGAATCTGCTTCGCAGGCCTTCTAGGAACCCTTAGCCGAGGGCAACCATACTTAGGGGAGAAAGTCAGCTTGCGTTCCTGCTGCCGCTGAAGTACAGTGCTTCCTCTTACCCGGCAGGCCTGTGGTAGAGGCTGAGGCCCGATAGAGGCTACCTAGAGGTTTCCTTGGATGCGGGAGTTGGCTACATGCGGAACCCCCCGTGAAGAAAAGTGGACTCAGGGGAGGAGCGAGTGTGTAGCTAGTGTCCCTGTGCACTTGCTAGAAAGCACAGGGAGGGGAACTACGTGTCGACTGGAAGCGGGGGTCTGAGGGCAGAAGCCTTGTGTTCCCGTTTTGAAAGCTCCATTCCTGCTGCCTTGAAGCTACCCGAATAACCCCGTTTTGGGACGGGCCTCTCGGCACTGGAGGCAGGGCTCGGGAACGAGAAGGCATTTTCTCTGAATAATCAGGGTGCCTCCGGAGCCGTGTTGGGAGCTCATCCTGTCAGGCTGTCGGACTCCAGGGAACGGCCCCTTGAGGGCCTGCCTCGAGAAAGGCCTTGAGTCGCCCTGCAGGAACGGAGCACACAGCAAGCTCTTGGAGGTCTTAGTCACTGGTGTGCTTTATTGGATCGGTGCTGCCCGTTTCAGGACTCCTAGACGCTTCGGGTGTGCCCCCTTTTCCCTGCGAAAACCCCCGGCCCCTGGGGGCATGCTGTGCCACACCCAGGCCCCTAGGCCCTTGAGAGAGGGGCCTACTGTGCATGCCGAGGGAAGGACTACACCCAGCGCTTTTAAAGGGGACGCCTACGATGCCTCGGCACTCCAACAGCATCAGGCACGCCTTGCTAGCCAGTCCCCCGTGCCCTGGAAGGGTTCGACATTGACCTTCTCTCAGCTGCACTGAGGAAAGAGTCTGCTTCGAACGCCTTCTGGCCCCTCGGTTGGAAAGTCACTCTACTCACGGAGAGAGTCAGCTTGCACGGCAGCGGCAACTAAAGCCGAGTTCTTCAGGCAAACACAGCACTGCGGTCTTTTGGAAGAGGCAGGCGCTTAGAGGCCTCACGAGAGCCTGCCTTGGTTGAGGCCGTTTGCTCCACGCAGAACACCCTGCGTCAACAAGTGGATGCAGGGCAGGGCCCACTGTGTACCTGGTGTGGTTTGGGGCCAGCTTACGTTTCCTGCCTGTCTGGCTTGCAATGCGGGCCTGAAGGCACAGGCCGCCTTCCCCACTGTGAAAGTTCCCTTGGTCGGGCCTTGAACTCCACCATGAGACCACCCCTCGGGACGGGCCTCTCGTCACGGTAGGCATGGCTCTGGGAAGCAAATGAGTTCTCTCTCGGAAAACAGGGTGCGTCCAGGGCCCGCTCGGGAGCTCATGCTGCGATGCTCTAATACCTACCTGGAGACCGAACGTCAGCCCCTCGCTTCGAGGAAAGTCGCTTTATTGCCCTGCTGAAGCGGGGGCATGCAGCCCTTTCCAAGAGGCCTTCGTCGCGCCTCTCTTTTCTTCTCTTCTTGGTTAGTGCGCCGCCCGGGAAACCCAGGACCCTCGCGTTCGCACCCTAGTCCCTGCAAGGCCCCTGAATACCGGCAGGCTCCACTGGCCTGCTCGGCGGCATCCAGGCCCGGAAAGCCCTTCCCAGTCTCTCTGTGTATGCCGGGTGTCGGGCAACGCACTGCACACCCCCTGGAGGGAGCTAGATGTCCTCAGCACTGCACCAGCTACAGGGAACCTCTTCCCTCACGTCCTACTTGTCAAGGAACTCGGCCTCATTGCCCTTGTCGGAGCTGCACTTAGGAAAAGAATCTGCTTCGCAGGCCTTCTAGGAACCCTTAGCCGAGGGCAACCATACTTAGGGGAGAAAGTCAGCTTGCGTTCCTGCTGCCGCTGAAGTACAGTGCTTCCTCTTACCCGGCAGGCCTGTGGTAGAGGCTGAGCCCCGATAGAGGCTACCTAGAGGTTTCCTTGGATGCGGGAGTTGGCTACATGCGGAACACCCCGTGAAGAAAAGTGGACTCAGGGGAGGAGCGAGTGTGTAGCTAGTGTCCCTGTGCACTTGCTAGAAAGCACAGGGAGGGGAACTACGTGTCGACTGGAAGCGGGGGGCTGAGGGCAGAAGCCTTGTGTTCCCGTTTTGAAAGCTCCATTCCTGCTGCCTTGAAGCTACCCGAATAACCCCGTTTTGGGACGGGCCTCTCGGCACTGGAGGCAGGGCTCGGGAACGAGAAGGCATTTTCTCTGAATAATCAGGGTGCTTCCGGAGCCGTGTTGGGAGCTCATCCTGTCAGGCTGTCGGACTCCAGGGAACGGCCCCTTGAGGGCCTGCCTCGAGAAAGGCCTTGAGTCGCCCTGCAGGAACGGAGCACACAGCAAGCTCTTGGAGGTCTTAGTCACTGGTGTGCTTTATTGGATCGCTGCTGCCCGTTTCAGGACTCCTGGACGCTTCGGGTGTGCCCCCTTTTCCCTGCGAAAACCCCCGGCCCCTGGGGGCTTGCTGTGCCACACCCAGGCCCCTAGGCCCTTGAGAGAGGGGCCTACTGTGCATGCCGAGGGAAGGACTACACCCAGCGCTTTTAAAGGGGACGCCTACGATGCCTCGGCACTCCAACAGCATCAGGCACGCCTTGCTAGCCAGTCCCCCGTGCCCTGGAAGGGTTCGACATTGACCTTCTCTCAGCTGCACTGAGGAAAGAGTCTGCTTCGAACGCCTTCTGGCCCCTCGGTTGGAAAGTCACTCTACTCACGGAGAGAGTCAGCTTGCACGGCAGCGGCAACTAAAGCCGAGTTCTTCAGGCAAACACAGCACTGCGGTCTTTTGGAAGAGGCAGGCGCTTAGAGGCCTCACGAGAGCCTGCCTTGGTTGAGGCCGTTTGCTCCACGCAGAACACCCTGCGTCAACAAGTGGATGCAGGGGAGGGCCCACTGTGTACCTGGTGTGGTTTGGGGCCAGCTTACGTTTCCTGCCTGTCTGGCTTGCAATGCGGGCCTGAAGGCACAGGCCGCCTTCCCCACTGTGAAAGTTCCCTTGGTCGGGCCTTGAACTCCACCATGAGACCACCCCTCGGGACGGGCCTCTCGTCACGGTAGGCATGGCTCTGGGAAGCAAATGAGTTCTCTCTCGGAAAACAGGGTGCGTCCAGGGCCCGCTCGGGAGCTCATGCTGCGATGCTCTAATACCTACCTGGAGACCGAACGTCAGCCCCTCGCCTCGAGGAAAGTCGCTTTATTGCCCTGCTGAAGCGGGGGCATGCAGCCCTTTCCAAGAGGCCTTCGTCGCGCCTCTCTTTTCTTCTCTTCTTGGTTAGTGCGCCGCCCGGGAAACCCAGGACCCTCGCGTTCGCACCCTAGTCCCTGCAAGGCCCCTGAATACCGGCAGGCTCCACTGGCCTGCTCAGCGGCATCCAGGCCCGGAAAGCCCTTCCCAGTCTCTCTGTGTATGCCGGGTGTCGGGCAACGCACTGCACACCCCCTGGAGGGAGCTAGATGTCCTCAGCACTGCACCAGCTACAGGGAACCTCTTCCCTCACGTCCTACTTGTCAAGGAACTCGGCCTCATTGCCCTTGTCGGAGCTGCACTTAGGAAAAGAATCTGCTTCGCAGGCCTTCTAGGAACCCTTAGCCGAGGGCAACCATACTTAGGGGAGAAAGTCAGCTTGCGTTCCTGCTGCCGCTGAAGTACAGTGCTTCCTCTTACCCGGCAGGCCTGTGGTAGAGGCTGAGCCCCGATAGAGGCTACCTAGAGGTTTCCTTGGATGCGGGAGTTGGCTACATGCGGAACACCCCGTGAAGAAAAGTGGACTCAGGGGAGGAGCGAGTGTGTAGCTAGTGTCCCTGTGCACTTGCTAGAAAGCACAGGGAGGGGAACTACGTGTCGACTGGAAGCGGGGGTCTGAGGGCAGAAGCCTTGTGTTCCCGTTTTGAAAGCTCCATTCCTGCTGCCTTGAAGCTACCCGAATAACCCCGTTTTGGGACGGGCCTCTCGGCACTGGAGGCAGGGCTCGGGAACGAGAAGGCATTTTCTCTGAATAATCAGGGTGCTTCCGGAGCCGTGTTGGGAGCTCATCCTGTCAGGCTGTCGGACTCCAGGGAACGGCCCCTTGAGGGCCTGCCTCGAGAAAGGCCTTGAGTCGCCCTGCAGGAACGGAGCACACAGCAAGCTCTTGGAGGTCTTAGTCACTGGTGTGCTTTATTGGATCGGTGCTGCCCGTTTCAGGACTCCTGGACGCTTCGGGTGTGCACCCTTTTCCCTGCGAAAACCCCCGGCCCCTGGGGGCATGCTGTGCCACACCCAGGCCCCTAGGCCCTTGAGAGAGGGGCCTACTGTGCATGCCGAGGGAAGGACTACACCCAGCGCTTTTAAAGGGGACGCCTACGATGCCTCGGCACTCCAACAGCATCAGGCACGCCTTGCTAGCCAGTCCCCCGTGCCCTGGAAGGGTTCGACATTGACCTTCTCTCAGCTGCACTGAGGAAAGAGTCTGCTTCGAACGCCTTCTGGCCCCTCGGTTGGAAAGTCACTCTACTCACGGAGAGAGTCAGCTTGCACGGCAGCGGCAACTAAAGCCGAGTTCTTCAGGCAAACACAGCACTGCGGTCTTTTGGAAGAGGCAGGCGCTTAGAGGCCTCACGAGAGCCTGCCTTGGTTGAGGCCGTTTGCTCCACGCAGAACACCCTGCGTCAACAAGTGGATGCAGGGGAGGGCCCACTGTGTACCTGGTGTGGTTTGGGGCCAGCTTACGTTTCCTGCCTGTCTGGCTTGCAATGCGGGCCTGAAGGCACAGGCCGCCTTCCCCACTGTGAAAGTTCCCTTGGTCGGGCCTTGAACTCCACCATGAGACCACCCCTCGGGACGGGCCTCTCGTCACGGTAGGCATGGCTCTGGGAAGCAAATGAGTTCTCTCTCGGAAAACAGGGTGCGTCCAGGGCCCGCTCGGGAGCTCATGCTGCGATGCTCTAATACCTACCTGGAGACCGAACGTCAGCCCCTCGCCTCGAGGAAAGTCGCTTTATTGCCCTGCTGAAGCGGGGGCATGCAGCCCTTTCCAAGAGGCCTTCGTCGCGCCTCTCTTTTCTTCTCTTCTTGGTTAGTGCGCCGCCCGGGAAACCCAGGACCCTCGCGTTCGCACCCTAGTCCCTGCAAGGCCCCTGAATACCGGCAGGCTCCACTGGCCTGCTCGGCGGCATCCAGGCCCGGAAAGCCCTTCCCAGTCTCTCTGTGTATGCCGGGTGTCGGGCAACGCACTGCACACCCCCTGGAGGGAGCTAGATGTCCTCAGCACTGCACCAGCTACAGGGAACCTCTTCCCTCACGTCCTACTTGTCAAGGAACTCGGCCTCATTGCCCTTGTCGGAGCTGCACTTAGGAAAAGAATCTGCTTCGCAGGCCTTCTAGGAACCCTTAGCCGAGGGCAACCATACTTAGGGGAGAAAGTCAGCTTGCGTTCCTGCTGCCGCTGAAGTACAGTGCTTCCTCTTACCCGGCAGGCCTGTGGTAGAGGCTGAGCCCCGATAGAGGCTACCTAGAGGTTTCCTTGGATGCGGGAGTTGGCTACATGCGGAACCCCCCGTGAAGAAAAGTGGACTCAGGGGAGGAGCGAGTGTGTAGCTAGTGTCCCTGTGCACTTGCTAGAAAGCACAGGGAGGGGAACTACGTGTCGACTGGAAGCGGGGGTCTGAGGGCAGAAGCCTTGTGTTCCCGTTTTGAAAGCTCCATTCCTGCTGCCTTGAAGCTACCCGAATAACCCCGTTTTGGGACGGGCCTCTCGGCACTGGAGGCAGGGCTCGGGAACGAGAAGGCATTTTCTCTGAATAATCAGGGTGCTTCCGGAGCCGTGTTGGGAGCTCATCCTGTCAGGCTGTCGGACTCCAGGGAACGGCCCCTTGAGGGCCTGCCTCGAGAAAGGCCTTGAGTCGCCCTGCAGGAACGGAGCACACAGCAAGCTCTTGGAGGTCTTAGTCACTGGTGTGCTTTATTGGATCGGTGCTGCCCGTTTCAGGACTCCTAGACGCTTCGGGTGTGCCCCCTTTTCCCTGCGAAAACCCCCGGCCCCTGTGGGCATGCTGTGCCACACCCAGGCCCCTAGGCCCTTGAGAGAGGGGCCTACTGTGCATGCCGAGGGAAGGACTACACCCAGCGCTTTTAAAGGGGACGCCTACGATGCCTCGGCACTCCAACAGCATCAGGCACGCCTTGCTAGCCAGTCCCCCGTGCCCTGGAAGGGTTCGACATTGACCTTCTCTCAGCTGCACTGAGGAAAGAGTCTGCTTCGAACGCCTTCTGGCCCCTCGGTTGGAAAGTCACTCTACTCACGGAGAGAGTCAGCTTGCACGGCAGCGGCAACTAAAGCCGAGTTCTTCAGGCAAACACAGCACTGCGGTCTTTTGGAAGAGGCAGGCGCTTAGAGGCCTCACGAGAGCCTGCCTTGGTTGAGGCCGTTTGCTCCACGCAGAACACCCTGCGTCAACAAGTGGATGCAGGGGAGGGCCCACTGTGTACCTGGTGTGGTTTGGGGCCAGCTTACGTTTCCTGCCTGTCTGGCTTGCAATGCGGGCCTGAAGGCACAGGCCGCCTTCCCCACTGTGAAAGTTCCCTTGGTCGGGCCTTGAACTCCACCATGAGACCACCCCTCGGGACGGGCCTCTCGTCACGGTAGGCATGGCTCTGGGAAGCAAATGAGTTCTCTCTCGGAAAACAGGGTGCGTCCAGGGCCCGCTCGGGAGCTCATGCTGCGATGCTCTAATACCTACCTGGAGACCGAACGTCAGCCCCTCGCCTCGAGGAAAGTCGCTTTATTGCCCTGCTGAAGCGGGGGCATGCAGCCCTTTCCAAGAGGCCTTCGTCGCGCCTCTCTTTTCTTCTCTTCTTGGTTAGTGCGCCTCCCGGGAAACCCAGGACCCTCGCGTTCGCACCCTAGTCCCTGCAAGGCCCCTGAATACCGGCAGGCTCCACTGGCCTGCTCGGCGGCATCCAGGCCCGGAAAGCCCTTCCCAGTCTCTCTGTGTATGCCGGGTGTCGGGCAACGCACTGCACACCCCCTGGAGGGAGCTAGATGTCCTCAGCACTGCACCAGCTACAGGGAACCTCTTCCCTCACGTCCTACTTGTCAAGGAACTCGGCCTCATTGCCCTTGTCGGAGCTGCACTTAGGAAAAGAATCTGCTTCGCAGGCCTTCTAGGAACCCTTAGCCGAGGGCAACAATACTTAGGGGAGAAAGTCAGCTTGCGTTCCTGCTGCCGCTGAAGTACAGTGCTTCCTCTTACCCGGCAGGCCTGTGGTAGAGGCTGAGCCCCGATAGAGGCTACCTAGAGGTTTCCTTGGATGCGGGAGTTGGCTACATGCGGAACACCCCGTGAAGAAAAGTGGACTCAGGGGAGGAGCGAGTGTGTAGCTAGTGTCCCTGTGCACTTGCTAGAAAGCACAGGGAGGGGAACTACGTGTCGACTGGAAGCGGGGGTCTGAGGGCAGAAGCCTTGTGTTCCCGTTTTGAAAGCTCCATTCCTGCTGCCTTGAAGCTACCCGAATAACCCCGTTTTGGGACGGGCCTCTCGGCACTGGAGGCAGGGCTCGGGAACGAGAAGGCATTTTCTCTGAATAATCAGGGTGCTTCCGGAGCCGTGTTGGGAGCTCATCCTGTCAGGCTGTCGGACTCCAGGGAACGGCCCCTTGAGGGCCTGCCTCGAGAAAGGCCTTGAGTCGCCCTGCAGGAACGGAGCACACAGCAAGCTCTTGGAGGTCTTAGTCACTGGTGTGCTTTATTGGATCGGTGCTGCCCGTTTCAGGACTCCTGGACGCTTCGGGTGTGCCCCCTTTTCCCTGCGAAAACCCCCGGCCCCTGGGGGCATGCTGTGCCACACCCAGGCCCCTAGGCCCTTGAGAGAGGGGCCTACTGTGCATGCCGAGGGAAGGACTACACCCAGCGCTTTTAAAGGGGACGCCTACGATGCCTCGGCACTCCAACAGCATCAGGCACGCCTTGCTAGCCAGTCCCCCGTGCCCTGGAAGGGTTCGACATTGACCTTCTCTCAGCTGCACTGAGGAAAGAGTCTGCTTCGAACGCCTTCTGGCCCCTCGGTTGGAAAGTCACTCTACTCACGGAGAGAGTCAGCTTGCACGGCAGCGGCAACTAAAGCCGAGTTCTTCAGGCAAACACAGCACTGCGGTCTTTTGGAAGAGGCAGGCGCTTAGAGGCCTCACGAGAGCCTGCCTTGGTTGAGGCCGTTTGCTCCACGCAGAACACCCTGCGTCAACAAGTGGATGCAGGGCAGGGCCCACTGTGTACCTGGTGTGGTTTGGGGCCAGCTTACGTTTCCTGCCTGTCTGGCTTGCAATGCGGGCCTGAAGGCACAGGCCGCCTTCCCCACTGTGAAAGTTCCCTTGGTCGGGCCTTGAACTCCACCATGAGACCACCCCTCGGGACGGGCCTCTCGTCACGGTAGGCATGGCTCTGGGAAGCAAATGAGTTCTCTCTCGGAAAACAGGGTGCGTCCAGGGCCCGCTCGGGAGCTCATGCTGCGATGCTCTAATACCTACCTGGAGACCGAACGTCAGCCCCTCGCTTCGAGGAAAGTCGCTTTATTGCCCTGCTGAAGCGGGGGCATGCAGCCCTTTCCAAGAGGCCTTCGTCGCGCCTCTCTTTTCTTCTCTTCTTGGTTAGTGCGCCGCCCGGGAAACCCAGGACCCTCGCGTTCGCACCCTAGTCCCTGCAAGGCCCCTGAATACCGGCAGGCTCCACTGGCCTGCTCGGCGGCATCCAGGCCCGGAAAGCCCTTCCCAGTCTCTCTGTGTATGCCGGGTGTCGGGCAACGCACTGCACACCCCCTGGAGGGAGCTAGATGTCCTCAGCACTGCACCAGCTACAGGGAACCTCTTCCCTCACGTCCTACTTGTCAAGGAACTCGGCCTCATTGCCCTTGTCGGAGCTGCACTTAGGAAAAGAATCTGCTTCGCAGGCCTTCTAGGAACCCTTAGCCGAGGGCAACCATACTTAGGGGAGAAAGTCAGCTTGCGTTCCTGCTGCCGCTGAAGTACAGTGCTTCCTCTTACCCGGCAGGCCTGTGGTAGAGGCTGAGCCCCGATAGAGGCTACCTAGAGGTTTCCTTGGATGCGGGAGTTGGCTACATGCGGAACACCCCGTGAAGAAAAGTGGACTCAGGGGAGGAGCGAGTGTGTAGCTAGTGTCCCTGTGCACTTGCTAGAAAGCACAGGGAGGGGAACTACGTGTCGACTGGAAGCGGGGGTCTGAGGGCAGAAGCCTTGTGTTCCCGTTTTGAAAGCTCCATTCCTGCTGCCTTGAAGCTACCCGAATAACCCCGTTTTGGGACGGGCCTCTCGGCACTGGAGGCAGGGCTCGGGAACGAGAAGGCATTTTCTCTGAATAATCAGGGTGCTTCCGGAGCCGTGTTGGGAGCTCATCCTGTCAGGCTGTCGGACTCCAGGGAACGGCCCCTTGAGGGCCTGCCTCGAGAAAGGCCTTGAGTCGCCCTGCAGGAACGGAGCACACAGCAAGCTCTTGGAGGTCTTAGTCACTGGTGTGCTTTATTGGATCGGTGCTGCCCGTTTCAGGACTCCTGGACGCTTCGGGTGTGCCCCCTTTTCCCTGCGAAAACCCCCGGCCCCTGGGGGCATGCTGTGCCACACCCAGGCCCCTAGGCCCTTGAGAGAGGGGCCTACTGTGCATGCCGAGGGAAGGACTACACCCAGCGCTTTTAAAGGGGACGCCTACGATGCCTCGGCACTCCAACAGCATCAGGCACGCCTTGCTAGCCAGTCCCCCGTGCCCTGGAAGGGTTCGACATTGACCTTCTCTCAGCTGCACTGAGGAAAGAGTCTGCTTCGAACGCCTTCTGGCCCCTCGGTTGGAAAGTCACTCTACTCACGGAGAGAGTCAGCTTGCACGGCAGCGGCAACTAAAGCCGAGTTCTTCAGGCAAACACAGCACTGCGGTCTTTTGGAAGAGGCAGGCGCTTAGAGGCCTCACGAGAGCCTGCCTTGGTTGAGGCCGTTTGCTCCACGCAGAACACCCTGCGTCAACAAGTGGATGCAGGGGAGGGCCCACTGTGTACCTGGTGTGGTTTGGGGCCAGCTTACGTTTCCTGCCTGTCTGGCTTGCAATGCGGGCCTGAAGGCACAGGCCGCCTTCCCCACTGTGAAAGTTCCCTTGGTCGGGCCTTGAACTCCACCATGAGACCACCCCTCGGGACGGGCCTCTCGTCACGGTAGGCATGGCTCTGGGAAGCAAATGAGTTCTCTCTCGGAAAACAGGGTGCGTCCAGGGCCCGCTCGGGAGCTCATGCTGCGATGCTCTAATACCTACCTGGAGACCGAACGTCAGCCCCTCGCCTCGAGGAAAGTCGCTTTATTGCCCTGCTGAAGCGGGGGCATGCAGCCCTTTCCAAGAGGCCTTCGTCGCGCCTCTCTTTTCTTCTCTTCTTGGTTAGTGCGCCGCCCGGGAAACCCAGGACCCTCGCGTTCGCACCCTAGTCCCTGCAAGGCCCCTGAATACCGGCAGGCTCCACTGGCCTGCTCGGCGGCATCCAGGCCCGGAAAGCCCTTCCCAGTCTCTCTGTGTATGCCGGGTGTCGGGCAACGCACTGCACACCCCCTGGAGGGAGCTAGATGTCCTCAGCACTGCACCAGCTACAGGGAACCTCTTCCCTCACGTCCTACTTGTCAAGGAACTCGGCCTCATTGCCCTTGTCGGAGCTGCACTTAGGAAAAGAATCTGCTTCGCAGGCCTTCTAGGAACCCTTAGCCGAGGGCAACCATACTTAGGGGAGAAAGTCAGCTTGCGTTCCTGCTGCCGCTGAAGTACAGTGCTTCCTCTTACCCGGCAGGCCTGTGGTAGAGGCTGAGCCCCGATAGAGGCTACCTAGAGGTTTCCTTGGATGCGGGAGTTGGCTACATGCGGAACACCCCGTGAAGAAAAGTGGACTCAGGGGAGGAGCGAGTGTGTAGCTAGTGTCCCTGTGCACTTGCTAGAAAGCACAGGGAGGGGAACTACGTGTCGACTGGAAGCGGGGGTCTGAGGGCAGAAGCCTTGTGTTCCCGTTTTGAAAGCTCCATTCCTGCTGCCTTGAAGCTACCCGAATAACCCCGTTTTGGGACGGGCCTCTCGGCACTGGAGGCAGGGCTCGGGAACGAGAAGGCATTTTCTCTGAATAATCAGGGTGCTTCCGGAGCCGTGTTGGGAGCTCATCCTGTCAGGCTGTCGGACTCCAGGGAACGGCCCCTTGAGGGCCTGCCTCGAGAAAGGCCTTGAGTCGCCCTGCAGGAACGGAGCACACAGCAAGCTCTTGGAGGTCTTAGTCACTGGTGTGCTTTATTGGATCGGTGCTGCCCGTTTCAGGACTCCTGGACGCTTCGGGTGTGCACCCTTTTCCCTGCGAAAACCCCCGGCCCCTGGGGGCATGCTGTGCCACACCCAGGCCCCTAGGCCCTTGAGAGAGGGGCCTACTGTGCATGCCGAGGGAAGGACTACACCCAGCGCTTTTAAAGGGGACGCCTACGATGCCTCGGCACTCCAACAGCATCAGGCACGCCTTGCTAGCCAGTCCCCCGTGCCCTGGAAGGGTTCGACATTGACCTTCTCTCAGCTGCACTGAGGAAAGAGTCTGCTTCGAACGCCTTCTGGCCCCTCGGTTGGAAAGTCACTCTACTCACGGAGAGAGTCAGCTTGCACGGCAGCGGCAACTAAAGCCGAGTTCTTCAGGCAAACACAGCACTGCGGTCTTTTGGAAGAGGCAGGCGCTTAGAGGCCTCACGAGAGCCTGCCTTGGTTGAGGCCGTTTGCTCCACGCAGAACACCCTGCGTCAACAAGTGGATGCAGGGGAGGGCCCACTGTGTACCTGGTGTGGTTTGGGGCCAGCTTACGTTTCCTGCCTGTCTGGCTTGCAATGCGGGCCTGAAGGCACAGGCCGCCTTCCCCACTGTGAAAGTTCCCTTGGTCGGGCCTTGAACTCCACCATGAGACCACCCCTCGGGACGGGCCTCTCGTCACGGTAGGCATGGCTCTGGGAAGCAAATGAGTTCTCTCTCGGAAAACAGGGTGCGTCCAGGGCCCGCTCGGGAGCTCATGCTGCGATGCTCTAATACCTACCTGGAGACCGAACGTCAGCCCCTCGCCTCGAGGAAAGTCGCTTTATTGCCCTGCTGAAGCGGGGGCATGCAGCCCTTTCCAAGAGGCCTTCGTCGCGCCTCTCTTTTCTTCTCTTCTTGGTTAGTGCGCCGCCCGGGAAACCCAGGACCCTCGCGTTCGCACCCTAGTCCCTGCAAGGCCCCTGAATACCGGCAGGCTCCACTGGCCTGCTCGGCGGCATCCAGGCCCGGAAAGCCCTTCCCAGTCTCTCTGTGTATGCCGGGTGTCGGGCAACGCACTGCACACCCCCTGGAGGGAGCTAGATGTCCTCAGCACTGCACCAGCTACAGGGAACCTCTTCCCTCACGTCCTACTTGTCAAGGAACTCGGCCTCATTGCCCTTGTCGGAGCTGCACTTAGGAAAAGAATCTGCTTCGCAGGCCTTCTAGGAACCCTTAGCCGAGGGCAACCATACTTAGGGGAGAAAGTCAGCTTGCGTTCCTGCTGCCGCTGAAGTACAGTGCTTCCTCTTACCCGGCAGGCCTGTGGTAGAGGCTGAGCCCCGATAGAGGCTACCTAGAGGTTTCCTTGGATGCGGGAGTTGGCTACATGCGGAACCCCCCGTGAAGAAAAGTGGACTCAGGGGAGGAGCGAGTGTGTAGCTAGTGTCCCTGTGCACTTGCTAGAAAGCACAGGGAGGGGAACTACGTGTCGACTGGAAGCGGGGGTCTGAGGGCAGAAGCCTTGTGTTCCCGTTTTGAAAGCTCCATTCCTGCTGCCTTGAAGCTACCCGAATAACCCCGTTTTGGGACGGGCCTCTCGGCACTGGAGGCAGGGCTCGGGAACGAGAAGGCATTTTCTCTGAATAATCAGGGTGCTTCCGGAGCCGTGTTGGGAGCTCATCCTGTCAGGCTGTCGGACTCCAGGGAACGGCCCCTTGAGGGCCTGCCTCGAGAAAGGCCTTGAGTCGCCCTGCAGGAACGGAGCACACAGCAAGCTCTTGGAGGTCTTAGTCACTGGTGTGCTTTATTGGATCGGTGCTGCCCGTTTCAGGACTCCTAGACGCTTCGGGTGTGCCCCCTTTTCCCTGCGAAAACCCCCGGCCCCTGTGGGCATGCTGTGCCACACCCAGGCCCCTAGGCCCTTGAGAGAGGGGCCTACTGTGCATGCCGAGGGAAGGACTACACCCAGCGCTTTTAAAGGGGACGCCTACGATGCCTCGGCACTCCAACAGCATCAGGCACGCCTTGCTAGCCAGTCCCCCGTGCCCTGGAAGGGTTCGACATTGACCTTCTCTCAGCTGCACTGAGGAAAGAGTCTGCTTCGAACGCCTTCTGGCCCCTCGGTTGGAAAGTCACTCTACTCACGGAGAGAGTCAGCTTGCACGGCAACGGCAACTAAAGCCGAGTTCTTCAGGCAAACACAGCACTGCGGTCTTTTGGAAGAGGCAGGCGCTTAGAGGCCTCACGAGAGCCTGCCTTGGTTGAGGCCGTTTGCTCCACGCAGAACACCCTGCGTCAACAAGTGGATGCAGGGGAGGGCCCACTGTGTACCTGGTGTGGTTTGGGGCCAGCTTACGTTTCCTGCCTGTCTGGCTTGCAATGCGGGCCTGAAGGCACAGGCCGCCTTCCCCACTGTGAAAGTTCCCTTGGTCGGGCCTTGAACTCCACCATGAGACCACCCCTCGGGACGGGCCTCTCGTCACGGTAGGCATGGCTCTGGGAAGCAAATGAGTTCTCTCTCGGAAAACAGGGTGCGTCCAGGGCCCGCTCGGGAGCTCATGCTGCGATGCTCTAATACCTACCTGGAGACCGAACGTCAGCCCCTCGCTTCGAGGAAAGTCGCTTTATTGCCCTGCTGAAGCGGGGGCATGCAGCCCTTTCCAAGAGGCCTTCGTCGCGCCTCTCTTTTCTTCTCTTCTTGGTTAGTGCGCCGCCCGGGAAACCCAGGACCCTCGCGTTCGCACCCTATTCCCTGCAAGGCCCCTGAATACCGGCAGGCTCCACTGGCCTGCTCGGCGGCATCCAGGCCCGGAAAGCCCTTCCCAGTCTCTCTGTGTATGCCGGGTGTCGGGCAACGCACTGCACACCCCCTGGAGGGAGCTAGATGTCCTCAGCACTGCACCAGCTACAGGGAACCTCTTCCCTCACGTCCTACTTGTCAAGGAACTCGGCCTCATTGCCCTTGTCGGAGCTGCACTTAGGAAAAGAATCTGCTTCGCAGGCCTTCTAGGAACCCTTAGCCGAGGGCAACAATACTTAGGGGAGAAAGTCAGCTTGCGTTCCTGCTGCCGCTGAAGTACAGTGCTTCCTCTTACCCGGCAGGCCTGTGGTAGAGGCTGAGCCCCGATAGAGGCTACCTAGAGGTTTCCTTGGATGCGGGAGTTGGCTACATGCGGAACACCCCGTGAAGAAAAGTGGACTCAGGGGAGGAGCGAGTGTGTAGCTAGTGTCCCTGTGCACTTGCTAGAAAGCACAGGGAGGGGAACTACGTGTCGACTGGAAGCGGGGGTCTGAGGGCAGAAGCCTTGTGTTCCCGTTTTGAAAGCTCCATTCCTGCTGCCTTGAAGCTACCCGAATAACCCCGTTTTGGGACGGGCCTCTCGGCACTGGAGGCAGGGCTCGGGAACGAGAAGGCATTTTCTCTGAATAATCAGGGTGCTTCCGGAGCCGTGTTGGGAGCTCATCCTGTCAGGCTGTCGGACTCCAGGGAACGGCCCCTTGAGGGCCTGCCTCGAGAAAGGCCTTGAGTCGCCCTGCAGGAACGGAGCACACAGCAAGCTCTTGGAGGTCTTAGTCACTGGTGTGCTTTATTGGATCGGTGCTGCCCGTTTCAGGACTCCTGGACGCTTCGGGTGTGCCCCCTTTTCCCTGCGAAAACCCCCGGCCCCTGGGGGCATGCTGTGCCACACCCAGGCCCCTAGGCCCTTGAGAGAGGGGCCTACTGTGCATGCCGAGGGAAGGACTACACCCAGCGCTTTTAAAGGGGACGCCTACGATGCCTCGGCACTCCAACAGCATCAGGCACGCCTTGCTAGCCAGTCCCCCGTGCCCTGGAAGGGTTCGACATTGACCTTCTCTCAGCTGCACTGAGGAAAGAGTCTGCTTCGAACGCCTTCTGGCCCCTCGGTTGGAAAGTCACTCTACTCACGGAGAGAGTCAGCTTGCACGGCAGCGGCAACTAAAGCCGAGTTCTTCAGGCAAACACAGCACTGCGGTCTTTTGGAAGAGGCAGGCGCTTAGAGGCCTCACGAGAGCCTGCCTTGGTTGAGGCCGTTTGCTCCACGCAGAACACCCTGCGTCAACAAGTGGATGCAGGGGAGGGCCCACTGTGTACCTGGTGTGGTTTGGGGCCAGCTTACGTTTCCTGCCTGTCTGGCTTGCAATGCGGGCCTGAAGGCACAGGCCGCCTTCCCCACTGTGAAAGTTCCCTTGGTCGGGCCTTGAACTCCACCATGAGACCACCCCTCGGGACGGGCCTCTCGTCACGGTAGGCATGGCTCTGGGAAGCAAATGAGTTCTCTCTCGGAAAACAGGGTGCGTCCAGGGCCCGCTCGGGAGCTCATGCTGCGATGCTCTAATACCTACCTGGAGACCGAACGTCAGCCCCTCGCCTCGAGGAAAGTCGCTTTATTGCCCTGCTGAAGCGGGGGCATGCAGCCCTTTCCAAGAGGCCTTCGTCGCGCCTCTCTTTTCTTCTCTTCTTGGTTAGTGCGCCGCCCGGGAAACCCAGGACCCTCGCGTTCGCACCCTAGTCCCTGCAAGGCCCCTGAATACCGGCAGGCTCCACTGGCCTGCTCAGCGGCATCCAGGCCCGGAAAGCCCTTCCCAGTCTCTCTGTGTATGCCGGGTGTCGGGCAACGCACTGCACACCCCCTGGAGGGAGCTAGATGTCCTCAGCACTGCACCAGCTACAGGGAACCTCTTCCCTCACGTCCTACTTGTCAAGGAACTCGGCCTCATTGCCCTTGTCGGAGCTGCACTTAGGAAAAGAATCTGCTTCGCAGGCCTTCTAGGAACCCTTAGCCGAGGGCAACCATACTTAGGGGAGAAAGTCAGCTTGCGTTCCTGCTGCCGCTGAAGTACAGTGCTTCCTCTTACCCGGCAGGCCTGTGGTAGAGGCTGAGCCCCGATAGAGGCTACCTAGAGGTTTCCTTGGATGCGGGAGTTGGCTACATGCGGAACACCCCGTGAAGAAAAGTGGACTCAGGGGAGGAGCGAGTGTGTAGCTAGTGTCCCTGTGCACTTGCTAGAAAGCACAGGGAGGGGAACTACGTGTCGACTGGAAGCGGGGGTCTGAGGGCAGAAGCCTTGTGTTCCCGTTTTGAAAGCTCCATTCCTGCTGCCTTGAAGCTACCCGAATAACCCCGTTTTGGGACGGGCCTCTCGGCACTGGAGGCAGGGCTCGGGAACGAGAAGGCATTTTCTCTGAATAATCAGGGTGCTTCCGGAGCCGTGTTGGGAGCTCATCCTGTCAGGCTGTCGGACTCCAGGGAACGGCCCCTTGAGGGCCTGCCTCGAGAAAGGCCTTGAGTCGCCCTGCAGGAACGGAGCACACAGCAAGCTCTTGGAGGTCTTAGTCACTGGTGTGCTTTATTGGATCGGTGCTGCCCGTTTCAGGACTCCTGGACGCTTCGGGTGTGCACCCTTTTCCCTGCGAAAACCCCCGGCCCCTGGGGGCATGCTGTGCCACACCCAGGCCCCTAGGCCCTTGAGAGAGGGGCCTACTGTGCATGCCGAGGGAAGGACTACACCCAGCGCTTTTAAAGGGGACGCCTACGATGCCTCGGCACTCCAACAGCATCAGGCACGCCTTGCTAGCCAGTCCCCCGTGCCCTGGAAGGGTTCGACATTGACCTTCTCTCAGCTGCACTGAGGAAAGAGTCTGCTTCGAACGCCTTCTGGCCCCTCGGTTGGAAAGTCACTCTACTCACGGAGAGAGTCAGCTTGCACGGCAGCGGCAACTAAAGCCGAGTTCTTCAGGCAAACACAGCACTGCGGTCTTTTGGAAGAGGCAGGCGCTTAGAGGCCTCACGAGAGCCTGCCTTGGTTGAGGCCGTTTGCTCCACGCAGAACACCCTGCGTCAACAAGTGGATGCAGGGGAGGGCCCACTGTGTACCTGGTGTGGTTTGGGGCCAGCTTACGTTTCCTGCCTGTCTGGCTTGCAATGCGGGCCTGAAGGCACAGGCCGCCTTCCCCACTGTGAAAGTTCCCTTGGTCGGGCCTTGAACTCCACCATGAGACCACCCCTCGGGACGGGTCTCTCGTCACGGTAGGCATGGCTCTGGGAAGCAAATGAGTTCTCTCTCGGAAAACAGGGTGCGTCCAGGGCCCGCTCGGGAGCTCATGCTGCGATGCTCTAATACCTACCTGGAGACCGAACGTCAGCCCCTCGCCTCGAGGAAAGTCGCTTTATTGCCCTGCTGAAGCGGGGGCATGCAGCCCTTTCCAAGAGGCCTTCGTCGCGCCTCTCTTTTCTTCTCTTCTTGGTTAGTGCGCCGCCCGGGAAACCCAGGACCCTCGCGTTCGCACCCTAGTCCCTGCAAGGCCCCTGAATACCGGCAGGCTCCACTGGCCTGCTCGGCGGCATCCAGGCCCGGAAAGCCCTTCCCAGTCTCTCTGTGTATGCCGGGTGTCGGGCAACGCACTGCACACCCCCTGGAGGGAGCTAGATGTCCTCAGCACTGCACCAGCTACAGGGAACCTCTTCCCTCACGTCCTACTTGTCAAGGAACTCGGCCTCATTGCCCTTGTCGGAGCTGCACTTAGGAAAAGAATCTGCTTCGCAGGCCTTCTAGGAACCCTTAGCCGAGGGCAACCATACTTAGGGGAGAAAGTCAGCTTGCGTTCCTGCTGCCGCTGAAGTACAGTGCTTCCTCTTACCCGGCAGGCCTGTGGTAGAGGCTGAGCCCCGATAGAGGCTACCTAGAGGTTTCCTTGGATGCGGGAGTTGGCTACATGCGGAACACCCCGTGAAGAAAAGTGGACTCAGGGGAGGAGCGAGTGTGTAGCTAGTGTCCCTGTGCACTTGCTAGAAAGCACAGGGAGGGGAACTACGTGTCGACTGGAAGCGGGGGTCTGAGGGCAGAAGCCTTGTGTTCCCGTTTTGAAAGCTCCATTCCTGCTGCCTTGAAGCTACCCGAATAACCCCGTTTTGGGACGGGCCTCTCGGCACTGGAGGCAGGGCTCGGGAACGAGAAGGCATTTTCTCTGAATAATCAGGGTGCTTCCGGAGCCGTGTTGGGAGCTCATCCTGTCAGGCTGTCGGACTCCAGGGAACGGCCCCTTGAGGGCCTGCCTCGAGAAAGGCCTTGAGTCGCCCTGCAGGAACGGAGCACACAGCAAGCTCTTGGAGGTCTTAGTCACTGGTGTGCTTTATTGGATCGGTGCTGCCCGTTTCAGGACTCCTGGACGCTTCGGGTGTGCACCCTTTTCCCTGCGAAAACCCCCGGCCCCTGGGGGCATGCTGTGCCACACCCAGGCCCCTAGGCCCTTGAGAGAGGGGCCTACTGTGCATGCCGAGGGAAGGACTACACCCAGCGCTTTTAAAGGGGACGCCTACGATGCCTCGGCACTCCAACAGCATCAGGCACGCCTTGCTAGCCAGTCCCCCGTGCCCTGGAAGGGTTCGACATTGACCTTCTCTCAGCTGCACTGAGGAAAGAGTCTGCTTCGAACGCCTTCTGGCCCCTCGGTTGGAAAGTCACTCTACTCACGGAGAGAGTCAGCTTGCACGGCAGCGGCAACTAAAGCCGAGTTCTTCAGGCAAACACAGCACTGCGGTCTTTTGGAAGAGGCAGGCGCTTAGAGGCCTCACGAGAGCCTGCCTTGGTTGAGGCCGTTTGCTCCACGCAGAACACCCTGCGTCAACAAGTGGATGCAGGGGAGGGCCCACTGTGTACCTGGTGTGGTTTGGGGCCAGCTTACGTTTCCTGCCTGTCTGGCTTGCAATGCGGGCCTGAAGGCACAGGCCGCCTTCCCCACTGTGAAAGTTCCCTTGGTCGGGCCTTGAACTCCACCATGAGACCACCCCTCGGGACGGGCCTCTCGTCACGGTAGGCATGGCTCTGGGAAGCAAATGAGTTCTCTCTCGGAAAACAGGGTGCGTCCAGGGCCCGCTCGGGAGCTCATGCTGCGATGCTCTAATACCTACCTGGAGACCGAACGTCAGCCCCTCGCCTCGAGGAAAGTCGCTTTATTGCCCTGCTGAAGCGGGGGCATGCAGCCCTTTCCAAGAGGCCTTCGTCGCGCCTCTCTTTTCTTCTCTTCTTGGTTAGTGCGCCGCCCGGGAAACCCAGGACCCTCGCGTTCGCACCCTAGTCCCTGCAAGGCCCCTGAATACCGGCAGGCTCCACTGGCCTGCTCGGCGGCATCCAGGCCCGGAAAGCCCTTCCCAGTCTCTCTGTGTATGCCGGGTGTCGGGCAACGCACTGCACACCCCCTGGAGGGAGCTAGATGTCCTCAGCACTGCACCAGCTACAGGGAACCTCTTCCCTCACGTCCTACTTGTCAAGGAACTCGGCCTCATTGCCCTTGTCGGAGCTGCACTTAGGAAAAGAATCTGCTTCGCAGGCCTTCTAGGAACCCTTAGCCGAGGGCAACCATACTTAGGGGAGAAAGTCAGCTTGCGTTCCTGCTGCCGCTGAAGTACAGTGCTTCCTCTTACCCGGCAGGCCTGTGGTAGAGGCTGAGCCCCGATAGAGGCTACCTAGAGGTTTCCTTGGATGCGGGAGTTGGCTACATGCGGAACCCCCCGTGAAGAAAAGTGGACTCAGGGGAGGAGCGAGTGTGTAGCTAGTGTCCCTGTGCACTTGCTAGAAAGCACAGGGAGGGGAACTACGTGTCGACTGGAAGCGGGGGTCTGAGGGCAGAAGCCTTGTGTTCCCGTTTTGAAAGCTCCATTCCTGCTGCCTTGAAGCTACCCGAATAACCCCGTTTTGGGACGGGCCTCTCGGCACTGGAGGCAGGGCTCGGGAACGAGAAGGCATTTTCTCTGAATAATCAGGGTGCCTCCGGAGCCGTGTTGGGAGCTCATCCTGTCAGGCTGTCGGACTCCAGGGAACGGCCCCTTGAGTGCCTGCCTCGAGAAAGGCCTTGAGTCGCCCTGCAGGAACGGAGCACGCAGCAAGCTCTTGGAGGTCTTAGTCACTGGTGTGCTTTATTGGATCGGTGCTGCCCGTTTCAGGACTCCTAGACGCTTCGGGTGTGCCCCCTTTTCCCTGCGAAAACCCCCGGCCCCTGTGGGCATGCTGTGCCACACCCAGGCCCCTAGGCCCTTGAGAGAGGGGCCTACTGTGCATGCCGAGGGAAGGACTACACCCAGCGCTTTTAAAGGGGACGCCTACGATGCCTCGGCACTCCAACAGCATCAGGCACGCCTTGCTAGCCAGTCCCCCGTGCCCTGGAAGGGTTCGACATTGACCTTCTCTCAGCTGCACTGAGGAAAGAGTCTGCTTCGAACGCCTTCTGGCCCCTCGGTTGGAAAGTCACTCTACTCACGGAGAGAGTCAGCTTGCACGGCAGCGGCAACTAAAGCCGAGTTCTTCAGGCAAACACAGCACTGCGGTCTTTTGGAAGAGGCAGGCGCTTAGAGGCCTCACGAGAGCCTGCCTTGGTTGAGGCCGTTTGCTCCACGCAGAACACCCTGCGTCAACAAGTGGATGCAGGGGAGGGCCCACTGTGTACCTGGTGTGGTTTGGGGCCAGCTTACGTTTCCTGCCTGTCTGGCTTGCAATGCGGGCCTGAAGGCACAGGCCGCCTTCCCCACTGTGAAAGTTCCCTTGGTCGGGCCTTGAACTCCACCATGAGACCACCCCTCGGGACGGGCCTCTCGTCACGGTAGGCATGGCTCTGGGAAGCAAATGAGTTCTCTCTCGGAAAACAGGGTGCGTCCAGGGCCCGCTCGGGAGCTCATGCTGCGATGCTCTAATACCTACCTGGAGACCGAACGTCAGCCCCTCGCCTCGAGGAAAGTCGCTTTATTGCCCTGCTGAAGCGGGGGCATGCAGCCCTTTCCAAGAGGCCTTCGTCGCGCCTCTCTTTTCTTCTCTTCTTGGTTAGTGCGCCGCCCGGGAAACCCAGGACCCTCGCGTTCGCACCCTAGTCCCTGCAAGGCCCCTGAATACCGGCAGGCTCCACTGGCCTGCTCGGCGGCATCCAGGCCCGGAAAGCCCTTCCCAGTCTCTCTGTGTATGCCGGGTGTCGGGCAACGCACTGCACACCCCCTGGAGGGAGCTAGATGTCCTCAGCACTGCACCAGCTACAGGGAACCTCTTCCCTCACGTCCTACTTGTCAAGGAACTCGGCCTCATTGCCCTTGTCGGAGCTGCACTTAGGAAAAGAATCTGCTTCGCAGGCCTTCTAGGAACCCTTAGCCGAGGGCAACCATACTTAGGGGAGAAAGTCAGCTTGCGTTCCTGCTGCCGCTGAAGTACAGTGCTTCCTCTTACCCGGCAGGCCTGTGGTAGAGGCTGAGCCCCGATAGAGGCTACCTAGAGGTTTCCTTGGATGCGGGAGTTGGCTACATGCGGAACCCCCCGTGAAGAAAAGTGGACTCAGGGGAGGAGCGAGTGTGTAGCTAGTGTCCCTGTGCACTTGCTAGAAAGCACAGGGAGGGGAACTACGTGTCGACTGGAAGCGGGGGTCTGAGGGCAGAAGCCTTGTGTTCCCGTTTTGAAAGCTCCATTCCTGCTGCCTTGAAGCTACCCGAATAACCCCGTTTTGGGACGGGCCTCTCGGCACTGGAGGCAGGGCTCGGGAACGAGAAGGCATTTTCTCTGAATAATCAGGGTGCCTCCGGAGCCGTGTTGGGAGCTCATCCTGTCAGGCTGTCGGACTCCAGGGAACGGCCCCTTGAGTGCCTGCCTCGAGAAAGGCCTTGAGTCGCCCTGCAGGAACGGAGCACGCAGCAAGCTCTTGGAGGTCTTAGTCACTGGTGTGCTTTATTGGATCGGTGCTGCCCGTTTCAGGACTCCTAGACGCTTCGGGTGTGCCCCCTTTTCCCTGCGAAAACCCCCGGCCCCTGTGGGCATGCTGTGCCACACCCAGGCCCCTAGGCCCTTGAGAGAGGGGCCTACTGTGCATGCCGAGGGAAGGACTACACCCAGCGCTTTTAAAGGGGACGCCTACGATGCCTCGGCACTCCAACAGCATCAGGCACGCCTTGCTAGCCAGTCCCCCGTGCCCTGGAAGGGTTCGACATTGACCTTCTCTCAGCTGCACTGAGGAAAGAGTCTGCTTCGAACGCCTTCTGGCCCCTCGGTTGGAAAGTCACTCTACTCACGGAGAGAGTCAGCTTGCACGGCAGCGGCAACTAAAGCCGAGTTCTTCAGGCAAACACAGCACTGCGGTCTTTTGGAAGAGGCAGGCGCTTAGAGGCCTCACGAGAGCCTGCCTTGGTTGAGGCCGTTTGCTCCACGCAGAACACCCTGCGTCAACAAGTGGATGCAGGGGAGGGCCCACTGTGTACCTGGTGTGGTTTGGGGCCAGCTTACGTTTCCTGCCTGTCTGGCTTGCAATGCGGGCCTGAAGGCACAGGCCGCCTTCCCCACTGTGAAAGTTCCCTTGGTCGGGCCTTGAACTCCACCATGAGACCACCCCTCGGGACGGGCCTCTCGTCACGGTAGGCATGGCTCTGGGAAGCAAATGAGTTCTCTCTCGGAAAACAGGGTGCGTCCAGGGCCCGCTCGGGAGCTCATGCTGCGATGCTCTAATACCTACCTGGAGACCGAACGTCAGCCCCTCGCCTCGAGGAAAGTCGCTTTATTGCCCTGCTGAAGCGGGGGCATGCAGCCCTTTCCAAGAGGCCTTCGTCGCGCCTCTCTTTTCTTCTCTTCTTGGTTAGTGCGCCGCCCGGGAAACCCAGGACCCTCGCGTTCGCACCCTAGTCCCTGCAAGGCCCCTGAATACCGGCAGGCTCCACTGGCCTGCTCGGCGGCATCCAGGCCCGGAAAGCCCTTCCCAGTCTCTCTGTGTATGCCGGGTGTCGGGCAACGCACTGCACACCCCCTGGAGGGAGCTAGATGTCCTCAGCACTGCACCAGCTACAGGGAACCTCTTCCCTCACGTCCTACTTGTCAAGGAACTCGGCCTCATTGCCCTTGTCGGAGCTGCACTTAGGAAAAGAATCTGCTTCGCAGGCCTTCTAGGAACCCTTAGCCGAGGGCAACCATACTTAGGGGAGAAAGTCAGCTTGCGTTCCTGCTGCCGCTGAAGTACAGTGCTTCCTCTTACCCGGCAGGCCTGTGGTAGAGGCTGAGCCCCGATAGAGGCTACCTAGAGGTTTCCTTGGATGCGGGAGTTGGCTACATGCGGAACACCCCGTGAAGAAAAGTGGACTCAGGGGAGGAGCGAGTGTGTAGCTAGTGTCCCTGTGCACTTGCTAGAAAGCACAGGGAGGGGAACTACGTGTCGACTGGAAGCGGGGGGCTGAGGGCAGAAGCCTTGTGTTCCCGTTTTGAAAGCTCCATTCCTGCTGCCTTGAAGCTACCCGAATAACCCCGTTTTGGGACGGGCCTCTCGGCACTGGAGGCAGGGCTCGGGAACGAGAAGGCATTTTCTCTGAATAATCAGGGTGCTTCCGGAGCCGTGTTGGGAGCTCATCCTGTCAGGCTGTCGGACTCCAGGGAACGGCCCCTTGAGGGCCTGCCTCGAGAAAGGCCTTGAGTCGCCCTGCAGGAACGGAGCACACAGCAAGCTCTTGGAGGTCTTAGTCACTGGTGTGCTTTATTGGATCGCTGCTGCCCGTTTCAGGACTCCTGGACGCTTCGGGTGTGCCCCCTTTTCCCTGCGAAAACCCCCGACCCCTGGGGGCATGCTGTGCCACACCCAGGCCCCTAGGCCCTTGAGAGAGGGGCCTACTGTGCATGCCGAGGGAAGGACTACACCCAGCGCTTTTAAAGGGGACGCCTACGATGCCTCGGCACTCCAACAGCATCAGGCACGCCTTGCTAGCCAGTCCCCCGTGCCCTGGAAGGGTTCGACATTGACCTTCTCTCAGCTGCACTGAGGAAAGAGTCTGCTTCGAACGCCTTCTGGCCCCTCGGTTGGAAAGTCACTCTACTCACGGAGAGAGTCAGCTTGCACGGCAGCGGCAACTAAAGCCGAGTTCTTCAGGCAAACACAGCACTGCGGTCTTTTGGAAGAGGCAGGCGCTTAGAGGCCTCACGAGAGCCTGCCTTGGTTGAGGCCGTTTGCTCCACGCAGAACACCCTGCGTCAACAAGTGGATGCAGGGGAGGGCCCACTGTGTACCTGGTGTGGTTTGGGGCCAGCTTACGTTTCCTGCCTGTCTGGCTTGCAATGCGGGCCTGAAGGCACAGGCCGCCTTCCCCACTGTGAAAGTTCCCTTGGTCGGGCCTTGAACTCCACCATGAGACCACCCCTCGGGACGGGCCTCTCGTCACGGTAGGCATGGCTCTGGGAAGCAAATGAGTTCTCTCTCGGAAAACAGGGTGCGTCCAGGGCCCGCTCGGGAGCTCATGCTGCGATGCTCTAATACCTACCTGGAGACCGAACGTCAGCCCCTCGCCTCGAGGAAAGTCGCTTTATTGCCCTGCTGAAGCGGGGGCATGCAGCCCTTTCCAAGAGGCCTTCGTCGCGCCTCTCTTTTCTTCTCTTCTTGGTTAGTGCGCCGCCCGGGAAACCCAGGACCCTCGCGTTCGCACCCTAGTCCCTGCAAGGCCCCTGAATACCGGCAGGCTCCACTGGCCTGCTCAGCGGCATCCAGGCCCGGAAAGCCCTTCCCAGTCTCTCTGTGTATGCCGGGTGTCGGGCAACGCACTGCACACCCCCTGGAGGGAGCTAGATGTCCTCAGCACTGCACCAGCTACAGGGAACCTCTTCCCTCACGTCCTACTTGTCAAGGAACTCGGCCTCATTGCCCTTGTCGGAGCTGCACTTAGGAAAAGAATCTGCTTCGCAGGCCTTCTAGGAACCCTTAGCCGAGGGCAACCATACTTAGGGGAGAAAGTCAGCTTGCGTTCCTGCTGCCGCTGAAGTACAGTGCTTCCTCTTACCCGGCAGGCCTGTGGTAGAGGCTGAGCCCCGATAGAGGCTACCTAGAGGTTTCCTTGGATGCGGGAGTTGGCTACATGCGGAACCCCCCGTGAAGAAAAGTGGACTCAGGGGAGGAGCGAGTGTGTAGCTAGTGTCCCTGTGCACTTGCTAGAAAGCACAGGGAGGGGAACTACGTGTCGACTGGAAGCGGGGGTCTGAGGGCAGAAGCCTTGTGTTCCCGTTTTGAAAGCTCCATTCCTGCTGCCTTGAAGCTACCCGAATAACCCCGTTTTGGGACGGGCCTCTCGGCACTGGAGGCAGGGCTCGGGAACGAGAAGGCATTTTCTCTGAATAATCAGGGTGCCTCCGGAGCCGTGTTGGGAGCTCATCCTGTCAGGCTGTCGGACTCCAGGGAACGGCCCCTTGAGTGCCTGCCTCGAGAAAGGCCTTGAGTCGCCCTGCAGGAACGGAGCACGCAGCAAGCTCTTGGAGGTCTTAGTCACTGGTGTGCTTTATTGGATCGGTGCTGCCCGTTTCAGGACTCCTAGACGCTTCGGGTGTGCCCCCTTTTCCCTGCGAAAACCCCCGGCCCCTGTGGGCATGCTGTGCCACACCCAGGCCCCTAGGCCCTTGAGAGAGGGGCCTACTGTGCATGCCGAGGGAAGGACTACACCCAGCGCTTTTAAAGGGGACGCCTACGATGCCTCGGCACTCCAACAGCATCAGGCACGCCTTGCTAGCCAGTCCCCCGTGCCCTGGAAGGGTTCGACATTGACCTTCTCTCAGCTGCACTGAGGAAAGAGTCTGCTTCGAACGCCTTCTGGCCCCTCGGTTGGAAAGTCACTCTACTCACGGAGAGAGTCAGCTTGCACGGCAGCGGCAACTAAAGCCGAGTTCTTCAGGCAAACACAGCACTGCGGTCTTTTGGAAGAGGCAGGCGCTTAGAGGCCTCACGAGAGCCTGCCTTGGTTGAGGCCGTTTGCTCCACGCAGAACACCCTGCGTCAACAAGTGGATGCAGGGGAGGGCCCACTGTGTACCTGGTGTGGTTTGGGGCCAGCTTACGTTTCCTGCCTGTCTGGCTTGCAATGCGGGCCTGAAGGCACAGGCCGCCTTCCCCACTGTGAAAGTTCCCTTGGTCGGGCCTTGAACTCCACCATGAGACCACCCCTCGGGACGGGCCTCTCGTCACGGTAGGCATGGCTCTGGGAAGCAAATGAGTTCTCTCTCGGAAAACAGGGTGCGTCCAGGGCCCGCTCGGGAGCTCATGCTGCGATGCTCTAATACCTACCTGGAGACCGAACATCAGCCCCTCGCCTCGAGGAAAGTCGCTTTATTGCCCTGCTGAAGCGGGGGCATGCAGCCCTTTCCAAGAGGCCTTCGTCGCGCCTCTCTTTTCTTCTCTTCTTGGTTAGTGCGCCGCCCGGGAAACCCAGGACCCTCGCGTTCGCACCCTAGTCCCTGCAAGGCCCCTGAATACCGGCAGGCTCCACTGGCCTGCTCGGCGGCATCCAGGCCCGGAAAGCCCTTCCCAGTCTCTCTGTGTATGCCGGGTGTCGGGCAACGCACTGCACACCCCCTGGAGGGAGCTAGATGTCCTCAGCACTGCACCAGCTACAGGGAACCTCTTCCCTCACGTCCTACTTGTCAAGGAACTCGGCCTCATTGCCCTTGTCGGAGCTGCACTTAGGAAAAGAATCTGCTTCGCAGGCCTTCTAGGAACCCTTAGCCGAGGGCAACCATACTTAGGGGAGAAAGTCAGCTTGCGTTCCTGCTGCCGCTGAAGTACAGTGCTTCCTCTTACCCGGCAGGCCTGTGGTAGAGGCTGAGCCCCGATAGAGGCTACCTAGAGGTTTCCTTGGATGCGGGAGTTGGCTACATGCGGAACACCCCGTGAAGAAAAGTGGACTCAGGGGAGGAGCGAGTGTGTAGCTAGTGTCCCTGTGCACTTGCTAGAAAGCACAGGGAGGGGAACTACGTGTCGACTGGAAGCGGGGGTCTGAGGGCAGAAGCCTTGTGTTCCCGTTTTGAAAGCTCCATTCCTGCTGCCTTGAAGCTACCCGAATAACCCCGTTTTGGGACGGGCCTCTCGGCACTGGAGGCAGGGCTCGGGAACGAGAAGGCATTTTCTCTGAATAATCAGGGTGCTTCCGGAGCCGTGTTGGGAGCTCATCCTGTCAGGCTGTCGGACTCCAGGGAACGGCCCCTTGAGGGCCTGCCTCGAGAAAGGCCTTGAGTCGCCCTGCAGGAACGGAGCACACAGCAAGCTCTTGGAGGTCTTAGTCACTGGTGTGCTTTATTGGATCGCTGCTGCCCGTTTCAGGACTCCTGGACGCTTCGGGTGTGCCCCCTTTTCCCTGCGAAAACCCCCGACCCCTGGGGGCATGCTGTGCCACACCCAGGCCCCTAGGCCCTTGAGAGAGGGGCCTACTGTGCATGCCGAGGGAAGGACTACACCCAGCGCTTTTAAAGGGGACGCCTACGATGCCTCGGCACTCCAACAGCATCAGGCACGCCTTGCTAGCCAGTCCCCCGTGCCCTGGAAGGGTTCGACATTGACCTTCTCTCAGCTGCACTGAGGAAAGAGTCTGCTTCGAACGCCTTCTGGCCCCTCGGTTGGAAAGTCACTCTACTCACGGAGAGAGTCAGCTTGCACGGCAGCGGCAACTAAAGCCGAGTTCTTCAGGCAAACACAGCACTGCGGTCTTTTGGAAGAGGCAGGCGCTTAGAGGCCTCACGAGAGCCTGCCTTGGTTGAGGCCGTTTGCTCCACGCAGAACACCCTGCGTCAACAAGTGGATGCAGGGGAGGGCCCACTGTGTACCTGGTGTGGTTTGGGGCCAGCTTACGTTTCCTGCCTGTCTGGCTTGCAATGCGGGCCTGAAGGCACAGGCCGCCTTCCCCACTGTGAAAGTTCCCTTGGTCGGGCCTTGAACTCCACCATGAGACCACCCCTCGGGACGGGCCTCTCGTCACGGTAGGCATGGCTCTGGGAAGCAAATGAGTTCTCTCTCGGAAAACAGGGTGCGTCCAGGGCCCGCTCGGGAGCTCATGCTGCGATGCTCTAATACCTACCTGGAGACCGAACGTCAGCCCCTCGCCTCGAGGAAAGTCGCTTTATTGCCCTGCTGAAGCGGGGGCATGCAGCCCTTTCCAAGAGGCCTTCGTTGCGCCTCTCTTTTCTTCTCTTCTTGGTTAGTGCGCCGCCCGGGAAACCCAGGACCCTCGCGTTCGCACCCTAGTCCCTGCAAGGCCCCTGAATACCGGCAGGCTCCACTGGCCTGCTCAGCGGCATCCAGGCCCGGAAAGCCCTTCCCAGTCTCTCTGTGTATGCCGGGTGTCGGGCAACGCACTGCACACCCCCTGGAGGGAGCTAGATGTCCTCAGCACTGCACCAGCTACAGGGAACCTCTTCCCTCACGTCCTACTTGTCAAGGAACTCGGCCTCATTGCCCTTGTCGGAGCTGCACTTAGGAAAAGAATCTGCTTCGCAGGCCTTCTAGGAACCCTTAGCCGAGGGCAACCATACTTAGGGGAGAAAGTCAGCTTGCGTTCCTGCTGCCGCTGAAGTACAGTGCTTCCTCTTACCCGGCAGGCCTGTGGTAGAGGCTGAGCCCCGATAGAGGCTACCTAGAGGTTTCCTTGGATGCGGGAGTTGGCTACATGCGGAACCCCCCGTGAAGAAAAGTGGACTCAGGGGAGGAGCGAGTGTGTAGCTAGTGTCCCTGTGCACTTGCTAGAAAGCACAGGGAGGGGAACTACGTGTCGACTGGAAGCGGGGGTCTGAGGGCAGAAGCCTTGTGTTCCCGTTTTGAAAGCTCCATTCCTGCTGCCTTGAAGCTACCCGAATAACCCCGTTTTGGGACGGGCCTCTCGGCACTGGAGGCAGGGCTCGGGAACGAGAAGGCATTTTCTCTGAATAATCAGGGTGCCTCCGGAGCCGTGTTGGGAGCTCATCCTGTCAGGCTGTCGGACTCCAGGGAACGGCCCCTTGAGTGCCTGCCTCGAGAAAGGCCTTGAGTCGCCCTGCAGGAACGGAGCACGCAGCAAGCTCTTGGAGGTCTTAGTCACTGGTGTGCTTTATTGGATCGGTGCTGCCCGTTTCAGGACTCCTAGACGCTTCGGGTGTGCCCCCTTTTCCCTGCGAAAACCCCCGACACCTGTGGGCATGCTGTGCCACACCAGGGCCCCTAGGCCCTTGAGAGAGGGGCCTACTGTGCATGCCGAGGGAAGGACTACACCCAGCGCTTTTAAAGGGGACGCCTACGATGCCTCGGCACTCCAACAGCATCAGGCACGCCTTGCTAGCCAGTCCCCCGTGCCCTGGAAGGGTTCGACATTGACCTTCTCTCAGCTGCACTGAGGAAAGAGTCTGCTTCGAACGCCTTCTGGCCCCTCGGTTGGAAAGTCACTCTACTCACGGAGAGAGTCAGCTTGCACGGCAGCGGCAACTAAAGCCGAGTTCTTCAGGCAAACACAGCACTGCGGTCTTTTGGAAGAGGCAGGCGCTTAGAGGCCTCACGAGAGCCTGCCTTGGTTGAGGCCGTTTGCTCCACGCAGAACACCCTGCGTCAACAAGTGGATGCAGGGCAGGGCCCACTGTGTACCTGGTGTGGTTTGGGGCCAGCTTACGTTTCCTGCCTGTCTGGCTTGCAATGCGGGCCTGAAGGCACAGGCCGCCTTCCCCACTGTGAAAGTTCCCTTGGTCGGGCCTTGAACTCCACCATGAGACCACCCCTCGGGACGGGTCTCTCGTCACGGTAGGCATGGCTCTGGGAAGCAAATGAGTTCTCTCTCGGAAAACAGGGTGCGTCCAGGGCCCGCTCGGGAGCTCATGCTGCGATGCTCTAATACCTACCTGGAGACCGAACGTCAGCCCCTCGCCTCGAGGAAAGTCGCTTTATTGCCCTGCTGAAGCGGGGGCATGCAGCCCTTTCCAAGAGGCCTTCGTCGCGCCTCTCTTTTCTTCTCTTCTTGGTTAGTGCGCCGCCCGGGAAACCCAGGACCCTCGCGTTCGCACCCTAGTCCCTGCAAGGCCCCTGAATACCGGCAGGCTCCACTGGCCTGCTCGGCGGCATCCAGGCCCGGAAAGCCCTTCCCAGTCTCTCTGTGTATGCCGGGTGTCGGGCAACGCACTGCACACCCCCTGGAGGGAGCTAGATGTCCTCAGCACTGCACCAGCTACAGGGAACCTCTTCCCTCACGTCCTACTTGTCAAGGAACTCGGCCTCATTGCCCTTGTCGGAGCTGCACTTAGGAAAAGAATCTGCTTCGCAGGCCTTCTAGGAACCCTTAGCCGAGGGCAACCATACTTAGGGGAGAAAGTCAGCTTGCGTTCCTGCTGCCGCTGAAGTACAGTGCTTCCTCTTACCCGGCAGGCCTGTGGTAGAGGCTGAGGCCCGATAGAGGCTACCTAGAGGTTTCCTTGGATGCGGGAGTTGGCTACATGCGGAACACCCCGTGAAGAAAAGTGGACTCAGGGGAGGAGCGAGTGTGTAGCTAGTGTCCCTGTGCACTTGCTAGAAAGCACAGGGAGGGGAACTACGTGTCGACTGGAAGCGGGGGTCTGAGGGCAGAAGCCTTGTGTTCCCGTTTTGAAAGCTCCATTCCTGCTGCCTTGAAGCTACCCGAATAACCCCGTTTTGGGACGGGCCTCTCGGCACTGGAGGCAGGGCTCGGGAACGAGAAGGCATTTTCTCTGAATAATCAGGGTGCTTCCGGAGCCGTGTTGGGAGCTCATCCTGTCAGGCTGTCGGACTACAGGGAACGGCCCCTTGAGGGCCTGCCTCGAGAAAGGCCTTGAGTCGCCCTGCAGGAACGGAGCACACAGCAAGCTCTTGGAGGTCTTAGTCACTGGTGTGCTTTATTGGATCGGTGCTGCCCGTTTCAGGACTCCTAGACGCTTCGGGTGTGCCCCCTTTTCCCTGCGAAAACCCCCGGCCCCTGGGGGCATGCTGTGCCACACCCAGGCCCCTAGGCCCTTGAGAGAGGGGCCTACTGTGCATGCCGATGGAAGGACTACACCCAGCGCTTTTAAAGGGGACGCCTACGATGCCTCGGCACTCCAACAGCATCAGGCACGCCTTGCTAGCCAGTCCCCCGTGCCCTGGAAGGGTTCGACATTGACCTTCTCTCAGCTGCACTGAGGAAAGAGTCTGCTTCGAACGCCTTCTGGCCCCTCGGTTGGAAAGTCACTCTACTCACGGAGAGAGTCAGCTTGCACGGCAGCGGCAACTAAAGCCGAGTTCTTCAGGCAAACACAGCACTGCGGTCTTTTGGAAGAGGCAGGCGCTTAGAGGCCTCACGAGAGCCTGCCTTGGTTGAGGCCGTTTGCTCCACGCAGAACACCCTGCGTCAACAAGTGGATGCAGGGGAGGGCCCACTGTGTACCTGGTGTGGTTTGGGGCCAGCTTACGTTTCCTGCCTGTCTGGCTTGCAATGCGGGCCTGAAGGCACAGGCCGCCTTCCCCACTGTGAAAGTTCCCTTGGTCGGGCCTTGAACTCCACCATGAGACCACCCCTCGGGACGGGCCTCTCGTCACGGTAGGCATGGCTCTGGGAAGCAAATGAGTTCTCTCTCGGAAAACAGGGTGCGTCCAGGGCCCGCTCGGGAGCTCATGCTGCGATGCTCTAATACCTACCTGGAGACCGAACGTCAGCCCCTCGCCTCGAGGAAAGTCGCTTTATTGCCCTGCTGAAGCGGGGGCATGCAGCCCTTTCCAAGAGGCCTTCGTCGCGCCTCTCTTTTCTTCTCTTCTTGGTTAGTGCGCCGCCCGGGAAACCCAGGACCCTCGCGTTCGCACCCTAGTCCCTGCAAGGCCCCTGAATACCGGCAGGCTCCACTGGCCTGCTCAGTGGCATCCAGGCCCGGAAAGCCCTTCCCAGTCTCTCTGTGTATGCCGGGTGTCGGGCAACGCACTGCACACCCCCTGGAGGGAGCTAGATGTCCTCAGCACTGCACCAGCTACAGGGAACCTCTTCCCTCACGTCCTACTTGTCAAGGAACTCGGCCTCATTGCCCTTGTCGGAGCTGCACTTAGGAAAAGAATCTGCTTCGCAGGCCTTCTAGGAACCCTTAGCCGAGGGCAACCATACTTAGGGGAGAAAGTCAGCTTGCGTTCCTGCTGCCGCTGAAGTACAGTGCTTCCTCTTACCCGGCAGGCCTGTGGTAGAGGCTGAGCCCCGATAGAGGCTACCTAGAGGTTTCCTTGGATGCGGGAGTTGGCTACATGCGGAACACCCCGTGAAGAAAAGTGGACTCAGGGGAGGAGCGAGTGTGTAGCTAGTGTCCCTGTGCACTTGCTAGAAAGCACAGGGAGGGGAACTACGTGTCGACTGGAAGCGGGGGTCTGAGGGCAGAAGCCTTGTGTTCCCGTTTTGAAAGCTCCATTCCTGCTGCCTTGAAGCTACCCGAATAACCCCGTTTTGGGACGGGCCTCTCGGCACTGGAGGCAGGGCTCGGGAACGAGAAGGCATTTTCTCTGAATAATCAGGGTGCCTCCGGAGCCGTGTTGGGAGCTCATCCTGTCAGGCTGTCGGACTCCAGGGAACGGCCCCTTGAGGGCCTGCCTCGAGAAAGGCCTTGAGTCGCCCTGCAGGAACGGAGCACGCAGCAAGCTCTTGGAGGTCTTAGTCACTGGTGTGCTTTATTGGATCGGTGCTGCCCGTTTCAGGACTCCTAGACGCTTCGGGTGTGCCCCCTTTTCCCTGCGAAAACCCCCGGCCCCTGTGGGCATGCTGTGCCACACCCAGGCCCCTAGGCCCTTGAGAGAGGGGCCTACTGTGCATGCCGAGGGAAGGACTACACCCAGCGCTTTTAAAGGGGACGCCTACGATGCCTCGGCACTCCAACAGCATCAGGCACGCCTTGCTAGCCAGTCCCCCGTGCCCTGGAAGGGTTCGACATTGACCTTCTCTCAGCTGCACTGAGGAAAGAGTCTGCTTCGAACGCCTTCTGGCCCCTCGGTTGGAAAGTCACTCTACTCACGGAGAGAGTCAGCTTGCACGGCAGCGGCAACTAAAGCCGAGTTCTTCAGGCAAACACAGCACTGCGGTCTTTTGGAAGAGGCAGGCGCTTAGAGGCCTCACGAGAGCCTGCCTTGGTTGAGGCCGTTTGCTCCACGCAGAACACCCTGCGTCAACAAGTGGATGCAGGGCAGGGCCCACTGTGTACCTGGTGTGGTTTGGGGCCAGCTTACGTTTCCTGCCTGTCTGGCTTGCAATGCGGGCCTGAAGGCACAGGCCGCCTTCCCCACTGTGAAAGTTCCCTTGGTCGGGCCTTGAACTCCACCATGAGACCACCCCTCGGGACGGGCCTCTCGTCACGGTAGGCATGGCTCTGGGAAGCAAATGAGTTCTCTCTCGGAAAACAGGGTGCGTCCAGGGCCCGCTCGGGAGCTCATGCTGCGATGCTCTAATACCTACCTGGAGACCGAACGTCAGCCCCTCGCCTCGAGGAAAGTCGCTTTATTGCCCTGCTGAAGCGGGGGCATGCAGCCCTTTCCAAGAGGCCTTCGTCGCGCCTCTCTTTTCTTCTCTTCTTGGTTAGTGCGCCGCCCGGGAAACCCAGGACACTCGCGTTCGCACCCTAGTCCCTGCAAGGCCCCTGAATACCGGCAGGCTCCACTGGCCTGCTCAGCGGCATCCAGGCCCGGAAAGCCCTTCCCAGTCTCTCTGTGTATGCCGGGTGTCGGGCAACGCACTGCACACCCCCTGGAGGGAGCTAGATGTCCTCAGCACTGCACCAGCTACAGGGAACCTCTTCCCTCACGTCCTACTTGTCAAGGAACTCGGCCTCATTGCCCTTGTCGGAGCTGCACTTAGGAAAAGAATCTGCTTCGCAGGCCTTCTAGGAACCCTTAGCCGAGGGCAACCATACTTAGGGGAGAAAGTCAGCTTGCGTTCCTGCTGCCGCTGAAGTACAGTGCTTCCTCTTACCCGGCAGGCCTGTGGTAGAGGCTGAGGCCCGATAGAGGCTACCTAGAGGTTTCCTTGGATGCGGGAGTTGGCTACATGCGGAACACCCCGTGAAGAAAAGTGGACTCAGGGGAGGAGCGAGTGTGTAGCTAGTGTCCCTGTGCACTTGCTAGAAAGCACAGGGAGGGGAACTACGTGTCGACTGGAAGCGGGGGTCTGAGGGCAGAAGCCTTGTGTTCCCGTTTTGAAAGCTCCATTCCTGCTGCCTTGAAGCTACCCGAATAACCCCGTTTTGGGACGGGCCTCTCGGCACTGGAGGCAGGGCTCGGGAACGAGAAGGCATTTTCTCTGAATAATCAGGGTGCTTCCGGAGCCGTGTTGGGAGCTCATCCTGTCAGGCTGTCGGACTACAGGGAACGGCCCCTTGAGGGCCTGCCTCGAGAAAGGCCTTGAGTCGCCCTGCAGGAACGGAGCACACAGCAAGCTCTTGGAGGTCTTAGTCACTGGTGTGCTTTATTGGATCGGTGCTGCCCGTTTCAGGACTCCTAGACGCTTCGGGTGTGCCCCCTTTTCCCTGCGAAAACCCCCGGCCCCTGGGGGCATGCTGTGCCACACCCAGGCCCCTAGGCCCTTGAGAGAGGGGCCTACTGTGCATGCCGATGGAAGGACTACACCCAGCGCTTTTAAAGGGGACGCCTACGATGCCTCGGCACTCCAACAGCATCAGGCACGCCTTGCTAGCCAGTCCCCCGTGCCCTGGAAGGGTTCGACATTGACCTTCTCTCAGCTGCACTGAGGAAAGAGTCTGCTTCGAACGCCTTCTGGCCCCTCGGTTGGAAAGTCACTCTACTCACGGAGAGAGTCAGCTTGCACGGCAGCGGCAACTAAAGCCGAGTTCTTCAGGCAAACACAGCACTGCGGTCTTTTGGAAGAGGCAGGCGCTTAGAGGCCTCACGAGAGCCTGCCTTGGTTGAGGCCGTTTGCTCCACGCAGAACACCCTGCGTCAACAAGTGGATGCAGGGGAGGGCCCACTGTGTACCTGGTGTGGTTTGGGGCCAGCTTACGTTTCCTGCCTGTCTGGCTTGCAATGCGGGCCTGAAGGCACAGGCCGCCTTCCCCACTGTGAAAGTTCCCTTGGTCGGGCCTTGAACTCCACCATGAGACCACCCCTCGGGACGGGCCTCTCGTCACGGTAGGCATGGCTCTGGGAAGCAAATGAGTTCTCTCTCGGAAAACAGGGTGCGTCCAGGGCCCGCTCGGGAGCTCATGCTGCGATGCTCTAATACCTACCTGGAGACCGAACGTCAGCCCCTCGCCTCGAGGAAAGTTGCTTTATTGCCCTCCTGAAGCGGGGGCATGCAGCCCTTTCCAAGAGGCCTTCGTCGCGCCTCTCTTTTCTTCTCTTCTTGGTTAGTGCGCCGCCCGGGAAACCCAGGACCCTCGCGTTCGCACCCTAGTCCCTGCAAGGCCCCTGAATACCGGCAGGCTCCACTGGCCTGCTCAGCGGCATCCAGGCCCGGAAAGCCCTTCCCAGTCTCTCTGTGTATGCCGGGTGTCGGGCAACGCACTGCACACCCCCTGGAGGGAGCTAGATGTCCTCAGCACTGCACCAGCTACAGGGAACCTCTTCCCTCACGTCCTACTTGTCAAGGAACTCGGCCTCATTGCCCTTGTCGGAGCTGCACTTAGGAAAAGAATCTGCTTCGCAGGCCTTCTAGGAACCCTTAGCCGAGGGCAACCATACTTAGGGGAGAAAGTCAGCTTGCGTTCCTGCTGCCGCTGAAGTACAGTGCTTCCTCTTACCCGGCAGGCCTGTGGTAGAGGCTGAGCCCCGATAGAGGCTACCTAGAGGTTTCCTTGGATGCGGGAGTTGGCTACATGCGGAACACCCCGTGAAGAAAAGTGGACTCAGGGGAGGAGCGAGTGTGTAGCTAGTGTCCCTGTGCACTTGCTAGAAAGCACAGGGAGGGGAACTACGTGTCGACTGGAAGCGGGGGTCTGAGGGCAGAAGCCTTGTGTTCCCGTTTTGAAAGCTCCATTCCTGCTGCCTTGAAGCTACCCGAATAACCCCGTTTTGGGACGGGCCTCTCGGCACTGGAGGCAGGGCTCGGGAACGAGAAGGCATTTTCTCTGAATAATCAGGGTGCCTCCGGAGCCGTGTTGGGAGCTCATCCTGTCAGGCTGTCGGACTCCAGGGAACGGCCCCTTGAGGGCCTGCCTCGAGAAAGGCCTTGAGTCGCCCTGCAGGAACGGAGCACACAGCAAGCTCTTGGAGGTCTTAGTCACTGGTGTGCTTTATTGGATCGGTGCTGCCCGTTTCAGGACTCCTAGACGCTTCGGGTGTGCCCCCTTTTCCCTGCGAAAACCCCCGGCCCCTGTGGGCATGCTGTGCCACACCCAGGCCCCTAGGCCCTTGAGAGAGGGGCCTACTGTGCATGCCGAGGGAAGGACTACACCCAGCGCTTTTAAAGGGGACGCCTACGATGCCTCGGCACTCCAACAGCATCAGGCACGCCTTGCTAGCCAGTCCCCCGTGCCCTGGAAGGGTTCGACATTGACCTTCTCTCAGCTGCACTGAGGAAAGAGTCTGCTTCGAACGCCTTCTGGCCCCTCGGTTGGAAAGTCACTCTACTCACGGAGAGAGTCAGCTTGCACGGCAGCGGCAACTAAAGCCGAGTTCTTCAGGCAAACACAGCACTGCGGTCTTTTGGAAGAGGCAGGCGCTTAGAGGCCTCACGAGAGCCTGCCTTGGTTGAGGCCGTTTGCTCCACGCAGAACACCCTGCGTCAACAAGTGGATGCAGGGCAGGGCCCACTGTGTACCTGGTGTGGTTTGGGGCCAGCTTACGTTTCCTGCCTGTCTGGCTTGCAATGCGGGCCTGAAGGCACAGGCCGCCTTCCCCACTGTGAAAGTTCCCTTGGTCGGGCCTTGAACTCCACCATGAGACCACCCCTCGGGACGGGCCTCTCGTCACGGTAGGCATGGCTCTGGGAAGCAAATGAGTTCTCTCTCGGAAAACAGGGTGCGTCCAGGGCCCGCTCGGGAGCTCATGCTGCGATGCTCTAATACCTACCTGGAGACCGAACGTCAGCCCCTCGCCTCGAGGAAAGTCGCTTTATTGCCCTGCTGAAGCGGGGGCATGCAGCCCTTTCCAAGAGGCCTTCGTCGCGCCTCTCTTTTCTTCTCTTCTTGGTTAGTGCGCCGCCCGGGAAACCCAGGACCCTCGCGTTCGCACCCTATTCCCTGCAAGGCCCCTGAATACCGGCAGGCTCCACTGGCCTGCTCAGCGGCATCCAGGCCCGGAAAGCCCTTCCCAGTCTCTCTGTGTATGCCGGGTGTAGGGCAACGCACTGCACACCCCCTGGAGGGAGCTAGATGTCCTCAGCACTGCACCAGCTACAGGGAACCTCTTCCCTCACGTCCTACTTGTCAAGGAACTCGGCCTCATTGCCCTTGTCGGAGCTGCACTTAGGAAAAGAATCTGCTTCGCAGGCCTTCTAGGAACCCTTAGCCGAGGGCAACCATACTTAGGGGAGAAAGTCAGCTTGCGTTCCTGCTGCCGCTGAAGTACAGTGCTTCCTCTTACCCGGCAGGCCTGTGGTAGAGGCTGAGCCCCGATAGAGGCTACCTAGAGGTTTCCTTGGATGCGGGAGTTGGCTACATGCGGAACACCCCGTGAAGAAAAGTGGACTCAGGGGAGGAGCGAGTGTGTAGCTAGTGTCCCTGTGCACTTGCTAGAAAGCACAGGGAGGGGAACTACGTGTCGACTGGAAGCGGGGGGCTGAGGGCAGAAGCCTTGTGTTCCCGTTTTGAAAGCTCCATTCCTGCTGCCTTGAAGCTACCCGAATAACCCCGTTTTGGGACGGGCCTCTCGGCACTGGAGGCAGGGCTCGGGAACGAGAAGGCATTTTCTCTGAATAATCAGGGTGCTTCCGGAGCCGTGTTGGGAGCTCATCCTGTCAGGCTGTCGGACTCCAGGGAACGGCCCCTTGAGGGCCTGCCTCGAGAAAGGCCTTGAGTCGCCCTGCAGGAACGGAGCACACAGCAAGCTCTTGGAGGTCTTAGTCACTGGTGTGCTTTATTGGATCGGTGCTGCCCGTTTCAGGACTCCTGGACGCTTCGGGTGTGCCCCCTTTTCCCTGCGAAAACCCCCGGCCCCTGTGGGCATGCTGTGCCACACCCAGGCCCCTAGGCCCTTGAGAGAGGGGCCTACTGTGCATGCCGAGGGAAGGACTACACCCAGCGCTTTTAAAGGGGACGCCTACGATGCCTCGGCACTCCAACAGCATCAGGCACGCCTTGCTAGCCAGTCCCCCGTGCCCTGGAAGGGTTCGACATTGACCTTCTCTCAGCTGCACTGAGGAAAGAGTCTGCTTCGAACGCCTTCTGGCCCCTCGGTTGGAAAGTCACTCTACTCACGGAGAGAGTCAGCTTGCACGGCAGCGGCAACTAAAGCCGAGTTCTTCAGGCAAACACAGCACTGCGGTCTTTTGGAAGAGGCAGGCGCTTAGAGGCCTCACGAGAGCCTGCCTTGGTTGAGGCCGTTTGCTCCACGCAGAACACCCTGCGTCAACAAGTGGATGCAGGGGAGGGCCCACTGTGTACCTGGTGTGGTTTGGGGCCAGCTTACGTTTCCTGCCTGTCTGGCTTGCAATGCGGGCCTGAAGGCACAGGCCGCCTTCCCCACTGTGAAAGTTCCCTTGGTCGGGCCTTGAACTCCACCATGAGACCACCCCTCGGGACGGGCCTCTCGTCACGGTAGGCATGGCTCTGGGAAGCAAATGAGTTCTCTCTCGGAAAACAGGGTGCGTCCAGGGCCCGCTCGGGAGCTCATGCTGCGATGCTCTAATACCTACCTGGAGACCGAACGTCAGCCCCTCGCCTCGAGGAAAGTCGCTTTATTGCCCTGCTGAAGCGGGGGCATGCAGCCCTTTCCAAGAGGCCTTCGTCGCGCCTCTCTTTTCTTCTCTTCTTGGTTAGTGCGCCGCCCGGGAAACCCAGGACCCTCGCGTTCGCACCCTAGTCCCTGCAAGGCCCCTGAATACCGGCAGGCTCCACTGGCCTGCTCAGCGGCATCCAGGCCCGGAAAGCCCTTCCCAGTCTCTCTGTGTATGCCGGGTGTCGGGCAACGCACTGCACACCCCCTGGAGGGAGCTAGATGTCCTCAGCACTGCACCAGCTACAGGGAACCTCTTCCCTCACGTCCTACTTGTCAAGGAACTCGGCCTCATTGCCCTTGTCGGAGCTGCACTTAGGAAAAGAATCTGCTTCGCAGGCCTTCTAGGAACCCTTAGCCGAGGGCAACCATACTTAGGGGAGAAAGTCAGCTTGCGTTCCTGCTGCCGCTGAAGTACAGTGCTTCCTCTTACCCGGCAGGCCTGTGGTAGAGGCTGAGCCCCGATAGAGGCTACCTAGAGGTTTCCTTGGATGCGGGAGTTGGCTACATGCGGAACACCCCGTGAAGAAAAGTGGACTCAGGGGAGGAGCGAGTGTGTAGCTAGTGTCCCTGTGCACTTGCTAGAAAGCACAGGGAGGGGAACTACGTGTCGACTGGAAGCGGGGGTCTGAGGGCAGAAGCCTTGTGTTCCCGTTTTGAAAGCTCCATTCCTGCTGCCTTGAAGCTACCCGAATAACCCCGTTTTGGGACGGGCCTCTCGGCACTGGAGGCAGGGCTCGGGAACGAGAAGGCATTTTCTCTGAATAATCAGGGTGCTTCCGGAGCCGTGTTGGGAGCTCATCCTGTCAGGCTGTCGGACTACAGGGAACGGCCCCTTGAGGGCCTGCCTCGAGAAAGGCCTTGAGTCTCCCTGCAGGAACGGAGCACACAGCAAGCTCTTGGAGGTCTTAGTCACTGGTGTGCTTTATTGGATCGGTGCTGCCCGTTTCAGGACTCCTAGACGCTTCGGGTGTGCCCCCTTTTCCCTGCGAAAACCCCCGGCCCCTGTGGGCATGCTGTGCCACACCCAGGCCCCTAGGCCCTTGAGAGAGGGGCCTACTGTGCATGCCGCGGGAAGGACTACACCCAGCGCTTTTAAAGGGGACGCCTACGATGCCTCGGCACTCCAACAGCATCAGGCACGCCTTGCTAGCCAGTCCCCCGTGCCCTGGAAGGGTTCGACATTGACCTTCTCTCAGCTGCACTGAGGAAAGAGTCTGCTTCGAACGCCTTCTGGCCCCTCGGTTGGAAAGTCACTCTACTCACGGAGAGAGTCAGCTTGCACGGCAGCGGCAACTAAAGCCGAGTTCTTCAGGCAAACACAGCACTGCGGTCTTTTGGAAGAGGCAGGCGCTTAGAGGCCTCACGAGAGCCTGCCTTGGTTGAGGCCGTTTGCTCCACGCAGAACACCCTGCGTCAACAAGTGGATGCAGGGGAGGGCCCACTGTGTACCTGGTGTGGTTTGGGGCCAGCTTACGTTTCCTGCCTGTCTGGCTTGCAATGCGGGCCTGAAGGCACAGGCCGCCTTCCCCACTGTGAAAGTTCCCTTGGTCGGGCCTTGAACTCCACCATGAGACCACCCCTCGGGACGGGCCTCTCGTCACGGTAGGCATGGCTCTGGGAAGCAAATGAGTTCTCTCTCGGAAAACAGGGTGCGTCCAGGGCCCGCTCGGGAGCTCATGCTGCGATGCTCTAATACCTACCTGGAGACCGAACGTCAGCCCCTCGCCTCGAGGAAAGTCGCTTTATTGCCCTGCTGAAGCGGGGGCATGCAGCCCTTTCCAAGAGGCCTTCGTCGCGCCTCTCTTTTCTTCTCTTCTTGGTTAGTGCGCCGCCCGGGAAACACAGGACCCTCGCGTTCGCACCCTAGTCCCTGCAAGGCCCCTGAATACCGGCAGGTTCCACTGGCCTGCTCGGCGGCATCCAGGCCCGGAAAGCCCTTCCCAGTCTCTCTGTGTATGCCGGGTGTAGGGCAACGCACTGCACACCCCCTGGAGGGAGCTAGATTTCCTCAGCACTGCACTAGCTACAGGGAACCTCTTCCCTCACGTCCTACTTGTCAAGGAACTCGGCCTCATTGCCCTTGTCGAAGCTGCACTTAGGAAAAGAATCTGCTTCGCAGGCCTTCTAGGAACCCTTAGCCGAGGGCAACCATACTTAGGGGAGAAAGTCAGCTTGCGTTCCTGCTGCCGCTGAAGTACAGTGCTTCCTCTTACCCGGCAGGCCTGTGGTAGAGGGTGAGTCCCGATAGAGGCTACCTAGAGGTTTCCTTGGATGCGGGAGTTGGCTACATGCGGAACACCCCGTGAAGAAAAGTGGACTCAGGGGAGGAGCGAGTGTGTAGCTAGTGTCCCTGTGCACTTGCTAGAAAGCACAGGGAGGGGAACTACGTGTCGACTGGAAGCGGGGGTCTGAGGGCAGAAGCCTTGTGTTCCCGTTTTGAAAGCTCCATTCCTGCTGCCTTGAAGCTACCCGAATAACCCCGTTTTGGGACGGGCCTCTCGGCACTGGAGGCAGGGCTCGGGAACGAGAAGGCATTTTCTCTGAATAATCAGGGTGCTTCCGGAGCCGTGTTGGGAGCTCATCCTGTCAGGCTGTCGGACTACAGGGAACGGCCCCTTGAGGGCCTGCCTCGAGAAAGGCCTTGAGTCGCCCTGCAGGAACGGAGCACACAGCAAGCTCCTGGAGGTCTTAATCACTGGTGTGCTTTATTGGATCGGTGCTGCCCGTTTCAGGACTCCTAGACGCTTCGGGTGTGCCCCCTTTTCCCTGCGAAAACCCCCGGCCCCTGTGGGCAAGCTGTGCCACACCCAGGCCCCTAGGCCCTTGAGAGAGGGGCCTACTGTGCATGCCGATGGAAGGACTACACCCAGCGTTTTTAAAGGGGATGCCTACGATGCCTCGGCACGCCAACAGCATCAGGCACGCCTTGCTAGCCAGTCCCCCGTGCCCTGGAAGGGTTCGACATTGACCTTCTCTCAGCTGCACTGAGGAAAGAGTCTGCTTCGAACGCCTTCTGGCCCCTCGGTTGGAAAGTCACTCTACTCACGGAGAGAGTCAGCTTGCACGGCAGCGGCAACTAAAGCCGAGTTCTTCAGGCAAACACAGCACTGCGGTCTTTTGGAAGAGGCAGGCGCTTAGAGGCCTCACGAGAGCCTGCCTTGGTTGAGGCCGTTTGCTCCACGCAGAACACCCTGCGTCAACAAGTGGATGCAGGGCAGGGCCCACTGTGTACCTGGTGTGGTTTGGGGCCAGCTTACGTTTCCTGCCTGTCTGGCTTGCAATGCGGGCCTGAAGGCACAGGCCGCCTTCCCTTCCCAGTCTCTCTGTGTATGCCGGGTGTAGGGCAACGCACTTCACACCCCCTGGAGGGAGCTAGATTTCCTCAGCACTGCACCAGCTACAGGGAACCTCTTCCCTCACGTCCTACTTGTCAAGGAACTCGGCCTCATTGCCCTTGTCGGAGCTGCACTTAGGAAAAGAATCTGCTTCGCAGGCCTTCTAGGAACCCTTAGCCGAGGGCAACCATACTTAGGGGAGAAAGTCAGCTTGCGTTCCTGCTGCCGCTGAAGTACAGAGCTTCCTCTTACCCGGCAGGCCTGTGGTAGAGGCTGAGCCCCGATAGAGGCTACCTAGAGGTTTCCTTGGATGCGGGAGTTGGCTACATGCGGAACACCCCGTGAAGAAAAGTGGACTCAGGGGAGGAGCGAGTGTGTAGCTAGTGTCCCTGTGCACTTGCTAGAAAGCACAGGGAGGGGAACTACGTGTCGACTGGAAGCGGGGGTCTGAGGGCAGAAGCCTTGTGTTCCCGTTTTGAAAGCTCCATTCCTGCTGCCTTGAAGCTACCCGAATAACCCCGTTTTGGGACGGGCCTCTCGGCACTGGAGGCAGGGCTCGGGAACGAGAAGGCATTTTCTCTGAATAATCAGGGTGCTTCCGGAGCCGTGTTGGGAGCTCATCCTGTCAGGCTGTCGGACTACAGGGAACGGCCCCTTGAGGGCCTGCCTCGAGAAAGGCCTTGAGTCGCCCTGCAGGAACGGAGCACACAGCGAGCTCTTGGAGGTCTTAGTCACTGGTGTGCTTTATTGGATCGGTGCTGCCCGTTTCAGGACTCCTGGACGCTTCGGGTGTGCCCCCTTTTCCCTGCGAAAACCCCCGGCCCCTGGGGGCATGCTGTGCCACACCCAGGCCCCTAGGCCCTTGAGAGAGGGGCCTACTGTGCATGCCGAGGGAAGGACTACACCCAGCGCTTTTAAAGGGGACGCCTACGATGCCTCGGCACTCCAACAGCATCAGGCACGCCTTGCTAGCCAGTCCCCCGTGCCCTGGAAGGGTTCGACATTGACCTTCTCTCAGCTGCACTGAGGAAAGAGTCTGCTTCGAACGCCTTCTGGCCCCTCGGTTGGAAAGTCACTCTACTCACGGAGAGAGTCAGCTTGCACGGCAGCGGCAACTAAAGCCGAGTTCTTCAGGCAAACACAGCACTGCGGTCTTTTGGAAGAGGCAGGCGCTTAGAGGCCTCACGAGAGCCTGCCTTGGTTGAGGCCGTTTGCTCCACGCAGAACACCCTGCGTCAACAAGTGGATGCAGGGGAGGGCCCACTGTGTACCTGGTGTGGTTTGGGGCCAGCTTACATTTCCTGCCTGTCTGGCTTGCAATGCGGGCCTGAAGGCACAGGCCGCCTTCCCCACTGTGAAATTTGCCTTGGTCGGGCCTTGAACTCCACGATGAGACCACCCCTCGGGACGGGCCTCTCGTCACGGTAGGCATGGCTCTGGGAAGCAAATGAGTTCTCTCTCGGAAAACAGGGTGCGTCCAGGGCCCGCTCGGGAGCTCATGCTGCGATGCTCTAATACCTACCTGGAGACCGAACGTCAGCCCCTCGCCTCGAGGAAAGTCGCTTTATTGCCCTGCTGAAGCGGGGGCATGCAGCCCTTTCCAAGAGGCCTTCGTCGCGCCTCTCTTTTCTTCTCTTCTTGGTTAGTGCGCCGCCCGGGAAGCCCAGGACCCTCGCGTTCGCACCCAATCCCTGCAAGGCCCCTGAATACCGGCAGGCTCCACTGGCCTGCTCAGCGGCATCCAGGCCCGGAAAGCCCTTCCCAGTCTCTCTGTGTATGCCGGGTGTCGGGCAACGCACTGCACACCCCCTGGAGGGAGCTAGATGTCCTCAGCACTGCACCAGCTACAGGGAACCTCTTCCCTCACGTCCTGCTTGTCGAGGAATTCGGCCTCATTGCCCTTGTCGGCGCTGTACTTAGGAAAAGAATCTGCTTCGCAGGCCTTCTAGGAACCCTTAGCCGAGGGCAACCATACTTAGGGGAGAAAGTCAGCTTGCGTTCCTGCTGCCGCTGCAGTACAGTGCTTCCTCTTACCCGGCAGGCCTGTGGTAGAGGCTGAGCCCCGATAGAGGCTACCTAGAGGTTTCTTTGGATGCGGGAGATGGCTACATGCGGAACACCCCGTGAAGAAAAGTGGACTCAGGGGAGGAGCGAGTGTGTAGCTAGTGTCCCTGTGCACTTGCTAGAAAGCACAGGGAGGGGAACTACGTGTCGACTGGAAGCGGGGGTCTGAGGGCAGAAGCCTTGTGTTCCCGTTTTGAAAGCTCCATTCCTGCTGCCTTGAAGCTACCCGAATAACCCCGTTTTGGGACGGGCCTCTCGGCACTGGAGGCAGGGCTCGGGAACGAGAAGGCATTTTCTCTGAATAATCAGGGTGCTTCCGGAGCCGTGTTGGGAGCTCATCCTGTCAGGCTGTCGGACTACAGGGAACGGCCCCTTGAGGGCCTGCCTCGAGAAAGGCCTTGAGTCTCCCTGCAGGAACGGAGCACACAGCAAGCTCTTGGAGGTCTTAGTCACTGGTGTGCTTTATTGGATCGGTGCTGCCCGTTTCAGGACTCCTAAACGCTTCGGGTGTGCCCCCTTTTCCCTGCGAAAACCCCCGACCCCTGGGGGCATGCTGTGCCACACCCAGGCACCTAGGCCCTTGAGAGAGGGGCCTACTGTGCATGCCGCGGGAAGGACTACACCCAGCGCTTTTAAAGGGGACGCCTACGATGCCTCGGCACTCCAACAGCATCAGGCACGCCTTGCTAGCCAGTCCCCCGTGCCCTGGAAGGGTTCGACATTGACCTTCTCTCAGCTGCACTGAGGAAAGAGTCTGCTTCGAACGCCTTCTGGCCCCTCGGTTGGAAAGTCACTCTACTCACGGAGAGAGTCAGCTTGCACGGCAGCGGCAACTAAAGCCGAGTTCTTCAGGCAAACACAGCACTGCGGTCTTTTGGAAGAGGCAGGCGCTTAGAGGCCTCACGAGAGCCTGCCTTGGTTGAGGCCGTTTGCTCCACGCAGAACACCCTGCGTCAACAAGTGGATGCAGGGGAGGGCCCACTGTGTACCTGGTGTGGTTTGGGGCCAGCTTACATTTCCTGCCTGTCTGGCTTGCAATGCGGGCCTGAAGGCACAGGCCGCCTTCCCCACTGTGAAATTTGCCTTGGTCGGGCCTTGAACTCCACCATGAGACCACCCCTCGGGACGGGCCTCTCGTCACGGTAGGCATGGCTCTGGGAAGCAAATGAGTTCTCTCTCGGAAAACAGGGTGCGTCCAGGGCCCGCTCGGGAGCTCATGCTGCGATGCTCTAATACCTACCTGGAGACCGAACGTCAGCCCCTCGCCTCGAGGAAAGTCGCTTTATTGCCCTGCTGAAGCGGGGGCATGCAGCCCTTTCCAAGAGGCCTTCGTCGCGCCTCTCTTTTCTTCTCTTCTTGGTTAGTGCGCCGCCCGGGAAACCCAGGACCCTCGCGTTCGCACCCTAGTCCCTGCAAGGCCCCTGAATACCGGCAGGCTCCACTGGCCTGCTCAGCGGCATCCAGGCCCGGAAAGCCCTTCCCAGTCTCTCTGTGTATGCCGGGTGTAGGGCAACGCACTGCACACCCCCTGGAGGGAGCTAGATTTCCTCAGCACTGCACCAGCTACAGGGAACGTCTTCCCTCACGTCCTACTTGTCGAGGAACTCGGCCTCATTGCCCTTGTCGGAGCTGCACTTAGGAAAAGAATCTGCTTCGCAGGCCTTCTAGGAACCCTTAGCCGAGGGCAACCATACTTAGGGGAGAAAGTCAGCTTGCGTTCCTGCTGCCGCTGAAGTACAGTGCTTCCTCTTACCCGGCAGGCCTGTGGTAGAGGCTGAGCCCCGATAGAGGCTACCTAGAGGTTTCCTTGGATGCGGGAGTTGGCTACATGCGGAACACCCCGTGAAGAAAAGTGGACTCAGGGGAGGAGCGAGTGTGTAGCTAGTGTCCCTGTGCACTTGCTAGAAAGCACAGGGAGGGGAACTACGTGTTGACTGGAAGCGGGGGTCTGTGGGCAGAAGCCTTGTGTTCCCATTTTGAAAGCTCCATTCCTGCTGCCTTGAAGCTACCCGAATAACCCCGTTTTGGGACGGGCCTCTCGGCACTGGAGGCAGGGCTCGGGAACGAGAAGGCATTTTCTCTGAATAATCAGGGTGCTTCCGGAGCCGTGTTGGGAGCTCATCCTGTCAGGCTGTCGGACTACAGGGAACGGCCCCTTGAGGGCCTGCCTCGAGAAAGGCCTTGAGTCGCCCTGCTGGAACGGAGCACACAGCAAGCTCTTGGAGGTCTTAGTCACTGGTGTGCTTTATTGGATCGGTGCTGCCCGTTTCAGGACTCCTAGACGCTTCGGGTGTGCCCCCTTTTCCCTGCGAAAACCCCCGGCCCCTGTGGGCATGCTGTGCCACACCCAGGCCCCTAGGCCCTTGAGAGAGGGGCCTACTGTGCATGCCGAGGGAAGGACTACACCCAGCGCTTTTAAAGGGGACGCCTACGATGCCTCGGCACTCCAACAGCATCAGGCACGCCTTGCTAGCCAGTCCCCCGTGCCCTGGAAGGGTTCGACATTGACCTTCTCTCAGCTGCACTGAGGAAAGAGTCTGCTTCGAACGCCTTCTGGCCCCTCGGTTGGAAAGTCACTCTACTCACGGAGAGAGTCAGCTTGCACGGCAGCGGCAACTAAAGCCGAGTTCTTCAGGCAAACACAGCACTGCGGTCTTTTGGAAGAGGCAGGCGCTTAGAGGCCTCACGAGAGCCTGCCTTGGTTGAGGCCGTTTGCTCCACGCAGAACACCCTGCGTCAACAAGTGGATGCAGGGGAGGGCCCACTGTGTACCTGGTGTGGTTTGGGGCCAGCTTACGTTTCCTGCCTGTCTGGCTTGCAATGCGGGCCTGAAGGCACAGGCCGCCTTCCCCACTGTGAAAGTTCCCTTGGTCGGGCCTTGAACTCCACCATGAGACCACCCCTCGGGACGGGCCTCTCGTCACGGTAGGCATGGCTCTGGGAAGCAAATGAGTTCTCTCTCGGAAAACAGGGTGCGTCCAGGGCCCGCTCGGGAGCTCATGCTGCGATGCTCTAATACCTACCTGGAGACCGAACGTCAGCCCCTCGCCTCGAGGAAAGTCGCTTTATTGCCCTGCTGAAGCGGGGGCATGCAGCCCTTTCCAAGAGGCCTTCGTCGCGCCTCTCTTTTCTTCTCTTCTTGGTTAGTGCGCCGCCCGGGAAACCCAGGACCCTCGCGTTCGCACCCTAGTCCCTGCAAGGCCCCTGAATCCCGGCAGGCTCCACTGGCCTGCTCAGCGGCATCCAGGCCCGGAAAGCCCTTCCCAGTCTCTCTGTGTATGCCGGGTGTCGGGCAACGCACTGCACACCCCCTGGAGGGAGCTAGATGTCCTCAGCACTGCACCAGCTACAGGGAACCTCTTCCCTCACGTCCTACTTGTCAAGGAACTCGGCCTCATTGCCCTTGTCGGAGCTGCACTTAGGAAAAGAATCTGCTTCGCAGGCCTTCTAGGAACCCTTAGCCGAGGGCAACCATACTTAGGGGAGAAAGTCAGCTTGCGTTCCTGCTGCCGCTGAAGTACAGTGCTTCCTCTTACCCGGCAGGCCTGTGGTAGAGGCTGAGCCCCGATAGAGGCTACCTAGAGGTTTCCTTGGATGCAGGAGTTGGCTACGTGCGGAACACCCCGTGAAGAAAAGTGGACTCAGGGGAGGAGCGAGTGTGTAGCTAGTGTCCCTGTGCACTTGCTAGAAAGCACAGGGAGGGGAACTACGTGTCGACTGGAAGCGGGGGTCTGAGGGCAGAAGCCTTGTGTTCCCGTTTTGAAAGCTCCATTCCTGCTGCCTTGAAGCTACCCGAATAACCCCGTTTTGGGACGGGCCTCTCGGCACTGGAGGCAGGGCTCGGGAACGAGAAGGCATTTTCTCTGAATAATCAGGGTGCTTCCGGAGCCGTGTTGGGAGCTCATCCTGTCAGGCTGTCGGACTACAGGGAACGGCCCCTTGAGGGCCTGCCTCGAGAAAGGCCTTGAGTCGCCCTGCAGGAACGGAGCACACAGCAAGCTCTTGGAGGTCTTAGTCACTGGTGTGCTTTATTGGATGGGTGCTGCCCGTTTCAGGACTCCTAGACGCTTCGGGTGTGCCCCCTTTTCCCTGCGAAAACCCCCGGCCCCTGTGGGCAAGCTGTGCCACACCCAGGCCCCTAGGCCCTTGAGAGAGGGGCCTACTGTGCATGCCGATGGAAGGACTACAACCGGCGTTTTTAAAGGGGACGCCTACGATGCCTCGGCACTCCAACAGCATCAGGCACGCCTTGCTAGCCAGTCCCCCGTGCCCTGGAAGGGTTCGACATTGACCTTCTCTCAGCTGCACTGAGGAAAGAGTCTGCTTCGAACGCCTTCTGGCCCCTCGGTTGGAAAGTCACTCTACTCACGGAGAGAGTCAGCTTGCACGGCAGCGGCAACTAAAGCCGAGTTCTTCAGGCAAACACAGCACTGCGGTCTTTTGGAAGAGGCAGGCGCTTAGAGGCCTCACGAGAGCCTGCCTTGGTTGAGGCCGTTTGCTCCACGCAGAACACCCTGCGTCAACAAGTGGATGCAGGGGAGGGCCCACTGTGTACCTGGTGTGGTTTGGGGCCAGCTTACGTTTCCTGCCTGTCTGGCTTGCAATGCGGGCCTGAAGGCACAGGCCGCCTTCCCCACTGTGAAAGTTCCCTTGGTCGGGCCTTGAACTCCACCATGAGACCACCCCTCGGGACGGGCCTCTCGTCACGGTAGGCATGGCTCTGGGAAGCAAATGAGTTCTCTCTCGGAAAACAGGGTGCGTCCAGGGCCCGCTCGGGAGCTCATGCTGCGATGCTCTAATACCTACCTGGAGACCGAACGTCAGCCCCTCGCCTCGAGGAAAGTCGCTTTATTGCCCTGCTGAAGCGGGGGCATGCAGCCCTTTCCAAGAGGCCTTCGTCGCGCCTCTCTTTTCTTCTCTTCTTGGTTAGTGCGCCGCCCGGGAAACCCAGGACCCTCGCGTTCGCACCCAATCCCTGCAAGGCCCCTGAATACCGGCAGGCTCCACTGGCCTGCTCGGCGGCATCCAGGCCCGGAAAGCCCTTCCCAGTCTCTCTGTGTATGCCGGGTGTAGGGCAACGCACTGCACACCCCCTGGAGGGAGCTAGATTTCCTCAGCACTGCACCAGCTACAGGGAACCTCTTCCCTCACGTCCCACTTGTCAAGGAACTCGGCCTCATTGCCCTTGTCGGAGCTGCACTTAGGAAAAGAATCTGCTTCGCAGGCCTTCTAGGAACCCTTAGCCGAGGGCAACCATACTTAGGGGAGAAAGTCAGCTTGCGTTCCTGCTGCCGCTGAAGTACAGAGCTTCCTCTTACCCGGCAGGCCTGTGGTAGAGGGTGAGTCCCGATAGAGGCTACCTAGAGGTTTCCTTGGATGCGGGAGTTGGCTACATGCGGAACACCCCGTGAAGAAAAGTGGACTCAGGGGAGGAGCGAGTGTGTAGCTAGTGTCCCTGTGCACTTGCTAGAAAGCACAGGGAGGGGAACTACGTGTCGACTGGAAGCGGGGGTCTGAGGGCAGAAGCCTTGTGTTCCCGTTTTGAAAGCTCCATTCCTGCTGCCTTGAAGCTACCCGAATAACCCCGTTTTGGGACGGGCCTCTCGGCACTGGAGGCAGGGCTCGGGAACGAGAAGGCATTTTCTCTGAATAATCAGGGTGCTTCCGGAGCCGTGTTGGGAGCTCATCCTGTCAGGCTGTCGGACTCCAGGGAACGGCCCCTTGAGGGCCTGCCTCGAGAAAGGCCTTGAGTCGCCCTGCAGGAACGGAGCACACAGCAAGCTCTTGGAGGTCTTAATCACTGGTGTGCTTTATTGGATCGGTGCTGCCCGTTTCAGGACTCCTAGACGCTTCGGGTGTGCCCCCTTTTCCCTGCGAAAACCCCCGGCCCCTGTGGGCAAGCTGTGCCACACCCAGGCCCCTAGGCCCTTGAGAGAGGGGCCTACTGTGCATGCCGATGGAAGGACTACACCCAGCGTTTTTAAAGGGGATGCCTACGATGCCTCGGCACGCCAACAGCATCAGGCACGCCTTGCTAGCCAGTCCCCCGTGCCCTGGAAGGGTTCGACATTGACCTTCTCTCAGCTGCACTGAGGAAAGAGTCTGCTTCGAACGCCTTCTGGCCCCTCGGTTGGAAAGTCACTCTACTCACGGAGAGAGTCAGCTTGCACGGCAGCGGCAACTAAAGCCGAGTTCTTCAGGCAAACACAGCACTGCGGTCTTTTGGAAGAGGCAGGCGCTTAGAGGCCTCACGAGAGCCTGCCTTGGTTGAGGCCGTTTGCTCCACGCAGAACACCCTGCGTCAACAAGTGGATGCAGGGGAGGGCCCACTGTGTACCTGGTGTGGTTTGGGGCCAGCTTACGTTTCCTGCCTGTCTGGCTTGCAATGCGGGCCTGAAGGCACAGGCCGCCTTCCCTTCCCAGTCTCTCTGTGTATGCCGGGTGTAGGGCAACGCACTTCACACCCCCTGGAGGGAGCTAGATTTCCTCAGCACTGCACCAGCTACAGGGAACCTCTTCCCTCACGTCCTACTTGTCAAGGAACTCGGCCTCATTGCCCTTGTCGGAGCTGCACTTAGGAAAAGAATCTGCTTCGCAGGCCTTCTAGGAACCCTTAGCCAAGGGCAACCATACTTAGGGGAGAAAGTCAGCTTGCGTTCCTGCTGCCGCTGAAGTACAGAGCTTCCTCTTACCCGGCAGGCCTGTGGTAGAGGCTGAGCCCCGATAGAGGCTACCTAGAGGTTTCCTTGGATGCGGGAGTTGGCTACATGCGGAACACCCCGTGAAGAAAAGTGGACTCAGGGGAGGAGCGAGTGTGTAGCTAGTGTCCCTGTGCACTTGCTAGAAAGCACAGGGAGGGGAACTACGTGTCGACTGGAAGCGGGGGTCTGAGGGCAGAAGCCTTGTGTTCCCGTTTTGAAAGCTCCATTCCTGCTGCCTTGAAGCTACCCGAATAACCCCGTTTTGGGACGGGCCTCTCGGCACTGGAGGCAGGGCTCGGGAACGAGAAGGCATTTTCTCTGAATAATCAGGGTGCTTCCGGAGCCGTGTTGGGAGCTCATCCTGTCAGGCTGTCGGACTACAGGGAACGGCCCCTTGAGGGCCTGCCTCGAGAAAGGCCTTGAGTCGCCCTGCAGGAACGGAGCACACAGCGAGCTCTTCCAGGTCTTAGTCACTGGTGTGCTTTATTGGATCGGTGCTGCCCGTTTCAGGACTCCTGGACGCTTCGGGTGTGCCCCCTTTTCCCTGCGAAAACCCCCGGCCCCTGGGGGCATGCTGTGCCACACCCAGGCCCCTAGGCCCTTGAGAGAGGGGCCTACTGTGCATGCCGAGGGAAGGACTACACCCAGCGCTTTTAAAGGGGACGCCTACGATGCCTCGGCACTCCAACAGCATCAGGCACGCCTTGCTAGCCAGTCCCCCGTGCCCTGGAAGGGTTCGACATTGACCTTCTCTCAGCTGCACTGAGGAAAGAGTCTGCTTCGAACGCCTTCTGGCCCCTCGGTTGGAAAGTCACTCTACTCACGGAGAGAGTCAGCTTGCACGCCAGCGGCAACTAAAGCCGAGTTCTTCAGGCAAACACAGCACTGCGGTCTTTTGGAAGAGGCAGGCGCTTAGAGGCCTCACGAGAGCCTGCCTTGGTTGAGGCCGTTTGCTCCACGCAGAACACCCTGCGTCAACAAGTGGATGCAGGGGAGGGCCCACTGTGTACCTGGTGTGGTTTGGGGCCAGCTTACATTTCCTGCCTGTCTGGCTTGCAATGCGGGCCTGAAGGCACAGGCCGCCTTCCCCACTGTGAAATTTGCCTTGGTCGGGCCTTGAACTCCACGATGAGACCACCCCTCGGGACGGGCCTCTCGTCACGGTAGGCATGGCTCTGGGAAGCAAATGAGTTCTCTCTCGGAAAACAGGGTGCGTCCAGGGCCCGCTCGGGAGCTCATGCTGCGATGCTCTAATACCTACCTGGAGACCGAACGTCAGCCCCTCGCCTCGAGGAAAGTCGCTTTATTGCCCTGCTGAAGCGGGGGCATGCAGCCCTTTCCAAGAGGCCTTCGTCGCGCCTCTCTTTTCTTCTCTTCTTGGTTAGTGCGCCGCCCGGGAAGCCCAGGACCCTCGCGTTCGCACCCAATCCCTGCAAGGCCCCTGAATACCGGCAGGCTCCACTGGCCTGCTCAGCGGCATCCAGGCCCGGAAAGCCCTTCGCAGTCTCTCTGTGTATGCCGGGTGTCGGGCAACGCACTGCACACCCCCTGGAGGGAGCTAGATTTCCTCAGCACTGCACCAGCTACAGGGAACCTCTTCCCTCACGTCCTGCTTGTCGAGGAACTCGGCCTCATTGCCCTTGTCGGCGCTGTACTTAGGAAAAGAATCTGCTTCGCAGGCCTTCTAGGAACCCTTAGCCGAGGGCAACCATACTTAGGGGAGAAAGTCAGCTTGCGTTCCTGCTGCCGCTGCAGTACAGTGCTTCCTCTTACCCGGCAGGCCTGTGGTAGAGGCTGAGCCCCGATAGAGGCTACCTAGAGGTTTCTTTGGATGCGGGAGATGGCTACATGCGGAACACCCCGTGAAGAAAAGTGGACTCAGGGGAGGAGCGAGTGTGTAGCTAGTGTTCCTGTGCACTTGCTAGAAAGCACAGGGAGGGGAACTACGTGTCGACTGGAAGCGGGGGTCTGAGGGCAGAAGCCTTGTGTTCCCGTTTTGAAAGCTCCATTCCTGCTGCCTTGAAGCTACCCGAATAACCCCGTTTTGGGACGGGCCTCTCGGCACTGGAGGCAGGGCTCGGGAACGAGAAGGCATTTTCTCTGAATAATCAGGGTGCTTCCGGAGCCGTGTTGGGAGCTCATCCTGTCAGGCTGTCGGACTACAGGGAACGGCCCCTTGAGGGCCTGCCTCGAGAAAGGCCTTGAGTCTCCCTGCAGGAACGGAGCACACAGCAAGCTCTTGGAGGTCTTAGTCACTGGTGTGCTTTATTGGATCGGTGCTGCCCGTTTCAGGACTCCTAAACGCTTCGGGTGTGCCCCCTTTTCCCTGCGAAAACCCCCGACCCCTGGGGGCATGCTGTGCCACACCCAGGCACCTAGGCCCTTGAGAGAGGGGCCTACTGTGCATGCCGCGGGAAGGACTACACCCAGCGCTTTTAAAGGGGACGCCTACGATGCCTCGGCACTCCAACAGCATCAGGCACGCCTTGCTAGCCAGTCCCCCGTGCCCTGGAAGGGTTCGACATTGACCTTCTCTCAGCTGCACTGAGGAAAGAGTCTGCTTCGAACGCCTTCTGGCCCCTCGGTTGGAAAGTCACTCTACTCACGGAGAGAGTCAGCTTGCACGGCAGCGGCAACTAAAGCCGAGTTCTTCAGGCAAACACAGCACTGCGGTCTTTTGGAAGAGGCAGGCGCTTAGAGGCCTCACGAGAGCCTGCCTTGGTTGAGGCCGTTTGCTCCACGCAGAACACCCTGCGTCAACAAGTGGATGCAGGGGAGGGCCCACTGTGTACCTGGTGTGGTTTGGGGCCAGCTTACGTTTCCTGCCTGTGTGGCTTGCAATGCGGGCCTGAAGGCACAGGCCGCCTTCCCCACTGTGAAAGTTCCCTTGGTCGGGCCTTGAACTCCACCATGAGACCACCCCTCGGGACGGGCCTCTCGTCACGGTAGGCATGGCTCTGGGAAGCAAATGAGTTCTCTCTCGGAAAACAGGGTGCGTCCAGGGCCCGCTCGGGAGCTCATGCTGCGATGCTCTAATACCTACCTGGAGACCGAACGTCAGCCCCTCGCCTCGAGGAAAGTCGCTTTATTGCCCTGCTGAAGCGGGGGCATGCAGCCCTTTCCAAGAGGCCTTCGTCGCGCCTCTCTTTTCTTCTCTTCTTGGTTAGTGCGCCGCCCGGGAAACCCAGGACCCTCGCGTTCGCACCCTAGTCCCTGCAAGGCCCCTGAATCCCGGCAGGCTCCACTGGCCTGCTCAGCGGCATCCAGGCCCGGAAAGCCCTTCCCAGTCTCTCTGTGTATGCCGGGTGTCGGGCAACGCACTGCACACCCCCTGGAGGGAGCTAGATGTCCTCAGCACTGCACCAGCTACAGGGAACCTCTTCCCTCACGTCCTACTTGTCAAGGAACTCGGCCTCATTGCCCTTGTCGGAGCTGCACTTAGGAAAAGAATCTGCTTCGCAGGCCTTCTAGGAACCCTTAGCCGAGGGCAACCATACTTAGGGGAGAAAGTCAGCTTGCGTTCCTGCTGCCGCTGAAGTACAGTGCTTCCTCTTACCCGGCAGGCCTGTGGTAGAGGCTGAGCCCCGATAGAGGCTACCTAGAGGTTTCCTTGGATGCGGGAGTTGGCTACGTGCGGAACACCCCGTGAAGAAAAGTGGACTCAGGGGAGGAGCGAGTGTGTAGCTAGTGTCCCTGTGCACTTGCTAGAAAGCACAGGGAGGGGAACTACGTGTCGACTGGAAGCGGGGGTCTGAGGGCAGAAGCCTTGTGTTCCCGTTTTGAAAGCTCCATTCCTGCTGCCTTGAAGCTACCCGAATAACCCCGTTTTGGGACGGGCCTCTCGGCACTGGAGGCAGGGCTCGGGAACGAGAAGGCATTTTCTCTGAATAATCAGGGTGCTTCCGGAGCCGTGTTGGGAGCTCATCCTGTCAGGCTGTCGGACTACAGGGAACGGCCCCTTGAGGGCCTGCCTCGAGAAAGGCCTTGAGTCGCCCTGCAGGAACGGAGCACACAGCAAGCTCTTGGAGGTCTTAGTCACTGGTGTGCTTTATTGGATGGGTGCTGCCCGTTTCAGGACTCCTAGACGCTTCGGGTGTGCCCCCTTTTCCCTGCGAAAACCCCCGGCCCCTGTGGGCAAGCTGTGCAACACCCAGGCCCCTAGGCCCTTGAGAGAGGGGCCTACTGTGCATGCCGATGGAAGGACTACAACCGGCGTTTTTAAAGGGGACGCCTACGATGCCTCGGCACTCCAACAGCATCAGGCACGCCTTGCTAGCCAGTCCCCCGTGCCCTGGAAGGGTTCGACATTGACCTTCTCTCAGCTGCACTGAGGAAAGAGTCTGCTTCGAACGCCTTCTGGCCCCTCGGTTGGAAAGTCACTCTACTCACGGAGAGAGTCAGCTTGCACGGCAGCGGCAACTAAAGCCGAGTTCTTCAGGCAAACACAGCACTGCGGTCTTTTGGAAGAGGCAGGCGCTTAGAGGCCTCACGAGAGCCTGCCTTGGTTGAGGCCGTTTGCTCCACGCAGAACACCCTGCGTCAACAAGTGGATGCAGGGCAGGGCCCACTGTGTACCTGGTGTGGTTTGGGGCCAGCTTACATTTCCTGCCTGTCTGGCTTGCAATGCGGGCCTGAAGGCACAGGCCGCCTTCCCTTCCCAGTCTCTCTGTGTATGCCGGGTGTAGGGCAACGCACTGCACACCCCCTGGAGGGAGCTAGATTTCCTCAGCACTGCACCAGCTACAGGGAACCTCTTCCCTCACGTCCTACTTGTCAAGGAACTCGGCCTCATTGCCCTTGTCGGAGCTGCACTTAGGAAAAGAATCTGCTTCGCAGGCCTTCTAGGAACCCTTAGCCGAGGGCAACCATACTTAGGGGAGAAAGTCAGCTTGCGTTCCTGCTGCCGCTGAAGTACAGAGCTTCCTCTTACCCGGCAGGCCTGTGGTAGAGGCTGAGCCCCGATAGAGGCTACCTAGAGGTTTCCTTGGATGCGGGAGTTGGCTACATGCGGAACACCCCGTGAAGAAAAGTGGACTCAGGGGAGGAGCGAGTGTGTAGCTAGTGTCCCTGTGCACTTGCTAGAAAGCACAGCGAGGGGAACTACGTGTCGACTGGAAGCGGGGGTCTGAGGGCAGAAGCCTTGTGTTCCCGTTTTGAAAGCTCCATTCCTGCTGCCTTGAAGCTACCCGAATAACCCCGTTTTGGGACGGGCCTCTCGGCACTGGAGGCAGGGCTCGGGAACGAGAAGGCATTTTCTCTGAATAATCAGGGTGCTTCCGGAGCCGTGTTGGGAGCTCATCCTGTCAGGCTGTCGGACTACAGGGAACGGCCCCTTGAGGGCCTGCCTCGAGAAAGGCCTTGAGTCGCCCTGCAGGAACGGAGCACACAGCGAGCTCTTGGAAGTCTTAGTCACTGGTGTGCTTTATTGGATCGCTGCTGCCCGTTTCAGGACTCCTGGACGCTTCGGGTGTGCCCCCTTTTCCCTGCGAAAACCCCCGACCCCTGTGGGCATGCTGTGCCACACCCAGGCCCCTAGGCCCTTGAGAGAGGGGCCTACTGTGCATGCCGAGGGAAGGACTACACCCAGCGCTTTTAAAGGGGACGCCTACGATGCCTCGGCACTCCAACAGCATCAGGCACGCCTTGCTAGCCAGTCCCCCGTGCCCTGGAAGGGTTCGACATTGACCTTCTCTCAGCTGCACTGAGGAAAGAGTCTGCTTCGAACGCCTTCTGGCCCCTCGGTTGGAAAGTCACTCTACTCACGGAGAGAGTCAGCTTGCACGGCAGCGGCAACTAAAGCCGAGTTCTTCAGGCAAACACAGCACTGCGGTCTTTTGGAAGAGGCAGGCGCTTAGAGGCCTCACGAGAGCCTGCCTTGGTTGAGGCCGTTTGCTCCACGCAGAACACCCTGCGTCAACAAGTGGATGCAGGGGAGGGCCCACTGTGTACCTGGTGTGGTTTGGGGCCAGCTTACGTTTCCTGCCTGTCTGGCTTGCAATGCGGGCCTGAAGGCACAGGCCGCCTTCCCCACTGTGAAAGTTCCCTTGGTCGGGCCTTGAACTCCACCATGAGACCACCCCTCGGGACGGGCCTCTCGTCACGGTAGGCATGGCTCTGGGAAGCAAATGAGTTCTCTCTCGGAAAACAGGGTGCGTCCAGGGCCCGCTCGGGAGCTCATGCTGTGATGCTCTAATACCTACCTGGAGACCGAACGTCAGCCCCTCGCCTCGAGGAAAGTCGCTTTATTGCCCTGCTGAAGCGGGGGCATGCAGCCCTTTCCAAGAGGCCTTCGTCGCGCCTCTCTTTTCTTCTCTTCTTGGTTAGTGCGCCGCCCGGGAAGCCCAGGACCCTCGCGTTCGCACCCAATCCCTGCAAGGCCCCTGAATACCGGCAGGCTCCACTGGCCTGCTCAGCGGCATCCAGGCCCGGAAAGCCCTTCCCAGTCCCTCTGTGTATGCCGGGTGTCGGGCAACGCACTGCACACCCCCTGGAGGGAACTAGATTTCCTCAGCACTGCACCAGCTACAGGGAACCTCTTCCCTCACGTCCTACTTGTCAAGGAACTCGGCCTCATTGCCCTTGTCGGAGCTGCACTTAGGAAAAGAATCTGCTTCGCAGGCCTTCTAGGAACCCTTAGCCGAGGGCACCATACTTAGGGGAGAAAGTCAGCTTGCGTTCCTGCTGCCGCTGCAGTACAGTGCTTCTTCTTACCCGGCAGGCCTGTGGTAGAGGCTGAGCCCCGATAGAGGCTACCTAGAGGTTTCCTTGGATGCGGGAGTTGGCTACATGCGGAACCCCCCGTGAAGAAAAGTGGACTCAGGGAAGGAGCGAGTGTGTAGCTAGTGTCCCTGTGCACTTGCTAGAAAGCACAGGGAGGGGAACTACGTGTCGACTGGAAGCGGGGGTCTGAGGGCAGAAGCCTTGTGTTCCCATTTTGAAAGCTCCATTCCTGCTGCCTTGAAGCTACCCGAATAACCCCGTTTTGGGACGGGCCTCTCGGCACTGGAGGCAGGGCTCGGGAACGAGAAGGCATTTTCTCTGAATAATCAGGGTGCTTCCGGAGCCGTGTTGGGAGCTCATCCTGTCAGGCTGTCGGACTACAGGGAACGGCCCCTTGAGGGCCTGCCTCGAGAAAGGCCTTGAGTCGCCCTGCAGGAACGGAGCACACAGCAAGCTCTTGGAGGTCTTAGTCACTGGTGTGCTTTATTGGATCGGTGCTGCCCGTTTCAGGACTCCTAGACGCTTCGGGTGTGCCCCCTTTTCCCTGCGAAAACCCCCGGCCCCTGTGGGCATGCTGTGCCACACCCAGGCCCCTAGGCCCTTGAGAGAGGGGCCTACTGTGCATGCCGAGGGAAGGACTACACCCAGCGCTTTTAAAGGGGACGCCTACGATGCCTCGGCACTCCAACAGCATCAGGCACGCCTTGCTAGCCAGTCCCCCGTGCCCTGGAAGGGTTCGACATTGACCTTCTCTCAGCTGCACTGAGGAAAGAGTCTGCTTCGAACGCCTTCTGGCCCCTCGGTTGGAAAGTCACTCTACTCACGGAGAGAGTCAGCTTGCACGGCAGCGGCAACTAAAGCCGAGTTCTTCAGGCAAACACAGCACTGCGGTCTTTTGGAAGAGGCAGGCGCTTAGAGGTCTCACGAGAGCCTGCCTTGGTTGAGGCCGTTTGCTCCATGCAGAACACCCTGCGTCAACAAGTGGATGCAGGGGAGGGCCCACTGTGTACCTGGTGTGGTTTGGGGCCAGCTTACGTTTCCTGCCTGTCTGGCTTGCAATGCGGGCCTGAAGGCACAGGCCGCCTTTCCCACTGTGAAAGTTCCCTTGGTCGGGCCTTGAACTCCACCATGAGACCACCCCTCGGGACGGGCCTCTCGTCACGGTAGGCATGGCTCTGGGAAGCAAATGAGTTCTCTCTCGGAAAAAAGGGTGCGTCCAGGGCCCGCTCGGGAGCTCATGCTGCGATGCTCTAATATCTACCTGGAGACCGAACGTCAGCCCCTCGCCTCGAGGAAAGTCGCTTTATTGCCCTGCTGAAGCGGGGGCATGCAGCCCTTTCCAAGAGGCCTTCGTCGCGCCTCTCTTTTCTTCTCTTCTTGGTTAGTGCGCCGCCCGGGAAACCCAGGACCCTCGCGTTCGCACCCTAGTCCCTGCAAGGCCCCTGAATACCGGCAGGCTCCACTGGCCTGCTCAGCGGCATCCAGGCCCGGAAAGCCCTTCCCAGTCTCTCTGTGTATGCCGAGGGTAGGGCAGCGCACTGCACACCGCCTGGAGGGAGCCAGATTGCCTCAGCACTGCACCAGCTACAGGGAACCTCTTCCCTCACGTCCTACTTGTCAAGGAACTCGGCCTCATTGCCCTTGTCGGAGCTGCACTTAGGAAAAGAATCTGCTTCGCAGGCCTTCTAGGAACCCTTAGCCGAGGGCACCATACTTAGGGGAGAAAGTCAGCTTGCGTTCCTGCTGCCGCTGCAGTACAGTGCTTCCTCTTACCCGGCAGGCCTTTGGTAGAGGCTGAGCCCCGATAGAGCCTACCTAGAGGTTTCCTTGGATGCGGGAGTTGGCTACATGCGGAACACCCCGTGAAGAAAAGTGGACTCAGGGGAGGAGCGAGTGTGCAGCTAGTGTCCCTGTGCACTTGCTAGAGAGCACAAGGAGGTGAACTACGTGTCGACTGGAAGCGGGGGTCTGAGGGCAGAAGCCTTGTGTTCCCGTTTTGAAAGCTCCATTCCTGCTGCCTTGAAGCTACCCGAATAACCCCGTTTTGGGACGGGCCTCTCGGCACTGGAGGCAGGGCTCGGGAACGAGAAGGCATTTTCTCTGAATAATCAGGGTGCTTCCGGAGCCGTGTTGGGAGCTCATCCTGTCAGGCTGTCGGACTACAGGGAACGGCCCCTTGAGGGCCTGCCTCGAGAAAGGCCTTGAGTCACCCTGCAGGAACGGAGCACACAGCAAGCTCTTGGAGGTCTTAGTCACTGGTGTGCTTTATTGGATCGCTGCTGCCCGTTTCAGGACTCCTAGACGCTTCGGGTGTGCCCCCTTTTCCCTGCAAAAACCCCCGACCCCTGGGGGCATGCTGTGCCACACCCAGGCCCCTAGGCCCTTGAGAGAGGGGCCTACTGTGCATGCCGAGGGAAGGACTACACCCAGCGCTTTTAAAGGGGACGCCTACGATGCCTCGGCACTCCAACAGCATCAGGCACGCCTTGCTAGCCAGTCCCCCGTGCCCTGGAAGGGTTCGACATTGACCTTCTCTCAGCTGCACTGAGGAAAGAGTCTGCTTCGAACGCCTTCTGGCCCCTCGGTTGGAAAGTCACTCTACTCACGGAGAGAGTCAGCTTGCACGGCAGCGGCAACTAAAGCCGAGTTCTTCAGGCAAACACAGCACTGCGGTCTTTTGGAAGAGGCAGGCGCTTAGAGGCCTCACGAGAGCCTGCCTTGGTTGAGGCCGTTTGCTCCACGCAGAACACCCTGCGTCAACAAGTGGATGCAGGGGAGGGCCCACTGTGTACCTGGTGTGGTTTGGGGCCAGCTTACGTTTCCTGCCTGTCTGGCTTGCAATGCGGGCCTGAAGGCACAGGCCGCCTTCCCCACTGTGAAAGTTCCCTTGGTCGGGCCTTGAACTCCACCATGAGACCACCCCTCGGGACGGGCCTCTCGTCACGGTAGGCATGGCTCTGGGAAGCAAATGAGTTCTCTCTCGGAAAACAGGGTGCGTCCAGGGCCCGCTCGGGAGCTCATGCTGCGATGCTCTAATACCTACCTGGAGACCGAACGTCAGCCCCTCGCCTCGAGGAAAGTCGCTTTATTGCCCTGCTGAAGCGGGGGCATGCAGCCCTTTCCAAGAGGCCTTCGTCGCGCCTCTCTTTTCTTCTCTTCTTGGTTAGTGCGCCGCCCGGGAAACCCAGGACCCTCGCGTTCGCACCCAATCCCTGCAAGGCCCCTGAATCCCGGCAGGCTCCACTGGCCTGCTCAGCGGCATCCAGGCCCGGAAAGCCCTTCCCAGTCTCTCTGTGTATGCCGGGTGTAGGGCAACGCACTGCACACCCCCTGGAGGGAACTAGATGTCCTCAGCACTGCACCAGCTACAGGGAACCTCTTCCCTCACGTCCTACTTGTCAAGGAACTCGGCCTCATTGCCCTTGTCGGAGCTGCACTTAGGAAAAGAATCTGCTTCGCAGGCCTTCTAGGAACCCTTAGCCGAGGGCAACCATACTTAGGGGAGAAAGTCAGCTTGCGTTCCTGCTGCCGCTGAAGTACAGTGCTTCCTCTTACCCGGCAGGCCTGTGGTAGAGGCTGAGCCCCGATAGAGGCTACCTAGAGGTTTCCTTGGATGCGGGAGTTGGCTACGTGCGGAACACCCCGTGAAGAAAAGTGGACTCAGGGGAGGAGCGAGTGTGTAGCTAGTGTCCCTGTGCACTTGCTAGAAAGCACAGGGAGGGGAACTACGTGTCGACTGGAAGCGGGGGTCTGAGGGCAGAAGCCTTGTGTTCCCGTTTTGAAAGCTCCATTCCTGCTGCCTTGAAGCTACCCGAATAACCCCGTTTTGGGACGGGCCTCTCGGCACTGGAGGCAGGGCTCGGGAACGAGAAGGCATTTTCTCTGAATAATCAGGGTGCTTCCGGAGCCGTGTTGGGAGCTCATCCTGTCAGGCTGTCGGACTACAGGGAACGGCCCCTTGAGGGCCTGCCTCGAGAAAGGCCTTGAGTCGCCCTGCAGGAACGGAGCACACAGCAAGCTCTTGGAGGTCTTAGTCACTGGTGTGCTTTATTGGATGGGTGCTGCCCGTTTCAGGACTCCTAGACGCTTCGGGTGTGCCCCCTTTTCCCTGCGAAAACCCCCGGCCCCTGTGGGCAAGCTGTGCCACACCCAGGCCCCTAGGCCCTTGAGAGAGGGGCCTACTGTGCATGCCGATGGAAGGACTACAACCGGCGTTTTTAAAGGGGACGCCTACGATGCCTCGGCACTCCAACAGCATCAGGCACGCCTTGCTAGCCAGTCCCCCGTGCCCTGGAAGGGTTCGACATTGACCTTCTCTCAGCTGCACTGAGGAAAGAGTCTGCTTCGAACGCCTTCTGGCCCCTCGGTTGGAAAGTCACTCTACTCACGGAGAGAGTCAGCTTGCACGGCAGCGGCAACTAAAGCCGAGTTCTTCAGGCAAACACAGCACTGCGGTCTTTTGGAAGAGGCAGGCGCTTAGAGGCCTCACGAGAGCCTGCCTTGGTTGAGGCCGTTTGCTCCACGCAGAACACCCTGCGTCAACAAGTGGATGCAGGGCAGGGCCCACTGTGTACCTGGTGTGGTTTGGGGCCAGCTTACATTTCCTGCCTGTCTGGCTTGCAATGCGGGCCTGAAGGCACAGGCCGCCTTCCCTTCCCAGTCTCTCTGTGTATGCCGGGTGTAGGGCAACGCACTGCACACCCCCTGGAGGGAGCTAGATTTCCTCAGCACTGCACCAGCTACAGGGAACCTCTTCCCTCACGTCCTACTTGTCAAGGAACTCGGCCTCATTGCCCTTGTCGGAGCTGCACTTAGGAAAAGAATCTGCTTCGCAGGCCTTCTAGGAACCCTTAGCCGAGGGCAACCATACTTAGGGGAGAAAGTCAGCTTGCGTTCCTGCTGCCGCTGAAGTACAGAGCTTCCTCTTACCCGGCAGGCCTGTGGTAGAGGCTGAGCCCCGATAGAGGCTACCTAGAGGTTTCCTTGGATGCGGGAGTTGGCTACATGCGGAACACCCCGTGAAGAAAAGTGGACTCAGGGGAGGAGCGAGTGTGTAGCTAGTGTCCCTGTGCACTTGCTAGAAAGCACAGCGAGGGGAACTACGTGTCGACTGGAAGCGGGGGTCTGAGGGCAGAAGCCTTGTGTTCCCGTTTTGAAAGCTCCATTCCTGCTGCCTTGAAGCTACCCGAATAACCCCGTTTTGGGACGGGCCTCTCGGCACTGGAGGCAGGGCTCGGGAACGAGAAGGCATTTTCTCTGAATAATCAGGGTGCTTCCGGAGCCGTGTTGGGAGCTCATCCTGTCAGGCTGTCGGACTACAGGGAACGGCCCCTTGAGGGCCTGCCTCGAGAAAGGCCTTGAGTCGCCCTGCAGGAACGGAGCACACAGCGAGCTCTTGGAAGTCTTAGTCACTGGTGTGCTTTATTGGATCGCTGCTGCCCGTTTCAGGACTCCTGGACGCTTCGGGTGTGCCCCCTTTTCCCTGCGAAAACCCCCGACCCCTGTGGGCATGCTGTGCCACACCCAGGACCCTAGGCCCTTGAGAGAGGGGCCTACTGTGCATGCCGATGGAAGGACTACACCCAGCGCTTTTAAAGGGGACGCCTACGATGCCTCGGCACTCCAACAGCATCAGGCACGCCTTGCTAGCCAGTCCCCCGTGCCCTGGAAGGGTTCGACATTGACCTTCTCTCAGCTGCACTGAGGAAAGAGTCTGCTTCGAACGCCTTCTGGCCCCTCGGTTGGAAAGTCACTCTACTCACGGAGAGAGTCAGCTTGCACGGCAGCGGCAACTAAAGCCGAGTTCTTCAGGCAAACACAGCACTGCGGTCTTTTGGAAGAGGCAGGCGCTTAGAGGCCTCACGAGAGCCTGCCTTGGTTGAGGCCGTTTGCTCCACGCAGAACACCCTGCGTCAACAAGTGGATGCAGGGGAGGGCCCACTGTGTACCTGGTGTGGTTTGGGGCCAGCTTACGTTTCCTGCCTGTCTGGCTTGCAATGCGGGCCTGAAGGCACAGGCCGCCTTCCCCACTGTGAAAGTTCCCTTGGTCGGGCCTTGAACTCCACCATGAGACCACCCCTCGGGACGGGCCTCTCGTCACGGTAGGCATGGCTCTGGGAAGCAAATGAGTTCTCTCTCGGAAAACAGGGTGCGTCCAGGGCCCGCTCGGGAGCTCATGCTGTGATGCTCTAATACCTACCTGGAGACCGAACGTCAGCCCCTCGCCTCGAGGAAAGTCGCTTTATTGCCCTGCTGAAGCGGGGGCATGCAGCCCTTTCCAAGAGGCCTTCGTCGCGCCTCTCTTTTCTTCTCTTCTTGGTTAGTGCGCCGCCCGGGAAGCCCAGGACCCTCGCGTTCGCACCCAATCCCTGCAAGGCCCCTGAATACCGGCAGGCTCCACTGGCCTGCTCAGCGGCATCCAGGCCCGGAAAGCCCTTCCCAGTCCCTCTGTGTATGCCGGGTGTCGGGCAACGCACTGCACACCCCCTGGAGGGAACTAGATTTCCTCAGCACTGCACCAGCTACAGGGAACCTCTTCCCTCACGTCCTACTTGTCAAGGAACTCGGCCTCATTGCCCTTGTCGGAGCTGCACTTAGGAAAAGAATCTGCTTCGCAGGCCTTCTAGGAACCCTTAGCCGAGGGCACCATACTTAGGGGAGAAAGTCAGCTTGCGTTCCTGCTGCCGCTGCAGTACAGTGCTTCCTCTTACCCGGCAGGCCTGTGGTAGAGGCTGAGCCCCGATAGAGGCTACCTAGAGGTTTCCTTGGATGCGGGAGTTGGCTACATGCGGAACCCCCCGTGAAGAAAAGTGGACTCAGGGAAGGAGCGAGTGTGTAGCTAGTGTCCCTGTGCACTTGCTAGAAAGCACAGGGAGGGGAACTACGTGTCGACTGGAAGCGGGGGTCTGAGGGCAGAAGCCTTGTGTTCCCATTTTGAAAGCTCCATTCCTGCTGCCTTGAAGCTACCCGAATAACCCCGTTTTGGGACGGGCCTCTCGGCACTGGAGGCAGGGCTCGGGAACGAGAAGGCATTTTCTCTGAATAATCAGGGTGCTTCCGGAGCCGTGTTGGGAGCTCATCCTGTCAGGCTGTCGGACTACAGGGAACGGCCCCTTGAGGGCCTGCCTCGAGAAAGGCCTTGAGTCGCCCTGCAGGAACGGAGCACACAGCAAGCTCTTGGAGGTCTTAGTCACTGGTGTGCTTTATTGGATCGGTGCTGCCCGTTTCAGGACTCCTAGACGCTTCGGGTGTGCCCCCTTTTCCCTGCGAAAACCCCCGGCCCCTGTGGGCATGCTGTGCCACACCCAGGCCCCTAGGCCCTTGAGAGAGGGGCCTACTGTGCATGCCGAGGGAAGGACTACACCCAGCGCTTTTAAAGGGGACGCCTACGATGCCTCGGCACTCCAACAGCATCAGGCACGCCTTGCTAGCCAGTCCCCCGTGCCCTGGAAGGGTTCGACATTGACCTTCTCTCAGCTGCACTGAGGAAAGAGTCTGCTTCGAACGCCTTCTGGCCCCTCGGTTGGAAAGTCACTCTACTCACGGAGAGAGTCAGCTTGCACGGCAGCGGCAACTAAAGCCGAGTTCTTCAGGCAAACACAGCACTGCGGTCTTTTGGAAGAGGCAGGCGCTTAGAGGCCTCACGAGAGCCTGCCTTGGTTGAGGCCGTTTGCTCCATGCAGAACACCCTGCGTCAACAAGTGGATGCAGGGGAGGGCCCACTGTGTACCTGGTGTGGTTTGGGGCCAGCTTACGTTTCCTGCCTGTCTGGCTTGCAATGCGGGCCTGAAGGCACAGGCCGCCTTTCCCACTGTGAAAGTTCCCTTGGTCGGGCCTTGAACTCCACCATGAGACCACCCCTCGGGACGGGCCTCTCGTCACGGTAGGCATGGCTCTGGGAAGCAAATGAGTTCTCTCTCGGAAAAAAGGGTGCGTCCAGGGCCCGCTCGGGAGCTCATGCTGCGATGCTCTAATATCTACCTGGAGACCGAACGTCAGCCCCTCGCCTCGAGGAAAGTCGCTTTATTGCCCTGCTGAAGCGGGGGCATGCAGCCCTTTCCAAGAGGCCTTCGTCGCGCCTCTCTTTTCTTCTCTTCTTGGTTAGTGCGCCGCCCGGGAAACCCAGGACCCTCGCGTTCGCACCCTAGTCCCTGCAAGGCCCCTGAATACCGGCAGGCTCCACTGGCCTGCTCAGCGGCATCCAGGCCCGGAAAGCCCTTCCCAGTCTCTCTGTGTATGCCGAGGGTAGGGCAGCGCACTGCACACCGCCTGGAGGGAGCCAGATTGCCTCAGCACTGCACCAGCTACAGGGAACCTCTTCCCTCACGTCCTACTTGTCAAGGAACTCGGCCTCATTGCCCTTGTCGGAGCTGCACTTAGGAAAAGAATCTGCTTCGCAGGCCTTCTAGGAACCCTTAGCCGAGGGCACCATACTTAGGGGAGAAAGTCAGCTTGCGTTCCTGCTGCCGCTGCAGTACAGTGCTTCCTCTTACCCGGCAGGCCTTTGGTAGAGGCTGAGCCCCGATAGAGCCTACCTAGAGGTTTCCTTGGATGCGGGAGTTGGCTACATGCGGAACACCCCGTGAAGAAAAGTGGACTCAGGGGAGGAGCGAGTGTGCAGCTAGTGTCCCTGTGCACTTGCTAGAGAGCACAAGGAGGTGAACTACGTGTCGACTGGAAGCGGGGGTCTGAGGGCAGAAGCCTTGTGTTCCCGTTTTGAAAGCTCCATTCCTGCTGCCTTGAAGCTACCCGAATAACCCCGTTTTGGGACGGGCCTCTCGGCACTGGAGGCAGGGCTCGGGAACGAGAAGGCATTTTCTCTGAATAATCAGGGTGCTTCCGGAGCCGTGTTGGGAGCTCATCCTGTCAGGCTGTCGGACTACAGGGAACGGCCCCTTGAGGGCCTGCCTCGAGAAAGGCCTTGAGTCACCCTGCAGGAACGGAGCACACAGCAAGCTCTTGGAGGTCTTAGTCACTGGTGTGCTTTATTGGATCGCTGCTGCCTGTTTCAGGACTCCTAGACGCTTCGGGTGTGCCCCCTTTTCCCTGCAAAAACCCCCGACACCTGGGGGCATGCTGTGCCACACCCAGGCCCCTAGGCCCTTGAGAGAGGGGCCTACTGTGCATGCCGAGGGAAGGACTACACCCAGCGCTTTTAAAGGGGACGCCTACGATGCCTCGGCACTCCAACAGCATCAGGCACGCCTTGCTAGCCAGTCCCCCGTGCCCTGGAAGGGTTCGACATTGACCTTCTCTCAGCTGCACTGAGGAAAGAGTCTGCTTCGAACGCCTTCTGGCCCCTCGGTTGGAAAGTCACTCTACTCACGGAGAGAGTCAGCTTGCACGGCAGCGGCAACTAAAGCCGAGTTCTTCAGGCAAACACAGCACTGCGGTCTTTTGGAAGAGGCAGGCGCTTAGAGGCCTCACGAGAGCCTGCCTTGGTTGAGGCCGTTTGCTCCACGCAGAACACCCTGCGTCAACAAGTGGATGCAGGGGAGGGCCCACTGTGTACCTGGTGTGGTTTGGGGCCAGCTTACGTTTCCTGCCTGTCTGGCTTGCAATGCGGGCCTGAAGGCACAGGCCGCCTTCCCCACTGTGAAAGTTCCCTTGGTCGGGCCTTGAACTCCACCATGAGACCACCCCTCGGGACGGGCCTCTCGTCACGGTAGGCATGGCTCTGGGAAGCAAATGAGTTCTCTCTCGGAAAACAGGGTGCGTCCAGGGCCCGCTCGGGAGCTCATGCTGCGATGCTCTAATACCTACCTGGAGACCGAACGTCAGCCCCTCGCCTCGAGGAAAGTCGCTTTATTGCCCTGCTGAAGCGGGGGCATGCAGCCCTTTCCAAGAGGCCTTCGTCGCGCCTCTCTTTTCTTCTCTTCTTGGTTAGTGCGCCGCCCGGGAAACCCAGGACCCTCGCGTTCGCACCCAATCCCTGCAAGGCCCCTGAATCCCGGCAGGCTCCACTGGCCTGCTCAGCGGCATCCAGGCCCGGAAAGCCCTTCCCAGTCTCTCTGTGTATGCCGGGTGTAGGGCAACGCACTGCACACCCCCTGGAGGGAACTAGATGTCCTCAGCACTGCACCAGCTACAGGGAACCTCTTCCCTCACGTCCTACTTGTCAAGGAACTCGGCCTCATTGCCCTTGTCGGAGCTGCACTTAGGAAAAGAATCTGCTTCGCAGGCCTTCTAGGAACCCTTAGCCGAGGGCAACCATACTTAGGGGAGAAAGTCAGCTTGCGTTCCTGCTGCCGCTGAAGTACAGTGCTTCCTCTTACCCGGCAGGCCTGTGGTAGAGGCTGAGCCCCGATAGAGGCTACCTAGAGGTTTCCTTGGATGCGGGAGTTGGCTACGTGCGGAACACCCCGTGAAGAAAAGTGGACTCAGGGGAGGAGCGAGTGTGTAGCTAGTGTCCCTGTGCACTTGCTAGAAAGCACAGGGAGGGGAACTACGTGTCGACTGGAAGCGGGGGTCTGAGGGCAGAAGCCTTGTGTTCCCGTTTTGAAAGCTCCATTCCTGCTGCCTTGAAGCTACCCGAATAACCCCGTTTTGGGACGGGCCTCTCGGCACTGGAGGCAGGGCTCGGGAACGAGAAGGCATTTTCTCTGAATAATCAGGGTGCTTCCGGAGCCGTGTTGGGAGCTCATCCTGTCAGGCTGTCGGACTACAGGGAACGGCCCCTTGAGGGCCTGCCTCGAGAAAGGCCTTGAGTCGCCCTGCAGGAACGGAGCACACAGCAAGCTCTTGGAGGTCTTAGTCACTGGTGTGCTTTATTGGATGGGTGCTGCCCGTTTCAGGACTCCTAGACGCTTCGGGTGTGCCCCCTTTTCCCTGCGAAAACCCCCGGCCCCTGTGGGCAAGCTGTGCCACACCCAGGCCCCTAGGCCCTTGAGAGAGGGGCCTACTGTGCATGCCGATGGAAGGACTACAACCGGCGTTTTTAAAGGGGACGCCTACGATGCCTCGGCACTCCAACAGCATCAGGCACGCCTTGCTAGCCAGTCCCCCGTGCCCTGGAAGGGTTCGACATTGACCTTCTCTCAGCTGCACTGAGGAAAGAGTCTGCTTCGAACGCCTTCTGGCCCCTCGGTTGGAAAGTCACTCTACTCACGGAGAGAGTCAGCTTGCACGGCAGCGGCAACTAAAGCCGAGTTCTTCAGGCAAACACAGCACTGCGGTCTTTTGGAAGAGGCAGGCGCTTAGAGGCCTCACGAGAGCCTGCCTTGGTTGAGGCCGTTTGCTCCACGCAGAACACCCTGCGTCAACAAGTGGATGCAGGGCAGGGCCCACTGTGTACCTGGTGTGGTTTGGGGCCAGCTTACGTTTCCTGCCTGTCTGGCTTGCAATGCGGGCCTGAAGGCACAGGCCGCCTTCCCTTCCCAGTCTCTCTGTGTATGCCGGGTGTAGGGCAACGCACTGCACACCCCCTGGAGGGAGCTAGATTTCCTCAGCACTGCACCAGCTACAGGGAACTTCTTCCCTCACGTCCTACTTGTCAAGGAACTCGGCCTCATTGCCCTTGTCGGAGCTGCACTTAGGAAAAGAATCTGCTTCGCAGGCCTTCTAGGAACCCTTAGCCGAGGGCAACCATACTTAGGGGAGAAAGTCAGCTTGCGTTCCTGCTGCCGCTGAAGTACAGAGCTTCCTCTTACCCGGCAGGCCTGTGGTAGAGGCTGAGCCCCGATAGAGGCTACCTAGAGGTTTCCTTGGATGCGGGAGTTGGCTACATGCGGAACACCCCGTGAAGAAAAGTGGACTCAGGGGAGGAGCGAGTGTGTAGCTAGTGTCCCTGTGCACTTGCTAGAAAGCACAGCGAGGGGAACTACGTGTCGACTGGAAGCGGGGGTCTGAGGGCAGAAGCCTTGTGTTCCCGTTTTGAAAGCTCCATTCCTGCTGCCTTGAAGCTACCCGAATAACCCCGTTTTGGGACGGGCCTCTCGGCACTGGAGGCAGGGCTCGGGAACGAGAAGGCATTTTCTCTGAATAATCAGGGTGCTTCCGGAGCCGTGTTGGGAGCTCATCCTGTCAGGCTGTCGGACTACAGGGAACGGCCCCTTGAGGGCCTGCCTCGAGAAAGGCCTTGAGTCGCCCTGCAGGAACGGAGCACACAGCGAGCTCTTGGAAGTCTTAGTCACTGGTGTGCTTTATTGGATCGCTGCTGCCCGTTTCAGGACTCCTGGACGCTTCGGGTGTGCCCCCTTTTCCCTGCGAAAACCCCCGACCCCTGTGGGCATGCTGTGCCACACCTAGGCCCCTAGGCCCTTGAGAGAGGGGCCTACTGTGCATGCCGAGGGAAGGACTACACCCAGCGCTTTTAAAGGGGACGCCTACGATGCCTCGGCACTCCAACAGCATCAGGCACGCCTTGCTAGCCAGTCCCCCGTGCCCTGGAAGGGTTCGACATTGACCTTCTCTCAGCTGCACTGAGGAAAGAGTCTGCTTCGAACGCCTTCTGGCCCCTCGGTTGGAAAGTCACTCTACTCACGGAGAGAGTCAGCTTGCACGGCAGCGGCAACTAAAGCCGAGTTCTTCAGGCAAACACAGCACTGCGGTCTTTTGGAAGAGGCAGGCGCTTAGAGGCCTCACGAGAGCCTGCCTTGGTTGAGGCCGTTTGCTCCACGCAGAACACCCTGCGTCAACAAGTGGATGCAGGGGAGGGCCCACTGTGTACCTGGTGTGGTTTGGGGCCAGCTTACGTTTCCTGCCTGTCTGGCTTGCAATGCGGGCCTGAAGGCACAGGCCGCCTTCCCCACTGTGAAAGTTCCCTTGGTCGGGCCTTGAACTCCACCATGAGACCACCCCTCGGGACGGGCCTCTCGTCACGGTAGGCATGGCTCTGGGAAGCAAATGAGTTCTCTCTCGGAAAACAGGGTGCGTCCAGGGCCCGCTCGGGAGCTCATGCTGCGATGCTCTAATACCTACCTGGAGACCGAACGTCAGCCCCTCGCCTCGAGGAAAGTCGCTTTATTGCCCTGCTGAAGCGGGGGCATGCAGCCCTTTCCAAGAGGCCTTCGTCGCGCCTCTCTTTTCTTCTCTTCTTGGTTAGTGCGCCGCCCGGGAAGCCCAGGACCCTCGCGTTCGCACCCAATCCCTGCAAGGCCCCTGAATACCGGCAGGCTCCACTGGCCTGCTCAGCGGCATCCAGGCCCGGAAAGCCCTTCCCAGTCCCTCTGTGTATGCCGGGTGTCGGGCAACGCACTGCACACCCCCTGGAGGGAACTAGATTTCCTCAGCACTGCACCAGCTACAGGGAACCTCTTCCCTCACGTCCTACTTGTCAAGGAACTCGGCCTCATTGCCCTTGTCGGAGCTGCACTTAGGAAAAGAATCTGCTTCGCAGGCCTTCTAGGAACCCTTAGCCGAGGGCACCATACTTAGGGGAGAAAGTCAGCTTGCGTTCCTGCTGCCGCTGCAGTACAGTGCTTCCTCTTACCCGGCAGGCCTGTGGTAGAGGCTGAGCCCCGATAGAGGCTACCTAGAGGTTTCCTTGGATGCGGGAGTTGGCTACATGCGGAACCCCCCGTGAAGAAAAGTGGACTCAGGGAAGGAGCGAGTGTGTAGCTAGTGTCCCTGTGCACTTGCTAGAAAGCACAGGGAGGGGAACTACGTGTCGACTGGAAGCGGGGGTCTGAGGGCAGAAGCCTTGTGTTCCCATTTTGAAAGCTCCATTCCTGCTGCCTTGAAGCTACCCGAATAACCCCGTTTTGGGACGGGCCTCTCGGCACTGGAGGCAGGGCTCGGGAACGAGAAGGCATTTTCTCTGAATAATCAGGGTGCTTCCGGAGCCGTGTTGGGAGCTCATCCTGTCAGGCTGTCGGACTACAGGGAACGGCCCCTTGAGGGCCTGCCTCGAGAAAGGCCTTGAGTCGCCCTGCAGGAACGGAGCACACAGCAAGCTCTTGGAGGTCTTAGTCACTGGTGTGCTTTATTGGATCGGTGCTGCCCGTTTCAGGACTCCTAGACGCTTCGGGTGTGCCCCCTTTTCCCTGCGAAAACCCCCGGCCCCTGTGGGCATGCTGTGCCACACCCAGGCCCCTAGGCCCTTGAGAGAGGGGCCTACTGTGCATGCCGAGGGAAGGACTACACCCAGCGCTTTTAAAGGGGACGCCTACGATGCCTCGGCACTCCAACAGCATCAGGCACGCCTTGCTAGCCAGTCCCCCGTGCCCTGGAAGGGTTCGACATTGACCTTCTCTCAGCTGCACTGAGGAAAGAGTCTGCTTCGAACGCCTTCTGGCCCCTCGGTTGGAAAGTCACTCTACTCACGGAGAGAGTCAGCTTGCACGGCAGCGGCAACTAAAGCCGAGTTCTTCAGGCAAACACAGCACTGCGGTCTTTTGGAAGAGGCAGGCGCTTAGAGGCCTCACGAGAGCCTGCCTTGGTTGAGGCCGTTTGCTCCATGCAGAACACCCTGCGTCAACAAGTGGATGCAGGGGAGGGCCCACTGTGTACCTGGTGTGGTTTGGGGCCAGCTTACGTTTCCTGCCTGTCTGGCTTGCAATGCGGGCCTGAAGGCACAGGCCGCCTTTCCCACTGTGAAAGTTCCCTTGGTCGGGCCTTGAACTCCACGATGAGACCACCCCTCGGGACGGGCCTCTCGTCACGGTAGGCATGGCTCTGGGAAGCAAATGAGTTCTCTCTCGGAAAACAGGGTGCGTCCAGGGCCCGCTCGGGAGCTCATGCTGCGATGCTCTAATATCTACCTGGAGACCGAACGTCAGCCCCTCGCCTCGAGGAAAGTCGCTTTATTGCCCTGCTGAAGCGGGGGCATGCAGCCCTTTCCAAGAGGCCTTCGTCGCGCCTCTCTTTTCTTCTCTTCTTGGTTAGTGCGCCGCCCGGGAAACCCAGGACCCTCGCGTTCGCACCCTAGTCCCTGCAAGGCCCCTGAATACCGGCAGGCTCCACTGGCCTGCTCAGCGGCATCCAGGCCCGGAAAGCCCTTCCCAGTCTCTCTGTGTATGCCGAGGGTAGGGCAGCGCACTGCACACCGCCTGGAGGGAGCCAGATTGCCTCAGCACTGCACCAGCTACAGGGAACCTCTTCCCTCACGTCCTACTTGTCAAGGAACTCGGCCTCATTGCCCTTGTCGGAGCTGCACTTAGGAAAAGAATCTGCTTCGCAGGCCTTCTAGGAACCCTTAGCCGAGGGCACCATACTTAGGGGAGAAAGTCAGCTTGCGTTCCTGCTGCCGCTGCAGTACAGTGCTTCCTCTTACCCGGCAAGCCTTTGGTAGAGGCTGAGCCCCGATAGAGCCTACCTAGAGGTTTCCTTGGATGCGGGAGTTGGCTACATGCGGAACACCCCGTGAAGAAAAGTGGACTCAGGGGAGAAGCGAGTGTGCAGCTAGTGTCCCTGTGCACTTGCTAGAGAGCACAAGGAGGTGAACTACGTGTCGACTGGAAGCGGGGGTCTGAGGGCAGAAGCCTTGTGTTCCCGTTTTGAAAGCTCCATTCCTGCTGCCTTGAAGCTACCCGAATAACCCCGTTTTGGGACGGGCCTCTCGGCACTGGAGGCAGGGCTCGGGAACGAGAAGGCATTTTCTCTGAATAATCGGTGCTTCCGGAGCCGTGTTGGGAGCTCATCCTGTCAGGCTGTCGGACTACAGGGAACGGCCCCTTGAGGGCCTGCCTCGAGAAAGGCCTTGAGTCACCCTGCAGGAACGGAGCACACAGCAAGCTCTTGGAGGTCTTAGTCACTGGTGTGCTTTATTGGATCGCTGCTGCCCGTTTCAGGACTCCTAGACGCTTCGGGTGTGCCCCCTTTTCCCTGCAAAAACCCCCGACCCCTGGGGGCATGCTGTGCCACACCCAGGCCCCTAGGCCCTTGAGAGAGGGGCCTACTGTGCATGCCGAGGGAAGGACTACACCCAGCGCTTTTAAAGGGGACGCCTACGATGCCTCGGCACTCCAACAGCATCAGGCACGCCTTGCTAGCCAGTCCCCCGTGCCCTGGAAGGGTTCGACATTGACCTTCTCTCAGCTGCACTGAGGAAAGAGTCTGCTTCGAACGCCTTCTGGCCCCTCGGTTGGAAAGTCACTCTACTCACGGAGAGAGTCAGCTTGCACGGCAGCGGCAACTAAAGCCGAGTTCTTCAGGCAAACACAGCACTGCGGTCTTTTGGAAGAGGCAGGCGCTTAGAGGCCTCACGAGAGCCTGCCTTGGTTGAGGCCGTTTGCTCCACGCAGAACACCCTGCGTCAACAAGTGGATGCAGGGGAGGGCCCACTGTGTACCTGGTGTGGTTTGGGGCCAGCTTACGTTTCCTGCCTGTCTGGCTTGCAATGCGGGCCTGAAGGCACAGGCCGCCTTCCCTTCCCAGTCTCTCTGTGTATGCCGGGTGTAGGGCAACGCACTGCACACCCCCTGGAGGGAGCTAGATTTCCTCAGCACTGCACCAGCTACAGGGAACCTCTTCCCTCACGTCCTACTTGTCAAGGAACTCGGCCTCATTGCCCTTGTCGGAGCTGCACTTAGGAAAAGAATCTGCTTCGCAGGCCTTCTAGGAACCCTTAGCCGAGGGCAACCATACTTAGGGGAGAAAGTCAGCTTGCGTTCCTGCTGCCGCTGAAGTACAGAGCTTCCTCTTACCCGGCAGGCCTGTGGTAGAGGCTGAGTCCCGACAGAGCCTACCTAGAGGTTTCCTTGGATGCGGGAGTTGGCTACATGCGGAACACCCCGTGAAGAAAAGTGGACTCAGGGGAGGAGCGAGTGTGTAGCTAGTGTCCCTGTGCACTTGCTAGAAAGCACAGGGAGGGGAACTACGTGTCGACTGGAAGCGGGGGTCTGAGGGCAGAAGCCTTGTGTTCCCGTTTTGAAAGCTCCATTCCTGCTGCCTTGAAGCTACCCGAATAACCCCGTTTTGGGACGGGCCTCTCGGCACTGGAGGCAGGGCTCGGGAACGAGAAGGCATTTTCTCTGAATAATCAGGGTGCTTCCGGAGCCGTGTTGGGAGCTCATCCTGTCAGGCTGTCGGACTACAGGGAACGGCCCCTTGAGGGCCTGCCTCGAGAAAGGCCTTGAGTCGCCCTGCAGGAACGGAGCACACAGCGAGCTCTTGGAGGTCTTAGTCACTGGTGTGCTTTATTGGATCGGTGCTGCCCGTTTCAGGACTCCTGGACGCTTCGGGTGTGCCCCCTTTTCCCTGCGAAAACCCCCGGCCCCTGGGGGCATGCTGTGCCACACCCAGGCCCCTAGGCCCTTGAGAGAGGGGCCTACTGTGCATGCCGCGGGAAGGACTACACCCAGCGCTTTTAAAGGGGACGCCTACGATGCCTCGGCACTCCAACAGCATCAGGCACGCCTTGCTAGCCAGTCCCCCGTGCCCTGGAAGGGTTCGACATTGACCTTCTCTCAGCTGCACTGAGGAAAGAGTCTGCTTCGAACGCCTTCTGGCCCCTCGGTTGGAAAGTCACTCTACTCACGGAGAGAGTCAGCTTGCACGCCAGCGGCAACTAAAGCCGAGTTCTTCAGGCAAACACAGCACTGCGGTCTTTTGGAAGAGGCAGGCGCTTAGAGGCCTCACGAGAGCCTGCCTTGGTTGAGGCCGTTTGCTCCACGCAGAACACCCTGCGTCAACAAGTGGATGCAGGGGAGGGCCCACTGTGTACCTGGTGTGGTTTGGGGCCAGCTTACATTTCCTGCCTGTCTGGCTTGCAATGCGGGCCTGAAGGCACAGGCCGCCTTGCCCACTGTGAAATTTGCCTTGGTCGGGCCTTGAACTCCACGATGAGACCACCCCTCGGGACGGGCCTCTCGTCACGGTAGGCATGGCTCTGGGAAGCAAATGAGTTCTCTCTCGGAAAACAGGGTGCGTCCAGGGCCCGCTCGGGAGCTCATGCTGCGATGCTCTAATACCTACCTGGAGACCGAACGTCAGCCCCTCGCCTCGAGGAAAGTCGCTTTATTGCCCTGCTGAAGCGGGGGCATGCAGCCCTTTCCAAGAGGCCTTCGTCGCGCCTCTCTTTTCTTCTCTTCTTGGTTAGTGCGCCGCCCGGGAAGCCCAGGACCCTCGCGTTCGCACCCTAGTCCCTGCAAGGCCCCTGAATCCCGGCAGGCTCCACTGGCCTGCTCAGCGGCATCCAGGCCCGGAAAGCCCTTCCCAGTCTCTCTGTGTATGCCGGGTGTAGGGCAACGCACTGCACACCGCCTGGAGGGAACTAGATTTCCTCAGCACTGCACCAGCTACAGGGAACCTCTTCCCTCACGTCCTACTTGTCAAGGAACTCGGCCTCATTGCCCTTGTCGGAGCTGCACTTAGGAAAAGAATCTGCTTCGCAGGCCTTCTAGGAACCGTTAGCCGAGGGCAACCATACTTAGGGGAGAAAGTCAGCTTGCGTTCCTGCTGCCGCTGCAGTACAGTGCTTCCTCTTACCCGGCAGGCCTTTGGTAGAGGCTGAGCCCCGATAGAGCCTACCTAGAGGTTTCCTTGGATGCGGGAGTTGGCTACATGCGGAACACCCCGTGAAGAAAAGTGGACTCAGCGGAGGAGCGAGTGTGCAGCTAGTGTCTCTGTGCACTTGCTAGAAAGCACAGGGAGGGGAACTACGTGTCGACTGGAAACGGGGGTCTGAGGGCAGAAGCCTTGTGTTCCCGTTTTGAAAGCTCCATTCCTGCTGCCTTGAAGCTACCCGAATAACCCCGTTTTGGGACGGGCCTCTCGGCACTGGAGGCAGGGCTAGGGAACGAGAAGGCATTTTCTCTGAATAATCAGGGTGCCTCCGGAGCCGTGTTGGGAGCTCATCCTGTCAGGCTGTCGGACTACAGGGAACGGCCCCTTGAGGGCCTGCCTCGAGAAAGGCCTTGAGTCTCCCTGCAGGAACGGAGCACACAGCAAGCTCTTGGAGGTCTTAGTCACTGGTGTGCTTTATTGGATCGGTGCTGCCCGTTTCAGGACTCCTAGACGCTTCGGGTGTGCCCCCTTTTCCCTGCGAAAACCCCCGGCCCCTGGGGGCATGCTGTGCCACACCCAGGCCCCTAGGCCCTTGAGAGAGGGGCCTACTGTGCATGCCGCGGGAAGGACTACACCCAGCGCTTTTAAAGGGGACGCCTACGATGCCTCGGCACTCCAACAGCATCAGGCACGCCTTGCTAGCCAGTCCCCCGTGCCCTGGAAGGGTTCGACATTGACCTTCTCTCAGCTGCACTGAGGAAAGAGTCTGCTTCGAACGCCTTCTGGCCCCTCGGTTGGAAAGTCACTCTACTCACGGAGAGAGTCAGCTTGCACGGCAGCGGCAACTAAAGCCGAGTTCTTCAGGCAAACACAGCACTGCGGTCTTTTGGAAGAGGCAGGCGCTTAGAGGCCTCACGAGAGCCTGCCTTGGTTGAGGCCGTTTGCTCCACGCAGAACACCCTGCGTCAACAAGTGGATGCAGGGGAGGGCCCACTGTGTACCTGGTGTGGTTTGGGGCCAGCTTACGTTTCCTGCCTGTCTGGCTTGCAATGCGGGCCTGAAGGCACAGGCCGCCTTCCCCACTGTGAAAGTTCCCTTGGTCGGGCCTTGAACTCCACGATGAGACCACCCCTCGGGACGGGCCTCTCGTCACGGTAGGCATGGCTCTGGGAAGCAAATGAGTTCTCTCTCGGAAAACAGGGTGCGTCCAGGGCCCGCTCGGGAGCTCATGCTGCGATGCTCTAATACCTACCTGGAGACCGAACGTCAGCCCCTCGCCTCGAGGAAAGTCGCTTTATTGCCCTGCTGAAGCGGGGGCATGCAGCCCTTTCCAAGAGGCCTTCGTCGCGCCTCTCTTTTCTTCTCTTCTTGGTTAGTGCGCCGCCCGGGAAACCCAGGACCCTCGCGTTCGCACCCTAGTCCCTGCAAGGCCCCTGAATCCCGGCAGGCTCCACTGGCCTGCTCAGCGGCATCCAGGCCCGGAAAGCCCTTCCCAGTCTCTCTGTGTATGCCGGGTGTAGGGCAACGCACTGCACACCCCCTGGAGGGAGCTAGATTTCCTCAGCACTGCACCAGCTACAGGGAACCTCTTCCCTCACGTCCTGCTTGTCGAGGAAGTCGGCCTCATTGCCCTTGTCGGAGCTGCACTTAGGAAAAGAATCTGCTTCGCAGGCCTTCTAGGAACCCTTAGCCGAGGGCAACCATACTTAGGGGAGAAAGTCAGCTTGCGTTCCTGCTGCCGCTGAAGTACAGTGCTTCCTCTTACCCGGCAGGCCTGTGGTAGAGGCTGAGCCCCGATAGAGGCTACCTAGAGGTTTCTTTGGATGCGGGAGATGGTTACATGCGGAACACCCCGTGAAGAAAAGTGGACTCAGGGGAGGAGCGAGTGTGCAGCTAGTGTCCCTGTGCACTTGCTAGAGAGCACAAGGAGGTGAACTACGTGTCGACTGGAAGCGGGGGTCTGAGGGCAGAAGCCTTGTGTTCCCGTTTTGAAAGCTCCATTCCTGCTGCCTTGAAGCTACCCGAATAACCCCGTTTTGGGACGGGCCTCTCGGCACTGGAGGCAGGGCTCGGGAACGAGAAGGCATTTTCTCTGAATAATCAGGGTGCTTCCGGAGCCGTGTTGGGAGCTCATCCTGTCAGGCTGTCGGACTACAGGGAACGGCCCCTTGAGGGCCTGCCTCGAGAAAGGCCTTGAGTCACCCTGCAGGAACGGAGCACACAGCAAGCTCTTGGAGGTCTTAGTCACTGGTGTGCTTTATTGGATCGCTGCTGCCCGTTTCAGGACTCCTAGACGCTTCGGGTGTGCCCCCTTTTCCCTGCAAAAACCCCCGACCCCTGGGGGCATGCTGTGCCACACCCAGGCCCCTAGGCCCTTGAGAGAGGGGCCTACTGTGCATGCCGAGGGAAGGACTACACCCAGCGCTTTTAAAGGGGACGCCTACGATGCCTCGGCACTCCAACAGCATCAGGCACGCCTTGCTAGCCAGTCCCCCGTGCCCTGGAAGGGTTCGACATTGACCTTCTCTCAGCTGCACTGAGGAAAGAGTCTGCTTCGAACGCCTTCTGGCCCCTCGGTTGGAAAGTCACTCTACTCACGGAGAGAGTCAGCTTGCACGGCAGCGGCAACTAAAGCCGAGTTCTTCAGGCAAACACAGCACTGCGGTCTTTTGGAAGAGGCAGGCGCTTAGAGGCCTCACGAGAGCCTGCCTTGGTTGAGGCCGTTTGCTCCACGCAGAACACCCTGCGTCAACAAGTGGATGCAGGGGAGGGCCCACTGTGTACCTGGTGTGGTTTGGGGCCAGCTTACGTTTCCTGCCTGTCTGGCTTGCAATGCGGGCCTGAAGGCACAGGCCGCCTTCCCTTCCCAGTCTCTCTGTGTATGCCGGGTGTAGGGCAACGCACTGCACACCCCCTGGAGGGAGCTAGATTTCCTCAGCACTGCACCAGCTACAGGGAACCTCTTCCCTCACGTCCTACTTGTCAAGGAACTCGGCCTCATTGCCCTTGTCGGAGCTGCACTTAGGAAAAGAATCTGCTTCGCAGGCCTTCTAGGAACCCTTAGCCGAGGGCAACCATACTTAGGGGAGAAAGTCAGCTTGCGTTCCTGCTGCCGCTGAAGTACAGAGCTTCCTCTTACCCGGCAGGCCTGTGGTAGAGGCTGAGTCCCGACAGAGCCTACCTAGAGGTTTCCTTGGATGCGGGAGTTGGCTACATGCGGAACACCCCGTGAAGAAAAGTGGACTCAGGGGAGGAGCGAGTGTGTAGCTAGTGTCCCTGTGCACTTGCTAGAAAGCACAGGGAGGGGAACTACGTGTCGACTGGAAGCGGGGGTCTGAGGGCAGAAGCCTTGTGTTCCCGTTTTGAAAGCTCCATTCCTGCTGCCTTGAAGCTACCCGAATAACCCCGTTTTGGGACGGGCCTCTCGGCACTGGAGGCAGGGCTCGGGAACGAGAAGGCATTTTCTCTGAATAATCAGGGTGCTTCCGGAGCCGTGTTGGGAGCTCATCCTGTCAGGCTGTCGGACTACAGGGAACGGCCCCTTGAGGGCCTGCCTCGAGAAAGGCCTTGAGTCGCCCTGCAGGAACGGAGCACACAGCGAGCTCTTGGAGGTCTTAGTCACTGGTGTGCTTTATTGGATCGGTGCTGCCCGTTTCAGGACTCCTGGACGCTTCGGGTGTGCCCCCTTTTCCCTGCGAAAACCCCCGGCCCCTGGGGGCATGCTGTGCCACACCCAGGCCCCTAGGCCCTTGAGAGAGGGGCCTACTGTGCATGCCGCGGGAAGGACTACACCCAGCGCTTTTAAAGGGGACGCCTACGATGCCTCGGCACTCCAACAGCATCAGGCACGCCTTGCTAGCCAGTCCCCCGTGCCCTGGAAGGGTTCGACATTGACCTTCTCTCAGCTGCACTGAGGAAAGAGTCTGCTTCGAACGCCTTCTGGCCCCTCGGTTGGAAAGTCACTCTACTCACGGAGAGAGTCAGCTTGCACGCCAGCGGCAACTAAAGCCGAGTTCTTCAGGCAAACACAGCACTGCGGTCTTTTGGAAGAGGCAGGCGCTTAGAGGCCTCACGAGAGCCTGCCTTGGTTGAGGCCGTTTGCTCCACGCAGAACACCCTGCGTCAACAAGTGGATGCAGGGGAGGGCCCACTGTGTACCTGGTGTGGTTTGGGGCCAGCTTACATTTCCTGCCTGTCTGGCTTGCAATGCGGGCCTGAAGGCACAGGCCGCCTTGCCCACTGTGAAATTTGCCTTGGTCGGGCCTTGAACTCCACGATGAGACCACCCCTCGGGACGGGCCTCTCGTCACGGTAGGCATGGCTCTGGGAAGCAAATGAGTTCTCTCTCGGAAAACAGGGTGCGTCCAGGGCCCGCTCGGGAGCTCATGCTGCGATGCTCTAATACCTACCTGGAGACCGAACGTCAGCCCCTCGCCTCGAGGAAAGTCGCTTTATTGCCCTGCTGAAGCGGGGGCATGCAGCCCTTTCCAAGAGGCCTTCGTCGCGCCTCTCTTTTCTTCTCTTCTTGGTTAGTGCGCCGCCCGGGAAGCCCAGGACCCTCGCGTTCGCACCCTAGTCCCTGCAAGGCCCCTGAATCCCGGCAGGCTCCACTGGCCTGCTCAGCGGCATCCAGGCCCGGAAAGCCCTTCCCAGTCTCTCTGTGTATGCCGGGTGTAGGGCAACGCACTGCACACCGCCTGGAGGGAACTAGATTTCCTCAGCACTGCACCAGCTACAGGGAACCTCTTCCCTCACGTCCTACTTGTCAAGGAACTCGGCCTCATTGCCCTTGTCGGAGCTGCACTTAGGAAAAGAATCTGCTTCGCAGGCCTTCTAGGAACCGTTAGCCGAGGGCAACCATACTTAGGGGAGAAAGTCAGCTTGCGTTCCTGCTGCCGCTGCAGTACAGTGCTTCCTCTTACCCGGCAGGCCTTTGGTAGAGGCTGAGCCCCGATAGAGCCTACCTAGAGGTTTCCTTGGATGCGGGAGTTGGCTACATGCGGAACACCCCGTGAAGAAAAGTGGACTCAGCGGAGGAGCGAGTGTGCAGCTAGTGTCTCTGTGCACTTGCTAGAAAGCACAGGGAGGGGAACTACGTGTCGACTGGAAACGGGGGTCTGAGGGCAGAAGCCTTGTGTTCCCGTTTTGAAAGCTCCATTCCTGCTGCCTTGAAGCTACCCGAATAACCCCGTTTTGGGACGGGCCTCTCGGCACTGGAGGCAGGGCTAGGGAACGAGAAGGCATTTTCTCTGAATAATCAGGGTGCCTCCGGAGCCGTGTTGGGAGCTCATCCTGTCAGGCTGTCGGACTACAGGGAACGGCCCCTTGAGGGCCTGCCTCGAGAAAGGCCTTGAGTCTCCCTGCAGGAACGGAGCACACAGCAAGCTCTTGGAGGTCTTAGTCACTGGTGTGCTTTATTGGATCGGTGCTGCCCGTTTCAGGACTCCTAGACGCTTCGGGTGTGCCCCCTTTTCCCTGCGAAAACCCCCGGCCCCTGGGGGCATGCTGTGCCACACCCAGGCCCCTAGGCCCTTGAGAGAGGGGCCTACTGTGCATGCCGCGGGAAGGACTACACCCAGCGCTTTTAAAGGGGACGCCTACGATGCCTCGGCACTCCAACAGCATCAGGCACGCCTTGCTAGCCAGTCCCCCGTGCCCTGGAAGGGTTCGACATTGACCTTCTCTCAGCTGCACTGAGGAAAGAGTCTGCTTCGAACGCCTTCTGGCCCCTCGGTTGGAAAGTCACTCTACTCACGGAGAGAGTCAGCTTGCACGGCAGCGGCAACTAAAGCCGAGTTCTTCAGGCAAACACAGCACTGCGGTCTTTTGGAAGAGGCAGGCGCTTAGAGGCCTCACGAGAGCCTGCCTTGGTTGAGGCCGTTTGCTCCACGCAGAACACCCTGCGTCAACAAGTGGATGCAGGGGAGGGCCCACTGTGTACCTGGTGTGGTTTGGGGCCAGCTTACATTTCCTGCCTGTCTGGCTTGCAATGCGGGCCTGAAGGCACAGGCCGCCTTCCCCACTGTGAAATTTGCCTTGGTCGGGCCTTGAACTCCACGATGAGACCACCCCTCGGGACGGGCCTCTCGTCACGGTAGGCATGGCTCTGGGAAGCAAATGAGTTCTCTCTCGGAAAACAGGGTGCGTCCAGGGCCCGCTCGGGAGCTCATGCTGCGATGCTCTAATACCTACCTGGAGACCGAACGTCAGCCCCTCGCCTCGAGGAAAGTCGCTTTATTGCCCTGCTGAAGCGGGGGCATGCAGCCCTTTCCAAGAGGCCTTCGTCGCGCCTCTCTTTTCTTCTCTTCTTGGTTAGTGCGCCGCCCGGGAAACCCAGGACCCTCGCGTTCGCACCCTAGTCCCTGCAAGGCCCCTGAATCCCGGCAGGCTCCACTGGCCTGCTCAGCGGCATCCAGGCCCGGAAAGCCCTTCCCAGTCTCTCTGTGTATGCCGGGTGTAGGGCAACGCACTGCACACCCCCTGGAGGGAGCTAGATTTCCTCAGCACTGCACCAGCTACAGGGAACCTCTTCCCTCACGTCCTGCTTGTCGAGGAAGTCGGCCTCATTGCCCTTGTCGGAGCTGCACTTAGGAAAAGAATCTGCTTCGCAGGCCTTCTAGGAACCCTTAGCCGAGGGCAACCATACTTAGGGGAGAAAGTCAGCTTGCGTTCCTGCTGCCGCTGAAGTACAGTGCTTCCTCTTACCCGGCAGGCCTGTGGTAGAGGCTGAGCCCCGATAGAGGCTACCTAGAGGTTTCTTTGGATGCGGGAGATGGTTACATGCGGAACACCCCGTGAAGAAAAGTGGACTCAGGGGAGGAGCGAGTGTGCAGCTAGTGTCCCTGTGCACTTGCTAGAGAGCACAAGGAGGTGAACTACGTGTCGACTGGAAGCGGGGGTCTGAGGGCAGAAGCCTTGTGTTCCCGTTTTGAAAGCTCCATTCCTGCTGCCTTGAAGCTACCCGAATAACCCCGTTTTGGGACGGGCCTCTCGGCACTGGAGGCAGGGCTCGGGAACGAGAAGGCATTTTCTCTGAATAATCAGGGTGCTTCCGGAGCCGTGTTGGGAGCTCATCCTGTCAGGCTGTCGGACTACAGGGAACGGCCCCTTGAGGGCCTGCCTCGAGAAAGGCCTTGAGTCACCCTGCAGGAACGGAGCACACAGCAAGCTCTTGGAGGTCTTAGTCACTGGTGTGCTTTATTGGATCGCTGCTGCCCGTTTCAGGACTCCTAGACGCTTCGGGTGTGCCCCCTTTTCCCTGCAAAAACCCCCGACACCTGGGGGCATGCTGTGCCACACCCAGGCCCCTAGGCCCTTGAGAGAGGGGCCTACTGTGCATGCCGAGGGAAGGACTACACCCAGCGCTTTTAAAGGGGACGCCTACGATGCCTCGGCACTCCAACAGCATCAGGCACGCCTTGCTAGCCAGTCCCCCGTGCCCTGGAAGGGTTCGACATTGACCTTCTCTCAGCTGCACTGAGGAAAGAGTCTGCTTCGAACGCCTTCTGGCCCCTCGGTTGGAAAGTCACTCTACTCACGGAGAGAGTCAGCTTGCACGGCAGCGGCAACTAAAGCCGAGTTCTTCAGGCAAACACAGCACTGCGGTCTTTTGGAAGAGGCAGGCGCTTAGAGGCCTCACGAGAGCCTGCCTTGGTTGAGGCCGTTTGCTCCACGCAGAACACCCTGCGTCAACAAGTGGATGCAGGGGAGGGCCCACTGTGTACCTGGTGTGGTTTGGGGCCAGCTTACGTTTCCTGCCTGTCTGGCTTGCAATGCGGGCCTGAAGGCACAGGCCGCCTTCCCCACTGTGAAAGTTCCCTTGGTCGGGCCTTGAACTCCACCATGAGACCACCCCTCGGGACGGGCCTCTCGTCACGGTAGGCATGGCTCTGGGAAGCAAATGAGTTCTCTCTCGGAAAACAGGGTGCGTCCAGGGCCCGCTCGGGAGCTCATGCTGCGATGCTCTAATACCTACCTGGAGACCGAACGTCAGCCCCTCGCCTCGAGGAAAGTCGCTTTATTGCCCTGCTGAAGCGGGGGCATGCAGCCCTTTCCAAGAGGCCTTCGTCGCGCCTCTCTTTTCTTCTCTTCTTGGTTAGTGCGCCGCCCGGGAAACCCAGGACCCTCGCGTTCGCACCCAATCCCTGCAAGGCCCCTGAATACCGGCAGGCTCCACTGGCCTGCTCAGCGGCATCCAGGCCCGGAAAGCCCTTCCCAGTCCCTCTGTGTATGCCGGGTGTCGGGCAACGCACTGCACACCCCCTGGAGGGAACTAGATTTCCTCAGCACTGCACCAGCTACAGGGAACCTCTTCCCTCACGTCCTACTTGTCAAGGAACTCGGCCTCATTGCCCTTGTCGGAGCTGCACTTAGGAAAAGAATCTGCTTCGCAGGCCTTCTAGGAACCCTTAGCCGAGGGCACCATACTTAGGGGAGAAAGTCAGCTTGCGTTCCTGCTGCCGCTGCAGTACAGTGCTTCCTCTTACCCGGCAGGCCTGTGGTAGAGGCTGAGCCCCGATAGAGGCTACCTAGAGGTTTCCTTGGATGCGGGAGTTGGCTACATGCGGAACCCCCCGTGAAGAAAAGTGGACTCAGGGAAGGAGCGAGTGTGTAGCTAGTGTCCCTGTGCACTTGCTAGAAAGCACAGGGAGGGGAACTACGTGTCGACTGGAAGCGGGGGTCTGAGGGCAGAAGCCTTGTGTTCCCATTTTGAAAGCTCCATTCCTGCTGCCTTGAAGCTACCCGAATAACCCCGTTTTGGGACGGGCCTCTCGGCACTGGAGGCAGGGCTCGGGAACGAGAAGGCATTTTCTCTGAATAATCAGGGTGCTTCCGGAGCCGTGTTGGGAGCTCATCCTGTCAGGCTGTCGGACTACAGGGAACGGCCCCTTGAGGGCCTGCCTCGAGAAAGGCCTTGAGTCGCCCTGCAGGAACGGAGCACACAGCAAGCTCTTGGAGGTCTTAGTCACTGGTGTGCTTTATTGGATCGGTGCTGCCCGTTTCAGGACTCCTAGACGCTTCGGGTGTGCCCCCTTTTCCCTGCGAAAACCCCCGGCCCCTGTGGGCATGCTGTGCCACACCCAGGCCCCTAGGCCCTTGAGAGAGGGGCCTACTGTGCATGCCGAGGGAAGGACTACACCCAGCGCTTTTAAAGGGGACGCCTACGATGCCTCGGCACTCCAACAGCATCAGGCACGCCTTGCTAGCCAGTCCCCCGTGCCCTGGAAGGGTTCGACATTGACCTTCTCTCAGCTGCACTGAGGAAAGAGTCTGCTTCGAACGCCTTCTGGCCCCTCGGTTGGAAAGTCACTCTACTCACGGAGAGAGTCAGCTTGCACGGCAGCGGCAACTAAAGCCGAGTTCTTCAGGCAAACACAGCACTGCGGTCTTTTGGAAGAGGCAGGCGCTTAGAGGCCTCACGAGAGCCTGCCTTGGTTGAGGCCGTTTGCTCCATGCAGAACACCCTGCGTCAACAAGTGGATGCAGGGGAGGGCCCACTGTGTACCTGGTGTGGTTTGGGGCCAGCTTACGTTTCCTGCCTGTCTGGCTTGCAATGCGGGCCTGAAGGCACAGGCCGCCTTTCCCACTGTGAAAGTTCCCTTGGTCGGGCCTTGAACTCCACGATGAGACCACCCCTCGGGACGGGCCTCTCGTCACGGTAGGCATGGCTCTGGGAAGCAAATGAGTTCTCTCTCGGAAAACAGGGTGCGTCCAGGGCCCGCTCGGGAGCTCATGCTGCGATGCTCTAATATCTACCTGGAGACCGAACGTCAGCCCCTCGCCTCGAGGAAAGTCGCTTTATTGCCCTGCTGAAGCGGGGGCATGCAGCCCTTTCCAAGAGGCCTTCGTCGCGCCTCTCTTTTCTTCTCTTCTTGGTTAGTGCGCCGCCCGGGAAACCCAGGACCCTCGCGTTCGCACCCTAGTCCCTGCAAGGCCCCTGAATACCGGCAGGCTCCACTGGCCTGCTCAGCGGCATCCAGGCCCGGAAAGCCCTTCCCAGTCTCTCTGTGTATGCCGAGGGTAGGGCAGCGCACTGCACACCGCCTGGAGGGAGCCAGATTGCCTCAGCACTGCACCAGCTACAGGGAACCTCTTCCCTCACGTCCTACTTGTCAAGGAACTCGGCCTCATTGCCCTTGTCGGAGCTGCACTTAGGAAAAGAATCTGCTTCGCAGGCCTTCTAGGAACCCTTAGCCGAGGGCACCATACTTAGGGGAGAAAGTCAGCTTGCGTTCCTGCTGCCGCTGCAGTACAGTGCTTCCTCTTACCCGGCAGGCCTTTGGTAGAGGCTGAGCCCCGATAGAGCCTACCTAGAGGTTTCCTTGGATGCGGGAGTTGGCTACATGCGGAACACCCCGTGAAGAAAAGTGGACTCAGGGGAGGAGCGAGTGTGCAGCTAGTGTCCCTGTGCACTTGCTAGAGAGCACAAGGAGGTGAACTACGTGTCGACTGGAAGCGGGGGTCTGAGGGCAGAAGCCTTGTGTTCCCGTTTTGAAAGCTCCATTCCTGCTGCCTTGAAGCTACCCGAATAACCCCGTTTTGGGACGGGCCTCTCGGCACTGGAGGCAGGGCTCGGGAACGAGAAGGCATTTTCTCTGAATAATCGGTGCTTCCGGAGCCGTGTTGGGAGCTCATCCTGTCAGGCTGTCGGACTACAGGGAACGGCCCCTTGAGGGCCTGCCTCGAGAAAGGCCTTGAGTCACCCTGCAGGAACGGAGCACACAGCAAGCTCTTGGAGGTCTTAGTCACTGGTGTGCTTTATTGGATCGCTGCTGCCCGTTTCAGGACTCCTAGACGCTTCGGGTGTGCCCCCTTTTCCCTGCAAAAACCCCCGACCCCTGGGGGCATGCTGTGCCACACCCAGGCCCCTAGGCCCTTGAGAGAGGGGCCTACTGTGCATGCCGAGGGAAGGACTACACCCAGCGCTTTTAAAGGGGACGCCTACGATGCCTCGGCACTCCAACAGCATCAGGCACGCCTTGCTAGCCAGTCCCCCGTGCCCTGGAAGGGTTCGACATTGACCTTCTCTCAGCTGCACTGAGGAAAGAGTCTGCTTCGAACGCCTTCTGGCCCCTCGGTTGGAAAGTCACTCTACTCACGGAGAGAGTCAGCTTGCACGGCAGCGGCAACTAAAGCCGAGTTCTTCAGGCAAACACAGCACTGCGGTCTTTTGGAAGAGGCAGGCGCTTAGAGGCCTCACGAGAGCCTGCCTTGGTTGAGGCCGTTTGCTCCACGCAGAACACCCTGCGTCAACAAGTGGATGCAGGGGAGGGCCCACTGTGTACCTGGTGTGGTTTGGGGCCAGCTTACGTTTCCTGCCTGTCTGGCTTGCAATGCGGGCCTGAAGGCACAGGCCGCCTTCCCCACTGTGAAAGTTCCCTTGGTCGGGCCTTGAACTCCACGATGAGACCACCCCTCGGGACGGGCCTCTCGTCACGGTAGGCATGGCTCTGGGAAGCAAATGAGTTCTCTCTCGGAAAACAGGGTGCGTCCAGGGCCCGCTCGGGAGCTCATGCTGCGATGCTCTAATACCTACCTGGAGACCGAACGTCAGCCCCTCGCCTCGAGGAAAGTCGCTTTATTGCCCTGCTGAAGCGGGGGCATGCAGCCCTTTCCAAGAGGCCTTCGTCGCGCCTCTCTTTTCTTCTCTTCTTGGTTAGTGCGCCGCCCGGGAAACCCAGGACCCTCGCGTTCGCACCCTAGTCCCTGCAAGGCCCCTGAATCCCGGCAGGCTCCACTGGCCTGCTCAGCGGCATCCAGGCCCGGAAAGCCCTTCCCAGTCTCTCTGTGTATGCCGGGTGTAGGGCAACGCACTGCACACCCCCTGGAGGGAGCTAGATTTCCTCAGCACTGCACCAGCTACAGGGAACCTCTTCCCTCACGTCCTGCTTGTCGAGGAAGTCGGCCTCATTGCCCTTGTCGGAGCTGCACTTAGGAAAAGAATCTGCTTCGCAGGCCTTCTAGGAACCCTTAGCCGAGGGCAACCATACTTAGGGGAGAAAGTCAGCTTGCGTTCCTGCTGCCGCTGAAGTACAGTGCTTCCTCTTACCCGGCAGGCCTGTGGTAGAGGCTGAGCCCCGATAGAGGCTACCTAGAGGTTTCTTTGGATGCGGGAGATGGTTACATGCGGAACACCCCGTGAAGAAAAGTGGACTCAGGGGAGGAGCGAGTGTGCAGCTAGTGTCCCTGTGCACTTGCTAGAGAGCACAAGGAGGTGAACTACGTGTCGACTGGAAGCGGGGGTCTGAGGGCAGAAGCCTTGTGTTCCCGTTTTGAAAGCTCCATTCCTGCTGCCTTGAAGCTACCCGAATAACCCCGTTTTGGGACGGGCCTCTCGGCACTGGAGGCAGGGCTCGGGAACGAGAAGGCATTTTCTCTGAATAATCAGGGTGCTTCCGGAGCCGTGTTGGGAGCTCATCCTGTCAGGCTGTCGGACTACAGGGAACGGCCCCTTGAGGGCCTGCCTCGAGAAAGGCCTTGAGTCACCCTGCAGGAACGGAGCACACAGCAAGCTCTTGGAGGTCTTAGTCACTGGTGTGCTTTATTGGATCGCTGCTGCCCGTTTCAGGACTCCTAGACGCTTCGGGTGTGCCCCCTTTTCCCTGCAAAAACCCCCGACCCCTGGGGGCATGCTGTGCCACACCCAGGCCCCTAGGCCCTTGAGAGAGGGGCCTACTGTGCATGCCGAGGGAAGGACTACACCCAGCGCTTTTAAAGGGGACGCCTACGATGCCTCGGCACTCCAACAGCATCAGGCACGCCTTGCTAGCCAGTCCCCCGTGCCCTGGAAGGGTTCGACATTGACCTTCTCTCAGCTGCACTGAGGAAAGAGTCTGCTTCGAACGCCTTCTGGCCCCTCGGTTGGAAAGTCACTCTACTCACGGAGAGAGTCAGCTTGCACGGCAGCGGCAACTAAAGCCGAGTTCTTCAGGCAAACACAGCACTGCGGTCTTTTGGAAGAGGCAGGCGCTTAGAGGCCTCACGAGAGCCTGCCTTGGTTGAGGCCGTTTGCTCCACGCAGAACACCCTGCGTCAACAAGTGGATGCAGGGGAGGGCCCACTGTGTACCTGGTGTGGTTTGGGGCCAGCTTACGTTTCCTGCCTGTCTGGCTTGCAATGCGGGCCTGAAGGCACAGGCCGCCTTCCCTTCCCAGTCTCTCTGTGTATGCCGGGTGTAGGGCAACGCACTGCACACCCCCTGGAGGGAGCTAGATTTCCTCAGCACTGCACCAGCTACAGGGAACCTCTTCCCTCACGTCCTACTTGTCAAGGAACTCGGCCTCATTGCCCTTGTCGGAGCTGCACTTAGGAAAAGAATCTGCTTCGCAGGCCTTCTAGGAACCCTTAGCCGAGGGCAACCATACTTAGGGGAGAAAGTCAGCTTGCGTTCCTGCTGCCGCTGAAGTACAGAGCTTCCTCTTACCCGGCAGGCCTGTGGTAGAGGCTGAGTCCCGACAGAGCCTACCTAGAGGTTTCCTTGGATGCGGGAGTTGGCTACATGCGGAACACCCCGTGAAGAAAAGTGGACTCAGGGGAGGAGCGAGTGTGTAGCTAGTGTCCCTGTGCACTTGCTAGAAAGCACAGGGAGGGGAACTACGTGTCGACTGGAAGCGGGGGTCTGAGGGCAGAAGCCTTGTGTTCCCGTTTTGAAAGCTCCATTCCTGCTGCCTTGAAGCTACCCGAATAACCCCGTTTTGGGACGGGCCTCTCGGCACTGGAGGCAGGGCTCGGGAACGAGAAGGCATTTTCTCTGAATAATCAGGGTGCTTCCGGAGCCGTGTTGGGAGCTCATCCTGTCAGGCTGTCGGACTACAGGGAACGGCCCCTTGAGGGCCTGCCTCGAGAAAGGCCTTGAGTCGCCCTGCAGGAACGGAGCACACAGCGAGCTCTTGGAGGTCTTAGTCACTGGTGTGCTTTATTGGATCGGTGCTGCCCGTTTCAGGACTCCTGGACGCTTCGGGTGTGCCCCCTTTTCCCTGCGAAAACCCCCGGCCCCTGGGGGCATGCTGTGCCACACCCAGGCCCCTAGGCCCTTGAGAGAGGGGCCTACTGTGCATGCCGCGGGAAGGACTACACCCAGCGCTTTTAAAGGGGACGCCTACGATGCCTCGGCACTCCAACAGCATCAGGCACGCCTTGCTAGCCAGTCCCCCGTGCCCTGGAAGGGTTCGACATTGACCTTCTCTCAGCTGCACTGAGGAAAGAGTCTGCTTCGAACGCCTTCTGGCCCCTCGGTTGGAAAGTCACTCTACTCACGGAGAGAGTCAGCTTGCACGCCAGCGGCAACTAAAGCCGAGTTCTTCAGGCAAACACAGCACTGCGGTCTTTTGGAAGAGGCAGGCGCTTAGAGGCCTCACGAGAGCCTGCCTTGGTTGAGGCCGTTTGCTCCACGCAGAACACCCTGCGTCAACAAGTGGATGCAGGGGAGGGCCCACTGTGTACCTGGTGTGGTTTGGGGCCAGCTTACATTTCCTGCCTGTCTGGCTTGCAATGCGGGCCTGAAGGCACAGGCCGCCTTGCCCACTGTGAAATTTGCCTTGGTCGGGCCTTGAACTCCACGATGAGACCACCCCTCGGGACGGGCCTCTCGTCACGGTAGGCATGGCTCTGGGAAGCAAATGAGTTCTCTCTCGGAAAACAGGGTGCGTCCAGGGCCCGCTCGGGAGCTCATGCTGCGATGCTCTAATACCTACCTGGAGACCGAACGTCAGCCCCTCGCCTCGAGGAAAGTCGCTTTATTGCCCTGCTGAAGCGGGGGCATGCAGCCCTTTCCAAGAGGCCTTCGTCGCGCCTCTCTTTTCTTCTCTTCTTGGTTAGTGCGCCGCCCGGGAAGCCCAGGACCCTCGCGTTCGCACCCTAGTCCCTGCAAGGCCCCTGAATCCCGGCAGGCTCCACTGGCCTGCTCAGCGGCATCCAGGCCCGGAAAGCCCTTCCCAGTCTCTCTGTGTATGCCGGGTGTAGGGCAACGCACTGCACACCGCCTGGAGGGAACTAGATTTCCTCAGCACTGCACCAGCTACAGGGAACCTCTTCCCTCACGTCCTACTTGTCAAGGAACTCGGCCTCATTGCCCTTGTCGGAGCTGCACTTAGGAAAAGAATCTGCTTCGCAGGCCTTCTAGGAACCGTTAGCCGAGGGCAACCATACTTAGGGGAGAAAGTCAGCTTGCGTTCCTGCTGCCGCTGCAGTACAGTGCTTCCTCTTACCCGGCAGGCCTTTGGTAGAGGCTGAGCCCCGATAGAGCCTACCTAGAGGTTTCCTTGGATGCGGGAGTTGGCTACATGCGGAACACCCCGTGAAGAAAAGTGGACTCAGCGGAGGAGCGAGTGTGCAGCTAGTGTCTCTGTGCACTTGCTAGAAAGCACAGGGAGGGGAACTACGTGTCGACTGGAAACGGGGGTCTGAGGGCAGAAGCCTTGTGTTCCCGTTTTGAAAGCTCCATTCCTGCTGCCTTGAAGCTACCCGAATAACCCCGTTTTGGGACGGGCCTCTCGGCACTGGAGGCAGGGCTAGGGAACGAGAAGGCATTTTCTCTGAATAATCAGGGTGCCTCCGGAGCCGTGTTGGGAGCTCATCCTGTCAGGCTGTCGGACTACAGGGAACGGCCCCTTGAGGGCCTGCCTCGAGAAAGGCCTTGAGTCTCCCTGCAGGAACGGAGCACACAGCAAGCTCTTGGAGGTCTTAGTCACTGGTGTGCTTTATTGGATCGGTGCTGCCCGTTTCAGGACTCCTAGACGCTTCGGGTGTGCCCCCTTTTCCCTGCGAAAACCCCCGGCCCCTGGGGGCATGCTGTGCCACACCCAGGCCCCTAGGCCCTTGAGAGAGGGGCCTACTGTGCATGCCGCGGGAAGGACTACACCCAGCGCTTTTAAAGGGGACGCCTACGATGCCTCGGCACTCCAACAGCATCAGGCACGCCTTGCTAGCCAGTCCCCCGTGCCCTGGAAGGGTTCGACATTGACCTTCTCTCAGCTGCACTGAGGAAAGAGTCTGCTTCGAACGCCTTCTGGCCCCTCGGTTGGAAAGTCACTCTACTCACGGAGAGAGTCAGCTTGCACGGCAGCGGCAACTAAAGCCGAGTTCTTCAGGCAAACACAGCACTGCGGTCTTTTGGAAGAGGCAGGCGCTTAGAGGCCTCACGAGAGCCTGCCTTGGTTGAGGCCGTTTGCTCCACGCAGAACACCCTGCGTCAACAAGTGGATGCAGGGGAGGGCCCACTGTGTACCTGGTGTGGTTTGGGGCCAGCTTACATTTCCTGCCTGTCTGGCTTGCAATGCGGGCCTGAAGGCACAGGCCGCCTTCCCCACTGTGAAATTTGCCTTGGTCGGGCCTTGAACTCCACGATGAGACCACCCCTCGGGACGGGCCTCTCGTCACGGTAGGCATGGCTCTGGGAAGCAAATGAGTTCTCTCTCGGAAAACAGGGTGCGTCCAGGGCCCGCTCGGGAGCTCATGCTGCGATGCTCTAATACCTACCTGGAGACCGAACGTCAGCCCCTCGCCTCGAGGAAAGTCGCTTTATTGCCCTGCTGAAGCGGGGGCATGCAGCCCTTTCCAAGAGGCCTTCGTCGCGCCTCTCTTTTCTTCTCTTCTTGGTTAGTGCGCCGCCCGGGAAACCCAGGACCCTCGCGTTCGCACCCTAGTCCCTGCAAGGCCCCTGAATCCCGGCAGGCTCCACTGGCCTGCTCAGCGGCATCCAGGCCCGGAAAGCCCTTCCCAGTCTCTCTGTGTATGCCGGGTGTAGGGCAACGCACTGCACACCCCCTGGAGGGAGCTAGATTTCCTCAGCACTGCACCAGCTACAGGGAACCTCTTCCCTCACGTCCTGCTTGTCGAGGAAGTCGGCCTCATTGCCCTTGTCGGAGCTGCACTTAGGAAAAGAATCTGCTTCGCAGGCCTTCTAGGAACCCTTAGCCGAGGGCAACCATACTTAGGGGAGAAAGTCAGCTTGCGTTCCTGCTGCCGCTGAAGTACAGTGCTTCCTCTTACCCGGCAGGCCTGTGGTAGAGGCTGAGCCCCGATAGAGGCTACCTAGAGGTTTCTTTGGATGCGGGAGATGGTTACATGCGGAACACCCCGTGAAGAAAAGTGGACTCAGGGGAGGAGCGAGTGTGCAGCTAGTGTCCCTGTGCACTTGCTAGAGAGCACAAGGAGGTGAACTACGTGTCGACTGGAAGCGGGGGTCTGAGGGCAGAAGCCTTGTGTTCCCGTTTTGAAAGCTCCATTCCTGCTGCCTTGAAGCTACCCGAATAACCCCGTTTTGGGACGGGCCTCTCGGCACTGGAGGCAGGGCTCGGGAACGAGAAGGCATTTTCTCTGAATAATCAGGGTGCTTCCGGAGCCGTGTTGGGAGCTCATCCTGTCAGGCTGTCGGACTACAGGGAACGGCCCCTTGAGGGCCTGCCTCGAGAAAGGCCTTGAGTCACCCTGCAGGAACGGAGCACACAGCAAGCTCTTGGAGGTCTTAGTCACTGGTGTGCTTTATTGGATCGCTGCTGCCCGTTTCAGGACTCCTAGACGCTTCGGGTGTGCCCCCTTTTCCCTGCAAAAACCCCCGACACCTGGGGGCATGCTGTGCCACACCCAGGCCCCTAGGCCCTTGAGAGAGGGGCCTACTGTGCATGCCGAGGGAAGGACTACACCCAGCGCTTTTAAAGGGGACGCCTACGATGCCTCGGCACTCCAACAGCATCAGGCACGCCTTGCTAGCCAGTCCCCCGTGCCCTGGAAGGGTTCGACATTGACCTTCTCTCAGCTGCACTGAGGAAAGAGTCTGCTTCGAACGCCTTCTGGCCCCTCGGTTGGAAAGTCACTCTACTCACGGAGAGAGTCAGCTTGCACGGCAGCGGCAACTAAAGCCGAGTTCTTCAGGCAAACACAGCACTGCGGTCTTTTGGAAGAGGCAGGCGCTTAGAGGCCTCACGAGAGCCTGCCTTGGTTGAGGCCGTTTGCTCCACGCAGAACACCCTGCGTCAACAAGTGGATGCAGGGGAGGGCCCACTGTGTACCTGGTGTGGTTTGGGGCCAGCTTACGTTTCCTGCCTGTCTGGCTTGCAATGCGGGCCTGAAGGCACAGGCCGCCTTCCCCACTGTGAAAGTTCCCTTGGTCGGGCCTTGAACTCCACCATGAGACCACCCCTCGGGACGGGCCTCTCGTCACGGTAGGCATGGCTCTGGGAAGCAAATGAGTTCTCTCTCGGAAAACAGGGTGCGTCCAGGGCCCGCTCGGGAGCTCATGCTGCGATGCTCTAATACCTACCTGGAGACCGAACGTCAGCCCCTCGCCTCGAGGAAAGTCGCTTTATTGCCCTGCTGAAGCGGGGGCATGCAGCCCTTTCCAAGAGGCCTTCGTCGCGCCTCTCTTTTCTTCTCTTCTTGGTTAGTGCGCCGCCCGGGAAACCCAGGACCCTCGCGTTCGCACCCAATCCCTGCAAGGCCCCTGAATACCGGCAGGCTCCACTGGCCTGCTCAGCGGCATCCAGGCCCGGAAAGCCCTTCCCAGTCCCTCTGTGTATGCCGGGTGTCGGGCAACGCACTGCACACCCCCTGGAGGGAACTAGATTTCCTCAGCACTGCACCAGCTACAGGGAACCTCTTCCCTCACGTCCTACTTGTCAAGGAACTCGGCCTCATTGCCCTTGTCGGAGCTGCACTTAGGAAAAGAATCTGCTTCGCAGGCCTTCTAGGAACCCTTAGCCGAGGGCACCATACTTAGGGGAGAAAGTCAGCTTGCGTTCCTGCTGCCGCTGCAGTACAGTGCTTCCTCTTACCCGGCAGGCCTGTGGTAGAGGCTGAGCCCCGATAGAGGCTACCTAGAGGTTTCCTTGGATGCGGGAGTTGGCTACATGCGGAACCCCCCGTGAAGAAAAGTGGACTCAGGGAAGGAGCGAGTGTGTAGCTAGTGTCCCTGTGCACTTGCTAGAAAGCACAGGGAGGGGAACTACGTGTCGACTGGAAGCGGGGGTCTGAGGGCAGAAGCCTTGTGTTCCCATTTTGAAAGCTCCATTCCTGCTGCCTTGAAGCTACCCGAATAACCCCGTTTTGGGACGGGCCTCTCGGCACTGGAGGCAGGGCTCGGGAACGAGAAGGCATTTTCTCTGAATAATCAGGGTGCTTCCGGAGCCGTGTTGGGAGCTCATCCTGTCAGGCTGTCGGACTACAGGGAACGGCCCCTTGAGGGCCTGCCTCGAGAAAGGCCTTGAGTCGCCCTGCAGGAACGGAGCACACAGCAAGCTCTTGGAGGTCTTAGTCACTGGTGTGCTTTATTGGATCGGTGCTGCCCGTTTCAGGACTCCTAGACGCTTCGGGTGTGCCCCCTTTTCCCTGCGAAAACCCCCGGCCCCTGTGGGCATGCTGTGCCACACCCAGGCCCCTAGGCCCTTGAGAGAGGGGCCTACTGTGCATGCCGAGGGAAGGACTACACCCAGCGCTTTTAAAGGGGACGCCTACGATGCCTCGGCACTCCAACAGCATCAGGCACGCCTTGCTAGCCAGTCCCCCGTGCCCTGGAAGGGTTCGACATTGACCTTCTCTCAGCTGCACTGAGGAAAGAGTCTGCTTCGAACGCCTTCTGGCCCCTCGGTTGGAAAGTCACTCTACTCACGGAGAGAGTCAGCTTGCACGGCAGCGGCAACTAAAGCCGAGTTCTTCAGGCAAACACAGCACTGCGGTCTTTTGGAAGAGGCAGGCGCTTAGAGGCCTCACGAGAGCCTGCCTTGGTTGAGGCCGTTTGCTCCATGCAGAACACCCTGCGTCAACAAGTGGATGCAGGGGAGGGCCCACTGTGTACCTGGTGTGGTTTGGGGCCAGCTTACGTTTCCTGCCTGTCTGGCTTGCAATGCGGGCCTGAAGGCACAGGCCGCCTTTCCCACTGTGAAAGTTCCCTTGGTCGGGCCTTGAACTCCACGATGAGACCACCCCTCGGGACGGGCCTCTCGTCACGGTAGGCATGGCTCTGGGAAGCAAATGAGTTCTCTCTCGGAAAACAGGGTGCGTCCAGGGCCCGCTCGGGAGCTCATGCTGCGATGCTCTAATATCTACCTGGAGACCGAACGTCAGCCCCTCGCCTCGAGGAAAGTCGCTTTATTGCCCTGCTGAAGCGGGGGCATGCAGCCCTTTCCAAGAGGCCTTCGTCGCGCCTCTCTTTTCTTCTCTTCTTGGTTAGTGCGCCGCCCGGGAAACCCAGGACCCTCGCGTTCGCACCCTAGTCCCTGCAAGGCCCCTGAATACCGGCAGGCTCCACTGGCCTGCTCAGCGGCATCCAGGCCCGGAAAGCCCTTCCCAGTCTCTCTGTGTATGCCGAGGGTAGGGCAGCGCACTGCACACCGCCTGGAGGGAGCCAGATTGCCTCAGCACTGCACCAGCTACAGGGAACCTCTTCCCTCACGTCCTACTTGTCAAGGAACTCGGCCTCATTGCCCTTGTCGGAGCTGCACTTAGGAAAAGAATCTGCTTCGCAGGCCTTCTAGGAACCCTTAGCCGAGGGCACCATACTTAGGGGAGAAAGTCAGCTTGCGTTCCTGCTGCCGCTGCAGTACAGTGCTTCCTCTTACCCGGCAGGCCTTTGGTAGAGGCTGAGCCCCGATAGAGCCTACCTAGAGGTTTCCTTGGATGCGGGAGTTGGCTACATGCGGAACACCCCGTGAAGAAAAGTGGACTCAGGGGAGGAGCGAGTGTGCAGCTAGTGTCCCTGTGCACTTGCTAGAGAGCACAAGGAGGTGAACTACGTGTCGACTGGAAGCGGGGGTCTGAGGGCAGAAGCCTTGTGTTCCCGTTTTGAAAGCTCCATTCCTGCTGCCTTGAAGCTACCCGAATAACCCCGTTTTGGGACGGGCCTCTCGGCACTGGAGGCAGGGCTCGGGAACGAGAAGGCATTTTCTCTGAATAATCGGTGCTTCCGGAGCCGTGTTGGGAGCTCATCCTGTCAGGCTGTCGGACTACAGGGAACGGCCCCTTGAGGGCCTGCCTCGAGAAAGGCCTTGAGTCACCCTGCAGGAACGGAGCACACAGCAAGCTCTTGGAGGTCTTAGTCACTGGTGTGCTTTATTGGATCGCTGCTGCCCGTTTCAGGACTCCTAGACGCTTCGGGTGTGCCCCCTTTTCCCTGCAAAAACCCCCGACCCCTGGGGGCATGCTGTGCCACACCCAGGCCCCTAGGCCCTTGAGAGAGGGGCCTACTGTGCATGCCGAGGGAAGGACTACACCCAGCGCTTTTAAAGGGGACGCCTACGATGCCTCGGCACTCCAACAGCATCAGGCACGCCTTGCTAGCCAGTCCCCCGTGCCCTGGAAGGGTTCGACATTGACCTTCTCTCAGCTGCACTGAGGAAAGAGTCTGCTTCGAACGCCTTCTGGCCCCTCGGTTGGAAAGTCACTCTACTCACGGAGAGAGTCAGCTTGCACGGCAGCGGCAACTAAAGCCGAGTTCTTCAGGCAAACACAGCACTGCGGTCTTTTGGAAGAGGCAGGCGCTTAGAGGCCTCACGAGAGCCTGCCTTGGTTGAGGCCGTTTGCTCCACGCAGAACACCCTGCGTCAACAAGTGGATGCAGGGGAGGGCCCACTGTGTACCTGGTGTGGTTTGGGGCCAGCTTACGTTTCCTGCCTGTCTGGCTTGCAATGCGGGCCTGAAGGCACAGGCCGCCTTCCCTTCCCAGTCTCTCTGTGTATGCCGGGTGTAGGGCAACGCACTGCACACCCCCTGGAGGGAGCTAGATTTCCTCAGCACTGCACCAGCTACAGGGAACCTCTTCCCTCACGTCCTACTTGTCAAGGAACTCGGCCTCATTGCCCTTGTCGGAGCTGCACTTAGGAAAAGAATCTGCTTCGCAGGCCTTCTAGGAACCCTTAGCCGAGGGCAACCATACTTAGGGGAGAAAGTCAGCTTGCGTTCCTGCTGCCGCTGAAGTACAGAGCTTCCTCTTACCCGGCAGGCCTGTGGTAGAGGCTGAGTCCCGACAGAGCCTACCTAGAGGTTTCCTTGGATGCGGGAGTTGGCTACATGCGGAACACCCCGTGAAGAAAAGTGGACTCAGGGGAGGAGCGAGTGTGTAGCTAGTGTCCCTGTGCACTTGCTAGAAAGCACAGGGAGGGGAACTACGTGTCGACTGGAAGCGGGGGTCTGAGGGCAGAAGCCTTGTGTTCCCGTTTTGAAAGCTCCATTCCTGCTGCCTTGAAGCTACCCGAATAACCCCGTTTTGGGACGGGCCTCTCGGCACTGGAGGCAGGGCTCGGGAACGAGAAGGCATTTTCTCTGAATAATCAGGGTGCTTCCGGAGCCGTGTTGGGAGCTCATCCTGTCAGGCTGTCGGACTACAGGGAACGGCCCCTTGAGGGCCTGCCTCGAGAAAGGCCTTGAGTCGCCCTGCAGGAACGGAGCACACAGCGAGCTCTTGGAGGTCTTAGTCACTGGTGTGCTTTATTGGATCGGTGCTGCCCGTTTCAGGACTCCTGGACGCTTCGGGTGTGCCCCCTTTTCCCTGCGAAAACCCCCGGCCCCTGGGGGCATGCTGTGCCACACCCAGGCCCCTAGGCCCTTGAGAGAGGGGCCTACTGTGCATGCCGCGGGAAGGACTACACCCAGCGCTTTTAAAGGGGACGCCTACGATGCCTCGGCACTCCAACAGCATCAGGCACGCCTTGCTAGCCAGTCCCCCGTGCCCTGGAAGGGTTCGACATTGACCTTCTCTCAGCTGCACTGAGGAAAGAGTCTGCTTCGAACGCCTTCTGGCCCCTCGGTTGGAAAGTCACTCTACTCACGGAGAGAGTCAGCTTGCACGCCAGCGGCAACTAAAGCCGAGTTCTTCAGGCAAACACAGCACTGCGGTCTTTTGGAAGAGGCAGGCGCTTAGAGGCCTCACGAGAGCCTGCCTTGGTTGAGGCCGTTTGCTCCACGCAGAACACCCTGCGTCAACAAGTGGATGCAGGGGAGGGCCCACTGTGTACCTGGTGTGGTTTGGGGCCAGCTTACATTTCCTGCCTGTCTGGCTTGCAATGCGGGCCTGAAGGCACAGGCCGCCTTGCCCACTGTGAAATTTGCCTTGGTCGGGCCTTGAACTCCACGATGAGACCACCCCTCGGGACGGGCCTCTCGTCACGGTAGGCATGGCTCTGGGAAGCAAATGAGTTCTCTCTCGGAAAACAGGGTGCGTCCAGGGCCCGCTCGGGAGCTCATGCTGCGATGCTCTAATACCTACCTGGAGACCGAACGTCAGCCCCTCGCCTCGAGGAAAGTCGCTTTATTGCCCTGCTGAAGCGGGGGCATGCAGCCCTTTCCAAGAGGCCTTCGTCGCGCCTCTCTTTTCTTCTCTTCTTGGTTAGTGCGCCGCCCGGGAAGCCCAGGACCCTCGCGTTCCCACCCAATCCCTGCAAGGCCCCTGAATACCGGCAGGCTCCACTGGCCTGCTCAGCGGCATCCAGGCCCGGAAAGCCCTTCCCAGTCTCTCTGTGTATGCCGGGTGTAGGGCAACGCACTGCACACCGCCTGGAGGGAACTAGATTTCCTCAGCACTGCACCAGCTACAGGGAACCTCTTCCCTCACGTCCTACTTGTCAAGGAACTCGGCCTCATTGCCCTTGTCGGAGCTGCACTTAGGAAAAGAATCTGCTTCGCAGGCCTTCTAGGAACCGTTAGCCGAGGGCAACCATACTTAGGGGAGAAAGTCAGCTTGCGTTCCTGCTGCCGCTGCAGTACAGTGCTTCCTCTTACCCGGCAGGCCTTTGGTAGAGGCTGAGCCCCGATAGAGCCTACCTAGAGGTTTCCTTGGATGCGGGAGTTGGCTACATGCGGAACACCCCGTGAAGAAAAGTGGACTCAGCGGAGGAGCGAGTGTGCAGCTAGTGTCTCTGTGCACTTGCTAGAAAGCACAGGGAGGGGAACTACGTGTCGACTGGAAACGGGGGTCTGAGGGCAGAAGCCTTGTGTTCCCGTTTTGAAAGCTCCATTCCTGCTGCCTTGAAGCTACCCGAATAACCCCGTTTTGGGACGGGCCTCTCGGCACTGGAGGCAGGGCTAGGGAACGAGAAGGCATTTTCTCTGAATAATCAGGGTGCCTCCGGAGCCGTGTTGGGAGCTCATCCTGTCAGGCTGTCGGACTACAGGGAACGGCCCCTTGAGGGCCTGCCTCGAGAAAGGCCTTGAGTCTCCCTGCAGGAACGGAGCACACAGCAAGCTCTTGGAGGTCTTAGTCACTGGTGTGCTTTATTGGATCGGTGCTGCCCGTTTCAGGACTCCTAGACGCTTCGGGTGTGCCCCCTTTTCCCTGCGAAAACCCCCGGCCCCTGGGGGCATGCTGTGCCACACCCAGGCCCCTAGGCCCTTGAGAGAGGGGCCTACTGTGCATGCCGCGGGAAGGACTACACCCAGCGCTTTTAAAGGGGACGCCTACGATGCCTCGGCACTCCAACAGCATCAGGCACGCCTTGCTAGCCAGTCCCCCGTGCCCTGGAAGGGTTCGACATTGACCTTCTCTCAGCTGCACTGAGGAAAGAGTCTGCTTCGAACGCCTTCTGGCCCCTCGGTTGGAAAGTCACTCTACTCACGGAGAGAGTCAGCTTGCACGCCAGCGGCAACTAAAGCCGAGTTCTTCAGGCAAACACAGCACTGCGGTCTTTTGGAAGAGGCAGGCGCTTAGAGGCCTCACGAGAGCCTGCCTTGGTTGAGGCCGTTTGCTCCACGCAGAACACCCTGCGTCAACAAGTGGATGCAGGGGAGGGCCCACTGTGTACCTGGTGTGGTTTGGGGCCAGCTTACATTTCCTGCCTGTCTGGCTTGCAATGCGGGCCTGAAGGCACAGGCCGCCTTGCCCACTGTGAAATTTGCCTTGGTCGGGCCTTGAACTCCACGATGAGACCACCCCTCGGGACGGGCCTCTCGTCACGGTAGGCATGGCTCTGGGAAGCAAATGAGTTCTCTCTCGGAAAACAGGGTGCGTCCAGGGCCCGCTCGGGAGCTCATGCTGCGATGCTCTAATACCTACCTGGAGACCGAACGTCAGCCCCTCGCCTCGAGGAAAGTCGCTTTATTGCCCTGCTGAAGCGGGGGCATGCAGCCCTTTCCAAGAGGCCTTCGTCGCGCCTCTCTTTTCTTCTCTTCTTGGTTAGTGCGCCGCCCGGGAAGCCCAGGACCCTCGCGTTCCCACCCAATCCCTGCAAGGCCCCTGAATACCGGCAGGCTCCACTGGCCTGCTCAGCGGCATCCAGGCCCGGAAAGCCCTTCCCAGTCTCTCTGTGTATGCCGGGTGTAGGGCAACGCACTGCACACCGCCTGGAGGGAACTAGATTTCCTCAGCACTGCACCAGCTACAGGGAACCTCTTCCCTCACGTCCTACTTGTCAAGGAACTCGGCCTCATTGCCCTTGTCGGAGCTGCACTTAGGAAAAGAATCTGCTTCGCAGGCCTTCTAGGAACCGTTAGCCGAGGGCAACCATACTTAGGGGAGAAAGTCAGCTTGCGTTCCTGCTGCCGCTGCAGTACAGTGCTTCCTCTTACCCGGCAGGCCTTTGGTAGAGGCTGAGCCCCGATAGAGCCTACCTAGAGGTTTCCTTGGATGCGGGAGTTGGCTACATGCGGAACACCCCGTGAAGAAAAGTGGACTCAGCGGAGGAGCGAGTGTGCAGCTAGTGTCTCTGTGCACTTGCTAGAAAGCACAGGGAGGGGAACTACGTGTCGACTGGAAACGGGGGTCTGAGGGCAGAAGCCTTGTGTTCCCGTTTTGAAAGCTCCATTCCTGCTGCCTTGAAGCTACCCGAATAACCCCGTTTTGGGACGGGCCTCTCGGCACTGGAGGCAGGGCTAGGGAACGAGAAGGCATTTTCTCTGAATAATCAGGGTGCCTCCGGAGCCGTGTTGGGAGCTCATCCTGTCAGGCTGTCGGACTACAGGGAACGGCCCCTTGAGGGCCTGCCTCGAGAAAGGCCTTGAGTCTCCCTGCAGGAACGGAGCACACAGCAAGCTCTTGGAGGTCTTAGTCACTGGTGTGCTTTATTGGATCGGTGCTGCCCGTTTCAGGACTCCTAGACGCTTCGGGTGTGCCCCCTTTTCCCTGCGAAAACCCCCGGCCCCTGGGGGCATGCTGTGCCACACCCAGGCCCCTAGGCCCTTGAGAGAGGGGCCTACTGTGCATGCCGCGGGAAGGACTACACCCAGCGCTTTTAAAGGGGACGCCTACGATGCCTCGGCACTCCAACAGCATCAGGCACGCCTTGCTAGCCAGTCCCCCGTGCCCTGGAAGGGTTCGACATTGACCTTCTCTCAGCTGCACTGAGGAAAGAGTCTGCTTCGAACGCCTTCTGGCCCCTCGGTTGGAAAGTCACTCTACTCACGGAGAGAGTCAGCTTGCACGGCAGCGGCAACTAAAGCCGAGTTCTTCAGGCAAACACAGCACTGCGGTCTTTTGGAAGAGGCAGGCGCTTAGAGGCCTCACGAGAGCCTGCCTTGGTTGAGGCCGTTTGCTCCACGCAGAACACCCTGCGTCAACAAGTGGATGCAGGGGAGGGCCCACTGTGTACCTGGTGTGGTTTGGGGCCAGCTTACATTTCCTGCCTGTCTGGCTTGCAATGCGGGCCTGAAGGCACAGGCCGCCTTCCCCACTGTGAAATTTGCCTTGGTCGGGCCTTGAACTCCACGATGAGACCACCCCTCGGGACGGGCCTCTCGTCACGGTAGGCATGGCTCTGGGAAGCAAATGAGTTCTCTCTCGGAAAACAGGGTGCGTCCAGGGCCCGCTCGGGAGCTCATGCTGCGATGCTCTAATACCTACCTGGAGACCGAACGTCAGCCCCTCGCCTCGAGGAAAGTCGCTTTATTGCCCTGCTGAAGCGGGGGCATGCAGCCCTTTCCAAGAGGCCTTCGTCGCGCCTCTCTTTTCTTCTCTTCTTGGTTAGTGCGCCGCCCGGGAAACCCAGGACCCTCGCGTTCGCACCCTAGTCCCTGCAAGGCCCCTGAATCCCGGCAGGCTCCACTGGCCTGCTCAGCGGCATCCAGGCCCGGAAAGCCCTTCCCAGTCTCTCTGTGTATGCCGGGTGTAGGGCAACGCACTGCACACCCCCTGGAGGGAGCTAGATTTCCTCAGCACTGCACCAGCTACAGGGAACCTCTTCCCTCACGTCCTGCTTGTCGAGGAAGTCGGCCTCATTGCCCTTGTCGGAGCTGCACTTAGGAAAAGAATCTGCTTCGCAGGCCTTCTAGGAACCCTTAGCCGAGGGCAACCATACTTAGGGGAGAAAGTCAGCTTGCGTTCCTGCTGCCGCTGAAGTACAGTGCTTCCTCTTACCCGGCAGGCCTGTGGTAGAGGCTGAGCCCCGATAGAGGCTACCTAGAGGTTTCTTTGGATGCGGGAGATTGTTACATGCGGAACACCCCGTGAAGAAAATTGGACTCAGGGAAGGAGCGAGTGTGTAGCTAGTGTCCCTGTGCACTTGCTAGAAAGCACAGGGAGGGGAACTACGTGTCGACTGGAAGCGGGGGTCTGAGGGCAGAAGCCTTGTGTTCCCGTTTTGAAAGCTCCATTCCTGCTGCCTTGAAGCTACCCGAATAACCCCGTTTTGGGACGGGCCTCTCGGCACTGGAGGCAGGGCTCGGGAACGAGAAGGCATTTTCTCTGAATAATCAGGGTGCTTCCGGAGCCGTGTTGGGAGCTCATCCTGTCAGGCTGTCGGACTACAGGGAACGGCCCCTTGAGGGCCTGCCTCGAGAAAGGCCTTGAGTCGCCCTGCAGGAACGGAGCACACAGCAAGCTCTTGGAGGTCTTAGTCACTGGTGTGCTTTATTGGATCGGTGCTGCCCGTTTCAGGACTCCTAGACGCTTCGGGTGTGCCCCCTTTTCCCTGCGAAAACCCCCGGCCCCTGTGGGCATGCTGTGCCACACCCAGGCCCCTAGGCCCTTGAGAGAGGGGCCTACTGTGCATGCCGAGGGAAGGACTACACCCAGCGCTTTTAAAGGGGACGCCTACGATGCCTCGGCACTCCAACAGCATCAGGCACGCCTTGCTAGCCAGTCCCCCGTGCCCTGGAAGGGTTCGACATTGACCTTCTCTCAGCTGCACTGAGGAAAGAGTCTGCTTCGAACGCCTTCTGGCCCCTCGGTTGGAAAGTCACTCTACTCACGGAGAGAGTCAGCTTGCACGGCAGCGGCAACTAAAGCCGAGTTCTTCAGGCAAACACAGCACTGCGGTCTTTTGGAAGAGGCAGGCGCTTAGAGGCCTCACGAGAGCCTGCCTTGGTTGAGGCCGTTTGCTCCACGCAGAACACCCTGCGTCAACAAGTGGATGCAGGGGAGGGCCCACTGTGTACCTGGTGTGGTTTGGGGCCAGCTTACGTTTCCTGCCTGTCTGGCTTGCAATGCGGGCCTGAAGGCACAGGCCGCCTTCCCCACTGTGAAAGTTCCCTTGGTCGGGCCTTGAACTCCACCATGAGACCACCCCTCGGGACGGGCCTCTCGTCACGGTAGGCATGGCTCTGGGAAGCAAATGAGTTCTCTCTCGGAAAACAGGGTGCGTCCAGGGCCCGCTCGGGAGCTCATGCTGCGATGCTCTAATACCTACCTGGAGACCGAACGTCAGCCCCTCGCCTCGAGGAAAGTCGCTTTATTGCCCTGCTGAAGCGGGGGCATGCAGCCCTTTCCAAGAGGCCTTCGTCGCGCCTCTCTTTTCTTCTCTTCTTGGTTAGTGCGCCGCCCGGGAAACCCAGGACCCTCGCGTTCGCACCCTAGTCCCTGCAAGGCCCCTGAATACCGGCAGGCTCCACTGGCCTGCTCAGCGGCATCCAGGCCCGGAAAGCCCTTCCCAGTCTCTCTGTGTATGCCGGGTGTCGGGCAACGCACTGCACACCCCCTGGAGGGAGCTAGATTTCCTCAGCACTGCACCAGCTACAGGGAACCTCTTCCCTCACGTCCTACTTGTCAAGGAACTCGGCCTCATTGCCCTTGTCGGAGCTGCACTTAGGAAAAGAATCTGCTTCGCAGGCCTTCTAGGAACCCTTAGCCGAGGGCAACCATACTTAGGGGAGAAAGTCAGCTTGCGTTCCTGCTGCCGCTGAAGTACAGTGCTTCCTCTTACCCGGCAGGCCTGTGGTAGAGGCTGAGCCCCGATAGAGGCTACCTAGAGGTTTCCTTGGATGCGGGAGTTGGCTACATGCGGAACACCCCGTGAAGAAAAGTGGACTCAGGGGAGGAGCGAGTGTGTAGCTAGTGTCCCTGTGCACTTGCTAGAAAGCACAGGGAGGGGAACTACGTGTCGACTGGAAGCGGGGGTCTGAGGGCAGAAGCCTTGTGTTCCCGTTTTGAAAGCTCCATTCCTGCTGCCTTGAAGCTACCCGAATAACCCCGTTTTGGGACGGGCCTCTCGGCACTGGAGGCAGGGCTCGGGAACGAGAAGGCATTTTCTCTGAATAATCAGGGTGCTTCCGGAGCCGTGTTGGGAGCTCATCCTGTCAGGCTGTCGGACTACAGGGAACGGCCCCTTGAGGGCCTGCCTCGAGAAAGGCCTTGAGTCGCCCTGCAGGAACGGAGCACACAGCAAGCTCTTGGAGGTCTTAGTCACTGGTGTGCTTTATTGGATCGGTGCTGCCCGTTTCAGGACTCCTAGACGCTTCGGGTGTGCCCCCTTTTCCCTGCGAAAACCCCCGGCCCCTGTGGGCAAGCTGTGCCACACCCAGGCCCCTAGGCCCTTGAGAGAGGGGCCTACTGTGCATGCCGATGGAAGGACTACAACCAGCGTTTTTAAAGGGGACGCCTACGATGCCTCGGCACTCCAACAGCATCAGGCACGCCTTGCTAGCCAGTCCCCCGTGCCCTGGAAGGGTTCGACATTGACCTTCTCTCAGCTGCACTGAGGAAAGAGTCTGCTTCGAACGCCTTCTGGCCCCTCGGTTGGAAAGTCACTCTACTCACGGAGAGAGTCAGCTTGCACGGCAGCGGCAACTAAACCCGAGTTCTTCAGGCAAACACAGCACTGCGGTCTTTTGGAAGAGGCAGGCGCTTAGAGGCCTCACGAGAGCCTGCCTTGGTTGAGGCCGTTTGCTCCACGCAGAACACCCTGCGTCAACAAGTGGATGCAGGGGAGGGCCCACTGTGTACCTGGTGTGGTTTGGGGCCAGCTTACGTTTCCTGCCTGTCTGGCTTGCAATGCGGGCCTGAAGGCACAGGCCGCCTTCCCCACTGTGAAAGTTCCCTTGGTCGGGCCTTGAACTCCACGATGAGACCACCCCTCGGGACGGGCCTCTCGTCACGGTAGGCATGGCTCTGGGAAGCAAATGAGTTCTCTCTCGGAAAACAGGGTGCCTCCAGGGCCCGCTCGGGAGCTCATGCTGCGATGCTCTAATACCTACCTGGAGACTGAACGTCAGCCCCTCGCCTCGAGGAAAGTCGCTTTATTGCCCTGCTGAAGCGGGGGCAAGCAGCCCTTTCCAAGAGGCCTTCGTCGCGCCTCTCTTTTCTTCTCTTCTTGGTTAGTGCACCGCCCGGGAAGCCCAGGACCCTCGCGTTCGCACCCAATCCCTGCAAGGCCCCTGAATACCGGCAGGCTCCACTGGCCTGCTCAGCGGCATCCAGGCCCAGAAAGCCCTTCCCAGTCTCTCTGTGTATGCCGGGTGTCGGGCAACGCACTGCACACCCCCTGGAGGGAACTAGATTTCCTCAGCACTGCACCAGCTACAGGGAACCTCTTCCCTCACGTCCTACGTGTCGAGGAACTCGGCCTCATTGCCCTTGTCGGAGCTGCACTTAGGAAAAGAATCTGCTTCGCAGGCCTTCTAGGAACCGTTAGCCGAGGGCAACCATACTTAGGGGAGAAAGTCAGCTTGCGTTCCTGCTGCCGCTGAAGTACAGTGCTTCCTCTTACCCGGCAGGCCTGTGGTAGAGGCTGAGCCCCGATAGAGGCTACCTAGAGGTTTCCTTGGATGCGGGAGTTGGCTACATGCGGAACACCCCGTGAAGAAAAGTGGACTCAGGGAAGGAGCGAGTGTGTAGCTAGTGTCCCTGTGCACCTGCTAGAAAGCACAGGGAGGGGAACTACGTGTCGACTGGAAGCGGGGGTCTGAGGGCAGAAGCCTTGTGTTCCCATTTTGAAAGCTCCATTCCTGCTGCCTTGAAGCTACCCGAATAACCCCGTTTTGGGACGGGCCTCTCGGCACTGGAGGCAGGGCTCGGGAACGAGAAGGCATTTTCTCTGAATAATCAGGGTGCTTCCGGAGCCGTGTTGGGAGCTCATCCTGTCAGGCTGTCGGACTACAGGGAACGGCCCCTTGAGGGCCTGCCTCGAGAAAGGCCTTGAGTCGCCCTGCAGGAACGGAGCACACAGCAAGCTCTTGGAGGTCTTAGTCACTGGTGTGCTTTATTGGATCGGTGCTGCCCGTTTCAGGACTCCTAGACGCTTCGGGTGTGCCCCCTTTTCCCTGCGAAAACCCCCGGCCCCTGGGGGCATGCTGTGCCACACCCAGGCCCCTAGGCCCTTGAGAGAGGGGCCTACTGTGCATGCCGAGGGAAGGACTACACCCAGCGCTTTTAAAGGGGACGCCTACGATGCCTCGGCACTCCAACAGCATCAGGCACGCCTTGCTAGCTAGTCCCCCGTGCCCTGGAAGGGTTCGACATTGACCTTCTCTCAGCTGCACTGAGGAAAGAGTCTGCTTCGAACGCCTTCTGGCCCCTCGGTTGGAAAGTCACTCTACTCACGGAGAGAGTCAGCTTGCACGGCAGCGGCAACTAAAGCCGAGTTCTTCAGGCAAACACAGCACTGCGGTCTTTTGGAAGAGGCAGGCGCTTAGAGGCCTCACGAGAGCCTGCCTTGGTTGAGGCCGTTTGCTCCACGCAGAACACCCTGCGTCAACAAGTGGATGCAGGGGAGGGCCCACTGTGTACCTGGTGTGGTTTGGGGCCAGCTTACGTTTCCTGCCTGTCTGGCTTGCAATGCGGGCCTGAAGGCACAGGCCGCCTTCCCCACTGTGAAAGTTCCCTTGGTCGGGCCTTGAACTCCACCATGAGACCACCCCTCGGGACGGGCCTCTCGTCACGGTAGGCATGGCTCTGGGAAGCAAATGAGTTCTCTCTCGGAAAACACGGTGCGTCCAGGGCCCGCTCGGGAGCTCATGCTGCGATGCTCTAATACCTACCTGGAGACCGAACGTCAGCCCCTCGCCTCGAGGAAAGTCGCTTTATTGCCCTGCTGAAGCGGGGGCATGCAGCCCTTTCCAAGAGGCCTTCGTCGCGCCTCTCTTTTCTTCTCTTCTTGGTTAGTGCGCCGCCCGGGAAGCCAAGGACCCTCGCGTTCGCACCCAATCCCTGCAAGGCCCCTGAATACCGGCAGGCTCCACTGGCCTGCTCAGCGGCATCCAGGCCCGGAAAGCCCTTCCCAGTCTCTCTGTGTATGCCGGGTGTAGGGCAACGCACTGCACACCCCCTGGAGGGAGCTAGATTTCCTCAGCACTGCACCAGCTACAGGGAACCTCTTCCCTCACGTCCTACTTGTCAAGGAACTCGGCCTCATTGCCCTTGTCGGAGCTGCACTTAGGAAAAGAATCTGCTTCGCAGGCCTTCTAGGAACCCTTAGCCGAGGGCAACCATACTTAGGGGAGAAAGTCAGCTTGCGTTCCTGCTGCCGCTGCAGTACAGTGCTTCCTCTTACCCGGCAGGCCTTTGGTAGAGGCTGAGTCCCGATAGAGCCTACCTAGAGGTTTCCTTGGATGCGGGAGTTGGCTACATGCGGAACACCCCGTGAAGAAAAGTGGACTCAGGGGAGGAGCGAGTGTGCAGCTAGTGTCTCTGTGCACTTGCTAGAAAGCACAGGGAGGGGAACTACGTGTCGACTGGAAGCGGGGGTCTGAGGGCAGAAGCCTTGTGTTCCAGTTTTGAAAGCTCCATTCCTGCTGCCTTGAAGCTACCCGAATAACCCCGTTTTGGGACGGGCCTCTCGGCACTGGAGGCAGGGCTAGGGAACGAGAAGGCATTTTCTCTGAATAATCAGGGTGCCTCCGGAGCGGTGTTGGGAGCTCATCCTGTCAGGCTGTCGGACTACAGGGAACGGCCCCTTGAGTGCCTGCCTCGAGAAAGGCCTTGAGTCTCCCTGCAGGAACGGAGCACACAGCAAGCTCTTGGAGGTCTTAGTCACTGGTGTGCTTTATTGGATCGCTGCTGCCCGTTTCAGGACTCCTAGACGCTTCGGGTGTGCCCCCTTTTCCCTGCGAAAACCCCCGACCCCTGGGGGCATGCTGTGCCACACCCAGGCCCCTAGGCCCTTGAGAGAGGGGCCTACTGTGCATGCCGAGGGAAGGACTACACCCAGCGCTTTTAAAGGGGACGCCTACGATGCCTCGGCACTCCAACAGCATCAGGCACGCCTTGCTAGCCAGTCCCCCGTGCCCTGGAAGGGTTCGACATTGACCTTCTCTCAGCTGCACTGAGGAAAGAGTCTGCTTCGAACGCCTTCTGGCCCCTCGGTTGGAAAGTCACTCTACTCACGGAGAGAGTCAGCTTGCACGGCAGCGGCAACTAAAGCCGAGTTCTTCAGGCAAACACAGCACTGCGGTCTTTTGGAAGAGGCAGGCGCTTAGAGGCCTCACGAGAGCCTGCCTTGGTTGAGGCCGTTTGCTCCACGCAGAACACCCTGCGTCAACAAGTGGATGCAGGGGAGGGCCCACTGTGTACCTGGTGTGGTTTGGGGCCAGCTTACGTTTCCTGCCTGTCTGGCTTGCAATGCGGGCCTGAAGGCACAGGCCGCCTTCCCCACTGTGAAAGTTCCCTTGGTCGGGCCTTGAACTCCACGATGAGACCACCCCTCGGGACGGGCCTCTCGTCACGGTAGGCATGGCTCTGGGAAGCAAATGAGTTCTCTCTCGGAAAACAGGGTGCGTCCAGGGCCCGCTCGGGAGCTCATGCTGCGATGCTCTAATACCTACCTGGAGACCGAACGTCAGCCCCTCGCCTCGAGGAAAGTCGCTTTATTGCCCTGCTGAAGCGGGGGCATGCAGCCCTTTCCAAGAGGCCTTCGTCGCGCCTCTCTTTTCTTCTCTTCTTGGTTAGTGCGCCGCCCGGGAAACCCAGGACCCTCGCGTTCGCACCCAATCCCTGCAAGGCCCCTGAATCCCGGCAGGCTCCACTGGCCTGCTCAGCGGCATCCAGGCCCGGAAAGCCCTTCCCAGTCTCTCTGTGTATGCCGGGTGTAGGGCAACGCACTGCACACCCCCTGGAGGGAACTAGATTTCCTCAGCACTGCACCAGCTACAGGGAACCTCTTCCCTCACGTCCTACTTGTCAAGGAACTCGGCCTCATTGCCCTTGTCGGAGCTGCACTTCGGAAAAGAATCTGCTTCGCAGGCCTTCTAGGAACCCTTAGCCGAGGGCAACCATACTTAAGGGAGAAAGTCAGCTTGCGTTCCTGCTGCCGCTGCAGTACAGTGCTTCCTCTTACCCGGCAGGCCTTTGGTAGAGGGTGAGTCCCGATAGAGCCTACCTAGAGGTTTCCTTGGATGCGGGAGTTGGCTACATGCGGAACACCCCGTGAAGAAAAGTGGACTCAGGGGAGGAGCGAGTGTGCAGCTAGTGTCCCTGTGCACTTGCTAGAAAGCACAGGGAGGGGAACTACGTGTCGACTGGAAGCGGGGGTCTGAGGGCAGAAGCCTTGTGTTCCCGTTTTGAAAGCTCCATTCCTGCTGCCTTGAAGCTACCCGAATAACCCCGTTTTGGGACGGGCCTCTCGGCACTGGAGGCAGGGCTCGGGAACGAGAAGGCATTTTCTCTGAATAATCAGGGTGCTTCCGGAGCCGTGTTGGGAGCTCATCCTGTCAGGCTGTCGGACTACAGGGAACGGCCCCTTGAGGGCCTGCCTCGAGAAAGGCCTTGAGTCGCCCTGCAGGAACGGAGCACACAGCAAGCTCTTGGAGGTCTTAGTCACTGGTGTGCTTTATCGGATCGCTGCTGCCCGTTTCAGGACTCCTAGACGCTTCGGGTGTGCCCCCTTTTCCCTGCGAAAACCCCCGACCCCTGTGGGCATGCTGTGCCACACCCAGGCCCCTAGGCCCTTGAGAGAGGGGCCTACTGTGCATGCCGAGGGAAGGACTACACCCAGCGCTTTTAAAGGGGACGCCTACGATGCCTCGGCACTCCAACAGCATCAGGCACGCCTTGCTAGCCAGTCCCCCGTGCCCTGGAAGGGTTCGACATTGACCTTCTCTCAGCTGCACTGAGGAAAGAGTCTGCTTCGAACGCCTTCTGGCCCCTCGGTTGGAAAGTCACTCTACTCACGGAGAGAGTCAGCTTGCACGGCAGCGGCAACTAAAGCCGAGTTCTTCAGGCAAACACAGCACTGCGGTCTTTTGGAAGAGGCAGGCGCTTAGAGGCCTCACGAGAGCCTGCCTTGGTTGAGGCCGTTTGCTCCACGCAGAACACCCTGCGTCAACAAGTGGATGCAGGGGAGGGCCCACTGTGTACCTGGTGTGGTTTGGGGCCAGCTTACATCTCCTGCCTGTCTGGCTTGCAATGCGGGCCTGAAGGCACAGGCCGCCTTCCCCACTGTGAAAGTTCCCTTGGTCGGGCCTTGAACTCCACGATGAGACCACCCCTCGGGACGGGCCTCTCGTCACGGTAGGCATGGCTCTGGGAAGCAAATGAGTTCTCTCTCGGAAAACAGGGTGCGTCCAGGGCCCGCTCGGGAGCTCATGCTGCGATGCTCTAATACCTACCTGGAGACCGAACGTCAGCCCCTCGCCTCGAGGAAAGTCGCTTTATTGCCCTGCTGAAGCGGGGGCATGCAGCCCTTTCCAAGAGGCCTTCGTCGCGCCTCTCTTTTCTTCTCTTCTTGGTTAGTGCGCCGCCCGGGAAGCCCAGGACCCTCGCGTTCGCACCCTAGTCCCTGCAAGGACCCTGAATACCGGCAGGCTCCACTGGCCTGCTCAGCGGCATCCAGGCCCGGAAAGCCCTTCCCAGTCTCTCTGTGTATGCCGAGGGTAGGGCAGCGCACTGCACACCGCCTGGAGGGAGCTAGATTTCCTCAGCACTGCACCAGCTACAGGGAACCTCTTCCCTCACGTCCTACTTGTCGAGGAACTCGGCCTCATTGCCCTTGTCGGAGCTGCACTTAGGAAAAGAATCTGCTTCGCAGGCCTTCTAGGAACCCTTAGCCGAGGGCACCATACTTAGGGGAGAAAGTCAGCTTGCGTTCCTGCTGCCGCTGCAGTACAGTGCTTCCTCTTACCCGGCCGGCCTTTGGTAGAGGCTGAGCCCCGATAGAGCCTACCTAGAGGTTTCCTTGGATGCGGGAGTTGGCTACATGCGGAACACCCCGTGAAGAAAAGTGGACTCAGGGGAGGAGCGAGTGTGCAGCTAGTGTCCCTGTGCACTTGCTAGAGAGCACAAGGAGGTGAACTACGTGTCGACTGGAAGCGGGGGTCTGAGGGCAGAAGCCTTGTGTTCCCATTTTGAAAGCTTCATTCCTGCTGCCTTGAAGCTACCCGAATGACCCCGTTTTCGGACGGGCCTCTAGGCACTGGAGGCAGGGCTCGGGAACGAGAAGGCATTTTCTCTGAATAATCAGGGTGCTTCCGGAGCCGTGTTGGGAGCTCATCCTGTCAGGCTGTCGGACTACTGGGAACGGCCCCTTGAGGGCCTGCCTCGAGAAAGGCCTTGAGTCGCCCTGCAGGAACGGAGCACACAGCGAGCTCTTGGAGGTCTTAGTCACTGGTGTGCTTTATCGGATCGGTGCTGCCCGTTTCAGGACTCCTGGACGCTTCGGGTGTGCCCCCTTTTCCCTGCGAAAACCCCCGGCCCCTGGGGGCATGCTGTGCCACACCCAGGCCCCTAGGCCCTTGAGAGAGGGGCCTACTGTGCATGCCGAGGGAAGGACTACACCCAGCGCTTTTAAAGGGGACGCCTACGATGCCTCGGCACTCCAACAGCATCAGGCACGCCTTGCTAGCCAGTCCCCCGTGCCCTGGAAGGGTTCGACATTGACCTTCTCTCAGCTGCACTGAGGAAAGAGTCTGCTTCGAACGCCTTCTGGCCCCTCGGTTGGAAAGTCACTCTACTCACGGAGAGAGTCAGCTTGCACGGCAGCGGCAACTAAAGCCGAGTTCTTCAGGCAAACACAGCACTGCGGTCTTTTGGAAGAGGCAGGCGCTTAGAGGCCTCACGAGAGCCTGCCTTGGTTGAGGCCGTTTGCTCCACGCAGAACACCCTGCGTCAACAAGTGGATGCAGGGGAGGGCCCACTGTGTACTTGGTGTGGTTTGGGGCCAGCTTACGTTTCCTGCCTGTCTGGCTTGCAATGCGGGCCTGAAGGCACAGGCCGCCTTCCCCACTGTGAAAGTTCCCTTGGTCGGGCCTTGAACTCCACGATGAGACCACCCCTCGGGACGGGCCTCTCGTCACGGTAGGCATGGCTCTGGGAAGCAAATGAGTTCTCTCTCGGAAAACAGGGTGCGTCCAGGGCCCGCTCGGGAGCTCATGCTGCGATGCTCTAATACCTACCTGGAGACCGAACGTCAGCCCCTCGCCTCGAGGAAAGTCGCTTTATTGCCCTGCTGAAGCGGGGGCATGCAGCCCTTTCCAAGAGGCCTTCGTCGCGCCTCTCTTTTCTTCTCTTCTTGGTTAGTGCGCCGCCCGGGAAGCCCAGGACCCTCGCGTTCGCACCCTAGTCCCTGCAAGGACCCTGAATACCGGCAGGCTCCACTGGCCTGCTCAGCGGCATCCAGGCCCGGAAAGCCCTTCCCAGTCTCTCTGTGTATGCCGAGGGTAGGGCAGCGCACTGCACACCGCCTGGAGGGAGCTAGATTTCCTCAGCACTGCACCAGCTACAGGGAACCTCTTCCCTCACGTCCTACTTGTCGAGGAACTCGGCCTCATTGCCCTTGTCGGAGCTGCACTTAGGAAAAGAATCTGCTTCGCAGGCCTTCTAGGAACCCTTAGCCGAGGGCACCATACTTAGGGGAGAAAGTCAGCTTGCGTTCCTGCTGCCGCTGCAGTACAGTGCTTCCTCTTACCCGGCAGGCCTTTGGTAGAGGCTGAGCCCCGATAGAGCCTACCTAGAGGTTTCCTTGGATGCGGGAGTTGGCTACATGCGGAACACCCCGTGAAGAAAAGTGGACTCAGGGGAGGAGCGAGTGTGCAGCTAGTGTCCCTGTGCACTTGCTAGAGAGCACAAGGAGGTGAACTACGTGTCGACTGGAAGCGGGGGTCTGAGGGCAGAAGCCTTGTGTTCCCATTTTGAAAGCTTCATTCCTGCTGCCTTGAAGCTACCCGAATGACCCCGTTTTCGGACGGGCCTCTAGGCACTGGAGGCAGGGCTCGGGAACGAGAAGGCATTTTCTCTGAATAATCAGGGTGCTTCCGGAGCCGTGTTGGGAGCTCATCCTGTCAGGCTGTCGGACTACAGGGAACGGCCCCTTGAGGGCCTGCCTCGAGAAAGGCCTTGAGTCGCCCTGCAGGAACGGAGCACACAGCGAGCTCTTGGAGGTCTTAGTCACTGGTGTGCTTTATCGGATCGGTGCTGCCCGTTTCAGGACTCCTGGACGCTTCGGGTGTGCCCCCTTTTCCCTGCGAAAACCCCCGGCCCCTGGGGGCATGCTGTGCCACACCCAGGCCCCTAGGCCCTTGAGAGAGGGGCCTACTGTGCATGCCGAGGGAAGGACTACACCCAGCGCTTTTAAAGGGGACGCCTACGATGCCTCGGCACTCCAACAGCATCAGGCACGCCTTGCTAGCCAGTCCCCCGTGCCCTGGAAGGGTTCGACATTGACCTTCTCTCAGCTGCACTGAGGAAAGAGTCTGCTTCGAACGCCTTCTGGCCCCTCGGTTGGAAAGTCACTCTACTCACGGAGAGAGTCAGCTTGCACGGCAGCGGCAACTAAAGCCGAGTTCTTCAGGCAAACACAGCACTGCGGTCTTTTGGAAGAGGCAGGCGCTTAGAGGCCTCACGAGAGCCTGCCTTGGTTGAGGCCGTTTGCTCCACGCAGAACACCCTGCGTCAACAAGTGAATGCAGGGGAGGGCCCACTGTGTACTTGGTGTGGTTTGGGGCCAGCTTACGTTTCCTGCCTGTCTGGCTTGCAATGCGGGCCTGAAGGCACAGGCCGCCTTCCCCACTGTGAAAGTTCCCTTGGTCGGGCCTTGAACTCCACGATGAGACCACCCCTCGGGACGGGCCTCTCGTCACGGTAGGCATGGCTCTGGGAAGCAAATGAGTTCTCTCTCGGAAAACAGGGTGCGCCCAGGGCCCGCTCGGGAGCTCATGCTGCGATGCTCTAATACCTACCTGGAGACCGAACGTCAGCCCCTCGCCTCGAGGAAAGTCGCTTTATTGCCCTGCTGAAGCGGGGGCATGCAGCCCTTTCCAAGAGGCCTTCGTCGCGCCTCTCTTTTCTTCTCTTCTTGGTTAGTGCGCCGCCCGGGAAGCCCAGGACCCTCGCGTTCGCACCCTAGTCCCTGCAAGGACCCTGAATCCCGGCAGGCTCCACTAGCCTGCTCAGCGGCATCCAGGCCCGGAAAGCCCTTCCCAGTCTCTCTGTGTATGCCGAGGGTTGGGCAGCGCACTGCACACCGCCTGGAGAGAGCTAGATTTCCTCAGCACTGCACCAGCTACAGGGAACCTCTTCCCTCACGTCCTACTTGTCGAGGAACTCGGCCTCATTGCCCTTGTCGGAGCTGCACTTAGGAAAAGAATCTGCTTCGCAGGCCTTCTAGGAACCCTTAGCCGAGGGCACCATACTTAGGGGAGAAAGTCAGCTTGCGTTCCTGCTGCCGCTGCAGTACAGTGCTTCCTCTTACCCGGCAGGCCTTTGGTAGAGGCTGAGCCCCGATAGAGCCTACCTAGAGGTTTCCTTGGATGCGGGAGTTGGCTACATGCGGAACACCCCGTGAAGAAAAGTGGACTCAGGGGAGGAGCGAGTGTGCAGCTAGTGTCGCTGTTCACTTGCTAGAGAGCACAAGGAGGTGAACTACGTGTCGACTGGAAGCGGGGGTCTGAGGGCAGAAGCCTTGTGTTCCCGTTTTGAAAGCTCCATTCCTGCTGCCTTGAAGCTACCCGAATGACCCCGTTTTCGGACGGGCCTCTAGGCACTGGAGGCAGGGCTCGGGAACGAGAAGGCATTTTCTCTGAATAATCAGGGTGCTTCCGGAGCCGTGTTGGGAGCTCATCCTGTCAGGCTGTCGGACTACAGGGAACGGCCCCTTGAGGGCCTGCCTCGAGAAAGGCCTTGAGTCGCCCTGCAGGAACGGAGCACACAGCAAGCTCTTGGAGGTCTTAGTCACTGGTGTGCTTTATTGGATCGCTGCTGCCCGTTTCAGGACTCCTAGACGCTTCGGGTGTGCCCCCTTTTCCCTGCGAAAACCCCCGGCCCCTGTGGGCATGCTGTGCCACACCCAGGCCCCTAGGCCCTTGAGAGAGGGGCCTACTGTGCATGCCGAGGGAAGGACTACACCCAGCGCTTTTAAAGGGGACGCCTACGATGCCTCGGCACTCCAACAGCATCAGGCACGCCTTGCTAGCCAGTCCCCCGTGCCCTGGAAGGGTTCGACATTGACCTTCTCTCAGCTGCACTGAGGAAAGAGTCTGCTTCGAACGCCTTCTGGCCCCTCGGTTGGAAAGTCACTCTACTCACGGAGAGAGTCAGCTTGCACGGCAGCGGCAACTAAAGCCGAGTTCTTCAGGCAAACACAGCACTGCGGTCTTTTGGAAGAGGCAGGCGCTTAGAGGCCTCACGAGAGCCTGCCTTGGTTGAGGCCGTTTGCTCCACGCAGAACACCCTGCGTCAACAAGTGGATGCAGGGGAGGGCCCACTGTGTACCTGGTGTGGTTTGGGGCCAGCTTACGTTTCCTGCCTGTCTGGCTTGCAATGCGGGCCTGAAGGCACAGGCCGCCTTTCCCACTGTGAAAGTTCCCTTGGTCGGGCCTTGAACTCCACGATGAGACCACCCCTCGGGACGGGCCTCTCGTCACGGTAGGCATGGCTCTGGGAAGCAAATGAGTTCTCTCTCGGAAAACAGGGTGCGCCCAGGGCCCGCTCGGGAGCTCATGCTGCGATGCTCTAATACCTACCTGGAGACCGAACGTCAGCCCCTCGCCTCGAGGAAAGTCGCTTTATTGCCCTGCTGAAGCGGGGGCATGCAGCCCTTTCCAAGAGGCCTTCGTCGCGCCTCTCTTTTCTTCTCTTCTTGGTTAGTGCGCCGCCCGGGAAGCCCAGGACCCTCGCGTTCGCACCCTAGTCCCTGCAAGGCCCCTGAATCCCGGCAGGCTCCACTGGCCTGCTCAGCGGCATCCAGGCCCGGAAAGCCCTTCCCAGTCTCTCTGTGTATGCCGAGGGTAGGGCAGCGCACTGCACACCGCCTGGAGAGAGCTAGATTTCCTCAGCACTGCACCAGCTACAGGGAACCTCTTCCCTCACGTCCTACTTGTCGAGGAACTCGGCCTCATTGCCCTTGTCGGAGCTGCACTTAGGAAAAGAATCTGCTTCGCAGGCCTTCTAGGAACCCTTAGCCGAGGGCACCATACTTAGGGGAGAAAGTCAGCTTGCGTTCCTGCTGCCGCTGCAGTACAGTGCTTCCTCTTACCCGGCAGGCCTTTGGTAGAGGCTGAGCCCCGATAGAGCCTACCTAGAGGTTTCCTTGGATGCGGGAGTTGGCTACATGCGGAACACCCCGTGAAGAAAAGTGGACTCAGGGGAGGAGCGAGTGTGCAGCTAGTGTCCCTGTGCACTTGCTAGAAAGCACAGGGAGGGGAACTACGTGTCGACTGGAAGCGGGGGTCTGAGGGCAGAAGCCTTGTGTTCCCGTTTTGAAAGCTCCATTCCTGCTGCCTTGAAGCTACCCGAATAACCCCGTTTTGGGATGGGCCTCTCGGCACTGGAGGCAGGGCTAGGGAACGAGAAGGCATTTTCTCTGAATAATCAGGGTGCTTCCGGAGCCGTGTTGGAGCTCATCCTGTCAGGCTGTCGGACTACAGGGAACGGCCCCTTGAGGGCCTGCCTCGAGAAAGGCCTTGAGTCGCCCTGCAGGAACGGAGCACACAGCAAGCTCTTGGAGGTCTTAGTCACTGGTGTGCTTTATTGGATCGCTGCTGCCCGTTTCAGGACTCCTAGACGCTTCGGGTGTGCCCCCTTTTCCCTGCGAAAACCCCCGACCCCTGGGGGCATGCTGTGCCACACCCAGGCCCCTAGGCCCTTGAGAGAGGGGCCTACTGTGCATGCCGAGGGAAGGACTACACCCAGCGCTTTTAAAGGGGACGCCTACGATGCCTCGGCACTCCAACAGCATCAGGCACGCCTTGCTAGCCAGTCCCCCGTGCCATGGAAGGGTTCGACATTGACCTTCTCTCAGCTGCACTGAGGAAAGAGTCTGCTTCGAACGCCTTCTGGCCCCTCGGTTGGAAAGTCACTCTACTCACGGAGAGAGTCAGCTTGCACGGCAGCGGCAACTAAAGCCGAGTTCTTCAGGCAAACACAGCACTGCGGTCTTTTGGAAGAGGCAGGCGCTTAGAGGCCTCACGAGAGCCTGCCTTGGTTGAGGCCGTTTGCTCCACGCAGAACACCCTGCGTCAACAAGTGGATGCAGGGGAGGGCCCACTGTGTACCTGGTGTGGTTTGGGGCCAGCTTACATCTCCTGCCTGTCTGGCTTGCAATGCGGGCCTGAAGGCACAGGCCGCCTTCCCCACTGTGAAAGTTCCCTTGGTCGGGCCTTGAACTCCACCATGAGACCACCCCTCGGGACGGGCCTCTCGTCACGGTAGGCATGGCCCTGGGAAGCAAATGAGTTCTCTCTCGGAAAACAGGGTGCGTCCAGGGCCCGCTCGGGAGCTCATGCTGCGATGCTCTAATACCTACCTGGAGACCGAACGTCAGCCCCTCGCCTCGACGAAAGTCGCTTTATTGCCCTGCTGAAGCGGGGGCATGCAGCCCTTTCCAAGAGGCCTTCGTCGCGCCTCTCTTTTCTTCTCTTCTTGGTTAGTGCGCCTCCCGGGAAACCCAGGACCCTCGCGTTCGCACCCTAGTCCCTGCAAGGCCCCTGAATACCGGCAGGCTCCACTGGCCTGCTCAGCGGCATCCAGGCCCGGAAAGCCCTTCCCAGTCTCTCTGTGTATGCCGGGTGTAGGGCAACGCACTGCACACCCCCTGGAGGGAGCTAGATTTCCTCAGCACTGCAACAGCTACAGGGAACCTCTTCCCTCACGTCCTACTTGTCAAGGAACTCGGCCTCATTGCCCTTGTCGGAGCTGCACTTAGGAAAAGAATCTGCTTCGCAGGCCTTCTAGGAACCCTTAGCCGAGGGCAACCATACTTAGGGGAGAAAGTCAGCTTGCGTTCCTGCTGCCGCTGAAGTACAGTGCTTCCTCTTACCCGGCAGGCCTGTGGTAGAGGCTGAGCCCCGATAGAGGCTACCTAGAGGTTTCCTTGGATGCGGGAGTTGGCTACATGCGGAACACCCCGTGAAGAAAAGTGGACTCAGGGGAGGAGCGAGTGTGTAGCTAGTGTCCTTGTGCACTTGCTAGAAAGCACAGGGAGGGGAACTACGTGTCGACTGGAAGCGGGGGTCTGAGGGCAGAAGCCTTGTGTTCCCGTTTTGAAAGCTCCATTCCTGCTGCCTTGAAGCTACCCGAATAACCCCGTTTTGGGACGGGCCTCTCGGCACTGGAGGCAGGGCTCGGGAACGAGAAGGCATTTTCTCTGAATAATCAGGGTGCTTCCGGAGCCGTGTTGGGAGCTCATCCTGTCAGGCTGTCGGACTACAGGGAACGGCCCCTTGAGTGCCTGCCTCGAGAAAGGCCTTGAGTCGCCCTGCAGGAACGGAGCACACAGCAAGCTCTTGGAGGTCTTAGTCACTGGTGTGCTTTATTGGATCGGTGCTGCCCGTTTCAGGACTCCTAGACGCTTCGGGTGTGCCCCCTTTTCCCTGCGAAAACCCCCGACCCCTGTGGGCATGCTGTGCCACACCCAGGCCCCTAGGCCCTTGAGAGAGGGGCCTACTGTGCATGCCGAGGGAAGGACTACACCCAGCGCTTTTAAAGGGGACGCCTACGATGCCTCGGCACTCCAACAGCATCAGGCACGCCTTGCTAGCCAGTCCCCCGTGCCCTGGAAGGGTTCGACATTGACCTTCTCTCAGCTGCACTGAGGAAAGAGTCTGCTTCGAACGCCTTCTGGCCCCTCGGTTGGAAAGTCACTCTACTCACGGAGAGAGTCAGCTTGCACGGCAGCGGCAACTAAAGCCGAGTTCTTCAGGCAAACACAGCACTGCGGTCTTTTGGAAGAGGCAGGCGCTTAGAGGCCTCACGAGAGCCTGCCTTGGTTGAGGCCGTTTGCTCCACGCAGAACACCCTGCGTCAACAAGTGGATGCAGGGGAGGGCCCACTGTGTACCTGGTGTGGTTTGGGGCCAGCTTACGTTTCCTGCCTGTCTGGCTTGCAATGCGGGCCTGAAGGCACAGGCCGCCTTTCCCACTGTGAAAGTTCCCTTGGTCGGGCCTTGAACTCCACGATGAGACCACCCCTCGGGACGGGCCTCTCGTCACGGTAGGCATGGCTCTGGGAAGCAAATGAGTTCTCTCTCGGAAAACAGGGTGCGCCCAGGGCCCGCTCGGGAGCTCATGCTGCGATGCTCTAATACCTACCTGGAGACCGAACGTCAGCCCCTCGCCTCGAGGAAAGTCGCTTTATTGCCCTGCTGAAGCGGGGGCATGCAGCCCTTTCCAAGAGGCCTTCGTCGCGCCTCTCTTTTCTTCTCTTCTTGGTTAGTGCGCCGCCCGGGAAGCCCAGGACCCTCGCGTTCGCACCCTAGTCCCTGCAAGGACCCTGAATCCCGGCAGGCTCCACTGGCCTGCTCAGCGGCATCCAGGCCCGGAAAGCCCTTCCCAGTCTCTCTGTGTATGCCGAGGGTAGGGCAGCGCACTGCACACCGCCTGGAGGGAGCTAGATTTCCTCAGCACTGCACCAGCTACAGGGAACCTCTTCCCTCACGTCCTACTTGTCGAGGAACTCGGCCTCATTGCCCTTGTCGGAGCTGCACTTAGGAAAAGAATCTGCTTCGCAGGCCTTCTAGGAACCCTTAGCCGAGGGCACCATACTTAGGGGAGAAAGTCAGCTTGCGTTCCTGCTGCCGCTGCAGTACAGTGCTTCCTCTTACCCGGCAGGCCTTTGGTAGAGGCTGAGCCCCGATAGAGCCTACCTAGAGGTTTCCTTGGATGCGGGAGTTGGCTACATGCGGAACACCCCGTGAAGAAAAGTGGACTCAGGGGAGGAGCGAGTGTGCAGCTAGTGTCCCTGTGCACTTGCTAGAGAGCACAAGGAGGTGAACTACGTGTCGACTGGAAGCGGGGGTCTGAGGGCAGAAGCCTTGTGTTCCCATTTTGAAAGCTTCATTCCTGCTGCCTTGAAGCTACCCGAATGACCCCGTTTTCGGACGGGCCTCTAGGCACTGGAGGCAGGGCTCGGGAACGAGAAGGCATTTTCTCTGAATAATCAGGGTGCTTCCGGAGCCGTGTTGTGAGCTCATCCTGTCAGGCTGTCGGACTACTGGGAACGGCCCCTTGAGGGCCTGCCTCGAGAAAGGCCTTGAGTCGCCCTGCAGGAACGGAGCACACAGCGAGCTCTTGGAGGTCTTAGTCACTGGTGTGCTTTATCGGATCGGTGCTGCCCGTTTCAGGAGTCCTGGATGCTTCGGGTGTGCCCCCTTTTCCCTGCGAAAACCCCCGGCCCCTGGGGGCATGCTGTGCCACACCCAGGCCCCTAGGCCCTTGAGAGAGGGGCCTACTGTGCATGCCGAGGGAAGGACTACACCCAGCGCTTTTAAAGGGGACGCCTACGATGCCTCGGCACTCCAACAGCATCAGGCACGCCTTGCTAGCCAGTCCCCCGTGCCCTGGAAGGGTTCGACATTGACCTTCTCTCAGCTGCACTGAGGAAAGAGTCTGCTTCGAACGCCTTCTGGCCCCTCGGTTGGAAAGTCACTCTACTCACGGAGAGAGTCAGCTTGCACGGCAGCGGCAACTAAAGCCGAGTTCTTCAGGCAAACACAGCACTGCGGTCTTTTGGAAGAGGCAGGCGCTTAGAGGCCTCACGAGAGCCTGCCTTGGTTGAGGCCGTTTGCTCCACGCAGAACACCCTGCGTCAACAAGTGGATGCAGGGGAGGGCCCACTGTGTACTTGGTGTGGTTTGGGGCCAGCTTACGTTTCCTGCCTGTCTGGCTTGCAATGCGGGCCTGAAGGCACAGGCCGCCTTCCCCACTGTGAAAGTTCCCTTGGTCGGGCCTTGAACTCCACGATGAGACCACCCCTCGGGACGGGCCTCTCGTCACGGTAGGCATGGCTCTGGGAAGCAAATGAGTTCTCTCTCGGAAAACAGGGTGCGTCCAGGGCCCGCTCGGGAGCTCATGCTGCGATGCTCTAATACCTACCTGGAGACCGAACGTCAGCCCCTCGCCTCGAGGAAAGTCGCTTTATTGCCCTGCTGAAGCGGGGGCATGCAGCCCTTTCCAAGAGGCCTTCGTCGCGCCTCTCTTTTCTTCTCTTCTTGGTTAGTGCGCCGCCCGGGAAGCCCAGGACCCTCGCGTTCGCACCCTAGTCCCTGCAAGGCCCCTGAATCCCGGCAGGCTCCACTGGCCTGCTCAGCGGCATCCAGGCCCGGAAAGCCCTTCCCAGTCTCTCTGTGTATGCCGAGGGTAGGGCAGCGCACTGCACACCGCCTGGAGAGAGCTAGATTTCCTCAGCACTGCACCAGCTACAGGGAACCTCTTCCCTCACGTCCTACTTGTCGAGGAACTCGGCCTCATTGCCCTTGTCGGAGCTGCACTTAGGAACAGAATCTGCTTCGCAGGCCTTCTAGGAACCCTTAGCCGAGGGCACCATACTTAGGGGAGAAAGTCAGCTTGCGTTCCTGCTGCCGCTGCAGTACAGTGCTTCCTCTTACCCGGCCGGCCTTTGGTAGAGGCTGAGCCCCGATAGAGCCTACCTAGAGGTTTCCTTGGATGCGGGAGTTGGCTACATGCGGAACACCCCGTGAAGAAAAGTGGACTCAGGGGAGGAGCGAGTGTGCAGCTAGTGTCCCTGTGCACTTGCTAGAGAGCACAAGGAGGTGAACTACGTGTCGACTGGAAGCGGGGGTCTGAGGGCAGAAGCCTTGTGTTCCCATTTTGAAAGCTTCATTCCTGCTGCCTTGAAGCTACCCGAATGACCCCGTTTTCGGACGGGCCTCTAGGCACTGGAGGCAGGGCTCGGGAACGAGAAGGCATTTTCTCTGAATAATCAGGGTGCTTCCGGAGCCGTGTTGGGAGCTCATCCTGTCAGGCTGTCGGACTACTGGGAACGGCCCCTTGAGGGCCTGCCTCGAGAAAGGCCTTGAGTCGCCCTGCAGGAACGGAGCACACAGCGAGCTCTTGGAGGTCTTAGTCACTGGTGTGCTTTATTGGATCGGTGCTGCCCGTTTCAGGACTCCTGGACGCTTCGGGTGTGCCCCCTTTTCCCTGCGAAAACCCCCGGCCCCTGGGGGCATGCTGTGCCACACCCAGGCCCCTAGGCCCTTGAGAGAGGGGCCTACTGTGCATGCCGAGGGAAGGACTACACCCAGCGCTTTTAAAGGGGACGCCTACGATGCCTCGGCACTCCAACAGCATCAGGCACGCCTTGCTAGCCAGTCCCCCGTGCCCTGGAAGGGTTCGACATTGACCTTCTCTCAGCTGCACTGAGGAAAGAGTCTGCTTCGAACGCCTTCTGGCCCCTCGGTTGGAAAGTCACTCTACTCACGGAGAGAGTCAGCTTGCACGGCAGCGGCAACTAAAGCCGAGTTCTTCAGGCAAACACAGCACTGCGGTCTTTTGGAAGAGGCAGGCGCTTAGAGGCCTCACGAGAGCCTGCCTTGGTTGAGGCCGTTTGCTCCACGCAGAACACCCTGCGTCAACAAGTGGATGCAGGGGAGGGCCCACTGTGTACCTGGTGTGGTTTGGGGCCAGCTTACGTTTCCTGCCTGTCTGGCTTGCAATGCGGGCCTGAGGGCACAGGCCGCCTTCCCCACTGTGAAAGTTCCCTTGGTCGGGCCTTGAACTCCACGATGAGACCACCCCTTGGGACGGGCCTCTCGTCACGGTAGGCATGGCTCTGGGAAGCAAATGAGTTCTCTCTCGGAAAACAGGGTGCGTCCAGGGCCCGCTCGGGAGCTCATGCTGCGATGCTCTAATACCTACCTGGAGACCGAACGTCAGCCCCTCGCCTCGAGGAAAGTCGCTTTATTGCCCTGCTGAAGCGGGGGCATGCAGCCCTTTCCAAGAGGCCTTCGTCGCGCCTCTCTTTTCTTCTCTTCTTGGTTAGTGCGCCGCCCGGGAAGCCCAGGACCCTCGCGTTCGCACCCTAGTCCCTGCAAGGCCCCTGAATCCCGGCAGGCTCCACTGGCCTGCTCAGCGGCATCCAGGCCCGGAAAGCCCTTCCCAGTCTCTCTGTGTATGCCGAGTGTAGGGCAGCGCACTGCACACCGCCTGGAGGGAGCTAGATTTCCTCAGCACTGCACCAGCTACAGGGAACCTCTTCCCTCACGTCCTACTTGTCGAGGAACTCGGCCTCATTGCCCTTGTCGGAGCTGCACTTAGGAAAAGAATCTGCTTCGCAGGCCTTCTAGGAACCCTTAGCCGAGGGCACCATACTTAGGGGAGAAAGTCAGCTTGCGTTCCTGCTGCCGCTGCAGTACAGTGCTTCCTCTTACCCGGCAGGCCTTTGGTAGAGGCTGAGCCCCGATAGAGCCTACCTAGAGGTTTCCTTGGATGCGGGAGTTGGCTACATGCGGAACACCCCGTGAAGAAAAGTGGACTCAGGGGAGGAGCGAGTGTGCAGCTAGTGTCCCTGTGCACTTGCTAGAGAGCACAAGGAGGTGAACTACGTGTCGACTGGAAGCGGGGGTGTGAGGGCAGAAGCCTTGTGTTCCCGTTTTGAAAGCTCCATTCCTGCTGCCTTGAAGCTACCCGAATGACCCCGTTTTCGGACGGGCCTCTAGGCACTGGAGGCAGGGCTCGGGAACGAGAAGGCATTTTCTCTGAATAATCAGGGTGCTTCCGGAGCCGTGTTGGGAGCTCATCCTGTCAGGCTGTCGGACTACAGGGAACGGCCCCTTGAGTGCCTGCCTCGAGAAAGGCCTTGAGTCGCCCTGCAGGAACGGAGCACACAGCAAGCTCTTGGAGGTCTTAGTCACTGGTGTGCTTTATTGGATCGGTGCTGCCCGTTTCAGGACTCCTAGACGCTTCGGGTGTGCCCCCTTTTCCCTGCGAAAACCCCCGACCCCTGTGGGCATGCTGTGCCACACCCAGGCCCCTAGGCCCTTGAGAGAGGGGCCTACTGTGCATGCCGAGGGAAGGACTACACCCAGCGCTTTTAAAGGGGACGCCTACGATGCCTCGGCACTCCAACAGCATCAGGCACGCCTTGCTAGCCAGTCCCCCGTGCCCTGGAAGGGTTCGACATTGACCTTCTCTCAGCTGCACTGAGGAAAGAGTCTGCTTCGAACGCCTTCTGGCCCCTCGGTTGGAAAGTCACTCTACTCACGGAGAGAGTCAGCTTGCACGGCAGCGGCAACTAAAGCCGAGTTCTTCAGGCAAACACAGCACTGCGGTCTTTTGGAAGAGGCAGGCGCTTAGAGGCCTCACGAGAGCCTGCCTTGGTTGAGGCCGTTTGCTCCACGCAGAACACCCTGCGTCAACAAGTGGATGCAGGGCAGGGCCCACTGTGTACCTGGTGTGGTTTGGGGCCAGCTTACGTTTCCTGCCTGTCTGGCTTGCAATGCGGGCCTGAAGGCACAGGCCGCCTTTCCCACTGTGAAAGTTCCCTTGGTCGGGCCTTGAACTCCACGATGAGACCACCCCTCGGGACGGGCCTCTCGTCACGGTAGGCATGGCTCTGGGAAGCAAATGAGTTCTCTCTCGGAAAACAGGGTGCGCCCAGGGCCCGCTCGGGAGCTCATGCTGCGATGCTCTAATACCTACCTGGAGACCGAACGTCAGCCCCTCGCCTCGAGGAAAGTCGCTTTATTGCCCTGCTGAAGCGGGGGCATGCAGCCCTTTCCAAGAGGCCTTCGTCGCGCCTCTCTTTTCTTCTCTTCTTGGTTAGTGCGCCGCCCGGGAAGCCCAGGACCCTCGCGTTCGCACCCTAGTCCCTGCAAGGACCCTGAATCCCGGCAGGCTCCACTGGCCTGCTCAGCGGCATCCAGGCCCGGAAAGCCCTTCCCAGTCTCTCTGTGTATGCCGAGGGTAGGGCAGCGCACTGCACACCGCCTGGAGGGAGCTAGATTTCCTCAGCACTGCACCAGCTACAGGGAACCTCTTCCCTCACGTCCTACTTGTCGAGGAACTCGGCCTCATTGCCCTTGTCGGAGCTGCACTTAGGAAAAGAATCTGCTTCGCAGGCCTTCTAGGAACCCTTAGCCGAGGGCACCATACTTAGGGGAGAAAGTCAGCTTGCGTTCCTGCTGCCGCTGCAGTACAGTGCTTCCTCTTACCCGGCAGGCCTTTGGTAGAGGCTGAGCCCCGATAGAGCCTACCTAGAGGTTTCCTTGGATGCGGGAGTTGGCTACATGCGGAACACCCCGTGAAGAAAAGTGGACTCAGGGGAGGAGCGAGTGTGCAGCTAGTGTCCCTGTGCACTTGCTAGAGAGCACAAGGAGGTGAACTACGTGTCGACTGGAAGCGGGGGTCTGAGGGCAGAAGCCTTGTGTTCCCATTTTGAAAGCTTCATTCCTGCTGCCTTGAAGCTACCCGAATGACCCCGTTTTCGGACGGGCCTCTAGGCACTGGAGGCAGGGCTCGGGAACGAGAAGGCATTTTCTCTGAATAATCAGGGTGCTTCCGGAGCCGTGTTGTGAGCTCATCCTGTCAGGCTGTCGGACTACTGGAAACGGCCCCTTGAGGGCCTGCCTCGAGAAAGGCCTTGAGTCGCCCTGCAGGAACGGAGCACACAGCGAGCTCTTGGAGGTCTTAGTCACTGGTGTGCTTTATCGGATCGGTGCTGCCCGTTTCAGGACTCCTGGACGCTTCGGGTGTGCCCCCTTTTCCCTGCGAAAACCCCCGGCCCCTGGGGGCATGCTGTGCCACACCCAGGCCCCTAGGCCCTTGAGAGAGGGGCCTACTGTGCATGCCGAGGGAAGGACTACACCCAGCGCTTTTAAAGGGGACGCCTACGATGCCTCGGCACTCCAACAGCATCAGGCACGCCTTGCTAGCCAGTCCCCCGTGCCCTGGAAGGGTTCGACATTGACCTTCTCTCAGCTGCACTGAGGAAAGAGTCTGCTTCGAACGCCTTCTGGCCCCTCGGTTGGAAAGTCACTCTACTCACGGAGAGAGTCAGCTTGCACGGCAGCGGCAACTAAAGCCGAGTTCTTCAGGCAAACACAGCACTGCGGTCTTTTGGAAGAGGCAGGCGCTTAGAGGCCTCACGAGAGCCTGCCTTGGTTGAGGCCGTTTGCTCCACGCAGAACACCCTGCGTCAACAAGTGGATGCAGGGGAGGGCCCACTGTGTACTTGGTGTGGTTTGGGGCCAGCTTACGTTTCCTGCCTGTCTGGCTTGCAATGCGGGCCTGAAGGCACAGGCCGCCTTCCCCACTGTGAAAGTTCCCTTGGTCGGGCCTTGAACTCCACGATGAGACCACCCCTCGGGACGGGCCTCTCGTCACGGTAGGCATGGCTCTGGGAAGCAAATGAGTTCTCTCTCGGAAAACAGGGTGCGTCCAGGGCCCGCTCGGGAGCTCATGCTGCGATGCTCTAATACCTACCTGGAGACCGAACGTCAGCCCCTCGCCTCGAGGAAAGTCGCTTTATTGCCCTGCTGAAGCGGGGGCATGCAGCCCTTTCCAAGAGGCCTTCGTCGCGCCTCTCTTTTCTTCTCTTCTTGGTTAGTGCGCCGCCCGGGAAGCCCAGGACCCTCGCGTTCGCACCCTAGTCCCTGCAAGGCCCCTGAATCCCGGCAGGCTCCACTGGCCTGCTCAGCGGCATCCAGGCCCGGAAAGCCCTTCCCAGTCTCTCTGTGTATGCCGAGGGTAGGGCAGCGCACTGCACACCGCCTGGAGAGAGCTAGATTTCCTCAGCACTGCACCAGCTACAGGGAACCTCTTCCCTCACGTCCTACTTGTCGAGGAACTCGGCCTCATTGCCCTTGTCGGAGCTGCACTTTGGAACAGAATCTGCTTCGCAGGCCTTCTAGGAACCCTTAGCCGAGGGCACCATACTTAGGGGAGAAAGTCAGCTTGCGTTCCTGCTGCCGCTGCAGTACAGTGCTTCCTCTTACCCGGCCGGCCTTTGGTAGAGGCTGAGCCCCGATAGAGCCTACCTAGAGGTTTCCTTGGATGCGGGAGTTGGCTACATGCGGAACACCCCGTGAAGAAAAGTGGACTCAGGGGAGGAGCGAGTGTGCAGCTAGTGTCCCTGTGCACTTGCTAGAGAGCACAAGGAGGTGAACTACGTGTCGACTGGAAGCGGGGGTCTGAGGGCAGAAGCCTTGTGTTCCCATTTTGAAAGCTTCATTCCTGCTGCCTTGAAGCTACCCGAATGACCCCGTTTTCGGACGGGCCTCTAGGCACTGGAGGCAGGGCTCGGGAACGAGAAGGCATTTTCTCTGAATAATCAGGGTGCTTCCGGAGCCGTGTTGGGAGCTCATCCTGTCAGGCTGTCGGACTACTGGGAACGGCCCCTTGAGGGCCTGCCTCGAGAAAGGCCTTGAGTCGCCCTGCAGGAACGGAGCACACAGCGAGCTCTTGGAGGTCTTAGTCACTGGTGTGCTTTATCGGATCGGTGCTGCCCGTTTCAGGACTCCTGGACGCTTCGGGTGTGCCCCCTTTTCCCTGCGAAAACCCCCGGCCCCTGGGGGCATGCTGTGCCACACCCAGGCCCCTAGGCCCTTGAGAGAGGGGCCTACTGTGCATGCCGAGGGAAGGACTACACCCAGCGCTTTTAAAGGGGACGCCTACGATGCCTCGGCACTCCAACAGCATCAGGCACGCCTTGCTAGCCAGTCCCCCGTGCCCTGGAAGGGTTCGACATTGACCTTCTCTCAGCTGCACTGAGGAAAGAGTCTGCTTCGAACGCCTTCTGGCCCCTCGGTTGGAAAGTCACTCTACTCACGGAGAGAGTCAGCTTGCACGGCAGCGGCAACTAAAGCCGAGTTCTTCAGGCAAACACAGCACTGCGGTCTTTTGGAAGAGGCAGGCGCTTAGAGGCCTCACGAGAGCCTGCCTTGGTTGAGGCCGTTTGCTCCACGCAGAACACCCTGCGTCAACAAGTGGATGCAGGGGAGGGCCCACTGTGTACCTGGTGTGGTTTGGGGCCAGCTTACGTTTCCTGCCTGTCTGGCTTGCAATGCGGGCCTGAGGGCACAGGCCGCCTTCCCCACTGTGAAAGTTCCCTTGGTCGGGCCTTGAACTCCACGATGAGACCACCCCTTGGGACGGGCCTCTCGTCACGGTAGGCATGGCTCTGGGAAGCAAATGAGTTCTCTCTCGGAAAACAGGGTGCGTCCAGGGCCCGCTCGGGAGCTCATGCTGCGATGCTCTAATACCTACCTGGAGACCGAACGTCAGCCCCTCGCCTCGAGGAAAGTCGCTTTATTGCCCTGCTGAAGCGGGGGCATGCAGCCCTTTCCAAGAGGCCTTCGTCGCGCCTCTCTTTTCTTCTCTTCTTGGTTAGTGCGCCGCCCGGGAAGCCCAGGACCCTCGCGTTCGCACCCTAGTCCCTGCAAGGCCCCTGAATCCCGGCAGGCTCCACTGGCCTGCTCAGCGGCATCCAGGCCCGGAAAGCCCTTCCCAGTCTCTCTGTGTATGCCGAGTGTAGGGCAGCGCACTGCACACCGCCTGGAGGGAGCTAGATTTCCTCAGCACTGCACCAGCTACAGGGAACCTCTTCCCTCACGTCCTACTTGTCGAGGAACTCGGCCTCATTGCCCTTGTCGGAGCTGCACTTAGGAAAAGAATCTGCTTCGCAGGCCTTCTAGGAACCCTTAGCCGAGGGCACCATACTTAGGGGAGAAAGTCAGCTTGCGTTCCTGCTGCCGCTGCAGTACAGTGCTTCCTCTTACCCGGCAGGCCTTTGGTAGAGGCTGAGCCCCGATAGAGCCTACCTAGAGGTTTCCTTGGATGCGGGAGTTGGCTACATGCGGAACACCCCGTGAAGAAAAGTGGACTCAGGGGAGGAGCGAGTGTGCAGCTAGTGTCCCTGTGCACTTGCTAGAGAGCACAAGGAGGTGAACTACGTGTCGACTGGAAGCGGGGGTGTGAGGGCAGAAGCCTTGTGTTCCCGTTTTGAAAGCTCCATTCCTGCTGCCTTGAAGCTACCCGAATGACCCCGTTTTCGGACGGGCCTCTAGGCACTGGAGGCAGGGCTCGGGAACGAGAAGGCATTTTCTCTGAATAATCAGGGTGCTTCCGGAGCCGTGTTGGGAGCTCATCCTGTCAGGCTGTCGGACTACAGGGAACGGCCCCTTGAGGGCCTGCCTCGAGAAAGGCCTTGCGTCGCCCTGCAGGAACGGAGCACACAGCGAGCTCTTGGAGGTCTTAGTCACTGGTGTGCTTTATTGGATCGGTGCTGCCCGTTTCAGGACTCCTGGACGCTTCGGGTGTGCCCCCTTTTCCCTGCGAAAACCCCCGGCCCCTGGGGGAATGCTGTGCCACACCCAGGCCCCTAGGCCCTTGAGAGAGGGGCCTACTGTGCATGCCGAGGGAAGGACTACACCCAGCGCTTTTAAAGGGGACGCCTACGATGCCTCGGCACTCCAACAGCATCAGGCACGCCTTGCTAGCCAGTCCCCCGTGCCCTGGAAGGGTTCGACATTGACCTTCTCTCAGCTGCACTGAGGAAAGAGTCTGCTTCGAACGCCTTCTGGCCCCTCGGTTGGAAAGTCACTCTACTCACGGAGAGAGTCAGCTTGCACGGCAGCGGCAACTAAAGCCGAGTTCTTCAGGCAAACACAGCACTGCGGTCTTTTGGAAGAGGCAGGCGCTTAGAGGCCTCACGAGAGCCTGCCTTGGTTGAGGCCGTTTGCTCCACGCAGAACACCCTGCGTCAACAAGTGGATGCAGGGCAGGGCCCACTGTGTACCTGGTGTGGTTTGGGGCCAGCTTACTTTTCCTGCCTGTCTGGCATGCAATGCGGGCCTGAAGGCACAGGCCGCCTTCCCCACTGTGAAAGTTCCCTTGGTCGGGCCTTGAACTCCACGATGAGACCACCCCTCGGGACGGGCCTCTCGTCACGGTAGGCATGGCTCTGGGAAGCAAATGAGTTCTCTCTCGGAAAACAGGGTGCGCCCAGGGCCCGCTCGGGAGCTCATGCTGCGATGCTCTAATACCTACCTGGAGACCGAACGTCAGCCCCTCGCCTCGAGGAAAGTCGCTTTATTGCCCTGCTGAAGCGGGGGCATGCAGCCCTTTCCAAGAGGCCTTCGTCGCGCCTCTCTTTTCTTCTCTTCTTGGTTAGTGCGCCGCCCGGGAAGCCCAGGACCCTCGCGTTCGCACCCTAGTCCCTGCAAGGCCCCTGAATCCCGGCAGGCTCCACTGGCCTGCTCAGCGGCATCCAGGCCCGGAAAGCCCTTCCCAGTCTCTCTGTGTATGCCGAGGGTAGGGCAGCGCACTGCACACCGCCTGGAGAGAGCTAGATTTCCTCAGCACTGCACCAGCTACAGGGAACCTCTTCCCTCACGTCCTACTTGTCGAGGAACTCGGCCTCATTGCCCTTGTCGGAGCTGCACTTAGGAAAAGAATCTGCTTCGCAGGCCTTCTAGGAACCCTTAGCCGAGGGCACCATACTTAGGGGAGAAAGTCAGCTTGCGTTCCTGCTGCCGCTGCAGTACAGTGCTTCCTCTTACCCGGCAGGCCTTTGGTAGAGGCTGAGCCCCGATAGAGCCTACCTAGAGGTTTCCTTGGATGCGGGAGTTGGCTACATGCGGAACACCCCGTGAAGAAAAGTGGACTCAGGGGAGGAGCGAGTGTGCAGCTAGTGTCCCTGTGCACTTGCTAGAGAGCACAAGGAGGTGAACTACGTGTCGACTGGAAGCGGGGGTGTGAGGGCAGAAGCCTTGTGTTCCCGTTTTGAAAGCTCCATTCCTGCTGCCTTGAAGCTACCCGAATGACCCCGTTTTCGGACGGGCCTCTAGGCACTGGAGGCAGGGCTCGGGAACGAGAAGGCATTTTCTCTGAATAATCAGGGTGCTTCCGGAGCCGTGTTGGGAGCTCATCCTGTCAGGCTGTCGGACTACAGGGAACGGCCCCTTGAGGGCCTGCCTCGAGAAAGGCCTTGCGTCGCCCTGCAGGAACGGAGCACACAGCGAGCTCTTGGAGGTCTTAGTCACTGGTGTGCTTTATTGGATCGGTGCTGCCCGTTTCAGGACTCCTGGACGCTTCGGGTGTGCCCCCTTTTCCCTGCGAAAACCCCCGGCCCCTGGGGGCAGGCTGTGCCACACCCAGGCCCCTAGGCCCTTGAGAGAGGGGCCTACTGTGCATGCCGAGGGAAGGACTACACCCAGCGCTTTTAAAGGGGACGCCTACGATGCCTCGGCACTCCAACAGCATCAGGCACGCCTTGCTAGCCAGTCCCCCGTGCCCTGGAAGGGTTCGACATTGACCTTCTCTCAGCTGCACTGAGGAAAGAGTCTGCTTCGAACGCCTTCTGGCCCCTCGGTTGGAAAGTCACTCTACTCACGGAGAGAGTCAGCTTGCACGGCAGCGGCAACTAAAGCCGAGTTCTTCAGGCAAACACAGCACTGCGGTCTTTTGGAAGAGGCAGGCGCTTAGAGGCCTCACGAGAGCCTGCCTTGGTTGAGGCCGTTTGCTCCACGCAGAACACCCTGCGTCAACAAGTGGATGCAGGGGAGGGCCCACTGTGTACCTGGTGTGGTTTGGGGCCAGCTTACGTTTCCTGCCTGTCTGGCTTGCAATGCGGGCCTGAAGGCACAGGCCGCCTTCCCCACTGTGAAAGTTCCCTTGGTCGGGCCTTGAACTCCACCATGAGACCACCCCTCGGGACGGGCCTCTCGTCACGGTAGGCATGGCTCTGGGAAGCAAATGAGTTCTCTCTCGGAAAACAGGGTGCGCCCAGGGCCCGCTCGGGAGCTCATGCTGCGATGCTCTAATACCTACCTGGAGACCGAACGTCAGCCCCTCGCCTCGAGGAAAGTCGCTTTATTGCCCTGCTGAAGCGGGGGCATGCAGCCCTTTCCAAGAGGCCTTCGTCGCGCCTCTCTTTTCTTCTCTTCTTGGTTAGTGCGCCGCCCGGGAAGCCCAGGACCCTCGCGTTCGCACCCTAGTCCCTGCAAGGCCCCTGAATCCCGGCAGGCTCCACTGGCCTGCTCAGCGGCATCCAGGCCCGGAAAGCCCTTCCCAGTCTCTCTGTGTATGCCGAGGGTAGGGCAGCGCACTGCACACCGCCTGGAGAGAGCTAGATTTCCTCAGCACTGCACCAGCTACAGGGAACCTCTTCCCTCACGTCCTACTTGTCGAGGAACTCGGCCTCATTGCCCTTGTCGGAGCTGCACTTAGGAACAGAATCTGCTTCGCAGGCCTTCTAGGAACCCTTAGCCGAGGGCACCATACTTAGGGGAGAAAGTCAGCTTGCGTTCCTGCTGCCGCTGCAGTACAGTGCTTCCTCTTACCCGGCCGGCCTTTGGTAGAGGCTGAGCCCCGATAGAGCCTACCTAGAGGTTTCCTTGGATGCGGGAGTTGGCTACATGCGGAACACCCCGTGAAGAAAAGTGGACTCAGGGGAGGAGCGAGTGTGCAGCTAGTGTCCCTGTGCACTTGCTAGAGAGCACAAGGAGGTGAACTACGTGTCGACTGGAAGCGGGGGTCTGAGGGCAGAAGCCTTGTGTTCCCATTTTGAAAGCTTCATTCCTGCTGCCTTGAAGCTACCCGAATGACCCCGTTTTCGGACGGGCCTCTAGGCACTGGAGGCAGGGCTCGGGAACGAGAAGGCATTTTCTCTGAATAATCAGGGTGCTTCCGGAGCCGTGTTGGGAGCTCATCCTGTCAGGCTGTCGGACTACTGGGAACGGCCCCTTGAGGGCCTGCCTCGAGAAAGGCCTTGAGTCGCCCTGCAGGAACGGAGCACACAGCGAGCTCTTGGAGGTCTTAGTCACTGGTGTGCTTTATTGGATCGGTGCTGCCCGTTTCAGGACTCCTGGACGCTTCGGGTGTGCCCCCTTTTCCCTGCGAAAACCCCCGGCCCCTGGGGGCATGCTGTGCCACACCCAGGCCCCTAGGCCCTTGAGAGAGGGGCCTACTGTGCATGCCGAGGGAAGGACTACACCCAGCGCTTTTAAAGGGGACGCCTACGATGCCTCGGCACTCCAACAGCATCAGGCACGCCTTGCTAGCCAGTCCCCCGTGCCCTGGAAGGGTTCGACATTGACCTTCTCTCAGCTGCACTGAGGAAAGAGTCTGCTTCGAACGCCTTCTGGCCCCTCGGTTGGAAAGTCACTCTACTCACGGAGAGAGTCAGCTTGCACGGCAGCGGCAACTAAAGCCGAGTTCTTCAGGCAAACACAGCACTGCGGTCTTTTGGAAGAGGCAGGCGCTTAGAGGCCTCACGAGAGCCTGCCTTGGTTGAGGCCGTTTGCTCCACGCAGAACACCCTGCGTCAACAAGTGGATGCAGGGGAGGGCCCACTGTGTACCTGGTGTGGTTTGGGGCCAGCTTACGTTTCCTGCCTGTCTGGCTTGCAATGCGGGCCTGAGGGCACAGGCCGCCTTCCCCACTGTGAAAGTTCCCTTGGTCGGGCCTTGAACTCCACGATGAGACCACCCCTCGGGACGGGCCTCTCGTCACGGTAGGCATGGCTCTGGGAAGCAAATGAGTTCTCTCTCGGAAAACAGGGTGCGTCCAGGGCCCGCTCGGGAGCTCATGCTGCGATGCTCTAATACCTACCTGGAGACCGAACGTCAGCCCCTCGCCTCGAGGAAAGTCGCTTTATTGCCCTGCTGAAGCGGGGGCATGCAGCCCTTTCCAAGAGGCCTTCGTCGCGCCTCTCTTTTCTTCTCTTCTTGGTTAGTGCGCCGCCCGGGAAGCCCAGGACCCTCGCGTTCGCACCCTAGTCCCTGCAAGGCCCCTGAATCCCGGCAGGCTCCACTGGCCTGCTCAGCGGCATCCAGGCCCGGAAAGCCCTTCCCAGTCTCTCTGTGTATGCCGAGTGTAGGGCAGCGCACTGCACACCGCCTGGAGGGAGCTAGATTTCCTCAGCACTGCACCAGCTACAGGGAACCTCTTCCCTCACGTCCTACTTGTCGAGGAACTCGGCCTCATTGCCCTTGTCGGAGCTGCACTTAGGAAAAGAATCTGCTTCGCAGGCCTTCTAGGAACCCTTAGCCGAGGGCACCATACTTAGGGGAGAAAGTCAGCTTGCGTTCCTGCTGCCGCTGCAGTACAGTGCTTCCTCTTACCCGGCAGGCCTTTGGTAGAGGCTGAGCCCCGATAGAGCCTACCTAGAGGTTTCCTTGGATGCGGGAGTTGGCTACATGCGGAACACCCCGTGAAGAAAAGTGGACTCAGGGGAGGAGCGAGTGTGCAGCTAGTGTCCCTGTGCACTTGCTAGAGAGCACAAGGAGGTGAACTACGTGTCGACTGGAAGCGGGGGTGTGAGGGCAGAAGCCTTGTGTTCCCGTTTTGAAAGCTCCATTCCTGCTGCCTTGAAGCTACCCGAATGACCCCGTTTTCGGACGGGCCTCTAGGCACTGGAGGCAGGGCTCGGGAACGAGAAGGCATTTTCTCTGAATAATCAGGGTGCTTCCGGAGCCGTGTTGGGAGCTCATCCTGTCAGGCTGTCGGACTACAGGGAACGGCCCCTTGAGGGCCTGCCTCGAGAAAGGCCTTGCGTCGCCCTGCAGGAACGGAGCACACAGCGAGCTCTTGGAGGTCTTAGTCACTGGTGTGCTTTATTGGATCGGTGCTGCCCGTTTCAGGACTCCTGGACGCTTCGGGTGTGCCCCCTTTTCCCTGCGAAAACCCCCGGCCCCTGGGGGAATGCTGTGCCACACCCAGGCCCCTAGGCCCTTGAGAGAGGGGCCTACTGTGCATGCCGAGGGAAGGACTACACCCAGCGCTTTTAAAGGGGACGCCTACGATGCCTCGGCACTCCAACAGCATCAGGCACGCCTTGCTAGCCAGTCCCCCGTGCCCTGGAAGGGTTCGACATTGACCTTCTCTCAGCTGCACTGAGGAAAGAGTCTGCTTCGAACGCCTTCTGGCCCCTCGGTTGGAAAGTCACTCTACTCACGGAGAGAGTCAGCTTGCACGGCAGCGGCAACTAAAGCCGAGTTCTTCAGGCAAACACAGCACTGCGGTCTTTTGGAAGAGGCAGGCGCTTAGAGGCCTCACGAGAGCCTGCCTTGGTTGAGGCCGTTTGCTCCACGCAGAACACCCTGCGTCAACAAGTGGATGCAGGGCAGGGCCCACTGTGTACCTGGTGTGGTTTGGGGCCAGCTTACTTTTCCTGCCTGTCTGGCATGCAATGCGGGCCTGAAGGCACAGGCCGCCTTCCCCACTGTGAAAGTTCCCTTGGTCGGGCCTTGAACTCCACGATGAGACCACCCCTCGGGACGGGCCTCTCGTCACGGTAGGCATGGCTCTGGGAAGCAAATGAGTTCTCTCTCGGAAAACAGGGTGCGCCCAGGGCCCGCTCGGGAGCTCATGCTGCGATGCTCTAATACCTACCTGGAGACCGAACGTCAGCCCCTCGCCTCGAGGAAAGTCGCTTTATTGCCCTGCTGAAGCGGGGGCATGCAGCCCTTTCCAAGAGGCCTTCGTCGCGCCTCTCTTTTCTTCTCTTCTTGGTTAGTGCGCCGCCCGGGAAGCCCAGGACCCTCGCGTTCGCACCCTAGTCCCTGCAAGGCCCCTGAATCCCGGCAGGCTCCACTGGCCTGCTCAGCGGCATCCAGGCCCGGAAAGCCCTTCCCAGTCTCTCTGTGTATGCCGAGGGTAGGGCAGCGCACTGCACACCGCCTGGAGAGAGCTAGATTTCCTCAGCACTGCACCAGCTACAGGGAACCTCTTCCCTCACGTCCTACTTGTCGAGGAACTCGGCCTCATTGCCCTTGTCGGAGCTGCACTTAGGAAAAGAATCTGCTTCGCAGGCCTTCTAGGAACCCTTAGCCGAGGGCACCATACTTAGGGGAGAAAGTCAGCTTGCGTTCCTGCTGCCGCTGCAGTACAGTGCTTCCTCTTACCCGGCAGGCCTTTGGTAGAGGCTGAGCCCCGATAGAGCCTACCTAGAGGTTTCCTTGGATGCGGGAGTTGGCTACATGCGGAACACCCCGTGAAGAAAAGTGGACTCAGGGGAGGAGCGAGTGTGCAGCTAGTGTCCCTGTGCACTTGCTAGAGAGCACAAGGAGGTGAACTACGTGTCGACTGGAAGCGGGGGTGTGAGGGCAGAAGCCTTGTGTTCCCGTTTTGAAAGCTCCATTCCTGCTGCCTTGAAGCTACCCGAATGACCCCGTTTTCGGACGGGCCTCTAGGCACTGGAGGCAGGGCTCGGGAACGAGAAGGCATTTTCTCTGAATAATCAGGGTGCTTCCGGAGCCGTGTTGGGAGCTCATCCTGTCAGGCTGTCGGACTACAGGGAACGGACCCTTGAGGGCCTGCCTCGAGAAAGGCCTTGCGTCGCCCTGCAGGAACGGAGCACACAGCGAGCTCTTGGAGGTCTTAGTCACTGGTGTGCTTTATTGGATCGGTGCTGCCCGTTTCAGGACTCCTGGACGCTTCGGGTGTGCCCCCTTTTCCCTGCGAAAACCCCCGGCCCCTGGGGGCATGCTGTGCCACACCCAGGCCCCTAGGCCCTTGAGAGAGGGGCCTACTGTGCATGCCGAGGGAAGGACTACACCCAGCGCTTTTAAAGGGGACGCCTACGATGCCTCGGCACTCCAACAGCATCAGGCACGCCTTGCTAGCCAGTCCCCCGTGCCCTGGAAGGGTTCGACATTGACCTTCTCTCAGCTGCACTGAGGAAAGAGTCTGCTTCGAACGCCTTCTGGCCCCTCGGTTGGAAAGTCACTCTACTCACGGAGAGAGTCAGCTTGCACGGCAGCGGCAACTAAAGCCGAGTTCTTCAGGCAAACACAGCACTGCGGTCTTTTGGAAGAGGCAGGCGCTTAGAGGCCTCACGAGAGCCTGCCTTGGTTGAGGCCGTTTGCTCCACGCAGAACACCCTGCGTCAACAAGTGGATGCAGGGCAGGGCCCACTGTGTACCAGGTGTGGTTTGGGGCCAGCTTACGTTTCCTGCCTGTCTGGCTTGCAATGCGGGCCTGAAGGCACAGGCCGCCTTTCCCACTGTGAAAGTTCCCTTGGTCGGGCCTTGAACTCCACGATGAGACCACCCCTCGGGACGGGCCTCTCGTCACGGTAGGCATGGCTCTGGGAAGCAAATGAGTTCTCTCTCGGAAAACAGGGTGCGCCCAGGGCCCGCTCGGGAGCTCATGCTGCGATGCTCTAATACCTACCTGGAGACCGAACGTCAGCCCCTCGCCTCGAGGAAAGTCGCTTTATTGCCCTGCTGAAGCGGGGGCATGCAGCCCTTTCCAAGAGGCCTTCGTCGCGCCTCTCTTTTCTTCTCTTCTTGGTTAGTGCGCCGCCCGGGAAGCCCAGGACCCTCGCGTTCGCACCCTAGTCCCTGCAAGGCCCCTGAATCCCGGCAGGCTCCACTGGCCTGCTCAGCGGCATCCAGGCCCGGAAAGCCCTTCCCAGTCTCTCTGTGTATGCCGAGGGTAGGGCAGCGCACTGCACACCGCCTGGAGAGAGCTAGATTTCCTCAGCACTGCACCAGCTACAGGGAACCTCTTCCCTCACGTCCTACTTGTCGAGGAACTCGGCCTCATTGCCCTTGTCGGAGCTGCACTTAGGAAAAGAATCTGCTTCGCAGGCCTTCTAGGAACCCTTAGCCGAGGGCACCATACTTAGGGGAGAAAGTCAGCTTGCGTTCCTGCTGCCGCTGCAGTACAGTGCTTCCTCTTACCCGGCAGGCCTTTGGTAGAGGCTGAGCCCCGATAGAGCCTACCTAGAGGTTTCCTTGGATGCGGGAGTTGGCTACATGCGGAACACCCCGTGAAGAAAAGTGGACTCAGGGGAGGAGCGAGTGTGCAGCTAGTGTCCCTGTGCACTTGCTAGAGAGCACAAGGAGGTGAACTACGTGTCGACTGGAAGCGGGGGTCTGAGGGCAGAAGCCTTGTGTTCCCGTTTTGAAAGCTCCATTCCTGCTGCCTTGAAGCTACCCGAATGACCCCGTTTTCGGACGGGCCTCTAGGCACTGGAGGCAGGGCTCGGGAACGAGAAGGCATTTTCTCTGAATAATCAGGGTGCTTCCGGAGCCGTGTTGGGAGCTCATCCTGTCAGGCTGTCGGACTACAGGGAACGGCCCCTTGAGGGCCTGCCTCGAGAAAGGCCTTGAGTCGCCCTGCAGGAACGGAGCACACAGCGAGCTCTTGGAGGTCTTAGTCACTGGTGTGCTTTATTGGATCGGTGCTGCCCGTTTCAGGACTCCTAGACGCTTCGGGTGTGCCCCCTTTTCCCTGCGAAAACCCCCGGCCCCTGGGGGCATGCTGTGCCACACCCAGGCCCCTAGGCCCTTGAGAGAGGGGCCTACTGTGCATGCCGAGGGAAGGACTACACCCAGCGCTTTTAAAGGGGACGCCTACGATGCCTCGGCACTCCAACAGCATCAGGCACGCCTTGCTAGCCAGTCCCCCGTGCCCTGGAAGGGTTCGACATTGACCTTCTCTCAGCTGCACTGAGGAAAGAGTCTGCTTCGAACGCCTTCTGGCCCCTCGGTTGGAAAGTCACTCTACTCACGGAGAGAGTCAGCTTGCACGGCAGCGGCAACTAAAGCCGAGTTCTTCAGGCAAACACAGCACTGCGGTCTTTTGGAAGAGGCAGGCGCTTAGAGGCCTCACGAGAGCCTGCCTTGGTTGAGGCCGTTTGCTCCACGCAGAACACCCTGCGTCAACAAGTGGATGCAGGGGAGGGCCCACTGTGTACCTGGTGTGGTTTGGGGCCAGCTTACGTTTCCTGCCTGTCTGGCTTGCAATGCGGGCCTGAAGGCACAGGCCGCCTTCCCCACTGTGAAAGTTCCCTTGGTCGGGCCTTGAACTCCACCATGAGACCACCCCTCGGGACGGGCCTCTCGTCACGGTAGGCATGGCTCTGGGAAGCAAATGAGTTCTCTCTCGGAAAACAGGGTGCGCCCAGGGCCCGCTCGGGAGCTCATGCTGCGATGCTCTAATACCTACCTGGAGACCGAACGTCAGCCCCTCGCCTCGAGGAAAGTCGCTTTATTGCCCTGCTGAAGCGGGGGCATGCAGCCCTTTCCAAGAGGTCTTCGTCGCGCCTCTCTTTTCTTCTCTTCTTGGTTAGTGCGCCGCCCGGGAAGCCCAGGACCCTCGCGTTCGCACCCTAGTCCCTGCAAGGCCCCTGAATCCCGGCAGGCTCCACTGGCCTGCTCAGCGGCATCCAGGCCCGGAAAGCCCTTCCCAGTCTCTCTGTGTATGCCGAGGGTAGGGCAGCGCACTGCACACCGCCTGGAGAGAGCTAGATTTCCTCAGCACTGCACCAGCTACAGGGAACCTCTTCCCTCACGTCCTACTTGTCGAGGAACTCGGCCTCATTGCCCTTGTCGGAGCTGCACTTAGGAAAAGAATCTGCTTCGCAGGCCTTCTAGGAACCCTTAGCCGAGGGCACCATACTTAGGGGAGAAAGTCAGCTTGCGTTCCTGCTGCCGCTGCAGTACAGTGCTTCCTCTTACCCGGCAGGCCTTTGGTAGAGGCTGAGCCCCGATAGAGCCTACCTAGAGGTTTCCTTGGATGCGGGAGTTGGCTACATGTGGAACACCCCGTGAAGAAAAGTGGACTCAGGGGAGGAGCGAGTGTGCAGCTAGTGTCCCTGTGCACTTGCTAGAGAGCACAAGGAGGTGAACTACGTGTCGACTGGAAGCGGGGGTCTGAGGGCAGAAGCCTTGTGTTCCCATTTTGAAAGCTTCATTCCTGCTGCCTTGAAGCTACCCGAATGACCCCGTTTTCGGACGGGCCTCTAGGCACTGGAGGCAGGGCTCGGGAACGAGAAGGCATTTTCTCTGAATAATCAGGGTGCTTCCGGAGCCGTGTTGGGAGCTCATCCTGTCAGGCTGTCGGACTACTGGGAACGGCCCCTTGAGTGCCTGCCTCGAGAAAGGCCTTGAGTCGCCCTGCAGGAACGGAGCACACAGCGAGCTCTTGGAGGTCTTAGTCACTGGTGTGCTTTATTGGATCGGTGCTGCCCGTTTCAGGACTCCTGGACGCTTCGGGTGTGCCCCCTTTTCCCTGCGAAAACCCCTGGCCCCTGGGGGCATGCTGTGCCACACCCAGGCCCCTAGGCCCTTGAGAGAGGGGCCTACTGTGCATGCCGAGGGAAGGACTACACCCAGCGCTTTTAAAGGGGACGCCTACGATGCCTCGGCACTCCAACAGCATCAGGCACGCCTTGCTAGCCAGTCCCCCGTGCCCTGGAAGGGTTCGACATTGACCTTCTCTCAGCTGCACTGAGGAAAGAGTCTGCTTCGAACGCCTTCTGGCCCCTCGGTTGGAAAGTCACTCTACTCACGGAGAGAGTCAGCTTGCACGGCAGCGGCAACTAAAGCCGAGTTCTTCAGGCAAACACAGCACTGCGGTCTTTTGGAAGAGGCAGGCGCTTAGAGGCCTCACGAGAGCCTGCCTTGGTTGAGGCCGTTTGCTCCACGCAGAACACCCTGCGTCAACAAGTGGATGCAGCGGAGGGCCCACTGTGTACCTGGTGTGGTTTGGGGCCAGCTTACGTTTCCTGCCTGTCTGGCTTGCAATGCGGGCCTGAAGGCACAGGCCGCCTTCCCCACTGTGAAAGTTCCCTTGGTCGGGCCTTGAACTCCACGATGAGACCACCCCTCGGGACGGGCCTCTCGTCACGGTAGGCATGGCTCTGGGAAGCAAATGAGTTCTCTCTCGGAAAACAGGGTGCGCCCAGGGCCCGCTCGGGAGCTCATGCTGCGATGCTCTAATACCTACCTGGAGACCGAACGTCAGCCCCTCGCCTCGAGGAAAGTCGCTTTATTGCCCTGCTGAAGCGGGGGCATGCAGCCCTTTCCAAGAGGCCTTCGTCGCGCCTCTCTTTTCTTCTCTTCTTGGTTAGTGCGCCGCCCGGGAAGCCCAGGACCCTCGCGTTCGCACCCTAGTCCCTGCAAGGCCCCTGAATCCCGGCAGGCTCCACTGGCCTGCTCAGCGGCATCCAGGCCCGGAAAGCCCTTCCCAGTCTCTCTGTGTATGCCGAGGGTAGGGCAGCGCACTGCACAACGCCTGGAGGGAGCTAGATTTCCTCAGCACTGCACCAGCTACAGGGAACCTCTTCCCTCACGTCCTACTTGTCGAGGAACTCGGCCTCATTGCCCTTGTCGGAGCTGCACTTAGGAAAAGAATCTGCTTCGCAGGCCTTCTAGGAACCCTTAGCCGAGGGCACCATACTTAGGGGAGAAAGTCAGCTTGCGTTCCTGCTGCCGCTGCAGTACAGTGCTTCCTCTTACCCGGCAGGCCTTTGGTAGAGGCTGAGCCCCGATAGAGCCTACCTAGAGGTTTCCTTGGATGCGGGAGTTGGCTACATGCGGAACACCCCGTGAAGAAAAGTGGACTCAGGGGAGGAGCGAGTGTGCAGCTAGTGTCCCTGTGCACTTGCTAGAGAGCACAAGGAGGTGAACTTCGTGTCGACTGGAAGCAGGGGTGTGAGGGCAGAAGCCTTGTGTTCCCGTTTTGAAAGCTCCATTCCTGCTGCCTTGAAGCTACCCGAATGACCCCGTTTTCGGACGGGCCTCTAGGCACTGGAGGCAGGGCTCGGGAACGAGAAGGCATTTTCTCTGAATAATCAGGGTGCTTCCGGAGCCGTGTTGGGAGCTCATCCTGTCAGGCTGTCGGACTACAGGGAACGGCCCCTTGAGGGCCTGCCTCGAGAAAGGCCTTGAGTCGCCCTGCAGGAACGGAGCACACAGCGAGCTCTTGGAGGTCTTAGTCACTGGTGTGCTTTATTGGATCGGTGCTGCCCGTTTCAGGACTCCTGGACGCTTCGGGTGTGCCCCCTTTTCCCTGCGAAAACCCCCGGCCCCTGGGGGCATGCTGTGCCACACCCAGGCCCCTAGGCCCTTGAGAGAGGGGCCTACTGTGCATGCCGAGGGAAGGACTACACCCAGCGCTTTTAAAGGGGACGCCTACGATGCCTCGGCACTCCAACAGCATCAGGCACGCCTTGCTAGCCAGTCCCCCGTGCCCTGGAAGGGTTCGACATTGACCTTCTCTCAGCTGCACTGAGGAAAGAGTCTGCTTCGAACGCCTTCTGGCCCCTCGGTTGGAAAGTCACTCTACTCACGGAGAGAGTCAGCTTGCACGGCAGCGGCAACTAAAGCCGAGTTCTTCAGGCAAACACAGCACTGCGGTCTTTTGGAAGAGGCAGGCGCTTAGAGGCCTCACGAGAGCCTGCCTTGGTTGAGGCCGTTTGCTCCACGCAGAACACCCTGCGTCAACAAGTGGATGCAGGGCAGGGCCCACTGTGTACCTGGTGTGGTTTGGGGCCAGCTTACGTTTCCTGCCTGTCTGGCTTGCAATGCGGGCCTGAAGGCACAGGCCGCCTTTCCCACTGTGAAAGTTCCCTTGGTCGGGCCTTGAACTCCACGATGAGACCACCCCTCGGGACGGGCCTCTCGTCACGGTAGGCATGGCTCTGGGAAGCAAATGAGTTCTCTCTCGGAAAACAGGGTGCGCCCAGGGCCCGCTCGGGAGCTCATGCTGCGATGCTCTAATACCTACCTGGAGACCGAACGTCAGCCCCTCGCCTCGAGGAAAGTCGCTTTATTGCCCTGCTGAAGCGGGGGCATGCAGCCCTTTCCAAGAGGCCTTCGTCGCGCCTCTCTTTTCTTCTCTTCTTGGTTAGTGCGCCGCCCGGGAAGCCCAGGACCCTCGCGTTCGCACCCTAGTCCCTGCAAGGCCCCTGAATCCCGGCAGGCTCCACTGGCCTGCTCAGCGGCATCCAGGCCCGGAAAGCCCTTCCCAGTCTCTCTGTGTATGCCGAGGGTAGGGCAGCGCACTGCACACCGCCTGGAGAGAGCTAGATTTCCTCAGCACTGCACCAGCTACAGGGAACCTCTTCCCTCACGTCCTACTTGTCGAGGAACTCGGCCTCATTGCCCTTGTCGGAGCTGCACTTAGGAAAAGAATCTGCTTCGCAGGCCTTCTAGGAACCCTTAGCCGAGGGCACCATACTTAGGGGAGGAAGTCAGCTTGCGTTCCTGCTGCCGCTGCAGTACAGTGCTTCCTCTTACCCGGCAGGCCTGTGGTAGAGGCTGAGCCCCGATAGAGCCTACCTAGAGGTTTCCTTGGATGCGGGAGTTGGCTACATGCGGAACACCCCGTGAAGAAAAGTGGACTCAGGGGAGGAGCGAGTGTGCAGCTAGTGTCCCTGTGCACTTGCTAGAGAGCACAAGGAGGTGAACTACGTGTCGACTGGAAGCGGGGGTGTGAGGGCAGAAGCCTTGTGTTCCCGTTTTGAAAGCTCCATTCCTGCTGCCTTGAAGCTACCCGAATGACCCCGTTTTCGGACGGGCCTCTAGGCACTGGAGGCAGGGCTCGGGAACGAGAAGGCATTTTCTCTGAATAATCAGGGTGCTTCCGGAGCCGTGTTGGGAGCTCATCCTGTCAGGCTGTCGGACTACAGGGAACGGCCCCTTGAGGGCCTGCCTCGAGAAAGGCCTTGCGTCGCCCTGCAGGAACGGAGCACACAGCGAGCTCTTGGAGGTCTTAGTCACTGGTGTGCTTTATTGGATCGGTGCTGCCCGTTTCAGGACTCCTGGACGCTTCGGGTGTGCCCCCTTTTCCCTGCGAAAACCCCCGGCCCCTGGGGGCATGCTGTGCCACACCCAGGCCCCTAGGCCCTTGAGAGAGGGGCCTACTGTGCACGCCGAGGGAAGGACTACACCCAGCGCTTTTAAAGGGGACGCCTACGATGCCTCGGCACTCCAACAGCATCAGGCACGCCTTGCTAGCCAGTCCCCCGTGCCCTGGAAGGGTTCGACATTGACCTTCTCTCAGCTGCACCGAGGAAAGAGTCTGCTTTGAACGCCTTCTGGCCCCTCGGTTGGAAAGTCACTCTACTCACGGAGAGAGTCAGCTTGCACGGCAGCGGCAACTAAAGCCGAGTTCTCCAGGCAAACACAGCACTGCGGTCTTTTGGAAGAGGCAGGCGCTTAGAGGCCTCACGAGAGCCTGCCTTGGTTGAGGCCGTTTGCTCCACGCAGAACACCCTGCGTCAACAAGTGGATGCAGGGCAGGGCCCACTGTGTACCTGGTGTGGTTTGGGGCCAGCTTACGTTTCCTGCCTGTCTGGCTTGCAATGCGGGCCTGAAGGCACAGGCCGCCTTCCCCACTGTGAAAGTTCCCTTGGTCGGGCCTTGAACTCCACGATGAGACCACCCCTCGGGACGGGCCTCTCGTCACGGTAGGCATGGCTCTGGGAAGCAAATGAGTTCTCTCTCGGAAAACAGGGTGCGCCCAGGGCCCGCTCGGGAGCTCATGCTGCGATGCTCTAATACCTACCTGGAGACCGAACGTCAGCCCCTCGCCTCGAGGAAAGTCGCTTTATTGCCCTGCTGAAGCGGGGGCATGCAGCCCTTTCCAAGAGGCCTTCGTCGCGCCTCTCTTTTCTTCTCTTCTTGGTTAGTGCGCCGCCCGGGAAGCCCAGGACCCTCGCGTTCGCACCCTAGTCCCTGCAAGGCCCCTGAATCCCGGCAGGCTCCACTGGCCTGCTCAGCGGCATCCAGGCCCGGAAAGCCCTTCCCAGTCTCTCTGTGTATGCCGAGGGTAGGGCAGCGCACTGCACAACGCCTGGAGGGAGCTAGATTTCCTCAGCACTGCACCAGCTACAGGGAACCTCTTCCCTCACGTCCTACTTGTCGAGGAACTCGGCCTCATTGCCCTTGTCGGAGCTGCACTTAGGAAAAGAATCTGCTTCGCAGGCCTTCTAGGAACCCTTAGCCGAGGGCACCATACTTAGGGGAGAAAGTCAGCTTGCGTTCCTGCTGCCGCTGCAGTACAGTGCTTCCTCTTACCCGGCAGGCCTTTGGTAGAGGCTGAGCCCCGATAGAGCCTACCTAGAGGTTTCCTTGGATGCGGGAGTTGGCTACATGCGGAACACCCCGTGAAGAAAAGTGGACTCAGGGGAGGAGCGAGTGTGCAGCTAGTGTCCCTGTGCACTTGCTAGAGAGCACAAGGAGGTGAACTTCGTGTCGACTGGAAGCGGGGGTGTGAGGGCAGAAGCCTTGTGTTCCCGTTTTGAAAGCTCCATTCCTGCTGCCTTGAAGCTACCCGAATGACCCCGTTTTCGGACGGGCCTCTAGGCACTGGAGGCAGGGCTCGGGAACGAGAAGGCATTTTCTCTGAATAATCAGGGTGCTTCCGGAGCCGTGTTGGGAGCTCATCCTGTCAGGCTGTCGGACTACAGGGAACGGCCCCTTGAGGGCCTGCCTCGAGAAAGGCCTTGAGTCGCCCTGCAGGAACGGAGCACACAGCGAGCTCTTGGAGGTCTTAGTCACTGGTGTGCTTTATTGGATCGGTGCTGCCCGTTTCAGGACTCCTGGACGCTTCGGGTGTGCCCCCTTTTCCCTGCGAAAACCCCCGGCCCCTGGGGGCATGCTGTGCCACACCCAGGCCCCTAGGCCCTTGAGAGAGGGGCCTACTGTGCATGCCGAGGGAAGGACTACACCCAGCGCTTTTAAAGGGGACGCCTACGATGCCTCGGCACTCCAACAGCATCAGGCACGCCTTGCTAGCCAGTCCCCCGTGCCCTGGAAGGGTTCGACATTGACCTTCTCTCAGCTGCACTGAGGAAAGAGTCTGCTTCGAACGCCTTCTGGCCCCTCGGTTGGAAAGTCACTCTACTCACGGAGAGAGTCAGCTTGCACGGCAGCGGCAACTAAAGCCGAGTTCTTCAGGCAAACACAGCACTGCGGTCTTTTGGAAGAGGCAGGCGCTTAGAGGCCTCACGAGAGCCTGCCTTGGTTGAGGCCGTTTGCTCCACGCAGAACACCCTGCGTCAACAAGTGGATGCAGGGCAGGGCCCACTGTGTACCTGGTGTGGTTTGGGGCCAGCTTACGTTTCCTGCCTGTCTGGCTTGCAATGCGGGCCTGAAGGCACAGGCCGCCTTTCCCACTGTGAAAGTTCCCTTGGTCGGGCCTTGAACTCCACGATGAGACCACCCCTCGGGACGGGCCTCTCGTCACGGTAGGCATGGCTCTGGGAAGCAAATGAGTTCTCTCTCGGAAAACAGGGTGCGCCCAGGGCCCGCTCGGGAGCTCATGCTGCGATGCTCTAATACCTACCTGGAGACCGAACGTCAGCCCCTCGCCTCGAGGAAAGTCGCTTTATTGCCCTGCTGAAGCGGGGGCATGCAGCCCTTTCCAAGAGGCCTTCGTCGCGCCTCTCTTTTCTTCTCTTCTTGGTTAGTGCGCCGCCCGGGAAGCCCAGGACCCTCGCGTTCGCACCCTAGTCCCTGCAAGGCCCCTGAATCCCGGCAGGCTCCACTGGCCTGCTCAGCGGCATCCAGGCCCGGAAAGCCCTTCCCAGTCTCTCTGTGTATGCCGAGGGTAGGGCAGCGCACTGCACACCGCCTGGAGAGAGCTAGATTTCCTCAGCACTGCACCAGCTACAGGGAACCTCTTCCCTCACGTCCTACTTGTCGAGGAACTCGGCCTCATTGCCCTTGTCGGAGCTGCACTTAGGAAAAGAATCTGCTTCGCAGGCCTTCTAGGAACCCTTAGCCGAGGGCACCATACTTAGGGGAGGAAGTCAGCTTGCGTTCCTGCTGCCGCTGCAGTACAGTGCTTCCTCTTACCCGGCAGGCCTGTGGTAGAGGCTGAGCCCCGATAGAGCCTACCTAGAGGTTTCCTTGGATGCGGGAGTTGGCTACATGCGGAACACCCCGTGAAGAAAAGTGGACTCAGGGGAGGAGCGAGTGTGCAGCTAGTGTCCCTGTGCACTTGCTAGAGAGCACAAGGAGGTGAACTACGTGTCGACTGGAAGCGGGGGTGTGAGGGCAGAAGCCTTGTGTTCCCGTTTTGAAAGCTCCATTCCTGCTGCCTTGAAGCTACCCGAATGACCCCGTTTTCGGACGGGCCTCTAGGCACTGGAGGCAGGGCTCGGGAACGAGAAGGCATTTTCTCTGAATAATCAGGGTGCTTCCGGAGCCGTGTTGGGAGCTCATCCTGTCAGGCTGTCGGACTACAGGGAACGGCCCCTTGAGGGCCTGCCTCGAGAAAGGCCTTGCGTCGCCCTGCAGGAACGGAGCACACAGCGAGCTCTTGGAGGTCTTAGTCACTGGTGTGCTTTATTGGATCGGTGCTGCCCGTTTCAGGACTCCTGGACGCTTCGGGTGTGCCCCCTTTTCCCTGCGAAAACCCCCGGCCCCTGGGGGCATGCTGTGCCACACCCAGGCCCCTAGGCCCTTGAGAGAGGGGCCTACTGTGCACGCCGAGGGAAGGACTACACCCAGCGCTTTTAAAGGGGACGCCTACGATGCCTCGGCACTCCAACAGCATCAGGCACGCCTTGCTAGCCAGTCCCCCGTGCCCTGGAAGGGTTCGACATTGACCTTCTCTCAGCTGCACCGAGGAAAGAGTCTGCTTTGAACGCCTTCTGGCCCCTCGGTTGGAAAGTCACTCTACTCACGGAGAGAGTCAGCTTGCACGGCAGCGGCAACTAAAGCCGAGTTCTCCAGGCAAACACAGCACTGCGGTCTTTTGGAAGAGGCAGGCGCTTAGAGGCCTCACGAGAGCCTGCCTTGGTTGAGGCCGTTTGCTCCACGCAGAACACCCTGCGTCAACAAGTGGATGCAGGGCAGGGCCCACTGTGTACCTGGTGTGGTTTGGGGCCAGCTTACGTTTCCTGCCTGTCTGGCTTGCAATGCGGGCCTGAAGGCACAGGCCGCCTTCCCCACTGTGAAAGTTCCCTTGGTCGGGCCTTGAACTCCACGATGAGACCACCCCTCGGGACGGGCCTCTCGTCACGGTAGGCATGGCTCTGGGAAGCAAATGAGTTCTCTCTCGGAAAACAGGGTGCGCCCAGGGCCCGCTCGGGAGCTCATGCTGCGATGCTCTAATACCTACCTGGAGACCGAACGTCAGCCCCTCGCCTCGAGGAAAGTCGCTTTATTGCCCTGCTGAAGCGGGGGCATGCAGCCCTTTCCAAGAGGCCTTCGTCGCGCCTCTCTTTTCTTCTCTTCTTGGTTAGTGCGCCGCCCGGGAAGCCCAGGACCCTCGCGTTCGCACCCTAGTCCCTGCAAGGCCCCTGAATCCCGGCAGGCTCCACTGGCCTGCTCAGCGGCATCCAGGCCCGGAAAGCCCTTCCCAGTCTCTCTGTGTATGCCGAGGGTAGGGCAGCGCACTGCACAACGCCTGGAGGGAGCTAGATTTCCTCAGCACTGCACCAGCTACAGGGAACCTCTTCCCTCACGTCCTACTTGTCGAGGAACTCGGCCTCATTGCCCTTGTCGGAGCTGCACTTAGGAAAAGAATCTGCTTCGCAGGCCTTCTAGGAACCCTTAGCCGAGGGCACCATACTTAGGGGAGAAAGTCAGCTTGCGTTCCTGCTGCCGCTGCAGTACAGTGCTTCCTCTTACCCGGCAGGCCTTTGGTAGAGGCTGAGCCCCGATAGAGCCTACCTAGAGGTTTCCTTGGATGCGGGAGTTGGCTACATGCGGAACACCCCGTGAAGAAAAGTGGACTCAGGGGAGGAGCGAGTGTGCAGCTAGTGTCCCTGTGCACTTGCTAGAGAGCACAAGGAGGTGAACTTCGTGTCGACTGGAAGCGGGGGTGTGAGGGCAGAAGCCTTGTGTTCCCGTTTTGAAAGCTCCATTCCTGCTGCCTTGAAGCTACCCGAATGACCCCGTTTTCGGACGGGCCTCTAGGCACTGGAGGCAGGGCTCGGGAACGAGAAGGCATTTTCTCTGAATAATCAGGGTGCTTCCGGAGCCGTGTTGGGAGCTCATCCTGTCAGGCTGTCGGACTACAGGGAACGGCCCCTTGAGGGCCTGCCTCGAGAAAGGCCTTGAGTCGCCCTGCAGGAACGGAGCACACAGCGAGCTCTTGGAGGTCTTAGTCACTGGTGTGCTTTATTGGATCGGTGCTGCCCGTTTCAGGACTCCTGGACGCTTCGGGTGTGCCCCCTTTTCCCTGCGAAAACCCCCGGCCCCTGGGGGCATGCTGTGCCACACCCAGGCCCCTAGGCCCTTGAGAGAGGGGCCTACTGTGCATGCCGAGGGAAGGACTACACCCAGCGCTTTTAAAGGGGACGCCTACGATGCCTCGGCACTCCAACAGCATCAGGCACGCCTTGCTAGCCAGTCCCCCGTGCCCTGGAAGGGTTCGACATTGACCTTCTCTCAGCTGCACTGAGGAAAGAGTCTGCTTCGAACGCCTTCTGGCCCCTCGGTTGGAAAGTCACTCTACTCACGGAGAGAGTCAGCTTGCACGGCAGCGGCAACTAAAGCCGAGTTCTCCAGGCAAACACAGCACTGCGGTCTTTTGGAAGAGGCAGGCGCTTAGAGGCCTCACGAGAGCCTGCCTTGGTTGAGGCCGTTTGCTCCACGCAGAACACCCTGCGTCAACAAGTGGATGCAGGGCAGGGCCCACTGTGTACCTGGTGTGGTTTGGGGCCAGCTTACGTTTCCTGCCTGTCTGGCTTGCAATGCGGGCCTGAAGGCACAGGCCGCCTTTCCCACTGTGAAAGTTCCCTTGGTCGGGCCTTGAACTCCACGATGAGACCACCCCTCGGGACGGGCCTCTCGTCACGGTAGGCATGGCTCTGGGAAGCAAATGAGTTCTCTCTCGGAAAACAGGGTGCGCCCAGGGCCCGCTCGGGAGCTCATGCTGCGATGCTCTAATACCTACCTGGAGACCGAACGTCAGCCCCTCGCCTCGAGGAAAGTCGCTTTATTGCCCTGCTGAAGCGGGGGCATGCAGCCCTTTCCAAGAGGCCTTCGTCGCGCCTCTCTTTTCTTCTCTTCTTGGTTAGTGCGCCGCCCGGGAAGCCCAGGACCCTCGCGTTCGCACCCTAGTCCCTGCAAGGCCCCTGAATCCCGGCAGGCTCCACTGGCCTGCTCAGCGGCATCCAGGCCCGGAAAGCCCTTCCCAGTCTCTCTGTGTATGCCGAGGGTAGGGCAGCGCACTGCACACCGCCTGGAGAGAGCTAGATTTCCTCAGCACTGCACCAGCTACAGGGAACCTCTTCCCTCACGTCCTACTTGTCGAGGAACTCGGCCTCATTGCCCTTGTCGGAGCTGCACTTAGGAAAAGAATCTGCTTCGCAGGCCTTCTAGGAACCCTTAGCCGAGGGCACCATACTTAGGGGAGAAAGTCAGCTTGCGTTCCTGCTGCCGCTGCAGTACAGTGCTTCCTCTTACCCGGCAGGCCTTTGGTAGAGGCTGAGCCCCGATAGAGCCTACCTAGAGGTTTCCTTGGATGCGGGAGTTGGCTACATGTGGAACACCCCGTGAAGAAAAGTGGACTCAGGGGAGGAGCGAGTGTGCAGCTAGTGTCCCTGTGCACTTGCTAGAGAGCACAAGGAGGTGAACTACGTGTCGACTGGAAGCGGGGGTCTGAGGGCAGAAGCCTTGTGTTCCCATTTTGAAAGCTTCATTCCTGCTGCCTTGAAGCTACCCGAATGACCCTGTTTTCGGACGGGCCTCTAGGCACTGGAGGCAGGGCTCGGGAACGAGAAGGCATTTTCTCTGAATAATCAGGGTGCTTCCGGAGCCGTGTTGGGAGCTCATCCTGTCAGGCTGTCGGACTACTGGGAACGGCCCCTTGAGGGCCTGCCTCGAGAAAGGCCTTGAGTCGCCCTGCAGGAACGGAGCACACAGCGAGCTCTTGGAGGTCTTAGTCACTGGTGTGCTTTATTGGATCGGTGCTGCCCGTTTCAGGACTCCTGGACGCTTCGGGTGTGCCCCCTTTTCCCTGCGAAAACCCCTGGCCCCTGGGGGCATGCTGTGCCACACCCAGGCCACTAGGCCCTTGAGAGAGGGGCCTACTGTGCATGCCGAGGGAAGGACTACACCCAGCGCTTTTAAAGGGGACGCCTACGATGCCTCGGCACTCCAACAGCATCAGGCACGCCTTGCTAGCCAGTCCCCCGTGCCCTGGAAGGGTTCGACATTGACCTTCTCTCAGCTGCACTGAGGAAAGAGTCTGCTTCGAACGCCTTCTGGCCCCTCGGTTGGAAAGTCACTCTACTCACGGAGAGAGTCAGCTTGCACGGCAGCGGCAACTAAAGCCGAGTTCTTCAGGCAAACACAGCACTGCGGTCTTTTGGAAGAGGCAGGCGCTTAGAGGCCTCACGAGAGCCTGCCTTGGTTGAGGCCGTTTGCTCCACGCAGAACACCCTGCGTCAAGAAGTGGATGCAGCGGAGGGCCCACTGTGTACCTGGTGTGGTTTGGGGCCAGCTTACGTTTCCTGCCTGTCTGGCTTGCAATGCGGGCCTGAAGGCACAGGCCGCCTTCCCCACTGTGAAAGTTCCCTGGGTCGGGCCTTGAACTCCACGATGAGACCACCCCTCGGGACGGGCCTCTCGTCACGGTAGGCATGGCTCTGGGAAGCAAATGAGTTCTCTCTCGGAAAACAGGGTGCGCCCAGGGCCCGCTCGGGAGCTCATGCTGCGATGCTCTAATACCTACCTGGAGACCGAACGTCAGCCCCTCGCCTCGAGGAAAGTCGCTTTATTGCCCTGCTGAAGCGGGGGCATGCAGCCCTTTCCAAGAGGCCTTCGTCGCGCCTCTCTTTTCTTCTCTTCTTGGTTAGTGCGCCGCCCGGGAAGCCCAGGACCCTCGCGTTCGCACCCTAGTCCCTGCAAGGCCCCTGAATCCCGGCAGGCTCCACTGGCCTGCTCAGCGGCATCCAGGCCCGGAAAGCCCTTCCCAGTCTCTCTGTGTATGCCGAGGGTAGGGCAGCGCACTGCACACCGCCTGGAGAGAGCTAGATTTCCTCAGCACTGCACCAGCTACAGGGAACCTCTTCCCTCACGTCCTACTTGTCGAGGAACTCGGCCTCATTGCCCTTGTCGGAGCTGCACTTAGGAAAAGAATCTGCTTCGCAGGCCTTCTAGGAACCCTTAGCCGAGGGCACCATACTTAGGGGAGGAAGTCAGCTTGCGTTCCTGCTGCCGCTGCAGTACAGTGCTTCCTCTTACCCGGCAGGCCTGTGGTAGAGGCTGAGCCCCGATAGAGCCTACCTAGAGGTTTCCTTGGATGCGGGAGTTGGCTACATGCGGAACACCCCGTGAAGAAAAGTGGACTCAGGGGAGGAGCGAGTGTGCAGCTAGTGTCCCTGTGCACTTGCTAGAGAGCACAAGGAGGTGAACTACGTGTCGACTGGAAGCGGGGGTGTGAGGGCAGAAGCCTTGTGTTCCCGTTTTGAAAGCTCCATTCCTGCTGCCTTGAAGCTACCCGAATGACCCCGTTTTCGGACGGGCCTCTAGGCACTGGAGGCAGGGCTCGGGAACGAGAAGGCATTTTCTCTGAATAATCAGGGTGCTTCCGGAGCCGTGTTGGGAGCTCATCCTGTCAGGCTGTCGGACTACAGGGAACGGCCCCTTGAGGGCCTGCCTCGAGAAAGGCCTTGCGTCGCCCTGCAGGAACGGAGCACACAGCGAGCTCTTGGAGGTCTTAGTCACTGGTGTGCTTTATTGGATCGGTGCTGCCCGTTTCAGGACTCCTGGACGCTTCGGGTGTGCCCCCTTTTCCCTGCGAAAACCCCCGGCCCCTGGGGGCATGCTGTGCCACACCCAGGCCCCTAGGCCCTTGAGAGAGGGGCCTACTGTGCACGCCGAGGGAAGGACTACACCCAGCGCTTTTAAAGGGGACGCCTACGATGCCTCGGCACTCCAACAGCATCAGGCACGCCTTGCTAGCCAGTCCCCCGTGCCCTGGAAGGGTTCGACATTGACCTTCTCTCAGCTGCACCGAGGAAAGAGTCTGCTTTGAACGCCTTCTGGCCCCTCGGTTGGAAAGTCACTCTACTCACGGAGAGAGTCAGCTTGCACGGCAGCGGCAACTAAAGCCGAGTTCTCCAGGCAAACACAGCACTGCGGTCTTTTGGAAGAGGCAGGCGCTTAGAGGCCTCACGAGAGCCTGCCTTGGTTGAGGCCGTTTGCTCCACGCAGAACACCCTGCGTCAACAAGTGGATGCAGGGCAGGGCCCACTGTGTACCTGGTGTGGTTTGGGGCCAGCTTACGTTTCCTGCCTGTCTGGCTTGCAATGCGGGCCTGAAGGCACAGGCCGCCTTCCCCACTGTGAAAGTTCCCTTGGTCGGGCCTTGAACTCCACGATGAGACCACCCCTCGGGACGGGCCTCTCGTCACGGTAGGCATGGCTCTGGGAAGCAAATGAGTTCTCTCTCGGAAAACAGGGTGCGCCCAGGGCCCGCTCGGGAGCTCATGCTGCGATGCTCTAATACCTACCTGGAGACCGAACGTCAGCCCCTCGCCTCGAGGAAAGTCGCTTTATTGCCCTGCTGAAGCGGGGGCATGCAGCCCTTTCCAAGAGGCCTTCGTCGCGCCTCTCTTTTCTTCTCTTCTTGGTTAGTGCGCCGCCCGGGAAGCCCAGGACCCTCGCGTTCGCACCCTAGTCCCTGCAAGGCCCCTGAATCCCGGCAGGCTCCACTGGCCTGCTCAGCGGCATCCAGGCCCGGAAAGCCCTTCCCAGTCTCTCTGTGTATGCCGAGGGTAGGGCAGCGCACTGCACAACGCCTGGAGGGAGCTAGATTTCCTCAGCACTGCACCAGCTACAGGGAACCTCTTCCCTCACGTCCTACTTGTCGAGGAACTCGGCCTCATTGCCCTTGTCGGAGCTGCACTTAGGAAAAGAATCTGCTTCGCAGGCCTTCTAGGAACCCTTAGCCGAGGGCACCATACTTAGGGGAGAAAGTCAGCTTGCGTTCCTGCTGCCGCTGCAGTACAGTGCTTCCTCTTACCCGGCAGGCCTTTGGTAGAGGCTGAGCCCCGATAGAGCCTACCTAGAGGTTTCCTTGGATGCGGGAGTTGGCTACATGCGGAACACCCCGTGAAGAAAAGTGGACTCAGGGGAGGAGCGAGTGTGCAGCTAGTGTCCCTGTGCACTTGCTAGAGAGCACAAGGAGGTGAACTTCGTGTCGACTGGAAGCGGGGGTGTGAGGGCAGAAGCCTTGTGTTCCCGTTTTGAAAGCTCCATTCCTGCTGCCTTGAAGCTACCCGAATGACCCCGTTTTCGGACGGGCCTCTAGGCACTGGAGGCAGGGCTCGGGAACGAGAAGGCATTTTCTCTGAATAATCAGGGTGCTTCCGGAGCCGTGTTGGGAGCTCATCCTGTCAGGCTGTCGGACTACAGGGAACGGCCCCTTGAGGGCCTGCCTCGAGAAAGGCCTTGAGTCGCCCTGCAGGAACGGAGCACACAGCGAGCTCTTGGAGGTCTTAGTCACTGGTGTGCTTTATTGGATCGGTGCTGCCCGTTTCAGGACTCCTGGACGCTTCGGGTGTGCCCCCTTTTCCCTGCGAAAACCCCCGGCCCCTGGGGGCATGCTGTGCCACACCCAGGCCCCTAGGCCCTTGAGAGAGGGGCCTACTGTGCATGCCGAGGGAAGGACTACACCCAGCGCTTTTAAAGGGGACGCCTACGATGCCTCGGCACTCCAACAGCATCAGGCACGCCTTGCTAGCCAGTCCCCCGTGCCCTGGAAGGGTTCGACATTGACCTTCTCTCAGCTGCACTGAGGAAAGAGTCTGCTTCGAACGCCTTCTGGCCCCTCGGTTGGAAAGTCACTCTACTCACGGAGAGAGTCAGCTTGCACGGCAGCGGCAACTAAAGCCGAGTTCTCCAGGCAAACACAGCACTGCGGTCTTTTGGAAGAGGCAGGCGCTTAGAGGCCTCACGAGAGCCTGCCTTGGTTGAGGCCGTTTGCTCCACGCAGAACACCCTGCGTCAACAAGTGGATGCAGGGCAGGGCCCACTGTGTACCTGGTGTGGTTTGGGGCCAGCTTACGTTTCCTGCCTGTCTGGCTTGCAATGCGGGCCTGAAGGCACAGGCCGCCTTTCCCACTGTGAAAGTTCCCTTGGTCGGGCCTTGAACTCCACGATGAGACCACCCCTCGGGACGGGCCTCTCGTCACGGTAGGCATGGCTCTGGGAAGCAAATGAGTTCTCTCTCGGAAAACAGGGTGCGCCCAGGGCCCGCTCGGGAGCTCATGCTGCGATGCTCTAATACCTACCTGGAGACCGAACGTCAGCCCCTCGCCTCGAGGAAAGTCGCTTTATTGCCCTGCTGAAGCGGGGGCATGCAGCCCTTTCCAAGAGGCCTTCGTCGCGCCTCTCTTTTCTTCTCTTCTTGGTTAGTGCGCCGCCCGGGAAGCCCAGGACCCTCGCGTTCGCACCCTAGTCCCTGCAAGGCCCCTGAATCCCGGCAGGCTCCACTGGCCTGCTCAGCGGCATCCAGGCCCGGAAAGCCCTTCCCAGTCTCTCTGTGTATGCCGAGGGTAGGGCAGCGCACTGCACACCGCCTGGAGAGAGCTAGATTTCCTCAGCACTGCACCAGCTACAGGGAACCTCTTCCCTCACGTCCTACTTGTCGAGGAACTCGGCCTCATTGCCCTTGTCGGAGCTGCACTTAGGAAAAGAATCTGCTTCGCAGGCCTTCTAGGAACCCTTAGCCGAGGGCACCATACTTAGGGGAGAAAGTCAGCTTGCGTTCCTGCTGCCGCTGCAGTACAGTGCTTCCTCTTACCCGGCAGGCCTTTGGTAGAGGCTGAGCCCCGATAGAGCCTACCTAGAGGTTTCCTTGGATGCGGGAGTTGGCTACATGTGGAACACCCCGTGAAGAAAAGTGGACTCAGGGGAGGAGCGAGTGTGCAGCTAGTGTCCCTGTGCACTTGCTAGAGAGCACAAGGAGGTGAACTACGTGTCGACTGGAAGCGGGGGTCTGAGGGCAGAAGCCTTGTGTTCCCATTTTGAAAGCTTCATTCCTCCTGCCTTGAAGCTACCCGAATGACCCTGTTTTCGGACGGGCCTCTAGGCACTGGAGGCAGGGCTCGGGAACGAGAAGGCATTTTCTCTGAATAATCAGGGTGCTTCCGGAGCCGTGTTGGGAGCTCATCCTGTCAGGCTGTCGGACTACTGGGAACGGCCCCTTGAGGGCCTGCCTCGAGAAAGGCCTTGAGTCGCCCTGCAGGAACGGAGCACACAGCGAGCTCTTGGAGGTCTTAGTCACTGGTGTGCTTTATTGGATCGGTGCTGCCCGTTTCAGGACTCCTGGACGCTTCGGGTGTGCCCCCTTTTCCCTGCGAAAACCCCTGGCCCCTGGGGGCATGCTGTGCCACACCCAGGCCCCTAGGCCCTTGAGAGAGGGGCCTACTGTGCATGCCGAGGGAAGGACTACACCCAGCGCTTTTAAAGGGGACGCCTACGATGCCTCGGCACTCCAACAGCATCAGGCACGCCTTGCTAGCCAGTCCCCCGTGCCCTGGAAGGGTTCGACATTGACCTTCTCTCAGCTGCACTGAGGAAAGAGTCTGCTTCGAACGCCTTCTGGCCCCTCGGTTGGAAAGTCACTCTACTCACGGAGAGAGTCAGCTTGCACGGCAGCGGCAACTAAAGCCGAGTTCTTCAGGCAAACACAGCACTGCGGTCTTTTGGAAGAGGCAGGCGCTTAGAGGCCTCACGAGAGCCTGCCTTGGTTGAGGCCGTTTGCTCCACGCAGAACACCCTGCGTCAACAAGTGGATGCAGCGGAGGGCCCACTGTGTACCTGGTGTGGTTTGGGGCCAGCTTACGTTTCCTGCCTGTCTGGCTTGCAATGCGGGCCTGAAGGCACAGGCCGCCTTCCCCACTGTGAAAGTTCCCTGGGTCGGGCCTTGAACTCCACGATGAGACCACCCCTCGGGACGGGCCTCTCGTCACGGTAGGCATGGCTCTGGGAAGCAAATGAGTTCTCTCTCGGAAAACAGGGTGCGCCCAGGGCCCGCTCGGGAGCTCATGCTGCGATGCTCTAATACCTACCTGGAGACCGAACGTCAGCCCCTCGCCTCGAGGAAAGTCGCTTTATTGCCCTGCTGAAGCGGGGGCATGCAGCCCTTTCCAAGAGGCCTTCGTCGCGCCTCTCTTTTCTTCTCTTCTTGGTTAGTGCGCCGCCCGGGAAGCCCAGGACCCTCGCGTTCGCACCCTAGTCCCTGCAAGGCCCCTGAATCCCGGCAGGCTCCACTGGCCTGCTCAGCGGCATCCAGGCCCGGAAAGCCCTTCCCAGTCTCTCTGTGTATGCCGAGGGTAGGGCAGCGCACTGCACAACGCCTGGAGGGAGCTAGATTTCCTCAGCACTGCACCAGCTACAGGGAACCTCTTCCCTCACGTCCTACTTGTCGAGGAACTCGGCCTCATTGCCCTTGTCGGAGCTGCACTTAGGAAAAGAATCTGCTTCGCAGGCCTTCTAGGAACCCTTAGCCGAGGGCACCATACTTAGGGGAGAAAGTCAGCTTGCGTTCCTGCTGCCGCTGCAGTACAGTGCTTCCTCTTACCCGGCAGGCCTTTGGTAGAGGCTGAGCCCCGATAGAGCCTACCTAGAGGTTTCCTTGGATGCGGGAGTTGGCTACATGCGGAACACCCCGTGAAGAAAAGTGGACTCAGGGGAGGAGCGAGTGTGCAGCTAGTGTCCCTGTGCACTTGCTAGAGAGCACAAGGAGGTGAACTTCGTGTCGACTGGAAGCAGGGGTGTGAGGGCAGAAGCCTTGTGTTCCCGTTTTGAAAGCTCCATTCCTGCTGCCTTGAAGCTACCCGAATGACCCCGTTTTCGGACGGGCCTCTAGGCACTGGAGGCAGGGCTCGGGAACGAGAAGGCATTTTCTCTGAATAATCAGGGTGCTTCCGGAGCCGTGTTGGGAGCTCATCCTGTCAGGCTGTCGGACTACAGGGAACGGCCCCTTGAGGGCCTGCCTCGAGAAAGGCCTTGAGTCGCCCTGCAGGAACGGAGCACACAGCGAGCTCTTGGAGGTCTTAGTCACTGGTGTGCTTTATTGGATCGGTGCTGCCCGTTTCAGGACTCCTGGACGCTTCGGGTGTGCCCCCTTTTCCCTGCGAAAACCCCCGGCCCCTGGGGGCATGCTGTGCCACACCCAGGCCCCTAGGCCCTTGAGAGAGGGGCCTACTGTGCATGCCGAGGGAAGGACTACACCCAGCGCTTTTAAAGGGGACGCCTACGATGCCTCGGCACTCCAACAGCATCAGGCACGCCTTGCTAGCCAGTCCCCCGTGCCCTGGAAGGGTTCGACATTGACCTTCTCTCAGCTGCACTGAGGAAAGAGTCTGCTTCGAACGCCTTCTGGCCCCTCGGTTGGAAAGTCACTCTACTCACGGAGAGAGTCAGCTTGCACGGCAGCGGCAACTAAAGCCGAGTTCTTCAGGCAAACACAGCACTGCGGTCTTTTGGAAGAGGCAGGCGCTTAGAGGCCTCACGAGAGCCTGCCTTGGTTGAGGCCGTTTGCTCCACGCAGAACACCCTGCGTCAACAAGTGGATGCAGGGCAGGGCCCACTGTGTACCTGGTGTGGTTTGGGGCCAGCTTACGTTTCCTGCCTGTCTGGCTTGCAATGCGGGCCTGAAGGCACAGGCCGCCTTTCCCACTGTGAAAGTTCCCTTGGTCGGGCCTTGAACTCCACGATGAGACCACCCCTCGGGACGGGCCTCTCGTCACGGTAGGCATGGCTCTGGGAAGCAAATGAGTTCTCTCTCGGAAAACAGGGTGCGCCCAGGGCCCGCTCGGGAGCTCATGCTGCGATGCTCTAATACCTACCTGGAGACCGAACGTCAGCCCCTCGCCTCGAGGAAAGTCGCTTTATTGCCCTGCTGAAGCGGGGGCATGCAGCCCTTTCCAAGAGGCCTTCGTCGCGCCTCTCTTTTCTTCTCTTCTTGGTTAGTGCGCCGCCCGGGAAGCCCAGGACCCTCGCGTTCGCACCCTAGTCCCTGCAAGGCCCCTGAATCCCGGCAGGCTCCACTGGCCTGCTCAGCGGCATCCAGGCCCGGAAAGCCCTTCCCAGTCTCTCTGTGTATGCCGAGGGTAGGGCAGCGCACTGCACACCGCCTGGAGAGAGCTAGATTTCCTCAGCACTGCACCAGCTACAGGGAACCTCTTCCCTCACGTCCTACTTGTCGAGGAACTCGGCCTCATTGCCCTTGTCGGAGCTGCACTTAGGAAAAGAATCTGCTTCGCAGGCCTTCTAGGAACCCTTAGCCGAGGGCACCATACTTAGGGGAGGAAGTCAGCTTGCGTTCCTGCTGCCGCTGCAGTACAGTGCTTCCTCTTACCCGGCAGGCCTGTGGTAGAGGCTGAGCCCCGATAGAGCCTACCTAGAGGTTTCCTTGGATGCGGGAGTTGGCTACATGCGGAACACCCCGTGAAGAAAAGTGGACTCAGGGGAGGAGCGAGTGTGCAGCTAGTGTCCCTGTGCACTTGCTAGAGAGCACAAGGAGGTGAACTACGTGTCGACTGGAAGCGGGGGTCTGAGGGCAGAAGCCTTGTGTTCCCGTTTTGAAAGCTCCATTCCTGCTGCCTTGAAGCTACCCGAATGACCCCGTTTTCGGACGGGCCTCTAGGCACTGGAGGCAGGGCTCGGGAACGAGAAGGCATTTTCTCTGAATAATCAGGGTGCTTCCGGAGCCGTGTTGGGAGCTCATCCTGTCAGGCTGTCGGACTACAGGGAACGGCCCCTTGAGGGCCTGCCTCGAGAAAGGCCTTGCGTCGCCCTGCAGGAACGGAGCACACAGCGAGCTCTTGGAGGTCTTAGTCACTGGTGTGCTTTATTGGATCGGTGCTGCCCGTTTCAGGACTCCTGGACGCTTCGGGTGTGCCCCCTTTTCCCTGCGAAAACCCCCGGCCCCTGGGGGCATGCTGTGCCACACCCAGGCCCCTAGGCCCTTGAGAGAGGGGCCTACTGTGCACGCCGAGGGAAGGACTACACCCAGCGCTTTTAAAGGGGACGCCTACGATGCCTCGGCACTCCAACAGCATCAGGCACGCCTTGCTAGCCAGTCCCCCGTGCCCTGGAAGGGTTCGACATTGACCTTCTCTCAGCTGCACCGAGGAAAGAGTCTGCTTCGAACGCCTTCTGGCCCCTCGGTTGGAAAGTCACTCTACTCACGGAGAGAGTCAGCTTGCACGGCAGCGGCAACTAAAGCCGAGTTCTCCAGGCAAACACAGCACTGCGGTCTTTTGGAAGAGGCAGGCGCTTAGAGGCCTCACGAGAGCCTGCCTTGGTTGAGGCCGTTTGCTCCACGCAGAACACCCTGCGTCAACAAGTGGATGCAGGGCAGGGCCCACTGTGTACCTGGTGTGGTTTGGGGCCAGCTTACGTTTCCTGCCTGTCTGGCTTGCAATGCGGGCCTGAAGGCACAGGCCGCCTTCCCCACTGTGAAAGTTCCCTTGGTCGGGCCTTGAACTCCACGATGAGACCACCCCTCGGGACGGGCCTCTCGTCACGGTAGGCATGGCTCTGGGAAGCAAATGAGTTCTCTCTCGGAAAACAGGGTGCGCCCAGGGCCCGCTCGGGAGCTCATGCTGCGATGCTCTAATACCTACCTGGAGACCGAACGTCAGCCCCTCGCCTCGAGGAAAGTCGCTTTATTGCCCTGCTGAAGCGGGGGCATGCAGCCCTTTCCAAGAGGCCTTCGTCGCGCCTCTCTTTTCTTCTCTTCTTGGTTAGTGCGCCGCCCGGGAAGCCCAGGACCCTCGCGTTCGCACCCTAGTCCCTGCAAGGCCCCTGAATCCCGGCAGGCTCCACTGGCCTGCTCAGCGGCATCCAGGCCCGGAAAGCCCTTCCCAGTCTCTCTGTGTATGCCGAGGGTAGGGCAGCGCACTGCACAACGCCTGGAGGGAGCTAGATTTCCTCAGCACTGCACCAGCTACAGGGAACCTCTTCCCTCACGTCCTACTTGTCGAGGAACTCGGCCTCATTGCCCTTGTCGGAGCTGCACTTAGGAAAAGAATCTGCTTCGCAGGCCTTCTAGGAACCCTTAGCCGAGGGCACCATACTTAGGGGAGAAAGTCAGCTTGCGTTCCTGCTGCCGCTGCAGTACAGTGCTTCCTCTTACCCGGCAGGCCTTTGGTAGAGGCTGAGCCCCGATAGAGCCTACCTAGAGGTTTCCTTGGATGCGGGAGTTGGCTACATGCGGAACACCCCGTGAAGAAAAGTGGACTCAGGGGAGGAGCGAGTGTGCAGCTAGTGTCCCTGTGCACTTGCTAGAGAGCACAAGGAGGTGAACTTCGTGTCGACTGGAAGCGGGGGTGTGAGGGCAGAAGCCTTGTGTTCCCGTTTTGAAAGCTCCATTCCTGCTGCCTTGAAGCTACCCGAATGACCCCGTTTTCGGACGGGCCTCTAGGCACTGGAGGCAGGGCTCGGGAACGAGAAGGCATTTTCTCTGAATAATCAGGGTGCTTCCGGAGCCGTGTTGGGAGCTCATCCTGTCAGGCTGTCGGACTACAGGGAACGGCCCCTTGAGGGCCTGCCTCGAGAAAGGCCTTGAGTCGCCCTGCAGGAACGGAGCACACAGCGAGCTCTTGGAGGTCTTAGTCACTGGTGTGCTTTATTGGATCGGTGCTGCCCGTTTCAGGACTCCTGGACGCTTCGGGTGTGCCCCCTTTTCCCTGCGAAAACCCCCGGCCCCTGGGGGCATGCTGTGCCACACCCAGGCCCCTAGGCCCTTGAGAGAGGGGCCTACTGTGCATGCCGAGGGAAGGACTACACCCAGCGCTTTTAAAGGGGACGCCTACGATGCCTCGGCACTCCAACAGCATCAGGCACGCCTTGCTAGCCAGTCCCCCGTGCCCTGGAAGGGTTCGACATTGACCTTCTCTCAGCTGCACTGAGGAAAGAGTCTGCTTCGAACGCCTTCTGGCCCCTCGGTTGGAAAGTCACTCTACTCACGGAGAGAGTCAGCTTGCACGGCAGCGGCAACTAAAGCCGAGTTCTTCAGGCAAACACAGCACTGCGGTCTTTTGGAAGAGGCAGGCGCTTAGAGGCCTCACGAGAGCCTGCCTTGGTTGAGGCCGTTTGCTCCACGCAGAACACCCTGCGTCAACAAGTGGATGCAGGGGAGGGCCCACTGTGTACCTGGTGTGGTTTGGGGCCAGCTTACGTTTCCTGCCTGTCTGGCTTGCAATGCGGGCCTGAAGGCACAGGCCGCCTTTCCCACTGTGAAAGTTCCCTTGGTCGGGCCTTGAACTCCACGATGAGACCACCCCTCGGGACGGGCCTCTCGTCACGGTAGGCATGGCTCTGGGAAGCAAATGAGTTCTCTCTCGGAAAATAGGGTGCGCCCAGGGCCCGCTCGGGAGCTCATGCTGCGATGCTCTAATACCTACCTGGAGACCGAACGTCAGCCCCTCGCCTCGAGGAAAGTCGCTTTATTGCCCTGCTGAAGCGGGGGCATGCAGCCCTTTCCAAGAGGCCTTCGTCGCGCCTCTCTTTTCTTCTCTTCTTGGTTAGTGCGCCGCCCGGGAAGCCCAGGACCCTCGCGTTCGCACCCTAGTCCCTGCAAGGCCCCTGAATCCCGGCAGGCTCCACTGGCCTGCTCAGCGGCATCCAGGCCCGGAAAGCCCTTCCCAGTCTCTCTGTGTATGCCGAGGGTAGGGCAGCGCACTGCACACCGCCTGGAGAGAGCTAGATTTCCTCAGCACTGCACCAGCTACAGGGAACCTCTTCCCTCACGTCCTACTTGTCGAGGAACTCGGCCTCATTGCCCTTGTCGGAGCTGCACTTAGGAAAAGAATCTGCTTCGCAGGCCTTCTAGGAACCCTTAGCCGAGGGCACCATACTTAGGGGAGAAAGTCAGCTTGCGTTCCTGCTGCCGCTGCAGTACAGTGCTTCCTCTTACCCGGCAGGCCTTTGGTAGAGGCTGAGCCCCGATAGAGCCTACCTAGAGGTTTCCTTGGATGCGGGAGTTGGCTACATGTGGAACACCCCGTGAAGAAAAGTGGACTCAGGGGAGGAGCGAGTGTGCAGCTAGTGTCCCTGTGCACTTGCTAGAGAGCACAAGGAGGTGAACTACGTGTCGACTGGAAGCGGGGGTCTGAGGGCAGAAGCCTTGTGTTCCCATTTTGAAAGCTTCATTCCTGCTGCCTTGAAGCTACCCGAATGACCCCGTTTTCGGACGGGCCTCTAGGCACTGGAGGCAGGGCTCGGGAACGAGAAGGCATTTTCTCTGAATAATCAGGGTGCTTCCGGAGCCGTGTTGGGAGCTCATCCTGTCAGGCTTTCGGACTACTGGGAACGGCCCCTTGAGGGCCTGCCTCGAGAAAGGCCTTGAGTCGCCCTGCAGGAACGGAGCACACAGCGAGCTCTTGGAGGTCTTAGTCACTGGTGTGCTTTATTGGATCGCTGCTGCCCGTTTCAGGACTCCTGGACGCTTCGGGTGTGCCCCCTTTTCCCTGCGAAAACCCCTGGCCCCTGGGGGCATGCTGTGCCACACCCAGGCCCCTAGGCCCTTGAGAGAGGGGCCTACTGTGCATGCCGAGGGAAGGACTACACCCAGCGCTTTTAAAGGGGACGCCTACGATGCCTCGGCACTCCAACAGCATCAGGCACGCCTTGCTAGCCAGTCCCCCGTGCCCTGGAAGGGTTCGACATTGACCTTCTCTCAGCTGCACCGAGGAAAGAGTCTGCTTCGAACGCCTTCTGGCCCCTCGGTTGGAAAGTCACTCTACTCACGGAGAGAGTCAGCTTGCACGGCAGCGGCAACTAAAGCCGAGTTCTCCAGGCAAACACAGCACTGCGGTCTTTTGGAAGAGGCAGGCGCTTAGAGGCCTCACGAGAGCCTGCCTTGGTTGAGGCCGTTTGCTCCACGCAGAACACCCTGCGTCAACAAGTGGATGCAGGGCAGGGCCCACTGTGTACCTGGTGTGGTTTGGGGCCAGCTTACGTTTCCTGCCTGTCTGGCTTGCAATGCGGGCCTGAAGGCACAGGCCGCCTTTCCCACTGTGAAAGTTCCCTTGGTCGGGCCTTGAACTCCACGATGAGACCACCCCTCGGGACGGGCCTCTCGTCACGGTAGGCATGGCTCTGGGAAGCAAATGAGTTCTCTCTCGGAAAACAGGGTGCGCCCAGGGCCCGCTCGGGAGCTCATGCTGCGATGCTCTAATACCTACCTGGAGACCGAACGTCAGCCCCTCGCCTCGAGGAAAGTCGCTTTATTGCCCTGCTGAAGCGGGGGCATGCAGCCCTTTCCAAGAGGCCTTCGTCGCGCCTCTCTTTTCTTCTCTTCTTGGTTAGTGCGCCGCCCGGGAAGCCCAGGACCCTCGCGTTCGCACCCTAGTCCCTGCAAGGCCCCTGAATCCCGGCAGGCTCCACTGGCCTGCTCAGCGGCATCCAGGCCCGGAAAGCCCTTCCCAGTCTCTCTGTGTATGCCGAGGGTAGGGCAGCGCACTGCACACCGCCTGGAGAGAGCTAGATTTCCTCAGCACTGCACCAGCTACAGGGAACCTCTTCCCTCACGTCCTACTTGTCGAGGACCTCGGCCTCATTGCCCTTGTCGGAGCTGCACTTAGGAAAAGAATCTGCTTCGCAGGCCTTCTAGGAACCCTTAGCCGAGGGCACCATACTTAGGGGAGAAAGTCAGCTTGCGTTCCTGCTGCCGCTGCAGTACAGTGCTTCCTCTTACCCGGCAGGCCTTTGGTAGAGGCTGAGCCCCGATAGAGCCTACCTAGAGGTTTCCTTGGATGCGGGAGTTGGCTACATGCGGAACACCCCGTGAAGAAAAGTGGACTCAGGGGAGGAGCGAGTGTGCAGCTAGTGTCCCTGTGCACTTGCTAGAGAGCACAAGGAGGTGAACTACGTGTCGACTGGAAGCGGGGGTGTGAGGGCAGAAGCCTTGTGTTCCCGTTTTGAAAGCTCCATTCCTGCTGCCTTGAAGCTACCCGAATGACCCCGTTTTCGGACGGGCCTCTAGGCACTGGAGGCAGGGCTCGGGAACGAGAAGGCATTTTCTCTGAATAATCAGGGTGCTTCCGGAGCCGTGTTGGGAGCTCATCCTGTCAGGCTGTCGGACTACTGGGAACGGCCCCTTGAGGGCCTGCCTCGAGAAAGGCCTTGAGTCGCCCTGCAGGAACGGAGCACACAGCGAGCTCTTGGAGGTCTTAGTCACTGGTGTGCTTTATTGGATCGGTGCTGCCCGTTTCAGGACTCCTGGACGCTTCGGGTGTGCCCCCTTTTCCCTGCGAAAACCCCCGGCCCCTGGGGGCATGCTGTGCCACACCCAGGCCCCTAGGCCCTTGAGAGAGGGGCCTACTGTGCATGCCGAGGGAAGGACTACACCCAGCGCTTTTAAAGGGGACGCCTACGATGCCTCGGCACTCCAACAGCATCAGGCACGCCTTGCTAGCCAGTCCCCCGTGCCCTGGAAGGGTTCGACATTGACCTTCTCTCAGCTGCACTGAGGAAAGAGTCTGCTTCGAACGCCTTCTGGCCCCTCGGTTGGAAAGTCACTCTACTCACGGAGAGAGTCAGCTTGCACGGCAGCGGCAACTAAAGCCGAGTTCTTCAGGCAAACACAGCACTGCGGTCTTTTGGAAGAGGCAGGCGCTTAGAGGCCTCACGAGAGCCTGCCTTGGTTGAGGCCGTTTGCTCCACGCAGAACACCCTGCGTCAACAAGTGGATGCAGGGGAGGGCCCACTGTGTACCTGGTGTGGTTTGGGGCCAGCTTACGTTTCCTGCCTGTCTGGCTTGCAATGCGGGCCTGAAGGCACAGGCCGCCTTCCCCACTGTGAAAGTTCCCTTGGTCGGGCCTTGAACTCCACGATGAGACCACCCCTCGGGACGGGCCTCTCGTCACGGTAGGCATGGCTCTGGGAAGCAAATGAGTTCTCTCTCGGAAAACAGGGTGCGCCCAGGGCCCGCTCGGGAGCTCATGCTGCGATGCTCTAATACCTACCTGGAGACCGAACGTCAGCCCCTCGCCTCGAGGAAAGTCGCTTTATTGCCCTGCTGAAGCGGGGGCATGCAGCCCTTTCCAAGAGGCCTTCGTCGCGCCTCTCTTTTCTTCTCTTCTTGGTTAGTGCGCCGCCCGGGAAGCCCAGGACCCTCGCGTTCGCACCCTAGTCCCTGCAAGGCCCCTGAATCCCGGCAGGCTCCACTGGCCTGCTCAGCGGCATCCAGGCCCGGAAAGCCCTTCCCAGTCTCTCTGTGTATGCCGAGGGTAGGGCAGCGCACTGCACACCGCCTGGAGAGAGCTAGATTTCCTCAGCACTGCACCAGCTACAGGGAACCTCTTCCCTCACGTCCTACTTGTCGAGGAACTCGGCCTCATTGCCCTTGTCGGAGCTGCACTTAGGAAAAGAATCTGCTTCGCAGGCCTTCTAGGAACCCTTAGCCGAGGGCACCATACTTAGGGGAGAAAGTCAGCTTGCGTTCCTGCTGCCGCTGCAGTACAGTGCTTCCTCTTACCCGGCAGGCCTTTGGTAGAGGCTGAGCCCCGATAGAGCCTACCTAGAGGTTTCCTTGGATGCGGGAGTTGGCTACATGCGGAACACCCCGTGAAGAAAAGTGGACTCAGGGGAGGAGCGAGTGTGCAGCTAGTGTCCCTGTGCACTTGCTAGAGAGCACAAGGAGGTGAACTACGTGTCGACTGGAAGCGGGGGTGTGAGGGCAGAAGCCTTGTGTTCCCGTTTTGAAAGCTCCATTCCTGCTGCCTTGAAGCTACCCGAATGACCCTGTTTTCGGACGGGCCTCTAGGCACTGGAGGCAGGGCTCGGGAACGAGAAGGCATTTTCTCTGAATAATCAGGGTGCTTCCGGAGCCGTGTTGGGAGCACATCCTGTCAGGCTGTCGGACTAGAGGGAACGGCCCCTTGAGGGCCTGCCTCGAGAAAGGCCTTGAGTCGCCCTGCAGGAACGGAGCACACAGCAAGCTCTTGGAGGTCTTAGTCACTGGTGTGCTTTATTGGATCGCTGCTGCCCGTTTCAGGACTCCTAGACGCTTCGGGTGTGCCCCCTTTTCCCTGCGAAAACCCCCGGCCCCTGGGGGCATGCTGTGCCACACCCAGGCCCCTAGGCCCTTGAGAGAGGGGCCTACTGTGCATGCCGAGGGAAGGACTACACCCAGCGCTTTTAAAGGGGACGCCTACGATGCCTCGGCACTCCAACAGCATCAGGCACGCCTTGCTAGCCAGTCCCCCGTGCCCTGGAAGGGTTCGACATTGACCTTCTCTCAGCTGCACTGAGGAAAGAGTCTGCTTCGAACGCCTTCTGGCCCCTCGGTTGGAAAGTCACTCTACTCACGGAGAGAGTCAGCTTGCACGGCAGCGGCAACTAAAGCCGAGTTCTTCAGGCAAACACAGCACTGCGGTCTTTTGGAAGAGGCAGGCGCTTAGAGGCCTCACGAGAGCCTGCCTTGGTTGAGGCCGTTTGCTCCACGCAGAACACCCTGCGTCAACAAGTGGATGCAGGGCAGGGCCCACTGTGTACCTGGTGTGGTTTGGGGCCAGCTTACGTTTCCTGCCTGTCTGGCTTGCAATGCGGGCCTGAAGGCACAGGCCGCCTTTCCCACTGTGAAAGTTCCCTTGGTCGGGCCTTGAACTCCACGATGAGACCACCCCTCGGGACGGGCCTCTCGTCACGGTAGGCATGGCTCTGGGAAGCAAATGAGTTCTCTCTCGGAAAACAGGGTGCGCCCAGGGCCCGCTCGGGAGCTCATGCTGCGATGCTCTAATACCTACCTGGAGACCGAACGTCAGCCCCTCGCCTCGAGGAAAGTCGCTTTATTGCCCTGCTGAAGCGGGGGCATGCAGCCCTTTCCAAGAGGCCTTCGTCGCGCCTCTCTTTTCTTCTCTTCTTGGTTAGTGCGCCGCCCGGGAAGCCCAGGACCCTCGCGTTCGCACCCTAGTCCCTGCAAGGCCCCTGAATCCCGGCAGGCTCCACTGGCCTGCTCAGCGGCATCCAGGCCCGGAAAGCCCTTCCCAGTCTCTCTGTGTATGCCGAGGGTAGGGCAGCGCACTGCACACCGCCTGGAGAGAGCTAGATTTCCTCAGCACTGCACCAGCTACAGGGAACCTCTTCCCTCACGTCCTACTTGTCGAGGAACTCGGCCTCATTGCCCTTGTCGGAGCTGCACTTAGGAAAAGAATCTGCTTCGCAGGCCTTCTAGGAACCCTTAGCCGAGGGCACCATACTTAGGGGAGAAAGTCAGCTTGCGTTCCTGCTGCCGCTGCAGTACAGTGCTTCCTCTTACCCTGCAGGCCTTTGGTAGAGGCTGAGCCCCGATAGAGCCTACCTAGAGGTTTCCTTGGATGCGGGAGTTGGCTACATGTGGAACACCCCGTGAAGAAAAGTGGACTCAGGGGAGGAGCGAGTGTGCAGCTAGTGTCCCTGTGCACTTGCTAGAGAGCACAAGGAGGTGAACTACGTGTCGACTGGAAGCGGGGGTCTGAGGGCAGAAGCCTTGTGTTCCCGTTTTGAAAGCTTCATTCCTGCTGCCTTGAAGCTACCCGAATGACCCCGTTTTCGGACGGACCTCTAGGCACTGGAGGCAGGGCTCGGGAACGAGAAGGCATTTTCTCTGAATAATCAGGGTGCTTCCGGAGCCGTGTTGGGAGCTCATCCTGTCAGGCTGTCGGACTACTGGGAACGGCCCCTTGAGGGCCTGCCTCGAGAAAGGCCTTGAGTCGCCCTGCAGGAACGGAGCACACAGCGAGCTCTTGGAGGTCTTAGTCACTGGTGTGCTTTATCGGATCGGTGCTGCCCGTTTCAGGACTCCTGGACGCTTCGGGTGTGCCCCCTTTTCCCTGCGAAAACCCCTGGCCCCTGGGGGCATGCTGTGCCACACCCAGGCCCCTAGGCCCTTGAGAGAGGGGCCTACTGTGCATGCCGAGGGAAGGACTACACCCAGCGCTTTTAAAGGGGACGCCTACGATGCCTCGGCACTCCAACAGCATCAGGCACGCCTTGCTAGCCAGTCCCCCGTGCCCTGGAAGGGTTCGACATTGACCTTCTCTCAGCTGCACTGAGGAAAGAGTCTGCTTCGAACGCCTTCTGGCCCCTCGGTTGGAAAGTCACTCTACTCACGGAGAGAGTCAGCTTGCACGGCAGCGGCAACTAAAGCCGAGTTCTTCAGGCAAACACAGCACTGCGGTCTTTTGGAAGAGGCAGGCGCTTAGAGGCCTCACGAGAGCCTGCCTTGGTTGAGGCCGTTTGCTCCACGCAGAACACCCTGCGTCAACAAGTGGATGCAGGGGAGGGCCCACTGTGTACCTGGTGTGGTTTGGGGCCAGCTTACGTTTCCTGCCTGTCTGGCTTGCAATGCGGGCCTGAAGGCACAGGCCGCCTTCCCCACTGTGAAAGTTCCCTTGGTCGGGCCTTGAACTCCACGATGAGACCACCCCTCGGGACGGGCCTCTCGTCACGGTAGGCATGGCTCTGGGAAGCAAATGAGTTCTCTCTCGGAAAACAGGGTGCGCCCAGGGCCCGCTCGGGAGCTCATGCTGCGATGCTCTAATACCTACCTGGAGAACGAACGTCAGCCCCTCGCCTCGAGGAAAGTCGCTTTATTGCCCTGCTGAAGCGGGGGCATGCAGCCCTTTCCAAGAGGCCTTCGTCGCGCCTCTCTTTTCTTCTCTTCTTGGTTAGTGCGCCGCCCGGGAAGCCCAGGACCCTCGCGTTCGCACCCTAGTCCCTGCAAGGCCCCTGAATCCCGGCAGGCTCCACTGGCCTGCTCAGCGGCATCCAGGCCCGGAAAGCCCTTCCCAGTCTCTCTGTGTATGCCGAGGGTAGGGCAGCGCACTGCACACCGCCTGGAGAGAGCTAGATTTCCTCAGCACTGCACCAGCTACAGGGAACCTCTTCCCTCACGTCCTACTTGTCGAGGAACTCGGCCTCATTGCCCTTGTCGGAGCTGCACTTAGGAAAAGAATCTGCTTCGCAGGCCTTCTAGGAACCCTTAGCCGAGGGCACCATACTTAGGGGAGAAAGTCAGCTTGCGTTCCTGCTGCCGCTGCAGTACAGTGCTTCCTCTTACCCGGCAGGCCTTTGGTAGAGGCTGAGCCCCGATAGAGCCTACCTAGAGGTTTCCTTGGATGCGGGAGTTGGCTACATGCGGAACACCCCGTGAAGAAAAGTGGACTCAGGGGAGGAGCGAGTGTGCAGCTAGTGTCCCTGTGCACTTGCTAGAGAGCACAAGGAGGTGAACTACGTGTCGACTGGAAGCGGGGGTGTGAGGGCAGAAGCCTTGTGTTCCCGTTTTGAAAGCTCCATTCCTGCTGCCTTGAAGCTACCCGAATGACCCCGTTTTCGGACGGGCCTCTAGGCACTGGAGGCAGGGCTCGGGAACGAGAAGGCATTTTCTCTGAATAATCAGGGTGCTTCCGGAGCCGTGTTGGGAGCTCATCCTGTCAGGCTGTCGGACTACAGGGAACGGCCCCTTGAGGGCCTGCCTCGAGAAAGGCCTTGCGTCGCCCTGCAGGAACGGAGCAGACAGCGAGCTCTTGGAGGTCTTAGTCACTGGTGTGCTTTATTGGATCGGTGCTGCCCGTTTCAGGACTCCTGGACGCTTCGGGTGTGCCCCCTTTTCCCTGCGAAAACCCCCGGCCCCTGGGGGCATGCTGTGCCACACCCAGGCCCCTAGGCCCTTGAGAGAGGGGCCTACTGTGCACGCCGAGGGAAGGACTACACCCAGCGCTTTTAAAGGGGACGCCTACGATGCCTCGGCACTCCAACAGCATCAGGCACGCCTTGCTAGCCAGTCCCCCGTGCCCTGGAAGGGTTCGACATTGACCTTCTCTCAGCTGCACCGAGGAAAGAGTCTGCTTCGAACGCCTTCTGGCCCCTCGGTTGGAAAGTCACTCTACTCACGGAGAGAGTCAGCTTGCACGGCAGCGGCAACTAAAGCCGAGTTCTCCAGGCAAACACAGCACTGCGGTCTTTTGGAAGAGGCAGGCGCTTAGAGGCCTCACGAGAGCCTGCCTTGGTTGAGGCCGTTTGCTCCACGCAGAACACCCTGCGTCAACAAGTGGATGCAGGGCAGGGCCCACTGTGTACCTGGTGTGGTTTGGGGCCAGCTTACGTTTCCTGCCTGTCTGGCTTGCAATGCGGGCCTGAAGGCACAGGCCGCCTTCCCCACTGTGAAAGTTCCCTTGGTCGGGCCTTGAACTCCACGATGAGACCACCCCTCGGGACGGGCCTCTCGTCACGGTAGGCATGGCTCTGGGAAGCAAATGAGTTCTCTCTCGGGAAACAGGGTGCGCCCAGGGCCCGCTCGGGAGCTCATGCTGCGATGCTCTAATACCTACCTGGAGACCGAACGTCAGCCCCTCGCCTCGAGGAAAGTCGCTTTATTGCCCTGCTGAAGCGGGGGCATGCAGCCCTTTCCAAGAGGCCTTCGTCGCGCCTCTCTTTTCTTCTCTTCTTGGTTAGTGCGCCGCCCGGGAAGCCCAGGACCCTCGCGTTCGCACCCTAGTCCCTGCAAGGCCCCTGAATACCGGCAGGCTCCACTGGCCTGCTCAGCGGCATCCAGGCCCGGAAAGCCCTTCCCAGTCTCTCTGTGTATGCCGAGGGTAGGGCAGCGCACTGCACAACGCCTGGAGGGAGCCAGATTGCCTCAGCACTGCACCAGCTACAGGGAACCTCTTCCCTCACGTCCTACTTGTCGAGGAACTCGGCCTCATTGCCCTTGTCGGAGCTGCACTTAGGAAAAGAATCTGCTTCGCAGGCCTTCTAGGAACCCTTAGCCGAGGGCACCATACTTAGGGGAGAAAGTCAGCTTGCGTTCCTGCTGCCGCTGCAGTACAGTGCTTCCTCTTACCCGGCAGGCCTTTGGTAGAGGCTGAGCCCCGATAGAGCCTACCTAGAGGTTTCCTTGGATGCGGGAGTTGGCTACATGCGGAACACCCCGTGAAGAAAAGTGGACTCAGGGGAGGAGCGAGTGTGCAGCTAGTGTCCCTGTGCACTTGCTAGAGAGCACAAGGAGGTGAACTTCGTGTCGACTGGAAGCGGGGGTGTGAGGGCAGAAGCCTTGTGTTCCCGTTTTGAAAGCTCCATTCCTGCTGCCTTGAAGCTACCCGAATGACCCCGTTTTCGGACGGGCCTCTAGGCACTGGAGGCAGGGCTCGGGAACGAGAAGGCATTTTCTCTGAATAATCAGGGTGCTTCCGGAGCCGTGTTGGGAGCTCATCCTGTCAGGCTGTCAGACTACAGGGAACGGCCCCTTGAGGGCCTGCCTCGAGAAAGGCCTTGAGTCGCCCTGCAGGAACGGAGCACACAGCAAGCTCTTGGAGGTCTTAGTCACTGGTGTGCTTTATTGGATCGCTGCTGCCCGTTTCAGGACTCCTAGACGCTTCGGGTGTGCCCCCTTTTCCCTGCGAAAACCCCCGGCCCCTGGGGGCATGCTGTGCCACACCCAGGCCCCTAGGCCCTTGAGAGAGGGGCCTACTGTGCATGCCGAGGGAAGGACTACACCCAGCGCTTTTAAAGGGGACGCCTACGATGCCTCGGCACTCCAACAGCATCAGGCACGCCTTGCTAGCCAGTCCCCCGTGCCCTGGAAGGGTTCGACATTGACCTTCTCTCAGCTGCACTGAGGAAAGAGTCTGCTTCGAACGCCTTCTGGCCCCTCGGTTGGAAAGTCACTCTACTCACGGAGAGAGTCAGCTTGCACGGCAGCGGCAACTAAAGCCGAGTTCTTCAGGCAAACACAGCACTGCGGTCTTTTGGAAGAGGCAGGCGCTTAGAGGCCTCACGAGAGCCTGCCTTGGTTGAGGCCGTTTGCTCCACGCAGAACACCCTGCGTCAACAAGTGGATGCAGGGCAGGGCCCACTGTGTACCTGGTGTGGTTTGGGGCCAGCTTACGTTTCCTGCCTGTCTGGCTTGCAATGCGGGCCTGAAGGCACAGGCCGCCTTCCCCACTGTGAAAGTTCCCTTGGTCGGGCCTTGAACTCCACGATGAGACCACCCCTCGGGACGGGCCTCTCGTCACGGTAGGCATGGCTCTGGGAAGCAAATGAGTTCTCTCTCGGAAAACAGGGTGCGCCCAGGGCCCGCTCGGGAGCTCATGCTGCGATGCTCTAATACCTACCTGGAGACCGAACGTCAGCCCCTCGCCTCGAGGAAAGTCGCTTTATTGCCCTGCTGAAGCGGGGGCATGCAGCCCTTTCCAAGAGGCCTTCGTCGCGCCTCTCTTTTCTTCTCTTCTTGGTTAGTGCGCCGCCCGGGAAGCCCAGGACCCTCGCGTTCGCACCCTAGTCCCTGCAAGGCCCCTGAATCCCGGCAGGCTCCACTGGCCTGCTCAGCGGCATCCAGGCCCGGAAAGCCCTTCCCAGTCTCTCTGTGTATGCCGAGGGTAGGGCAGCGCACTGCACACCGCCTGGAGAGAGCTAGATTTCCTCAGCACTGCACCAGCTACAGGGAACCTCTTCCCTCACGTCCTACTTGTCGAGGAACTCGGCCTCATTGCCCTTGTCGGAGCTGCACTTAGGAAAAGAATCTGCTTCGCAGGCCTTCTAGGAACCCTTAGCCGAGGGCACCATACTTAGGGGAGAAAGTCAGCTTGCGTTCCTGCTGCCGCTGCAGTACAGTGCTTCCTCTTACCCGGCAGGCCTTTGGTAGAGGCTGAGCCCCGATAGAGCCTACCTAGAGGTTTCCTTGGATGCGGGAGTTGGCTACATGCGGAACACCCCGTGAAGAAAAGTGGACTCAGGGGAGGAGCGAGTGTGCAGCTAGTGTCCCTGTGCACTTGCTAGAGAGCACAAGGAGGTGAACTACGTGTCGACTGGAAGCGGGGGTGTGAGGGCAGAAGCCTTGTGTTCCCGTTTTGAAAGCTCCATTCCTGCTGCCTTGAAGCTACCCGAATGACCCCGTTTTCGGACGGGCCTCTAGGCACTGGAGGCAGGGCTCGGGAACGAGAAGGCATTTTCTCTGAATAATCAGGGTGCTTCCGGAGCCGTGTTGGGAGCTCATCCTGTCAGGCTGTCGGACTACAGGGAACGGCCCCTTGAGGGCCTGCCTCGAGAAAGGCCTTGCGTCGCCCTGCAGGAACGGAGCACACAGCGAGCTCTTGGAGGTCTTAGTCACTGGTGTGCTTTATTGGATCGGTGCTGCCCGTTTCAGGACTCCTGGACGCTTCGGGTGTGCCCCCTTTTCCCTGCGAAAACCCCCGGCCCCTGGGGGCATGCTGTGCCACACCCAGGCCCCTAGGCCCTTGAGAGAGGGGCCTACTGTGCACGCCGAGGGAAGGACTACACCCAGCGCTTTTAAAGGGGACGCCTACGATGCCTCGGCACTCCAACAGCATCAGGCACGCCTTGCTAGCCAGTCCCCCGTGCCCTGGAAGGGTTCGACATTGACCTTCTCTCAGCTGCACCGAGGAAAGAGTCTGCTTCGAACGCCTTCTGGCCCCTCGGTTGGAAAGTCACTCTACTCACGGAGAGAGTCAGCTTGCACGGCAGCGGCAACTAAAGCCGAGTTCTCCAGGCAAACACAGCACTGCGGTCTTTTGGAAGAGGCAGGCGCTTAGAGGCCTCACGAGAGCCTGCCTTGGTTGAGGCCGTTTGCTCCACGCAGAACACCCTGCGTCAACAAGTGGATGCAGGGCAGGGCCCACTGTGTACCTGGTGTGGTTTGGGGCCAGCTTACGTTTCCTGCCTGTCTGGCTTGCAATGCGGGCCTGAAGGCACAGGCCGCCTTCCCCACTGTGAAAGTTCCCTTGGTCGGGCCTTGAACTCCACGATGAGACCACCCCTCGGGACGGGCCTCTCGTCACGGTAGGCATGGCTCTGGGAAGCAAATGAGTTCTCTCTCGGGAAACAGGGTGCGCCCAGGGCCCGCTCGGGAGCTCATGCTGCGATGCTCTAATACCTACCTGGAGACCGAACGTCAGCCCCTCGCCTCGAGGAAAGTCGCTTTATTGCCCTGCTGAAGCGGGGGCATGCAGCCCTTTCCAAGAGGCCTTCGTCGCGCCTCTCTTTTCTTCTCTTCTTGGTTAGTGCGCCGCCCGGGAAGCCCAGGACCCTCGCGTTCGCACCCTAGTCCCTGCAAGGCCCCTGAATACCGGCAGGCTCCACTGGCCTGCTCAGCGGCATCCAGGCCCGGAAAGCCCTTCCCAGTCTCTCTGTGTATGCCGAGGGTAGGGCAGCGCACTGCACAACGCCTGGAGGGAGCCAGATTGCCTCAGCACTGCACCAGCTACAGGGAACCTCTTCCCTCACGTCCTACTTGTCGAGGAACTCGGCCTCATTGCCCTTGTCGGAGCTGCACTTAGGAAAAGAATCTGCTTCGCAGGCCTTCTAGGAACCCTTAGCCGAGGGCACCATACTTAGGGGAGAAAGTCAGCTTGCGTTCCTGCTGCCGCTGCAGTACAGTGCTTCCTCTTACCCGGCAGGCCTTTGGTAGAGGCTGAGCCCCGATAGAGCCTACCTAGAGGTTTCCTTGGATGCGGGAGTTGGCTACATGCGGAACACCCCGTGAAGAAAAGTGGACTCAGGGGAGGAGCGAGTGTGCAGCTAGTGTCCCTGTGCACTTGCTAGAGAGCACAAGGAGGTGAACTTCGTGTCGACTGGAAGCGGGGGTGTGAGGGCAGAAGCCTTGTGTTCCCGTTTTGAAAGCTCCATTCCTGCTGCCTTGAAGCTACCCGAATGACCCCGTTTTCGGACGGGCCTCTAGGCACTGGAGGCAGGGCTCGGGAACGAGAAGGCATTTTCTCTGAATAATCAGGGTGCTTCCGGAGCCGTGTTGGGAGCTCATCCTGTCAGGCTGTCAGACTACAGGGAACGGCCCCTTGAGGGCCTGCCTCGAGAAAGGCCTTGAGTCGCCCTGCAGGAACGGAGCACACAGCAAGCTCTTGGAGGTCTTAGTCACTGGTGTGCTTTATTGGATCGCTGCTGCCCGTTTCAGGACTCCTAGACGCTTCGGGTGTGCCCCCTTTTCCCTGCGAAAACCCCCGGCCCCTGGGGGCATGCTGTGCCACACCCAGGCCCCTAGGCCCTTGAGAGAGGGGCCTACTGTGCATGCCGAGGGAAGGACTACACCCAGCGCTTTTAAAGGGGACGCCTACGATGCCTCGGCACTCCAACAGCATCAGGCACGCCTTGCTAGCCAGTCCCCCGTGCCCTGGAAGGGTTCGACATTGACCTTCTCTCAGCTGCACTGAGGAAAGAGTCTGCTTCGAACGCCTTCTGGCCCCTCGGTTGGAAAGTCACTCTACTCACGGAGAGAGTCAGCTTGCACGGCAGCGGCAACTAAAGCCGAGTTCTTCAGGCAAACACAGCACTGCGGTCTTTTGGAAGAGGCAGGCGCTTAGAGGCCTCACGAGAGCCTGCCTTGGTTGAGGCCGTTTGCTCCACGCAGAACACCCTGCGTCAACAAGTGGATGCAGGGCAGGGCCCACTGTGTACCTGGTGTGGTTTGGGGCCAGCTTACGTTTCCTGCCTGTCTGGCTTGCAATGCGGGCCTGAAGGCACAGGCCGCCTTCCCCACTGTGAAAGTTCCCTTGGTCGGGCCTTGAACTCCACGATGAGACCACCCCTCGGGACGGGCCTCTCGTCACGGTAGGCATGGCTCTGGGAAGCAAATGAGTTCTCTCTCGGAAAACAGGGTGCGCCCAGGGCCCGCTCGGGAGCTCATGCTGCGATGCTCTAATACCTACCTGGAGACCGAACGTCAGCCCCTCGCCTCGAGGAAAGTCGCTTTATTGCCCTGCTGAAGCGGGGGCATGCAGCCCTTTCCAAGAGGCCTTCGTCGCGCCTCTCTTTTCTTCTCTTCTTGGTTAGTGCGCCGCCCGGGAAGCCCAGGACCCTCGCGTTCGCACCCTAGTCCCTGCAAGGACCCTGAATCCCGGCAGGCTCCACTGGCCTGCTCAGCGGCATCCAGGCCCGGAAAGCCCTTCCCAGTCTCTCTGTGTATGCCGAGGGTAGGGCAGCGCACTGCACACCGCCTGGAGAGAGCTAGATTTCCTCAGCACTGCACCAGCTACAGGGAACCTCTTCCCTCACGTCCTACTTGTCGAGGAACTCGGCCTCATTGCCCTTGTCGGAGCTGCACTTAGGAAAAGAATCTGCTTCGCAGGCCTTCTAGGAACCCTTAGCCGAGGGCACCATACTTAGGGGAGAAAGTCAGCTTGCGTTCCTGCTGCCGCTGCAGTACAGTGCTTCCTCTTACCCGGCAGGCCTTTGGTAGAGGCTGAGCCCCGATAGAGCCTACCTAGAGGTTTCCTTGGATGCGGGAGTTGGCTACATGCGGAACACCCCGTGAAGAAAAGTGGACTCAGGGGAGGAGCGAGTGTGCAGCTAGTGTCCCTGTGCACTTGCTAGAGAGCACAAGGAGGTGAACTACGTGTCGACTGGAAGCGGGGGTGTGAGGGCAGAAGCCTTGTGTTCCCGTTTTGAAAGCTCCATTCCTGCTGCCTTGAAGCTACCCGAATGACCCCGTTTTCGGACGGGCCTCTAGGCACTGGAGGCAGGGCTCGGGAACGAGAAGGCATTTTCTCTGAATAATCAGGGTGCTTCCGGAGCCGTGTTGGGAGCTCATCCTGTCAGGCTGTCGGACTACAGGGAACGGCCCCTTGAGGGCCTGCCTCGAGAAAGGCCTTTTGTCGCCCTGCAGGAACGGAGCACACAGCGAGCTCTTGGAGGTCTTAGTCACTGGTGTGCTTTATTGGATCGGTGCTGCCCGTTTCAGGACTCCTGGACGCTTCGGGTGTGCCCCCTTTTCCCTGCGAAAACCCCCGGCCCCTGGGGGCATGCTGTGCCACACCCAGGCCCCTAGGCCCTTGAGAGAGGGGCCTACTGTGCATGCCGAGGGAAGGACTACACCCAGCGCTTTTAAAGGGGACGCCTACGATGCCTCGGCACTCCAACAGCATCAGGCACGCCTTGCTAGCCAGTCCCCCGTGCCCTGGAAGGGTTCGACATTGACCTTCTCTCAGCTGCACTGAGGAAAGAGTCTGCTTCGAACGCCTTCTGGCCCCTCGGTTGGAAAGTCACTCTACTCACGGAGAGAGTCAGCTTGCACGGCAGCGGCAACTAAAGCCGAGTTCTTCAGGCAAACACAGCACTGCGGTCTTTTGGAAGAGGCAGGCGCTTAGAGGCCTCACGAGAGCCTGCCTTGGTTGAGGCCGTTTGCTCCACGCAGAACACCCTGCGTCAACAAGTGGATGCAGGGCAGGGCCCACTGTGTACCTGGTGTGGTTTGGGGCCAGCTTACGTTTCCTGCCTGTCTGGCTTGCAATGCGGGCCTGAAGGCACAGGCCGCCTTCCCCACTGTGAAAGTTCCCTTGGTCGGGCCTTGAACTCCACGATGAGACCACCCCTCGGGACGGGCCTCTCGTCACGGTAGGCATGGCTCTGGGAAGCAAATGAGTTCTCTCTCGGAAAACAGGGTGCGCCCAGGGCCCGCTCGGGAGCTCATGCTGCGATGCTCTAATACCTACCTGGAGACCGAACGTCAGCCCCTCGCCTCGAGGAAAGTCGCTTTATTGCCCTGCTGAAGCGGGGGCATGCAGCCCTTTCCAAGAGGCCTTCGTCGCGCCTCTCTTTTCTTCTCTTCTTGGTTAGTGCGCCGCCCGGGAAGCCCAGGACCCTCGCGTTCGCACCCTAGTCCCTGCAAGGCCCCTGAATCCCGGCAGGCTCCACTGGCCTGCTCAGCGGCATCCAGGCCCGGAAAGCCCTTCCCAGTCTCTCTGTGTATGCCGAGGGTAGGGCAGCGCACTGCACAACGCCTGGAGGGAGCTAGATTTCCTCAGCACTGCACCAGCTACAGGGAACCTCTTCCCTCACGTCCTACTTGTCAAGGAACTCGGCCTCATTGCCCTTGTCGGAGCTGCACTTAGGAAAAGAATCTGCTTCGCAGGCCTTCTAGGAACCCTTAGCCGAGGGCACCATACTTAGGGGAGAAAGTCAGCTTGCGTTCCTGCTGCCGCTGCAGTACAGTGCTTCCTCTTACCCGGCAGGCCTTTGGTAGAGGCTGAGCCCCGATAGAGCCTACCTAGAGGTTTCCTTGGATGCGGGAGTTGGCTACATGCGGAACACCCCGTGAAGAAAAGTGGACTCAGGGGAGGAGCGAGTGTGCAGCTAGTGTCCCTGTGCACTTGCTAGAGAGCACAAGGAGGTGAACTACGTGTCGACTGGAAGCGGGGGTCTGAGGGCAGAAGCCTTGTGTTCCCGTTTTGAAAGCTCCATTCCTGCTGCCTTGAAGCTACCCGAATGACCCCGTTTTCGGACGGGCCTCTAGGCACTGGAGGCAGGGCTCGGGAACGAGAAGGCATTTTCTCTGAATAATCAGGGTGCTTCCGGAGCCGTGTTGGGAGCTCATCCTGTCAGGCTGTCGGACTACAGGGAACGGCCCCTTGAGGGCCTGCCTCGAGAAAGGCCTTGAGTCGCCCTGCAGGAACGGAGCACACAGCGAGCTCTTGGAGGTCTTAGTCACTGGTGTGCTTTATTGGATCGGTGCTGCCCGTTTCAGGACTCCTGGACGCTTCGGGTGTGCCCCCTTTTCCCTGCGAAAACCCCCGGCCCCTGGGGGCATGCTGTGCCACACCCAGGCCCCTAGGCCCTTGAGAGAGGGGCCTACTGTGCATGCCGAGGGAAGGACTACACCCAGCGCTTTTAAAGGGGACGCCTACGATGCCTCGGCACTCCAACAGCATCAGGCACGCCTTGCTAGCCAGTCCCCCGTGCCCTGGAAGGGTTCGACATTGACCTTCTCTCAGCTGCACTGAGGAAAGAGTCTGCTTCGAACGCCTTCTGGCCCCTCGGTTGGAAAGTCACTCTACTCACGGAGAGAGTCAGCTTGCACGGCAGCGGCAACTAAAGCCGAGTTCTTCAGGCAAACACAGCACTGCGGTCTTTTGGAAGAGGCAGGCGCTTAGAGGCCTCACGAGAGCCTGCCTTGGTTGAGGCCGTTTGCTCCACGCAGAACACCCTGCGTCAACAAGTGGATGCAGGGCAGGGCCCACTGTGTACCTGGTGTGGTTTGGGGCCAGCTTACGTTTCCTGCCTGTCTGGCTTGCAATGCGGGCCTGAAGGCACAGGCCGCCTTCCCCACTGTGAAAGTTCCCTTGGTCGGGCCTTGAACTCCACGATGAGACCACCCCTCGGGACGGGCCTCTCGTCACGGTAGGCATGGCTCTGGGAAGCAAATGAGTTCTCTCTCGGAAAACAGGGTGCGCCCAGGGCCCGCTCGGGAGCTCATGCTGCGATGCTCTAATACCTACCTGGAGACCGAACGTCAGCCCCTCGCCTCGAGGAAAGTCGCTTTATTGCCCTGCTGAAGCGGGGGCATGCAGCCCTTTCCAAGAGGCCTTCGTCGCGCCTCTCTTTTCTTGTCTTCTTGGTTAGTGCGCCGCCCGGGAAGCCCAGGACCCTCGCGTTCGCACCCTAGTCCCTGCAAGGCCCCTGAATCCCGGCAGGCTCCACTGGCCTGCTCAGCGGCATCCAGGCCCGGAAAGCCCTTCCCAGTCTCTCTGTGTATGCCGAGGGTAGGGCAGCGCACTGCACACCGCCTGGAGAGAGCTAGATTTCCTCAGCACTGCACCAGCTACAGGGAACCTCTTCCCCCACGTCCTACTTGTCGAGGAACTCGGCCTCATTGCCCTTGTCGGAGCTGCACTTAGGAAAAGAATCTGCTTCGCAGGCCTTCTAGGAACCCTTAGCCGAGGGCACCATACTTAGGGGAGAAAGTCAGCTTGCGTTCCTGCTGCCGCTGCAGTACAGAGCTTCCTCTTACCCGGCAGGCCTTTGGTAGAGGCTGAGCCCCGATAGAGCCTACCTAGAGGTTTCCTTGGATGCGGGAGTTGGCTACATGCGGAACACCCCGTGAAGAAAAGTGGACTCAGGGGAGGAGCGAGTGTGCAGCTAGTGTCCCTGTGCACTTGCTAGAGAGCACAAGGAGGTGAACTACGTGTCGACTGGAAGCGGGGGTCTGAGGGCAGAAGCCTTGTGTTCCCGTTTTGAAAGCTTCATTCCTGCTGCCTTGAAGCTACCCGAATGACCCCGTTTTCGGACGGGCCTCTAGGCACTGGAGGCAGGGCTCGGGAACGAGAAGGCATTTTCTCTGAATAATCAGGGTGCTTCCGGAGCCGTGTTGGGAGCTCATCCTGTCAGGCTGTCGGACTACTGGGAACGGCCCCTTGAGGGCCTGCCTCGAGAAAGGCCTTGAGTCGCCCTGCAGGAACGGAGCACACAGCGAGCTCTTGGAGGTCTTAGTCACTGGTGTGCTTTATTGGATCGCTGCTGCCCGTTTCAGGACTCCTAGACGCTTCGGGTGTGCCCCCTTTTCCCTGCGAAAACCCCCGGCCCCTGGGGGCATGCTGTGCCACACCCAGGCCCCTAGGCCCTTGAGAGAGGGGCCTACTGTGCATGCCGAGGGAAGGACTACACCCAGCGCTTTTAAAGGGGACGCCTACGATGCCTCGGCACTCCAACAGCATCAGGCACGCCTTGCTAGCCAGTCCCCCGTGCCCTGGAAGGGTTCGACATTGACCTTCTCTCAGCTGCACTGAGGAAAGAGTCTGCTTCGAACGCCTTCTGGCCCCTCGGTTGGAAAGTCACTCTACTCACGGAGAGAGTCAGCTTGCACGGCAGCGGCAACTAAAGCCGAGTTCTTCAGGCAAACACAGCACTGCGGTCTTTTGGAAGAGGCAGGCGCTTAGAGGCCTCACGAGAGCCTGCCTTGGTTGAGGCCGTTTGCTCCACGCAGAACACCCTGCGTCAACAAGTGGATGCAGGGCAGGGCCCACTGTGTACCTGGTGTGGTTTGGGGCCAGCTTACGTTTCCTGCCTGTCTGGCTTGCAATGCGGGCCTGAAGGCACAGGCCGCCTTCCCCACTGTGAAAGTTCCCTTGGTCGGGCCTTGAACTCCACGATGAGACCACCCCTCGGGACGGGCCTCTCGTCACGGTAGGCATGGCTCTGGGAAGCAAATGAGTTCTCTCTCGGAAAACAGGGTGCGCCCAGGGCCCGCTCGGGAGCTCATGCTGCGATGCTCTAATACCTACCTGGAGACCGAACGTCAGCCCCTCGCCTCGAGGAAAGTCGCTTTATTGCCCTGCTGAAGCGGGGGCATGCAGCCCTTTCCAAGAGGCCTTCGTCGCGCCTCTCTTTTCTTCTCTTCTTGGTTAGTGCGCCGCCCGGGAAGCCCAGGACCCTCGCGTTCGCACCCTAGTCCCTGCAAGGACCCTGAATCCCGGCAGGCTCCACTGGCCTGCTCAGCGGCATCCAGGCCCGGAAAGCCCTTCCCAGTCTCTCTGTGTATGCCGAGGGTAGGGCAGCGCACTGCACACCGCCTGGAGAGAGCTAGATTTCCTCAGCACTGCACCAGCTACAGGGAACCTCTTCCCTCACGTCCTACTTGTCGAGGAACTCGGCCTCATTGCCCTTGTCGGAGCTGCACTTAGGAAAAGAATCTGCTTCGCAGGCCTTCTAGGAACCCTTAGCCGAGGGCACCATACTTAGGGGAGAAAGTCAGCTTGCGTTCCTGCTGCCGCTGAAGTACAGTGCTTCCTCTTACCCGGCAGGCCTGTGGTAGAGGCTGAGCCCCGATAGAGGCTACCTAGAGGTTTCCTTGGATGCGGGAGTTGGCTACATGCGGAACACCCCGTGAAGAAAAGTGGACTCAGGGGAGGAGCGAGTGTGTAGCTAGTGTCCCTGTGCACTTGCTAGAAAGCACAGGGAGGGGAACTACGTGTCGACTGGAAGCGGGGGTGTGAGGGCAGAAGCCTTGTGTTCCCGTTTTGAAAGCTCCATTCCTGCTGCCTTGAAGCTACCCGAATGACCCCGTTTTCGGACGGGCCTCTAGGCAATGGAGGCAGGGCTCGGGAACGAGAAGGCATTTTCTCTGAATAATCAGGGTGCTTCCGGAGCCGTGTTGGGAGCTCATCCTGTCAGGCTGTCGGACTACAGGGAACGGCCCCTTGAGGGCCTGCCTCGAGAAAGGCCTTTTGTCGCCCTGCAGGAACGGAGCACACAGCGAGCTCTTGGAGGTCTTAGTCACTGGTGTGCTTTATTGGATCGGTGCTGCCCGTTTCAGGACTCCTGGACGCTTCGGGTGTGCCCCCTTTTCCCTGCGAAAACCCCCGGCCCCTGGGGGCATGCTGTGCCACACCCAGGCCCCTAGGCCCTTGAGAGAGGGGCCTACTGTGCATGCCGAGGGAAGGACTACACCCAGCGCTTTTAAAGGGGACGCCTACGATGCCTCGGCACTCCAACAGCATCAGGCACGCCTTGCTAGCCAGTCCCCCGTGCCCTGGAAGGGTTCGACATTGACCTTCTCTCAGCTGCACTGAGGAAAGAGTCTGCTTCGAACGCCTTCTGGCCCCTCGGTTGGAAAGTCACTCTACTCACGGAGAGAGTCAGCTTGCACGGCAGCGGCAACTAAAGCCGAGTTCTTCAAGCAAACACAGCACTGCGGTCTTTTGGAAGAGGCAGGCGCTTAGAGGCCTCACGAGAGCCTGCCTTGGTTGAGGCCGTTTGCTCCACGCAGAACACCCTGCGTCAACAAGTGGATGCAGGGGAGGGCCCACTGTGTACCAGGTGTGGTTTGGGGCCAGCTTACGTTTCCTGCCTGTCTGGCTTGCAATGCGGGCCTGAAGGCACAGGCCGCCTTTCCCACTGTGAAAGTTCCCTTGGTCGGGCCTTGAACTCCACGATGAGACCACCCCTCGGGACGGGCCTCTCGTCACGGTAGGCATGGCTCTGGGAAGCAAATGAGTTCTCTCTCGGAAAACAGGGTGCGCCCAGGGCCCGCTCGGGAGCTCATGCTGCGATGCTCTAATACCTACCTGGAGACCGAACGTCAGCCCCTCGCCTCGAGGAAAGTCGCTTTATTGCCCTGCTGAAGCGGGGGCATGCAGCCCTTTCCAAGAGGCCTTCGTCGCGCCTCTCTTTTCTTCTCTTCTTGGTTAGTGCGCCGCCCGGGAAGCCCAGGACCCTCGCGTTCGCACCCTAGTCCCTGCAAGGCCCCTGAATCCCGGCAGGCTCCACTGGCCTGCTCAGCGGCATCCAGGCCCGGAAAGCCCTTCCCAGTCTCTCTGTGTATGCCGAGGGTAGGGCAGCGCACTGCACACCGCCTGGAGAGAGCTAGATTTCCTCAGCACTGCACCAGCTACAGGGAACCTCTTCCCTCACGTCCTACTTGTCGAGGAACTCGGCCTCATTGCCCTTGTCGGAGCTGCACTTAGGAAAAGAATCTGCTTCGCAGGCCTTCTAGGAACCCTTAGCCGAGGGCACCATACTTAGGGGAGAAAGTCAGCTTGCGTTCCTGCTGCCGCTGCAGTACAGTGCTTCCTCTTACCCGGCAGGCCTTTGGTAGAGGCTGAGCCCCGATAGAGCCTACCTAGAGGTTTCCTTGGATGCGGGAGTTGGCTACATGCGGAACACCCCGTGAAGAAAAGTGGACTCAGGGGAGGAGCGAGTGTGCAGCTAGTGTCCCTGTGCACTTGCTAGAGAGCACAAGGAGGTGAACTACGTGTCGACTGGAAGCGGGGGTCTGAGGGCAGAAGCCTTGTGTTCCCGTTTTGAAAGCTCCATTCCTGCTGCCTTGAAGCTACCCGAATGACCCCGTTTTCGGACGGGCCTCTAGGCACTGGAGGCAGGGCTCGGGAACGAGAAGGCATTTTCTCTGAATAATCAGGGTGCTTCCGGAGCCGTGTTGGGAGCTCATCCTGTCAGGCTGTCGGACTACAGGGAACGGCCCCTTGAGGGCCTGCCTCGAGAAAGGCCTTGAGTCGCCCTGCAGGAACGGAGCACACAGCGAGCTCTTGGAGGTCTTAGTCACTGGTGTGCTTTATTGGATCGGTGCTGCCCGTTTCAGGACTCCTGGACGCTTCGGGTGTGCCCCCTTTTCCCTGCGAAAACCCCCGGTCCCTGGGGGCATGCTGTGCCACACCCAGGCCCCTAGGCCCTTGAGAGAGGGGCCTACTGTGCATGCCGAGGGAAGGACTACACCCAGCGCTTTTAAAGGGGACGCCTACGATGCCTCGGCACTCCAACAGCATCAGGCACGCCTTGCTAGCCAGTCCCCCGTGCCCTGGAAGGGTTCGACATTGACCTTCTCTCAGCTGCACCGAGGAAAGAGTCTGCTTCGAACGCCTTCTGGCCCCTCGGTTGGAAAGTCACTCTACTCACGGAGAGAGTCAGCTTGCACGGCAGCGGCAACTAAAGCCGAGTTCTCCAGGCAAACACAGCACTGCGGTCTTTTGGAAGAGGCAGGCGCTTAGAGGCCTCACGAGAGCCTGCCTTGGTTGAGGCCGTTTGCTCCACGCAGAACACCCTGCGTCAACAAGTGGATGCAGGGCAGGGCCCACTGTGTACCTGGTGTGGTTTGGGGCCAGCTTACGTTTCCTGCCTGTCTGGCTTGCAATGCGGGCCTGAAGGCACAGGCCGCCTTCCCCACTGTGAAAGTTCCCTTGGTCGGGCCTTGAACTCCACGATGAGACCACCCCTCGGGACGGGCCTCTCGTCACGGTAGGCATGGCTCTGGGAAGCAAATGAGTTCTCTCTCGGAAAACAGGGTGCGCCCAGGGCCCGCTCGGGAGCTCATGCTGCGATGCTCTAATACCTACCTGGAGACCGAACGTCAGCCCCTCGCCTCGAGGAAAGTCGCTTTATTGCCCTGCTGAAGCGGGGGCATGCAGCCCTTTCCAAGAGGCCTTCGTCGCGCCTCTCTTTTCTTCTCTTCTTGGTTAGTGCGCTGCCCGGGAAGCCCAGGACCCTCGCGTTCGCACCCTAGTCCCTGCAAGGCCCCTGAATCCCGGCAGGCTCCACTGGCCTGCTCAGCGGCATCCAGGCCCGGAAAGCCCTTCCCAGTCTCTCTGTGTATGCCGAGGGTAGGGCAGCGCACTGCACACCGCCTGGAGAGAGCTAGATTTCCTCAGCACTGCACCAGCTACAGGGAACCTCTTCCCTCACGTCCTACTTGTCGAGGAACTCGGCCTCATTGCCCTTGTCGGAGCTGCACTTAGGAAAAGAATCTGCTTCGCAGGCCTTCTAGGAACCCTTAGCCGAGGGCACCATACTTAGGGGAGGAAGTCAGCTTGCGTTCCTGCTGCCGCTGCAGTACAGTGCTTCCTCTTACCCGGCAGGCCTTTGGTAGAGGCTGAGCCCCGATAGAGCCTACCTAGAGGTTTCCTTGGATGCGGGAGTTGGCTACATGCGGAACACCCCGTGAAGAAAAGTGGACTCAGGGGAGGAGCGAGTGTGCAGCTAGTGTCCCTGTGCACTTGCTAGAGAGCACAAGGAGGTGAACTACGTGTCGACTGGAAGCGGGGGTCTGAGGGCAGAAGCCTTGTGTTCCCGTTTTGAAAGCTCCATTCCTGCTGCCTTGAAGCTACCCGAATGACCCCGTTTTCGGACGGGCCTCTAGGCACTGGAGGCAGGGCTCGGGAACGAGAAGGCATTTTCTCTGAATAATCAGGGTGCTTCCGGAGCCGTGTTGGGAGCTCATCCTGTCAGGCTGTCGGACTACAGGGAACGGCCCCTTGAGGGCCTGCCTCGAGAAAGGCCTTGAGTCGCCCTGCAGGAACGGAGCACACAGCGAGCTCTTGGAGGTCTTAGTCACTGGTGTGCTTTATTGGATCGGTGCTGCCCGTTTCAGGACTCCTGGACGCTTCGGGTGTGCCCCCTTTTCCCTGCGAAAACCCCCGGCCCCTGGGGGCATGCTGTGCCACACCCAGGCCCCTAGGCCCTTGAGAGAGGGGCCTACTGTGCATGCCGAGGGAAGGACTACACCCAGCGCTTTTAAAGGGGACGCCTACGATGCCTCGGCACTCCAACAGCATCAGGCACGCCTTGCTAGCCAGTCCCCCGTGCCCTGGAAGGGTTCGACATTGACCTTCTCTCAGCTGCACTGAGGAAAGAGTCTGCTTCGAACGCCTTCTGGCCCCTCGGTTGGAAAGTCACTCTACTCACGGAGAGAGTCAGCTTGCACGGCAGCGGCAACTAAAGCCGAGTTCTCCAGGCAAACACAGCACTGCGGTCTTTTGGAAGAGGCAGGCGCTTAGAGGCCTCACGAGAGCCTGCCTTGGTTGAGGCCGTTTGCTCCACGCAGAACACCCTGCGTCAACAAGTGGATGCAGGGCAGGGCCCACTGTGTACCTGGTGTGGTTTGGGGCCAGCTTACGTTTCCTGCCTGTCTGGCTTGCAATGCGGGCCTGAAGGCACAGGCCGCCTTCCCCACTGTGAAAGTTCCCTTGGTCGGGCCTTGAACTCCACGATGAGACCACCCCTCGGGACGGGCCTCTCGTCACGGTAGGCATGGCTCTGGGAAGCAAATGAGTTCTCTCTCGGAAAACAGGGTGCGCCCAGGGCCCGCTCGGGAGCTCATGCTGCGATGCTCTAATACCTACCTGGAGACCGAACGTCAGCCCCTCGCCTCGAGGAAAGTCGCTTTATTGCCCTGCTGAAGCGGGGGCATGCAGCCCTTTCCAAGAGGCCTTCGTCGCGCCTCTCTTTTCTTCTCTTCTTGGTTAGTGCGCCGCCCGGGAAGCCCAGGACCCTCGCGTTCGCACCCTAGTCCCTGCAAGGCCCCTGAATACCGGCAGGCTCCACTGGCCTGCTCAGCGGCATCCAGGCCCGGAAAGCCCTTCCCAGTCTCTCTGTGTATGCCGAGGGTAGGGCAGCGCACTGCACACCGCCTGGAGAGAGCTAGATTTCCTCAGCACTGCACCAGCTACAGGGAACCTCTTCCCTCACGTCCTACTTGTCGAGGAACTCGGCCTCATTGCCCTTGTCGGAGCTGCACTTAGGAAAAGAATCTGCTTCGCAGGCCTTCTAGGAACCCTTAGCCGAGGGCACCATACTTAGGGGAGGAAGTCAGCTTGCGTTCCTGCTGCCGCTGCAGTACAGTGCTTCCTCTTACCCGGCAGGCCTGTGGTAGAGGCTGAGCCCCGATAGAGCCTACCTAGAGGTTTCCTTGGATGCGGGAGTTGGCTACATGCGGAACACCCCGTGAAGAAAAGTGGACTCAGGGGAGGAGCGAGTGTGCAGCTAGTGTCCCTGTGCACTTGCTAGAGAGCACAAGGAGGTGAACTACGTGTCGACTGGAAGCGGGGGTCTGAGGGCAGAAGCCTTGTGTTCCCGTTTTGAAAGCTCCATTCCTGCTGCCTTGAAGCTACCCGAATGACCCCGTTTTCGGACGGGCCTCTAGGCACTGGAGGCAGGGCTCGGGAACGAGAAGGCATTTTCTCTGAATAATCAGGGTGCTTCCGGAGCCGTGTTGGGAGCACATCCTGTCAGGCTGTCAGACTACAGGGAATGGCCCCTTGAGGGCCTGCCTCGAGAAAGGCCTTGAGTCGCCCTGCAGGAACGGAGCACACAGCGAGCTCTTGGAGGTCTTAGTCACTGGTGTGCTTTATTGGATCGGTGCTGCCCGTTTCAGGACTCCTGGACGCTTCGGGTGTGCACCCTTTTCCCTGCGAAAACCCCCGGCCCCTGGGGGCATGCTGTGCCACACCCAGGCCCCTAGGCCCTTGAGAGAGGGGCCTACTGTGCATGCCGAGGGAAGGACTACACCCAGCGCTTTTAAAGGGGACGCCTACGATGCCTCGGCACTCCAACAGCATCAGGCACGCCTTGCTAGCCAGTCCCCCGTGCCCTGGAAGGGTTCGACATTGACCTTCTCTCAGCTGCACTGAGGAAAGAGTCTGCTTCGAACGCCTTCTGGCCCCTCGGTTGGAAAGTCACTCTACTCACGGAGAGAGTCAGCTTGCACGGCAGCGGCAACTAAAGCCGAGTTCTTCAGGCAAACACAGCACTGCGGTCTTTTGGAAGAGGCAGGCGCTTAGAGGCCTCACGAGAGCCTGCCTTGGTTGAGGCCGTTTGCTCCACGCAGAACACCCTGCGTCAACAAGTGGATGCAGGGGAGGGACCACTGTGTACCAGGTGGGGTTTGGGGCCAGCTTACGTTTCCTGCCTGTCTGGCTTGCAATGCGGGCCTGAAGGCACAGGCCGCCTTCCCCACTGTGAAAGTTCCCTTGGTCGGGCCTTGAACTCCACGATGAGACCACCCCTCGGGACGGGCCTCTCGTCACGGTAGGCATGGCTCTGGGAAGCAAATGAGTTCTCTCTCGGAAAACAGGGTGCGCCCAGGGCCCGCTCGGGAGCTCATGCTGCGATGCTCTAATACCTACCTGGAGACCGAACGTCAGCCCCTCGCCTCGAGGAAAGTCGCTTTATTGCCCTGCTGAAGCGGGGGCATGCAGCCCTTTCCAAGAGGCCTTCGTCGCGCCTCTCTTTTCTTCTCTTCTTGGTTAGTGCGCCGCCCGGGAAGCCCAGGACCCTCGCGTTCGCACCCTAGTCCCTGCAAGGCCCCTGAATCCCGGCAGGCTCCACTGGCCTGCTCAGCGGCATCCAGGCCCGGAAAGCCCTTCCCAGTCTCTCTGTGTATGCCGAGGGTAGTGCAGCGCACTGCACAACGCCTGGAGAGAGCTAGATTTCCTCAGCACTGCACCAGCTACAGGGAACCTCTTCCCTCACGTCCTACGTGTCGAGGAACTCGGCCTCATTGCCCTTGTCGGAGCTGCACTTAGGAAAAGAATCTGCTTCGCAGGCCTTCTAGGAACCCTTAGCCGAGGGCACCATACTTAGGGGAGAAAGTCAGCTTGCGTTCCTGCTGCCGCTGCAGTACAGTGCTTCCTCTTACCCGGCAGGCCTTTGGTAGAGGCTGAGCCCCGATAGAGCCTACCTAGAGGTTTCCTTGGATGCGGGAGTTGGCTACATGCGGAACACCCCGTGAAGAAAAGTGGACTCAGGGGAGGAGCGAGTGTGCAGCTAGTGTCCCTGTGCACTTGCTAGAGAGCACAAGGAGGTGAACTACGTGTCGACTGGAAGCGGGGGTCTGAGGGCAGAAGCCTTGTGTTCCCGTTTTGAAAGCTCCATTCCTGCTGCCTTGAAGCTACCCGAATGACCCCGTTTTCGGACGGGCCTCTAGGCACTGGAGGCAGGGCTCGGGAACGAGAAGGCATTTTCTCTGAATAATCAGGGTGCTTCCGGAGCCGTGTTGGGAGCTCATCCTGTCAGGCTGTCGGACTACAGGGAACGGCCCCTTGAGGGCCTGCCTCGAGAAAGGCCTTGAGTCGCCCTGCAGGAACGGAGCACACAGCGAGCTCTTGGAGGTCTTAGTCACTGGTGTGCTTTATTGGATCGGTGCTGCCCGTTTCAGGACTCCTGGACGCTTCGGGTGTGCCCCCTTTTCCCTGCGAAAACCCCCGGCCCCTGGGGGCATGCTGTGCCACACCCAGGCCCCTAGGCCCTTGAGAGAGGGGCCTACTGTGCATGCCGAGGGAAGGACTACACCCAGCGCTTTTAAAGGGGACGCCTACGATGCCTCGGCACTCCAACAGCATCAGGCACGCCTTGCTAGCCAGTCCCCCGTGCCCTGGAAGGGTTCGACATTGACCTTCTCTCAGCTGCACTGAGGAAAGAGTCTGCTTCGAACGCCTTCTGGCCCCTCGGTTGGAAAGTCACTCTACTCACGGAGAGAGTCAGCTTGCACGGCAGCGGCAACTAAAGCCGAGTTCTTCAGGCAAACACAGCACTGCGGTCTTTTGGAAGAGGCAGGCGCTTAGAGGCCTCACGAGAGCCTGCCTTGGTTGAGGCCGTTTGCTCCACGCAGAACACCCTGCGTCAACAAGTGGATGCAGGGGAGGGCCCACTGTGTACCTGGTGTGGTTTGGGGCCAGCTTACGTTTCCTGCCTGTCTGGCTTGCAATGCGGGCCTGAAGGCACAGGCCGCCTTCCCCACTGTGAAAGTTCCCTTGGTCGGGCCTTGAACTCCACGATGAGACCACCCCTCGGGACGGGCCTCTCGTCACGGTAGGCATGGCTCTGGGAAGCAAATGAGTTCTCTCTCGGAAAACAGGGTGCGCCCAGGGCCCGCTCGGGAGCTCATGCTGCGATGCTCTAATACCTACCTGGAGACCGAACGTCAGCCCCTCGCCTCGAGGAAAGTCGCTTTATTGCCCTGCTGAAGCGGGGGCATGCAGCCCTTTCCAAGAGGCCTTCGTCGCGCCTCTCTTTTCTTCTCTTCTTGGTTAGTGCGCCGCCCGGGAAGCCCAGGACCCTCGCGTTCGCACCCTAGTCCCTGCAAGGCCCCTGAATCCCGGCAGGCTCCACTGGCCTGCTCAGCGGCATCCAGGCCCGGAAAGCCCTTCCCAGTCTCTCTGTGTATGCCGAGGGTAGGGCAGCGCACTGCACACCGCCTGGAGAGAGCTAGATTTCCTCAGCACTGCACCAGCTACAGGGAACCTCTTCCCTCACGTCCTACTTGTCGAGGAACTCGGCCTCATTGCCCTTGTCGGAGCTGCACTTAGGAAAAGAATCTGCTTCGCAGGCCTTCTAGGAACCCTTAGCCGAGGGCACCATACTTAGGGGAGAAAGTCAGCTTGCGTTCCTGCTGCCGCTGCAGTACAGTGCTTCCTCTTACCCGGCCGGCCTTTGGTAGAGGCTGAGCCCCGATAGAGCCTACCTAGAGGTTTCCTTGGATGCGGGAGTTGGCTACATGCGGAACACCCCGTGAAGAAAAGTGGACTCAGGGGAGGAGCGAGTGTGCAGCTAGTGTCCCTGTGCACTTGCTAGAGAGCACAAGGAGGTGAACTACGTGTCGACTGGAAGCGGGGGTCTGAGGGCAGAAGCCTTGTGTTCCCGTTTTGAAAGCTCCATTCCTGCTGCCTTGAAGCTACCCGAATGACCCCGTTTTCGGACGGGCCTCTAGGCACTGGAGGCAGGGCTCGGGAACGAGAAGGCATTTTCTCTGAATAATCAGGGTGCTTCCGGAGCCGTGTTGGGAGCACATCCTGTCAGGCTGTCAGACTACAGGGAACGGCCCCTTGAGGGCCTGCCTCGAGAAAGGCCTTGAGTCGCCCTGCAGGAACGGAGCACACAGCAAGCTCTTGGAGGTCTTAGTCACTGGTGTGCTTTATTGGATCGGTGCTGCCCGTTTCAGGACTCCTGGACGCTTCGGGTGTGCACCCTTTTCCCTGCGAAAACCCCCGGCCCCTGTGGGCATGCTGTGCCACACCCAGGTCCCTAGGCCCTTGAGAGAGGGGCCTACTGTGCATGCCGAGGGAAGGACTACACCCAGCGCTTTTAAAGGGGACGCCTACGATGCCTCGGCACTCCAACAGCATCAGGCACGCCTTGCTAGCCATTCCCCCGTGCCCTGGAAGGGTTCGACATTGACCTTCTCTCAGCTGCACCGAGGAAAGAGTCTGCTTCGAACACCTTCTGGCCCCTCGGTTGGAAAGTCACTCTACTCACGGAGAGAGTCATCTTGCACGGCAGCGGCAACTAAAGCCGAGTTCTCCAGGCAAACACAGCACTGCGGTCTTTTGGAAGAGGCAGGCGCTTAGAGGCCTCACGAGAGCCTGCCTTGGTTGAGGCCGTTTGCTCCACGCAGAACACCCTGCGTCAACAAGTGGATGCAGGGCAGGGCCCACTGTGTACCAGGTGTGGTTTGGGGCCAGCTTACGTTTCCTGCCTGTCTGGCTTGCAATGCGGGCCTGAAGGCACAGGCCGCCTTTCCCACTGTGAAAGTTCCCTTGGTCGGGCCTTGAACTCCACGATGAGACCACCCCTCGGGACGGGCCTCTCGTCACGGTAGGCATGGCTCTGGGAAGCAAATGAGTTCTCTCTCGGAAAACAGGGTGCGCCCAGGGCCCGCTCGGGAGCTCATGCTGCGATGCTCTAATACCTACCTGGAGACCGAACGTCAGCCCCTCGCCTCGAGGAAAGTCGCTTTATTGCCCTGCTGAAGCGGGGGCATGCAGCCCTTTCCAAGAGGCCTTTGTCGCGCCTCTCTTTTCTTCTCTTCTTGGTTAGTGCGCCGCCCGGGAAGCCCAGGACCCTCGCGTTCGCACCCTAGTCCCTGCAAGGCCCCTGAATCCCGGCAGGCTCCACTGGCCTGCTCAGCGGCATCCAGGCCCGGAAAGCCCTTCCCAGTCTCTCTGTGTATGCCGAGGGTAGGGCAGCGCACTGCACACCGCCTGGAGAGAGCTAGATTTCCTCAGCACTGCACCAGCTACAGGGAACCTCTTCCCTCACGTCCTACGTGTCGAGGAACTCGGCCTCATTGCCCTTGTCGGAGCCGCACTTAGGAAAAGAATCTGCTTCGCAGGCCTTCTAGGAACCCTTAGCCGAGGGCACCATACTTAGGGGAGAAAGTCAGCTTGCGTTCCTGCTGCCGCTGCAGTACAGTGCTTCCTCTTACCCGACAGGCCTTTGGTAGAGGCTGAGCCCCGATAGAGCCTACCTAGAGGTTTCCTTGGATGCGGGAGTTGGCTACATGCGGAACACCCCGTGAAGAAAAGTGGACTCAGGGGAGGAGCGAGTGTGCAGCTAGTGTCCCTGTGCACTTGCTAGAGAGCACAAGGAGGTGAACTACGTGTCGACTGGAAGCGGGGGTCTGAGGGCAGAAGCCTTGTGTTCCCGTTTTGAAAGCTCCATTCCTGCTGCCTTGAAGCTACCCGAATGACCCCGTTTTCGGACGGGCCTCTAGGCACTGGAGGCAGGGCTCGGGAACGAGAAGGCATTTTCTCTGAATAATCAGGGTGCTTCCGGAGCCGTGTTGGGAGCACATCCTGTCAGGCTGTCGGACTAGAGGGAACGGCCCCTTGAGGGCCTGCCTCGAGAAAGGCCTTGAGTCGCCCTGCAGGAACGGAGCACACAGCAAGCTCTTGGAGGTCTTAGTCACTGGTGTGCTTTATTGGATCGCTGCTGCCCGTTTCAGGACTCCTAGACGCTTCGGGTGTGCCCCCTTTTCCCTGCGAAAACCCCCGGCCCCTGGGGGCATGCTGTGCCACACCCAGGCCCCTAGGCCCTTGAGAGAGGGGCCTACTGTGCATGCCGAGGGAAGGACTACACCCAGCGCTTTTAAAGGGGACGCCTACGATGCCTCGGCACTCCAACAGCATCAGGCACGCCTTGCTAGCCAGTCCCCCGTGCCCTGGAAGGGTTCGACATTGACCTTCTCTCAGCTGCACTGAGGAAAGAGTCTGCTTCGAACGCCTTCTGGCCCCTCGGTTGGAAAGTCACTCTACTCACGGAGAGAGTCAGCTTGCACGGCAGCGGCAACTAAAGCCGAGTTCTTCAGGCAAACACAGCACTGCGGTCTTTTGGAAGAGGCAGGCGCTTAGAGGCCTCACGAGAGCCTGCCTTGGTTGAGGCCGTTTGCTCCACGCAGAACACCCTGCGTCAACAAGTGGATGCAGGGCAGGGCCCACTGTGTACCTGGTGTGGTTTGGGGCCAGCTTACGTTTCCTGCCTGTCTGGCTTGCAATGCGGGCCTGAAGGCACAGGCCGCCTTTCCCACTGTGAAAGTTCCCTTGGTCGGGCCTTGAACTCCACGATGAGACCACCCCTCGGGACGGGCCTCTCGTCACGGTAGGCATGGCTCTGGGAAGCAAATGAGTTCTCTCTCGGAAAACAGGGTGCGCCCAGGGCCCGCTCGGGAGCTCATGCTGCGATGCTCTAATACCTACCTGGAGACCGAACGTCAGCCCCTCGCCTCGAGGAAAGTCGCTTTATTGCCCTGCTGAAGCGGGGGCATGCAGCCCTTTCCAAGAGGCCTTCGTCGCGCCTCTCTTTTCTTCTCTTCTTGGTTAGTGCGCCGCCCGGGAAGCCCAGGACCCTCGCGTTCGCACCCTAGTCCCTGCAAGGCCCCTGAATCCCGGCAGGCTCCACTGGCCTGCTCAGCGGCATCCAGGCCCGGAAAGCCCTTCCCAGTCTCTCTGTGTATGCCGAGGGTAGGGCAGCGCACTGCACACCGCCTGGAGAGAGCTAGATTTCCTCAGCACTGCACCAGCTACAGGGAACCTCTTCCCTCACGTCCTACTTGTCGAGGAACTCGGCCTCATTGCCCTTGTCGGAGCTGCACTTAGGAAAAGAATCTGCTTCGCAGGCCTTCTAGGAACCCTTAGCCGAGGGCACCATACTTAGGGGAGGAAGTCAGCTTGCGTTCCTGCTGCCGCTGCAGTACAGTGCTTCCTCTTACCCGGCAGGCCTGTGGTAGAGGCTGAGCCCCGATAGAGCCTACCTAGAGGTTTCCTTGGATGCGGGAGTTGGCTACATGCGGAACACCCCGTGAAGAAAAGTGGACTCAGGGGAGGAGCGAGTGTGCAGCTAGTGTCCCTGTGCACTTGCTAGAGAGCACAAGGAGGTGAACTACGTGTCGACTGGAAGCGGGGGTCTGAGGGCAGAAGCCTTGTGTTCCCGTTTTGAAAGCTCCATTCCTGCTGCCTTGAAGCTACCCGAATGACCCCGTTTTCGGACGGGCCTCTAGGCACTGGAGGCAGGGCTCGGGAACGAGAAGGCATTTTCTCTGAATAATCAGGGTGCTTCCGGAGCCGTGTTGGGAGCACATCCTGTCAGGCTGTCAGACTACAGGGAACGGCCCCTTGAGGGCCTGCCTCGAGAAAGGCCTTGAGTCGCCCTGCAGGAACGGAGCACACAGCGAGCTCTTGGAGGTCTTAGTCACTGGTGTGCTTTATTGGATCGGTGCTGCCCGTTTCAGGACTCCTGGACGCTTCGGGTGTGCACCCTTTTCCCTGCGAAAACCCCCGGCCCCTGGGGGCATGCTGTGCCACACCCAGGCCCCTAGGCCCTTGAGAGAGGGGCCTACTGTGCATGCCGAGGGAAGGACTACACCCAGCGCTTTTAAAGGGGACGCCTACGATGCCTCGGCACTCCAACAGCATCAGGCACGCCTTGCTAGCCAGTCCCCCGTGCCCTGGAAGGGTTCGACATTGACCTTCTCTCAGCTGCACTGAGGAAAGAGTCTGCTTCGAACGCCTTCTGGCCCCTCGGTTGGAAAGTCACTCTACTCACGGAGAGAGTCAGCTTGCACGGCAGCGGCAACTAAAGCCGAGTTCTTCAGGCAAACACAGCACTGCGGTCTTTTGGAAGAGGCAGGCGCTTAGAGGCCTCACGAGAGCCTGCCTTGGTTGAGGCCGTTTGCTCCACGCAGAACACCCTGCGTCAACAAGTGGATGCAGGGGAGGGACCACTGTGTACCAGGTGGGGTTTGGGGCCAGCTTACGTTTCCTGCCTGTCTGGCTTGCAATGCGGGCCTGAAGGCACAGGCCGCCTTCCCCACTGTGAAAGTTCCCTTGGTCGGGCCTTGAACTCCACGATGAGACCACCCCTCGGGACGGGCCTCTCGTCACGGTAGGCATGGCTCTGGGAAGCAAATGAGTTCTCTCTCGGAAAACAGGGTGCGCCCAGGGCCCGCTCGGGAGCTCATGCTGCGATGCTCTAATACCTACCTGGAGACCGAACGTCAGCCCCTCGCCTCGAGGAAAGTCGCTTTATTGCCCTGCTGAAGCGGGGGCATGCAGCCCTTTCCAAGAGGCCTTCGTCGCGCCTCTCTTTTCTTCTCTTCTTGGTTAGTGCGCCGCCCGGGAAGCCCAGGACCCTCGCGTTCGCACCCTAGTCCCTGCAAGGCCCCTGAATCCCGGCAGGCTCCACTGGCCTGCTCAGCGGCATCCAGGCCCGGAAAGCCCTTCCCAGTCTCTCTGTGTATGCCGAGGGTAGTGCAGCGCACTGCACAACGCCTGGAGAGAGCTAGATTTCCTCAGCACTGCACCAGCTACAGGGAACCTCTTCCCTCACGTCCTACGTGTCGAGGAACTCGGCCTCATTGCCCTTGTCGGAGCTGCACTTAGGAAAAGAATCTGCTTCGCAGGCCTTCTAGGAACCCTTAGCCGAGGGCACCATACTTAGGGGAGAAAGTCAGCTTGCGTTCCTGCTGCCGCTGCAGTACAGTGCTTCCTCTTACCCGGCAGGCCTTTGGTAGAGGCTGAGCCCCGATAGAGCCTACCTAGAGGTTTCCTTGGATGCGGGAGTTGGCTACATGCGGAACACCCCGTGAAGAAAAGTGGACTCAGGGGAGGAGCGAGTGTGCAGCTAGTGTCCCTGTGCACTTGCTAGAGAGCACAAGGAGGTGAACTACGTGTCGACTGGAAGCGGGGGTCTGAGGGCAGAAGCCTTGTGTTCCCGTTTTGAAAGCTCCATTCCTGCTGCCTTGAAGCTACCCGAATGACCCCGTTTTCGGACGGGCCTCTAGGCACTGGAGGCAGGGCTCGGGAACGAGAAGGCATTTTCTCTGAATAATCAGGGTGCTTCCGGAGCCGTGTTGGGAGCTCATCCTGTCAGGCTGTCGGACTACAGGGAACGGCCCCTTGAGGGCCTGCCTCGAGAAAGGCCTTGAGTCGCCCTGCAGGAACGGAGCACACAGCGAGCTCTTGGAGGTCTTAGTCACTGGTGTGCTTTATTGGATCGGTGCTGCCCGTTTCAGGACTCCTGGACGCTTCGGGTGTGCCCCCTTTTCCCTGCGAAAACCCCCGGCCCCTGGGGGCATGCTGTGCCACACCCAGGCCCCTAGGCCCTTGAGAGAGGGGCCTACTGTGCATGCCGAGGGAAGGACTACACCCAGCGCTTTTAAAGGGGACGCCTACGATGCCTCGGCACTCCAACAGCATCAGGCACGCCTTGCTAGCCAGTCCCCCGTGCCCTGGAAGGGTTCGACATTGACCTTCTCTCAGCTGCACTGAGGAAAGAGTCTGCTTCGAACGCCTTCTGGCCCCTCGGTTGGAAAGTCACTCTACTCACGGAGAGAGTCAGCTTGCACGGCAGCGGCAACTAAAGCCGAGTTCTCCAGGCAAACACAGCACTGCGGTCTTTTGGAAGAGGCAGGCGCTTAGAGGCCTCACGAGAGCCTGCCTTGGTTGAGGCCGTTTGCTCCACGCAGAACACCCTGCGTCAACAAGTGGATGCAGGGCAGGGCCCACTGTGTACCTGGTGTGGTTTGGGGCCAGCTTACGTTTCCTGCCTGTCTGGCTTGCAATGCGGGCCTGAAGGCACAGGCCGCCTTCCCCACTGTGAAAGTTCCCTTGGTCGGGCCTTGAACTCCACGATGAGACCACCCCTCGGGACGGGCCTCTCGTCACGGTAGGCATGGCTCTGGGAAGCAAATGAGTTCTCTCTCGGAAAACAGGGTGCGTCCAGGGCCCGCTCGGGAGCTCATGCTGCGATGCTCTAATACCTACCTGGAGACCGAACGTCAGCCCCTCGCCTCGAGGAAAGTCGCTTTATTGCCCTGCTGAAGCGGGGGCATGCAGCCCTTTCCAAGAGGCCTTCGTCGCGCCTCTCTTTTCTTCTCTTCTTGGTTAGTGCGCCGCCCGGGAAGCCCAGGACCCTCGCGTTCGCACCCTAGTCCCTGCAAGGCCCCTGAATACCGGCAGGCTCCACTGGCCTGCTCAGCGGCATCCAGGCCCGGAAAGCCCTTCCCAGTCTCTCTGTGTATGCCGAGGGTAGGGCAGCGCACTGCACACCGCCTGGAGAGAGCTAGATTTCCTCAGCACTGCACCAGCTACAGGGAACCTCTTCCCTCACGTCCTACTTGTCGAGGAACTCGGCCTCATTGCCCTTGTCGGAGCTGCACTTAGGAAAAGAATCTGCTTCGCAGGCCTTCTAGGAACCCTTAGCCGAGGGCACCATACTTAGGGGAGGAAGTCAGCTTGCGTTCCTGCTGCCGCTGCAGTACAGTGCTTCCTCTTACCCGGCAGGCCTGTGGTAGAGGCTGAGCCCCGATAGAGCCTACCTAGAGGTTTCCTTGGATGCGGGAGTTGGCTACATGCGGAACACCCCGTGAAGAAAAGTGGACTCAGGGGAGGAGCGAGTGTGCAGCTAGTGTCCCTGTGCACTTGCTAGAGAGCACAAGGAGGTGAACTACGTGTCGACTGGAAGCGGGGGTCTGAGGGCAGAAGCCTTGTGTTCCCGTTTTGAAAGCTCCATTCCTGCTGCCTTGAAGCTACCCGAATGACCCCGTTTTCGGACGGGCCTCTAGGCACTGGAGGCAGGGCTCGGGAACGAGAAGGCATTTTCTCTGAATAATCAGGGTGCTTCCGGAGCCGTGTTGGGAGCACATCCTGTCAGGCTGTCAGACTACAGGGAATGGCCCCTTGAGGGCCTGCCTCGAGAAAGGCCTTGAGTCGCCCTGCAGGAACGGAGCACACAGCGAGCTCTTGGAGGTCTTAGTCACTGGTGTGCTTTATTGGATCGGTGCTGCCCGTTTCAGGACTCCTGGACGCTTCGGGTGTGCACCCTTTTCCCTGCGAAAACCCCCGGCCCCTGGGGGCATGCTGTGCCACACCCAGGCCCCTAGGCCCTTGAGAGAGGGGCCTACTGTGCATGCCGAGGGAAGGACTACACCCAGCGCTTTTAAAGGGGACGCCTACGATGCCTCGGCACTCCAACAGCATCAGGCACGCCTTGCTAGCCAGTCCCCCGTGCCCTGGAAGGGTTCGACATTGACCTTCTCTCAGCTGCACTGAGGAAAGAGTCTGCTTCGAACGCCTTCTGGCCCCTCGGTTGGAAAGTCACTCTACTCACGGAGAGAGTCAGCTTGCACGGCAGCGGCAACTAAAGCCGAGTTCTTCAGGCAAACACAGCACTGCGGTCTTTTGGAAGAGGCAGGCGCTTAGAGGCCTCACGAGAGCCTGCCTTGGTTGAGGCCGTTTGCTCCACGCAGAACACCCTGCGTCAACAAGTGGATGCAGGGGAGGGACCACTGTGTACCAGGTGGGGTTTGGGGCCAGCTTACGTTTCCTGCCTGTCTGGCTTGCAATGCGGGCCTGAAGGCACAGGCCGCCTTCCCCACTGTGAAAGTTCCCTTGGTCGGGCCTTGAACTCCACGATGAGACCACCCCTCGGGACGGGCCTCTCGTCACGGTAGGCATGGCTCTGGGAAGCAAATGAGTTCTCTCTCGGAAAACAGGGTGCGCCCAGGGCCCGCTCGGGAGCTCATGCTGCGATGCTCTAATACCTACCTGGAGACCGAACGTCAGCCCCTCGCCTCGAGGAAAGTCGCTTTATTGCCCTGCTGAAGCGGGGGCATGCAGCCCTTTCCAAGAGGCCTTCGTCGCGCCTCTCTTTTCTTCTCTTCTTGGTTAGTGCGCCGCCCGGGAAGCCCAGGACCCTCGCGTTCGCACCCTAGTCCCTGCAAGGCCCCTGAATCCCGGCAGGCTCCACTGGCCTGCTCAGCGGCATCCAGGCCCGGAAAGCCCTTCCCAGTCTCTCTGTGTATGCCGAGGGTAGTGCAGCGCACTGCACAACGCCTGGAGAGAGCTAGATTTCCTCAGCACTGCACCAGCTACAGGGAACCTCTTCCCTCACGTCCTACGTGTCGAGGAACTCGGCCTCATTGCCCTTGTCGGAGCTGCACTTAGGAAAAGAATCTGCTTCGCAGGCCTTCTAGGAACCCTTAGCCGAGGGCACCATACTTAGGGGAGAAAGTCAGCTTGCGTTCCTGCTGCCGCTGCAGTACAGTGCTTCCTCTTACCCGGCAGGCCTTTGGTAGAGGCTGAGCCCCGATAGAGCCTACCTAGAGGTTTCCTTGGATGCGGGAGTTGGCTACATGCGGAACACCCCGTGAAGAAAAGTGGACTCAGGGGAGGAGCGAGTGTGCAGCTAGTGTCCCTGTGCACTTGCTAGAGAGCACAAGGAGGTGAACTACGTGTCGACTGGAAGCGGGGGTCTGAGGGCAGAAGCCTTGTGTTCCCGTTTTGAAAGCTCCATTCCTGCTGCCTTGAAGCTACCCGAATGACCCCGTTTTCGGACGGGCCTCTAGGCACTGGAGGCAGGGCTCGGGAACGAGAAGGCATTTTCTCTGAATAATCAGGGTGCTTCCGGAGCCGTGTTGGGAGCTCATCCTGTCAGGCTGTCGGACTACAGGGAACGGCCCCTTGAGGGCCTGCCTCGAGAAAGGCCTTGAGTCGCCCTGCAGGAACGGAGCACACAGCGAGCTCTTGGAGGTCTTAGTCACTGGTGTGCTTTATTGGATCGGTGCTGCCCGTTTCAGGACTCCTGGACGCTTCGGGTGTGCCCCCTTTTCCCTGCGAAAACCCCCGGCCCCTGGGGGCATGCTGTGCCACACCCAGGCCCCTAGGCCCTTGAGAGAGGGGCCTACTGTGCATGCCGAGGGAAGGACTACACCCAGCGCTTTTAAAGGGGACGCCTACGATGCCTCGGCACTCCAACAGCATCAGGCACGCCTTGCTAGCCAGTCCCCCGTGCCCTGGAAGGGTTCGACATTGACCTTCTCTCAGCTGCACTGAGGAAAGAGTCTGCTTCGAACGCCTTCTGGCCCCTCGGTTGGAAAGTCACTCTACTCACGGAGAGAGTCAGCTTGCACGGCAGCGGCAACTAAAGCCGAGTTCTTCAGGCAAACACAGCACTGCGGTCTTTTGGAAGAGGCAGGCGCTTAGAGGCCTCACGAGAGCCTGCCTTGGTTGAGGCCGTTTGCTCCACGCAGAACACCCTGCGTCAACAAGTGGATGCAGGGGAGGGCCCACTGTGTACCTGGTGTGGTTTGGGGCCAGCTTACGTTTCCTGCCTGTCTGGCTTGCAATGCGGGCCTGAAGGCACAGGCCGCCTTCCCCACTGTGAAAGTTCCCTTGGTCGGGCCTTGAACTCCACGATGAGACCACCCCTCGGGACGGGCCTCTCGTCACGGTAGGCATGGCTCTGGGAAGCAAATGAGTTCTCTCTCGGAAAACAGGGTGCGCCCAGGGCCCGCTCGGGAGCTCATGCTGCGATGCTCTAATACCTACCTGGAGACCGAACGTCAGCCCCTCGCCTCGAGGAAAGTCGCTTTATTGCCCTGCTGAAGCGGGGGCATGCAGCCCTTTCCAAGAGGCCTTCGTCGCGCCTCTCTTTTCTTCTCTTCTTGGTTAGTGCGCCGCCCGGGAAGCCCAGGACCCTCGCGTTCGCACCCTAGTCCCTGCAAGGCCCCTGAATCCCGGCAGGCTCCACTGGCCTGCTCAGCGGCATCCAGGCCCGGAAAGCCCTTCCCAGTCTCTCTGTGTATGCCGAGGGTAGGGCAGCGCACTGCACACCGCCTGGAGAGAGCTAGATTTCCTCAGCACTGCACCAGCTACAGGGAACCTCTTCCCTCACGTCCTACTTGTCGAGGAACTCGGCCTCATTGCCCTTGTCGGAGCTGCACTTAGGAAAAGAATCTGCTTCGCAGGCCTTCTAGGAACCCTTAGCCGAGGGCACCATACTTAGGGGAGAAAGTCAGCTTGCGTTCCTGCTGCCGCTGCAGTACAGTGCTTCCTCTTACCCGGCCGGCCTTTGGTAGAGGCTGAGCCCCGATAGAGCCTACCTAGAGGTTTCCTTGGATGCGGGAGTTGGCTACATGCGGAACACCCCGTGAAGAAAAGTGGACTCAGGGGAGGAGCGAGTGTGCAGCTAGTGTCCCTGTGCACTTGCTAGAGAGCACAAGGAGGTGAACTACGTGTCGACTGGAAGCGGGGGTCTGAGGGCAGAAGCCTTGTGTTCCCGTTTTGAAAGCTCCATTCCTGCTGCCTTGAAGCTACCCGAATGACCCCGTTTTCGGACGGGCCTCTAGGCACTGGAGGCAGGGCTCGGGAACGAGAAGGCATTTTCTCTGAATAATCAGGGTGCTTCCGGAGCCGTGTTGGGAGCACATCCTGTCAGGCTGTCAGACTACAGGGAACGGCCCCTTGAGGGCCTGCCTCGAGAAAGGCCTTGAGTCGCCCTGCAGGAACGGAGCACACAGCAAGCTCTTGGAGGTCTTAGTCACTGGTGTGCTTTATTGGATCGGTGCTGCCCGTTTCAGGACTCCTGGACGCTTCGGGTGTGCACCCTTTTCCCTGCGAAAACCCCCGGCCCCTGTGGGCATGCTGTGCCACACCCAGGTCCCTAGGCCCTTGAGAGAGGGGCCTACTGTGCATGCCGAGGGAAGGACTACACCCAGCGCTTTTAAAGGGGACGCCTACGATGCCTCGGCACTCCAACAGCATCAGGCACGCCTTGCTAGCCATTCCCCCGTGCCCTGGAAGGGTTCGACATTGACCTTCTCTCAGCTGCACCGAGGAAAGAGTCTGCTTCGAACACCTTCTGGCCCCTCGGTTGGAAAGTCACTCTACTCACGGAGAGAGTCATCTTGCACGGCAGCGGCAACTAAAGCCGAGTTCTCCAGGCAAACACAGCACTGCGGTCTTTTGGAAGAGGCAGGCGCTTAGAGGCCTCACGAGAGCCTGCCTTGGTTGAGGCCGTTTGCTCCACGCAGAACACCCTGCGTCAACAAGTGGATGCAGGGCAGGGCCCACTGTGTACCAGGTGTGGTTTGGGGCCAGCTTACGTTTCCTGCCTGTCTGGCTTGCAATGCGGGCCTGAAGGCACAGGCCGCCTTTCCCACTGTGAAAGTTCCCTTGGTCGGGCCTTGAACTCCACGATGAGACCACCCCTCGGGACGGGCCTCTCGTCACGGTAGGCATGGCTCTGGGAAGCAAATGAGTTCTCTCTCGGAAAACAGGGTGCGCCCAGGGCCCGCTCGGGAGCTCATGCTGCGATGCTCTAATACCTACCTGGAGACCGAACGTCAGCCCCTCGCCTCGAGGAAAGTCGCTTTATTGCCCTGCTGAAGCGGGGGCATGCAGCCCTTTCCAAGAGGCCTTTGTCGCGCCTCTCTTTTCTTCTCTTCTTGGTTAGTGCGCCGCCCGGGAAGCCCAGGACCCTCGCGTTCGCACCCTAGTCCCTGCAAGGCCCCTGAATCCCGGCAGGCTCCACTGGCCTGCTCAGCGGCATCCAGGCCCGGAAAGCCCTTCCCAGTCTCTCTGTGTATGCCGAGGGTAGGGCAGCGCACTGCACACCGCCTGGAGAGAGCTAGATTTCCTCAGCACTGCACCAGCTACAGGGAACCTCTTCCCTCACGTCCTACGTGTCGAGGAACTCGGCCTCATTGCCCTTGTCGGAGCCGCACTTAGGAAAAGAATCTGCTTCGCAGGCCTTCTAGGAACCCTTAGCCGAGGGCACCATACTTAGGGGAGAAAGTCAGCTTGCGTTCCTGCTGCCGCTGCAGTACAGTGCTTCCTCTTACCCGACAGGCCTTTGGTAGAGGCTGAGCCCCGATAGAGCCTACCTAGAGGTTTCCTTGGATGCGGGAGTTGGCTACATGCGGAACACCCCGTGAAGAAAAGTGGACTCAGGGGAGGAGCGAGTGTGCAGCTAGTGTCCCTGTGCACTTGCTAGAGAGCACAAGGAGGTGAACTACGTGTCGACTGGAAGCGGGGGTCTGAGGGCAGAAGCCTTGTGTTCCCGTTTTGAAAGCTCCATTCCTGCTGCCTTGAAGCTACCCGAATGACCCCGTTTTCGGACGGGCCTCTAGGCACTGGAGGCAGGGCTCGGGAACGAGAAGGCATTTTCTCTGAATAATCAGGGTGCTTCCGGAGCCGTGTTGGGAGCACATCCTGTCAGGCTGTCGGACTAGAGGGAACGGCCCCTTGAGGGCCTGCCTCGAGAAAGGCCTTGAGTCGCCCTGCAGGAACGGAGCACACAGCAAGCTCTTGGAGGTCTTAGTCACTGGTGTGCTTTATTGGATCGCTGCTGCCCGTTTCAGGACTCCTAGACGCTTCGGGTGTGCCCCCTTTTCCCTGCGAAAACCCCCGGCCCCTGGGGGCATGCTGTGCCACACCCAGGCCCCTAGGCCCTTGAGAGAGGGGCCTACTGTGCATGCCGAGGGAAGGACTACACCCAGCGCTTTTAAAGGGGACGCCTACGATGCCTCGGCACTCCAACAGCATCAGGCACGCCTTGCTAGCCAGTCCCCCGTGCCCTGGAAGGGTTCGACATTGACCTTCTCTCAGCTGCACTGAGGAAAGAGTCTGCTTCGAACGCCTTCTGGCCCCTCGGTTGGAAAGTCACTCTACTCACGGAGAGAGTCAGCTTGCACGGCAGCGGCAACTAAAGCCGAGTTCTTCAGGCAAACACAGCACTGCGGTCTTTTGGAAGAGGCAGGCGCTTAGAGGCCTCACGAGAGCCTGCCTTGGTTGAGGCCGTTTGCTCCACGCAGAACACCCTGCGTCAACAAGTGGATGCAGGGCAGGGCCCACTGTGTACCTGGTGTGGTTTGGGGCCAGCTTACGTTTCCTGCCTGTCTGGCTTGCAATGCGGGCCTGAAGGCACAGGCCGCCTTTCCCACTGTGAAAGTTCCCTTGGTCGGGCCTTGAACTCCACGATGAGACCACCCCTCGGGACGGGCCTCTCGTCACGGTAGGCATGGCTCTGGGAAGCAAATGAGTTCTCTCTCGGAAAACAGGGTGCGCCCAGGGCCCGCTCGGGAGCTCATGCTGCGATGCTCTAATACCTACCTGGAGACCGAACGTCAGCCCCTCGCCTCGAGGAAAGTCGCTTTATTGCCCTGCTGAAGCGGGGGCATGCAGCCCTTTCCAAGAGGCCTTCGTCGCGCCTCTCTTTTCTTCTCTTCTTGGTTAGTGCGCCGCCCGGGAAGCCCAGGACCCTCGCGTTCGCACCCTAGTCCCTGCAAGGCCCCTGAATCCCGGCAGGCTCCACTGGCCTGCTCAGCGGCATCCAGGCCCGGAAAGCCCTTCCCAGTCTCTCTGTGTATGCCGAGGGTAGGGCAGCGCACTGCACACCGCCTGGAGAGAGCTAGATTTCCTCAGCACTGCACCAGCTACAGGGAACCTCTTCCCTCACGTCCTACTTGTCGAGGAACTCGGCCTCATTGCCCTTGTCGGAGCTGCACTTAGGAAAAGAATCTGCTTCGCAGGCCTTCTAGGAACCCTTAGCCGAGGGCACCATACTTAGGGGAGAAAGTCAGCTTGCGTTCCTGCTGCCGCTGCAGTACAGTGCTTCCTCTTACCCGGCAGGCCTTTGGTAGAGGCTGAGCCCCGATAGAGCCTACCTAGAGGTTTCCTTGGATGCGGGAGTTGGCTACATGTGGAACACCCCGTGAAGAAAAGTGGACTCAGGGGAGGAGCGAGTGTGCAGCTAGTGTCCCTGTGCACTTGCTAGAGAGCACAAGGAGGTGAACTACGTGTCGACTGGAAGCGGGGGTCTGAGGGCAGAAGCCTTGTGTTCCCGTTTTGAAAGCTTCATTCCTGCTGCCTTGAAGCTACCCGAATGACCCCGTTTTCGGACGGACCTCTAGGCACTGGAGGCAGGGCTCGGGAACGAGAAGGCATTTTCTCTGAATAATCAGGGTGCTTCCGGAGCCGTGTTGGGAGCTCATCCTGTCAGGCTGTCGGACTACTGGGAACGGCCCCTTGAGGGCCTGCCTCGAGAAAGGCCTTGAGTCGCCCTGCAGGAACGGAGCACACAGCGAGCTCTTGGAGGTCTTAGTCACTGGTGTGCTTTATCGGATCGGTGCTGCCCGTTTCAGGACTCCTGGACGCTTCGGGTGTGCCCCCTTTTCCCTGCGAAAACCCCTGGCCCCTGGGGGCATGCTGTGCCACACCCAGGCCCCTAGGCCCTTGAGAGAGGGGCCTACTGTGCATGCCGAGGGAAGGACTACACCCAGCGCTTTTAAAGGGGACGCCTACGATGCCTCGGCACTCCAACAGCATCAGGCACGCCTTGCTAGCCAGTCCCCCGTGCCCTGGAAGGGTTCGACATTGACCTTCTCTCAGCTGCACTGAGGAAAGAGTCTGCTTCGAACGCCTTCTGGCCCCTCGGTTGGAAAGTCACTCTACTCACGGAGAGAGTCAGCTTGCACGGCAGCGGCAACTAAAGCCGAGTTCTTCAGGCAAACACAGCACTGCGGTCTTTTGGAAGAGGCAGGCGCTTAGAGGCCTCACGAGAGCCTGCCTTGGTTGAGGCCGTTTGCTCCACGCAGAACACCCTGCGTCAACAAGTGGATGCAGGGGAGGGCCCACTGTGTACCTGGTGTGGTTTGGGGCCAGCTTACGTTTCCTGCCTGTCTGGCTTGCAATGCGGGCCTGAAGGCACAGGCCGCCTTCCCCACTGTGAAAGTTCCCTTGGTCGGGCCTTGAACTCCACGATGAGACCACCCCTCGGGACGGGCCTCTCGTCACGGTAGGCATGGCTCTGGGAAGCAAATGAGTTCTCTCTCGGAAAACAGGGTGCGCCCAGGGCCCGCTCGGGAGCTCATGCTGCGATGCTCTAATACCTACCTGGAGAACGAACGTCAGCCCCTCGCCTCGAGGAAAGTCGCTTTATTGCCCTGCTGAAGCGGGGGCATGCAGCCCTTTCCAAGAGGCCTTCGTCGCGCCTCTCTTTTCTTCTCTTCTTGGTTAGTGCGCCGCCCGGGAAGCCCAGGACCCTCGCGTTCGCACCCTAGTCCCTGCAAGGCCCCTGAATCCCGGCAGGCTCCACTGGCCTGCTCAGCGGCATCCAGGCCCGGAAAGCCCTTCCCAGTCTCTCTGTGTATGCCGAGGGTAGGGCAGCGCACTGCACACCGCCTGGAGAGAGCTAGATTTCCTCAGCACTGCACCAGCTACAGGGAACCTCTTCCCTCACGTCCTACTTGTCGAGGAACTCGGCCTCATTGCCCTTGTCGGAGCTGCACTTAGGAAAAGAATCTGCTTCGCAGGCCTTCTAGGAACCCTTAGCCGAGGGCACCATACTTAGGGGAGAAAGTCAGCTTGCGTTCCTGCTGCCGCTGCAGTACAGTGCTTCCTCTTACCCGGCAGGCCTTTGGTAGAGGCTGAGCCCCGATAGAGCCTACCTAGAGGTTTCCTTGGATGCGGGAGTTGGCTACATGCGGAACACCCCGTGAAGAAAAGTGGACTCAGGGGAGGAGCGAGTGTGCAGCTAGTGTCCCTGTGCACTTGCTAGAGAGCACAAGGAGGTGAACTACGTGTCGACTGGAAGCGGGGGTGTGAGGGCAGAAGCCTTGTGTTCCCGTTTTGAAAGCTCCATTCCTGCTGCCTTGAAGCTACCCGAATGACCCCGTTTTCGGACGGGCCTCTAGGCACTGGAGGCAGGGCTCGGGAACGAGAAGGCATTTTCTCTGAATAATCAGGGTGCTTCCGGAGCCGTGTTGGGAGCTCATCCTGTCAGGCTGTCGGACTACAGGGAACGGCCCCTTGAGGGCCTGCCTCGAGAAAGGCCTTGCGTCGCCCTGCAGGAACGGAGCAGACAGCGAGCTCTTGGAGGTCTTAGTCACTGGTGTGCTTTATTGGATCGGTGCTGCCCGTTTCAGGACTCCTGGACGCTTCGGGTGTGCCCCCTTTTCCCTGCGAAAACCCCCGGCCCCTGGGGGCATGCTGTGCCACACCCAGGCCCCTAGGCCCTTGAGAGAGGGGCCTACTGTGCACGCCGAGGGAAGGACTACACCCAGCGCTTTTAAAGGGGACGCCTACGATGCCTCGGCACTCCAACAGCATCAGGCACGCCTTGCTAGCCAGTCCCCCGTGCCCTGGAAGGGTTCGACATTGACCTTCTCTCAGCTGCACCGAGGAAAGAGTCTGCTTCGAACGCCTTCTGGCCCCTCGGTTGGAAAGTCACTCTACTCACGGAGAGAGTCAGCTTGCACGGCAGCGGCAACTAAAGCCGAGTTCTCCAGGCAAACACAGCACTGCGGTCTTTTGGAAGAGGCAGGCGCTTAGAGGCCTCACGAGAGCCTGCCTTGGTTGAGGCCGTTTGCTCCACGCAGAACACCCTGCGTCAACAAGTGGATGCAGGGCAGGGCCCACTGTGTACCTGGTGTGGTTTGGGGCCAGCTTACGTTTCCTGCCTGTCTGGCTTGCAATGCGGGCCTGAAGGCACAGGCCGCCTTCCCCACTGTGAAAGTTCCCTTGGTCGGGCCTTGAACTCCACGATGAGACCACCCCTCGGGACGGGCCTCTCGTCACGGTAGGCATGGCTCTGGGAAGCAAATGAGTTCTCTCTCGGGAAACAGGGTGCGCCCAGGGCCCGCTCGGGAGCTCATGCTGCGATGCTCTAATACCTACCTGGAGACCGAACGTCAGCCCCTCGCCTCGAGGAAAGTCGCTTTATTGCCCTGCTGAAGCGGGGGCATGCAGCCCTTTCCAAGAGGCCTTCGTCGCGCCTCTCTTTTCTTCTCTTCTTGGTTAGTGCGCCGCCCGGGAAGCCCAGGACCCTCGCGTTCGCACCCTAGTCCCTGCAAGGCCCCTGAATACCGGCAGGCTCCACTGGCCTGCTCAGCGGCATCCAGGCCCGGAAAGCCCTTCCCAGTCTCTCTGTGTATGCCGAGGGTAGGGCAGCGCACTGCACAACGCCTGGAGGGAGCCAGATTGCCTCAGCACTGCACCAGCTACAGGGAACCTCTTCCCTCACGTCCTACTTGTCGAGGAACTCGGCCTCATTGCCCTTGTCGGAGCTGCACTTAGGAAAAGAATCTGCTTCGCAGGCCTTCTAGGAACCCTTAGCCGAGGGCACCATACTTAGGGGAGAAAGTCAGCTTGCGTTCCTGCTGCCGCTGCAGTACAGTGCTTCCTCTTACCCGGCAGGCCTTTGGTAGAGGCTGAGCCCCGATAGAGCCTACCTAGAGGTTTCCTTGGATGCGGGAGTTGGCTACATGCGGAACACCCCGTGAAGAAAAGTGGACTCAGGGGAGGAGCGAGTGTGCAGCTAGTGTCCCTGTGCACTTGCTAGAGAGCACAAGGAGGTGAACTACGTGTCGACTGGAAGCGGGGGTGTGAGGGCAGAAGCCTTGTGTTCCCGTTTTGAAAGCTCCATTCCTGCTGCCTTGAAGCTACCCGAATGACCCCGTTTTCGGACGGGCCTCTAGGCACTGGAGGCAGGGCTCGGGAACGAGAAGGCATTTTCTCTGAATAATCAGGGTGCTTCCGGAGCCGTGTTGGGAGCTCATCCTGTCAGGCTGTCAGACTACAGGGAACGGCCCCTTGAGGGCCTGCCTCGAGAAAGGCCTTGAGTCGCCCTGCAGGAACGGAGCACACAGCAAGCTCTTGGAGGTCTTAGTCACTGGTGTGCTTTATTGGATCGCTGCTGCCCGTTTCAGGACTCCTAGACGCTTCGGGTGTGCCCCCTTTTCCCTGCGAAAACCCCCGGCCCCTGGGGGCATGCTGTGCCACACCCAGGCCCCTAGGCCCTTGAGAGAGGGGCCTACTGTGCATGCCGAGGGAAGGACTACACCCAGCGCTTTTAAAGGGGACGCCTACGATGCCTCGGCACTCCAACAGCATCAGGCACGCCTTGCTAGCCAGTCCCCCGTGCCCTGGAAGGGTTCGACATTGACCTTCTCTCAGCTGCACTGAGGAAAGAGTCTGCTTCGAACGCCTTCTGGCCCCTCGGTTGGAAAGTCACTCTACTCACGGAGAGAGTCAGCTTGCACGGCAGCGGCAACTAAAGCCGAGTTCTTCAGGCAAACACAGCACTGCGGTCTTTTGGAAGAGGCAGGCGCTTAGAGGCCTCACGAGAGCCTGCCTTGGTTGAGGCCGTTTGCTCCACGCAGAACACCCTGCGTCAACAAGTGGATGCAGGGCAGGGCCCACTGTGTACCTGGTGTGGTTTGGGGCCAGCTTACGTTTCCTGCCTGTCTGGCTTGCAATGCGGGCCTGAAGGCACAGGCCGCCTTCCCCACTGTGAAAGTTCCCTTGGTCGGGCCTTGAACTCCACGATGAGACCACCCCTCGGGACGGGCCTCTCGTCACGGTAGGCATGGCTCTGGGAAGCAAATGAGTTCTCTCTCGGAAAACAGGGTGCGCCCAGGGCCCGCTCGGGAGCTCATGCTGCGATGCTCTAATACCTACCTGGAGACCGAACGTCAGCCCCTCGCCTCGAGGAAAGTCGCTTTATTGCCCTGCTGAAGCGGGGGCATGCAGCCCTTTCCAAGAGGCCTTCGTCGCGCCTCTCTTTTCTTCTCTTCTTGGTTAGTGCGCCGCCCGGGAAGCCCAGGACCCTCGCGTTCGCACCCTAGTCCCTGCAAGGACCCTGAATCCCGGCAGGCTCCACTGGCCTGCTCAGCGGCATCCAGGCCCGGAAAGCCCTTCCCAGTCTCTCTGTGTATGCCGAGGGTAGGGCAGCGCACTGCACACCGCCTGGAGAGAGCTAGATTTCCTCAGCACTGCACCAGCTACAGGGAACCTCTTCCCTCACGTCCTACTTGTCGAGGAACTCGGCCTCATTGCCCTTGTCGGAGCTGCACTTAGGAAAAGAATCTGCTTCGCAGGCCTTCTAGGAACCCTTAGCCGAGGGCACCATACTTAGGGGAGAAAGTCAGCTTGCGTTCCTGCTGCCGCTGCAGTACAGTGCTTCCTCTTACCCGGCAGGCCTTTGGTAGAGGCTGAGCCCCGATAGAGCCTACCTAGAGGTTTCCTTGGATGCGGGAGTTGGCTACATGCGGAACACCCCGTGAAGAAAAGTGGACTCAGGGGAGGAGCGAGTGTGCAGCTAGTGTCCCTGTGCACTTGCTAGAGAGCACAAGGAGGTGAACTACGTGTCGACTGGAAGCGGGGGTGTGAGGGCAGAAGCCTTGTGTTCCCGTTTTGAAAGCTCCATTCCTGCTGCCTTGAAGCTACCCGAATGACCCCGTTTTCGGACGGGCCTCTAGGCACTGGAGGCAGGGCTCGGGAACGAGAAGGCATTTTCTCTGAATAATCAGGGTGCTTCCGGAGCCGTGTTGGGAGCTCATCCTGTCAGGCTGTCGGACTACAGGGAACGGCCCCTTGAGGGCCTGCCTCGAGAAAGGCCTTTTGTCGCCCTGCAGGAACGGAGCACACAGCGAGCTCTTGGAGGTCTTAGTCACTGGTGTGCTTTATTGGATCGGTGCTGCCCGTTTCAGGACTCCTGGACGCTTCGGGTGTGCCCCCTTTTCCCTGCGAAAACCCCCGGCCCCTGGGGGCATGCTGTGCCACACCCAGGCCCCTAGGCCCTTGAGAGAGGGGCCTACTGTGCATGCCGAGGGAAGGACTACACCCAGCGCTTTTAAAGGGGACGCCTACGATGCCTCGGCACTCCAACAGCATCAGGCACGCCTTGCTAGCCAGTCCCCCGTGCCCTGGAAGGGTTCGACATTGACCTTCTCTCAGCTGCACTGAGGAAAGAGTCTGCTTCGAACGCCTTCTGGCCCCTCGGTTGGAAAGTCACTCTACTCACGGAGAGAGTCAGCTTGCACGGCAGCGGCAACTAAAGCCGAGTTCTTCAGGCAAACACAGCACTGCGGTCTTTTGGAAGAGGCAGGCGCTTAGAGGCCTCACGAGAGCCTGCCTTGGTTGAGGCCGTTTGCTCCACGCAGAACACCCTGCGTCAACAAGTGGATGCAGGGGAGGGCCCACTGTGTACCTGGTGTGGTTTGGGGCCAGCTTACGTTTCCTGCCTGTCTGGCTTGCAATGCGGGCCTGAAGGCACAGGCCGCCTTCCCCACTGTGAAAGTTCCCTTGGTCGGGCCTTGAACTCCACGATGAGACCACCCCTCGGGACGGGCCTCTCGTCACGGTAGGCATGGCTCTGGGAAGCAAATGAGTTCTCTCTCGGGAAACAGGGTGCGCCCAGGGCCCGCTCGGGAGCTCATGCTGCGATGCTCTAATACCTACCTGGAGACCGAACGTCAGCCCCTCGCCTCGAGGAAAGTCGCTTTATTGCCCTGTTGAAGCGGGGGCATGCAGCCCTTTCCAAGAGGCCTTCGTCGCGCCTCTCTTTTCTTCTCTTCTTGGTTAGTGCGCCGCCCGGGAAGCCCAGGACCCTCGCGTTCGCACCCTAGTCCCTGCAAGGCCCCTGAATCCCGGCAGGCTCCACTGGCCTGCTCAGCGGCATCCAGGCCCGGAAAGCCCTTCCCAGTCTCTCTGTGTATGCCGAGGGTAGGGCAGCGCACTGCACAACGCCTGGAGGGAGCTAGATTTCCTCAGCACTGCACCAGCTACAGGGAACCTCTTCCCTCACGTCCTACTTGTCAAGGAACTCGGCCTCATTGCCCTTGTCGGAGCTGCACTTAGGAAAAGAATCTGCTTCGCAGGCCTTCTAGGAACCCTTAGCCGAGGGCACCATACTTAGGGGAGAAAGTCAGCTTGCGTTCCTGCTGCCGCTGCAGTACAGTGCTTCCTCTTACCCGGCAGGCCTTTGGTAGAGGCTGAGCCCCGATAGAGCCTACCTAGAGGTTTCCTTGGATGCGGGAGTTGGCTACATGCGGAACACCCCGTGAAGAAAAGTGGACTCAGGGGAGGAGCGAGTGTGCAGCTAGTGTCCCTGTGCACTTGCTAGAGAGCACAAGGAGGTGAACTACGTGTCGACTGGAAGCGGGGGTCTGAGGGCAGAAGCCTTGTGTTCCCGTTTTGAAAGCTCCATTCCTGCTGCCTTGAAGCTACCCGAATGACCCCGTTTTCGGACGGGCCTCTAGGCACTGGAGGCAGGGCTCGGGAACGAGAAGGCATTTTCTCTGAATAATCAGGGTGCTTCCGGAGCCGTGTTGGGAGCTCATCCTGTCAGGCTGTCGGACTACAGGGAACGGCCCCTTGAGGGCCTGCCTCGAGAAAGGCCTTGAGTCGCCCTGCAGGAACGGAGCACACAGCGAGCTCTTGGAGGTCTTAGTCACTGGTGTGCTTTATTGGATCGGTGCTGCCCGTTTCAGGACTCCTGGACGCTTCGGGTGTGCCCCCTTTTCCCTGCGAAAACCCCCGGCCCCTGGGGGCATGCTGTGCCACACCCAGGCCCCTAGGCCCTTGAGAGAGGGGCCTACTGTGCATGCCGAGGGAAGGACTACACCCAGCGCTTTTAAAGGGGACGCCTACGATGCCTCGGCACTCCAACAGCATCAGGCACGCCTTGCTAGCCAGTCCCCCGTGCCCTGGAAGGGTTCGACATTGACCTTCTCTCAGCTGCACTGAGGAAAGAGTCTGCTTCGAACGCCTTCTGGCCCCTCGGTTGGAAAGTCACTCTACTCACGGAGAGAGTCAGCTTGCACGGCAGCGGCAACTAAAGCCGAGTTCTTCAGGCAAACACAGCACTGCGGTCTTTTGGAAGAGGCAGGCGCTTAGAGGCCTCACGAGAGCCTGCCTTGGTTGAGGCCGTTTGCTCCACGCAGAACACCCTGCGTCAACAAGTGGATGCAGGGCAGGGCCCACTGTGTACCTGGTGTGGTTTGGGGCCAGCTTACGTTTCCTGCCTGTCTGGCTTGCAATGCGGGCCTGAAGGCACAGGCCGCCTTCCCCACTGTGAAAGTTCCCTTGGTCGGGCCTTGAACTCCACGATGAGACCACCCCTCGGGACGGGCCTCTCGTCACGGTAGGCATGGCTCTGGGAAGCAAATGAGTTCTCTCTCGGAAAACAGGGTGCGCCCAGGGCCCGCTCGGGAGCTCATGCTGCGATGCTCTAATACCTACCTGGAGACCGAACGTCAGCCCCTCGCCTCGAGGAAAGTCGCTTTATTGCCCTGCTGAAGCGGGGGCATGCAGCCCTTTCCAAGAGGCCTTCGTCGCGCCTCTCTTTTCTTGTCTTCTTGGTTAGTGCGCCGCCCGGGAAGCCCAGGACCCTCGCGTTCGCACCCTAGTCCCTGCAAGGACCCTGAATCCCGGCAGGCTCCACTGGCCTGCTCAGCGGCATCCAGGCCCGGAAAGCCCTTCCCAGTCTCTCTGTGTATGCCGAGGGTAGGGCAGCGCACTGCACACCGCCTGGAGAGAGCTAGATTTCCTCAGCACTGCACCAGCTACAGGGAACCTCTTCCCCCACGTCCTACTTGTCGAGGAACTCGGCCTCATTGCCCTTGTCGGAGCTGCACTTAGGAAAAGAATCTGCTTCGCAGGCCTTCTAGGAACCCTTAGCCGAGGGCACCATACTTAGGGGAGAAAGTCAGCTTGCGTTCCTGCTGCCGCTGCAGTACAGAGCTTCCTCTTACCCGGCAGGCCTTTGGTAGAGGCTGAGCCCCGATAGAGCCTACCTAGAGGTTTCCTTGGATGCGGGAGTTGGCTACATGCGGAACACCCCGTGAAGAAAAGTGGACTCAGGGGAGGAGCGAGTGTGCAGCTAGTGTCCCTGTGCACTTGCTAGAGAGCACAAGGAGGTGAACTACGTGTCGACTGGAAGCGGGGGTCTGAGGGCAGAAGCCTTGTGTTCCCGTTTTGAAAGCTTCATTCCTGCTGCCTTGAAGCTACCCGAATGACCCCGTTTTCGGACGGGCCTCTAGGCACTGGAGGCAGGGCTCGGGAACGAGAAGGCATTTTCTCTGAATAATCAGGGTGCTTCCGGAGCCGTGTTGGGAGCTCATCCTGTCAGGCTGTCGGACTACTGGGAACGGCCCCTTGAGGGCCTGCCTCGAGAAAGGCCTTGAGTCGCCCTGCAGGAACGGAGCACACAGCGAGCTCTTGGAGGTCTTAGTCACTGGTGTGCTTTATTGGATCGCTGCTGCCCGTTTCAGGACTCCTAGACGCTTCGGGTGTGCCCCCTTTTCCCTGCGAAAACCCCCGGCCCCTGGGGGCATGCTGTGCCACACCCAGGCCCCTAGGCCCTTGAGAGAGGGGCCTACTGTGCATGCCGAGGGAAGGACTACACCCAGCGCTTTTAAAGGGGACGCCTACGATGCCTCGGCACTCCAACAGCATCAGGCACGCCTTGCTAGCCAGTCCCCCGTGCCCTGGAAGGGTTCGACATTGACCTTCTCTCAGCTGCACTGAGGAAAGAGTCTGCTTCGAACGCCTTCTGGCCCCTCGGTTGGAAAGTCACTCTACTCACGGAGAGAGTCAGCTTGCACGGCAGCGGCAACTAAAGCCGAGTTCTTCAGGCAAACACAGCACTGCGGTCTTTTGGAAGAGGCAGGCGCTTAGAGGCCTCACGAGAGCCTGCCTTGGTTGAGGCCGTTTGCTCCACGCAGAACACCCTGCGTCAACAAGTGGATGCAGGGCAGGGCCCACTGTGTACCTGGTGTGGTTTGGGGCCAGCTTACGTTTCCTGCCTGTCTGGCTTGCAATGCGGGCCTGAAGGCACAGGCCGCCTTCCCCACTGTGAAAGTTCCCTTGGTCGGGCCTTGAACTCCACGATGAGACCACCCCTCGGGACGGGCCTCTCGTCACGGTAGGCATGGCTCTGGGAAGCAAATGAGTTCTCTCTCGGAAAACAGGGTGCGCCCAGGGCCCGCTCGGGAGCTCATGCTGCGATGCTCTAATACCTACCTGGAGACCGAACGTCAGCCCCTCGCCTCGAGGAAAGTCGCTTTATTGCCCTGCTGAAGCGGGGGCATGCAGCCCTTTCCAAGAGGCCTTCGTCGCGCCTCTCTTTTCTTCTCTTCTTGGTTAGTGCGCCGCCCGGGAAGCCCAGGACCCTCGCGTTCGCACCCTAGTCCCTGCAAGGACCCTGAATCCCGGCAGGCTCCACTGGCCTGCTCAGCGGCATCCAGGCCCGGAAAGCCCTTCCCAGTCTCTCTGTGTATGCCGAGGGTAGGGCAGCGCACTGCACACCGCCTGGAGAGAGCTAGATTTCCTCAGCACTGCACCAGCTACAGGGAACCTCTTCCCTCACGTCCTACTTGTCGAGGAACTCGGCCTCATTGCCCTTGTCGGAGCTGCACTTAGGAAAAGAATCTGCTTCGCAGGCCTTCTAGGAACCCTTAGCCGAGGGCACCATACTTAGGGGAGAAAGTCAGCTTGCGTTCCTGCTGCCGCTGAAGTACAGTGCTTCCTCTTACCCGGCAGGCCTGTGGTAGAGGCTGAGCCCCGATAGAGGCTACCTAGAGGTTTCCTTGGATGCGGGAGTTGGCTACATGCGGAACACCCCGTGAAGAAAAGTGGACTCAGGGGAGGAGCGAGTGTGTAGCTAGTGTCCCTGTGCACTTGCTAGAAAGCACAGGGAGGGGAACTACGTGTCGACTGGAAGCGGGGGTGTGAGGGCAGAAGCCTTGTGTTCCCGTTTTGAAAGCTCCATTCCTGCTGCCTTGAAGCTACCCGAATGACCCCGTTTTCGGACGGGCCTCTAGGCAATGGAGGCAGGGCTCGGGAACGAGAAGGCATTTTCTCTGAATAATCAGGGTGCTTCCGGAGCCGTGTTGGGAGCTCATCCTGTCAGGCTGTCGGACTACAGGGAACGGCCCCTTGAGGGCCTGCCTCGAGAAAGGCCTTTTGTCGCCCTGCAGGAACGGAGCACACAGCGAGCTCTTGGAGGTCTTAGTCACTGGTGTGCTTTATTGGATCGGTGCTGCCCGTTTCAGGACTCCTGGACGCTTCGGGTGTGCCCCCTTTTCCCTGCGAAAACCCCCGGCCCCTGGGGGCATGCTGTGCCACACCCAGGCCCCTAGGCCCTTGAGAGAGGGGCCTACTGTGCATGCCGAGGGAAGGACTACACCCAGCGCTTTTAAAGGGGACGCCTACGATGCCTCGGCACTCCAACAGCATCAGGCACGCCTTGCTAGCCAGTCCCCCGTGCCCTGGAAGGGTTCGACATTGACCTTCTCTCAGCTGCACTGAGGAAAGAGTCTGCTTCGAACGCCTTCTGGCCCCTCGGTTGGAAAGTCACTCTACTCACGGAGAGAGTCAGCTTGCACGGCAGCGGCAACTAAAGCCGAGTTCTTCAAGCAAACACAGCACTGCGGTCTTTTGGAAGAGGCAGGCGCTTAGAGGCCTCACGAGAGCCTGCCTTGGTTGAGGCCGTTTGCTCCACGCAGAACACCCTGCGTCAACAAGTGGATGCAGGGGAGGGCCCACTGTGTACCTGGTGTGGTTTGGGGCCAGCTTACGTTTCCTGCCTGTCTGGCTTGCAATGCGGGCCTGAAGGCACAGGCCGCCTTCCCCACTGTGAAAGTTCCCTTGGTCGGGCCTTGAACTCCACGATGAGACCACCCCTCGGGACAGGCCTCTCGTCACGGTAGGCATGGCTCTGGGAAGCAAATGAGTTCTCTCTCGAAAACAGGGTGCGCCCAGGGCCCGCTCGGGAGCTCATGCTGCGATGCTCTAATACCTACCTGGAGACCGAACGTCAGCCCCTCGCCTCGAGGAAAGTCGCTTTATTGCCCTGCTGAAGCGGGGGCATGCAGCCCTTTCCAAGAGGCCTTCGTCGCGCCTCTCTTTTCTTCTCTTCTTGGTTAGTGCGCCGCCCGGGAAGCCCAGGACCCTCGCGTTCGCACCCTAGTCCCTGCAAGGACCCTGAATCCCGGCAGGCTCCACTGGCCTGCTCAGCGGCATCCAGGCCCGGAAAGCCCTTCCCAGTCTCTCTGTGTATGCCGAGGGTAGGGCAGCGCACTGCACAAAGCCTGGAGGGAGCTAGATTTCCTCAGCACTGCACCAGCTACAGGGAACCTCTTCCCTCACGTCCTACTTGTCGAGGAACTCGGCCTCATTGCCCTTGTCGGAGCTGCACTTAGGAAAAGAATCTGCTTCGCAGGCCTTCTAGGAACCCTTAGCCGAGGGCACCATACTTAGGGGAGAAAGTCAGCTTGCGTTCCTGCTGCCGCTGCAGTACAGTGCTTCCTCTTACCCGGCAGGCCTTTGGTAGAGGCTGAGCCCCGATAGAGCCTACCTAGAGGTTTCCTTGGATGCGGGAGTTGGCTACATGCGGAACACCCCGTGAAGAAAAGTGGACTCAGGGGAGGAGCGAGTGTGCAGCTAGTGTCCCTGTGCACTTGCTAGAGAGCACAAGGAGGTGAACTACGTGTCGACTGGAAGCGGGGGTCTGAGGGCAGAAGCCTTGTGTTCCCGTTTTGAAAGCTCCATTCCTGCTGCCTTGAAGCTACCCGAATGACCCCGTTTGCGGACGGGCCTCTAGGCACTGGAGGCAGGGCTCGGGAACGAGAAGGCATTTTCTCTGAATAATCAGGGTGCTTCCGGAGCCGTGTTGGGAGCTCATCCTGTCAGGCTGTCGGACTACAGGGAACGGCCCCTTGAGGGCCTGCCTCGAGAAAGGCCTTGAGTCGCCCTGCAGGAACGGAGCACACAGCGAGCTCTTGGAGGTCTTAGTCACTGGTGTGCTTTATTGGATCGGTGCTGCCCGTTTCAGGACTCCTGGACGCTTCGGGTGTGCCCCCTTTTCCCTGCGAAAACCCCCGGCCCCTGGGGGCAGGCTGTGCCACACCCAGGCCCCTAGGCCCTTGAGAGAGGGGCCTACTGTGCATGCCGAGGGAAGGACTACACCCAGCGCTTTTAAAGGGGACGCCTACGATGCCTCGGCACTCCAACAGCATCAGGCACGCCTTGCTAGCCAGTCCCCCGTGCCCTGGAAGGGTTCGACATTGACCTTCTCTCAGCTGCACTGAGGAAAGAATCTGCTTCGAACGCCTTCTGGCCCCTCGGTTGGAAAGTCACTCTACTCACGGAGAGAGTCAGCTTGCACGGCAGCGGCAACTAAAGCCGAGTTCTCCAGGCAAACACAGCACTGCGGTCTTTTGGAAGAGGCAGGCGCTTAGAGGCCTCACGAGAGCCTGCCTTGGTTGAGGCCGTTTGCTCCACGCAGAACACCCTGCGTCAACAAGTGGATGCAGGGCAGGGCCCACTGTGTACCTGGTGTGGTTTGGGGCCAGCTTACGTTTCCTGCCTGTCTGGCTTGCAATGCGGGCCTGAAGGCACAGGCCGCCTTCCCCACTGTGAAAGTTCCCTTGGTCGGGCCTTGAACTCCACGATGAGACCACCCCTCGGGACGGGCCTCTCGTCACGGTAGGCATGGCTCTGGGAAGCAAATGAGTTCTCTCTCGGAAAACAGGGTGCGCCCAGGGCCTGCTCGGGAGCTCATGCTGCGATGCTCTAATACCTACCTGGAGACCGAACGTCAGCCCCTCGCCTCGAGGAAAGTCGCTTTATTGCCCTGCTGAAGCGGGGGCATGCAGCCCTTTCCAAGAGGCCTTCGTCGCGCCTCTCTTTTCTTCTCTTCTTGGTTAGTGCGCCGCCCGGGAAGCCCAGGACCCTCGCGTTCGCACCCTAGTCCCTGCAAGGCCCCTGAATCCCGGCAGGCTCCACTGGCCTGCTCAGCGGCATCCAGGCCCGGAAAGCCCTTCCCAGTCTCTCTGTGTATGCCGAGGGTAGGGCAGCGCACTGCACACCGCCTGGAGAGAGCTAGATTTCCTCAGCACTGCACCAGCTACAGGGAACCTCTTCCCTCACGTCCTACTTGTCGAGGAACTCGGCCTCATTGCCCTTGTCGGAGCTGCACTTAGGAAAAGAATCTGCTTCGCAGGCCTTCTAGGAACCCTTAGCCGAGGGCACCATACTTAGGGGAGAAAGTCAGCTTGCGTTCCTGCTGCCGCTGCAGTACAGTGCTTCCTCTTACCCGGCCGGCCTTTGGTAGAGGCTGAGCCCCGATAGAGCCTACCTAGAGGTTTCCTTGGATGCGGGAGTTGGCTACATGCGGAACACCCCGTGAAGAAAAGTGGACTCAGGGGAGGAGCGAGTGTGCAGCTAGTGTCCCTGTGCACTTGCTAGAGAGCACAAGGAGGTGAACTACGTGTCGACTGGAAGCGGGGGTCTGAGGGCAGAAGCCTTGTGTTCCCGTTTTGAAAGCTCCATTCCTGCTGCCTTGAAGCTACCCGAATGACCCCGTTTTCGGACGGGCCTCTAGGCACTGGAGGCAGGGCTCGGGAACGAGAAGGCATTTTCTCTGAATAATCAGGGTGCTTCCGGAGCCGTGTTGGGAGCACATCCTGTCCGGCTGTCAGACTACAGGGAACGGCCCCTTGAGGGCCTGCCTCGAGAAAGGCCTTGAGTCGCCCTGCAGGAACGGAGCACACAGCAAGCTCTTGGAGGTCTTAGTCACTGGTGTGCTTTATTGGATCGGTGCTGCCCGTTTCAGGACTCCTGGACGCTTCGGGTGTGCACCCTTTTCCCTGCAAAAACCCCCGGCCCCTGGGGGCATGCTGTGCCACACCCAGGCCCCTAGGCCCTTGAGAGAGGGGCCTACTGTGCACGCCGAGGGAAGGACTACACCCAGCGCTTTTAAAGGGGACGCCTACGATGCCTCGGCACTCCAACAGCATCAGGCACGCCTTGCTAGCCAGTCCCCCGTGCCCTGGAAGGGTTCGACATTGACCTTCTCTCAGCTGCACTGAGGAAAGAGTCTGCTTCGAACGCCTTCTGGCCCCTCGGTTGGAAAGTCACTCTACTCACGGAGAGAGTCAGCTTGCACGGCAGCGGCAACTAAAGCCGAGTTCTTCAGGCAAACACAGCACTGCGGTCTTTTGGAAGAGGCAGGCGCTTAGAGGCCTCACGAGAGCCTGCCTTGGTTGAGGCCGTTTGCTCCACGCAGAACACCCTGCGTCAACAAGTGGATGCAGGGGAGGGCCCACTGTGTACCTGATGTGGTTTGGGGCCAGCTTACGTTTCCTGCCTGTCTGGCTTGCAATGCGGGCCTGAGGGCACAGGCCGCCTTCGCCACTGTGAAAGTTCCCTTGGTCGGGCCTTGAACTCCACGATGAGACCACCCCTCGGGACGGGCCTCTCGTCACGGTAGGCATGGCTCTGGGAAGCAAATGAGTTCTCTCTCGGAAAACAGGGTGCGTCCAGGGCCCGCTCGGGAGCTCATGCTGCGATGCTCTAATACCTACCTGGAGACCGAACGTCAGCCCCTCGCCTCGAGGAAAGTCGCTTTATTGCCCTGCTGAAGCGGGGGCATGCAGCCCTTTCCAAGAGGCCTTCGTCGCGCCTCTCTTTTCTTCTCTTCTTGGTTAGTGCGCCGCCCGGGAAGCCCAGGACCCTCGCGTTCGCACCCTAGTCCCTGCAAGGCCCCTGAATACCGGCAGGCTCCACTGGCCTGCTCAGCGGCATCCAGGCCCGGAAAGCCCTTCCCAGTCTCTCTGTGTATGCCGAGGGTAGGGCAGCGCACTGCACACCGCCTGGAGGGAGCCAGATTGCCTCAGCACTGCACCAGCTACAGGGAACCTCTTCCCTCACGTCCTACTTGTCGAGGAACTCGGCCTCATTGCCCTTGTCGGAGCTGCACTTAGGAAAAGAATCTGCTTCGCAGGCCTTCTAGGAACCCTTAGCCGAGGGCACCATACTTAGGGGAGAAAGTCAGCTTGCGTTCCTGCTGCCGCTGCAGTACAGTGCTTCCTCTTACCCGGCAGGCCTTTGGTAGAGGCTGAGCCCCGATAGAGCCTACCTAGAGGTTTCCTTGGATGCGGGAGTTGGCTACATGCGGAACACCCCGTGAAGAAAAGTGGACTCAGGGGAGGAGCGAGTGTGCAGCTAGTGTCCCTGTGCACTTGCTAGAGAGCACAAGGAGGTGAACTACGTGTCGACTGGAAGCGGGGGTCTGAGGGCAGAAGCCTTGTGTTCCCGTTTTGAAAGCTCCATTCCTGCTGCCTTGAAGCTACCCGAATGACCCCGTTTTCGGACGGGCCTCTCGGCACTGGAGGCAGGGCTCGGGAACGAGAAGGCATTTTCTCTGAATAATCAGGGTGCTTCCGGAGCCGTGTTGGGAGCTCATCCTGTCAGGCTGTCCGACTACAGGGAACGGCCCCTTGAGGGCCTGCCTCGAGAAAGACCTTGAGTCGCCCTGCAGGAACGGAGCACACAGCGAGCTCTTGGAGGTCTTAGTCACTGGTGTGCTTTATTGGATCGGTGCTGCCCGTTTCAGGACTCCTGGACGCTTCGGGTGTGCACCCTTTTCCCTGCGAAAACCCCCGGCCCCTGGGGGCATGCTGTGCCACACCCAGGCCCCTAGGCCCTTGAGAGAGAGGCCTACTGTGCATGCCGAGGGAAGGACTACACCCAGCGCTTTTAAAGGGGACGCCTACGATGCCTCGGCACTCCAACAGCATCAGGCACGCCTTGCTAGCCAGTCCCCCGTGCCCTGGAAGGGTTCGACATTGACCTTCTCTCAGCTGCACTGAGGAAAGAGTCTGCTTCGAACGCCTTCTGGCCCCTCGGTTGGAAAGTCACTCTACTCACGGAGAGAGTCAGCTTGCACGGCAGCGGCAACTAAAGCCGAGTTCTTCAGGCAAACACAGCACTGCGGTCTTTTGGAAGAGGCAGGCGCTTAGAGGCCTCACGAGAGCCTGCCTTGGTTGAGGCCGTTTGCTCCACGCAGAACACCCTGCGTCAACAAGTGGATGCAGGGGAGGGCCCACTGTGTACCTGGTGTGGTTTGGGGCCAGCTTACGTTTCCTGCCTGTCTGGCTTGCAATGCGGGCCTGAGGGCACAGGCCGCCTTCCCCACTGTGAAAGTTCCCTTGGTCGGGCCTTGAACTCCACGATGAGACCACCCCTCGGGACGGGCCTCTCGTCACGGTAGGCATGGCTCTGGGAAGCAAATGAGTTCTCTCTCGGAAAACAGGGTGCGTCCAGGGCCCGCTCGGGAGCTCATGCTGCGATGCTATAATACCTACCTGGAGACCGAACGTCAGCCCCTCGCCTCGAGGAAAGTCGCTTTATTGCCCTGCTGAAGCGGGGGCATGCAGCCCTTTCCAAGAGGCCTTCGTCGCGCCTCTCTTTTCTTCTCTTCTTGGTTAGTGCGCTGCCCGGGAAGCCCAGGACCCTCGCGTTCGCACCCTAGTCCCTGCAAGGCCCCTGAATACCGGCAGGCTCCACTGGCCTGCTCAGCGGCATCCAGGCCCGGAAAGCCCTTCCCAGTCTCTCTGTGTATGCCGAGGGTAGGGCAGCGCACTGCACACCTCCTGGAGGGAGCCAGATTTCCTCAGCACTGCACCAGCTACAGGGAACCTCTTCCCACACGTCCTACTTGTCGAGGAACTCGGCCTCATTGCCCTTGTCGGAGCTGCACTTAGGAAAAGAATCTGCTTCGCAGGCCTTCTAGGAACCCTTAGCCGAGGGCACCATACTTAGGGGAGAAAGTCAGCTTGCGTTCCTGCTGCCGCTGCAGTACAGTGCTTCCTCTTACCCGGCAGGCCTTTGGTAGAGGCTGAGCCCCGATAGAGCCTACCTAGAGGTTTCCTTGGATGCGGGAGTTGGCTACATGCGGAACACCCCGTGAAGAAAAGTGGACTCAGGGGAGGAGCGAGTGTGCAGCTAGTGTCCCTGTGCACTTGCTAGAGAGCACAAGGAGGTGAACTACGTGTCGACTGGAAGCGGGGGTCTGAGGGCAGAAGCCTTGTGTTCCCGTTTTGAAAGCTCCATTCCTGCTGCCTTGAAGCTACCCGAATGACCCCGTTTTCGGACGGGCCTCTCGGCACTGGAGGCAGGGCTCGGGAACGAGAAGGCATTTTCTCTGAATAATCAGGGTGCTTCCGGAGCCGTGTTGGGAGCTCATCCTGTCAGGCTGTCGGACTACAGGGAACGGCCCCTTGAGGGCCTGCCTCGAGAAAGGCCTTGAGTCGCCCTGCAGGAACGGAGCACACAGCGAGCTCTTGGAGGTCTTAGTCACTGGTGTGCTTTATTGGATCGGTGCTGCCCGTTTCAGGACTCCTGGACGCTTCGGGTGTGCACCCTTTTCCCTGCGAAAACCCCCGGCCCCTGGGGGCATGCTGTGCCACACCCAGGCCCCTAGGCCCTTGAGAGAGGGGCCTACTGTGCATGCCGAGGGAAGGACTACACCCAGCGCTTTTAAAGGGGACGCCTACGATGCCTCGGCACTCCAACAGCATCAGGCACGCCTTGCTAGCCAGTCCCCCGTGCCCTGGAAGGGTTCGACATTGACCTTCTCTCAGCTGCACTGAGGAAAGAGTCTGCTTCGAACGCCTTCTGGCCCCTCGGTTGGAAAGTCACTCTACTCACGGAGAGAGTCAGCTTGCACGGCAGCGGCAACTAAAGCCGAGTTCTTCAGGCAAACACAGCACTGCGGTCTTTTGGAAGAGGCAGGCGCTTAGAGGCCTCACGAGAGCCTGCCTTGGTTGAGGCCGTTTGCTCCACGCAGAACACCCTGCGTCAACAAGTGGATGCAGGGCAGGGCCCACTGTGTACCTGGTGTGGTTTGGGGCCAGCTTACGTTTCCTGCCTGTCTGGCTTGCAATGCGGGCCTGAAGGCACAGGCCGCCTTCCCCACTGTGAAAGTTCCCTTGGTCGGGCCTTGAACTCCACGATGAGACCACCCCTCGGGACGGGCCTCTCGTCACGGTAGGCATGGCTCTGGGAAGCAAATGAGTTCTCTCTCGGAAAACAGGGTGCGCCCAGGGCCCGCTCGGGAGCTCATGCTGCGATGCTCTAATACCTACCTGGAGACCGAACGTCAGCCCCTCGCCTCGAGGAAAGTCGCTTTATTGCCCTGCTGAAGCGGGGGCATGCAGCCCTTTCCAAGAGGCCTTCGTCGCGCCTCTCTTTTCTTCTCTTCTTGGTTAGTGCGCCGCCCGGGAAGCCCAGGACCCTCGCGTTCGCACCCTAGTCCCTGCAAGGACCCTGAATCCCGGCAGGCTCCACTGGCCTGCTCAGCGGCATCCAGGCCCGGAAAGCCCTTCCCAGTCTCTCTGTGTATGCCGAGGGTAGGGCAGCGCACTGCACACCGCCTGGAGAGAGCTAGATTTCCTCAGCACTGCACCAGCTACAGGGAACCTCTTCCCTCACGTCCTACTTGTCGAGGAACTCGGCCTCATTGCCCTTGTCGGAGCTGCACTTAGGAAAAGAATCTGCTTCGCAGGCCTTCTAGGAACCCTTAGCCGAGGGCACCATACTTAGGGGAGAAAGTCAGCTTGCGTTCCTGCTGCCGCTGCAGTACAGTGCTTCCTCTTACCCGGCAGGCCTGTGGTAGAGGCTGAGCCCCGATAGAGGCTACCTAGAGGTTTCCTTGGATGCGGGAGTTGGCTACATGCGGAACACCCCGTGAAGAAAAGTGGACTCAGGGGAGGAGCGAGTGTGTAGCTAGTGTCCCTGTGCACTTGCTAGAAAGCACAGGGAGGGGAACTACGTGTCGACTGGAAGCGGGGGTGTGAGGGCAGAAGCCTTGTGTTCCCGTTTTGAAAGCTCCATTCCTGCTGCCTTGAAGCTACCCGAATGACCCCGTTTTCGGACGGGCCTCTAGGCAATGGAGGCAGGGCTCGGGAACGAGAAGGCATTTTCTCTGAATAATCAGGGTGCTTCCGGAGCCGTGTTGGGAGCTCATCCTGTCAGGCTGTCGGACTACAGGGAACGGCCCCTTGAGGGCCTGCCTCGAGAAAGGCCTTTTGTCGCCCTGCAGGAACGGAGCACACAGCGAGCTCTTGGAGGTCTTAGTCACTGGTGTGCTTTATTGGATCGGTGCTGCCCGTTTCAGGACTCCTGGACGCTTCGGGTGTGCCCCCTTTTCCCTGCGAAAACCCCCGGCCCCTGGGGGCATGCTGTGCCACACCCAGGCCCCTAGGCCCTTGAGAGAGGGGCCTACTGTGCATGCCGAGGGAAGGACTACACCCAGCGCTTTTAAAGGGGACGCCTACGATGCCTCGGCACTCCAACAGCATCAGGCACGCCTTGCTAGCCAGTCCCCCGTGCCCTGGAAGGGTTCGACATTGACCTTCTCTCAGCTGCACTGAGGAAAGAGTCTGCTTCGAACGCCTTCTGGCCCCTCGGTTGGAAAGTCACTCTACTCACGGAGAGAGTCAGCTTGCACGGCAGCGGCAACTAAAGCCGAGTTCTTCAAGCAAACACAGCACTGCGGTCTTTTGGAAGAGGCAGGCGCTTAGAGGCCTCACGAGAGCCTGCCTTGGTTGAGGCCGTTTGCTCCACGCAGAACACCCTGCGTCAACAAGTGGATGCAGGGGAGGGCCCACTGTGTACCTGGTGTGGTTTGGGGCCAGCTTACGTTTCCTGCCTGTCTGGCTTGCAATGCGGGCCTGAAGGCACAGGCCGCCTTCCCCACTGTGAAAGTTCCCTTGGTCGGGCCTTGAACTCCACGATGAGACCACCCCTCGGGACAGGCCTCTCGTCACGGTAGGCATGGCTCTGGGAAGCAAATGAGTTCTCTCTCGGAAAACAGGGTGCGCCCAGGGCCCGCTCGGGAGCTCATGCTGCGATGCTCTAATACCTACCTGGAGACCGAACGTCAGCCCCTCGCCTCGAGGAAAGTCGCTTTATTGCCCTGCTGAAGCGGGGGCATGCAGCCCTTTCCAAGAGGCCTTCGTCGCGCCTCTCTTTTCTTCTCTTCTTGGTTAGTGCGCCGCCCGGGAAGCCCAGGACCCTCGCGTTCGCACCCTAGTCCCTGCAAGGACCCTGAATCCCGGCAGGCTCCACTGGCCTGCTCAGCGGCATCCAGGCCCGGAAAGCCCTTCCCAGTCTCTCTGTGTATGCCGAGGGTAGGGCAGCGCACTGCACAAAGCCTGGAGGGAGCTAGATTTCCTCAGCACTGCACCAGCTACAGGGAACCTCTTCCCTCACGTCCTACTTGTCGAGGAACTCGGCCTCATTGCCCTTGTCGGAGCTGCACTTAGGAAAAGAATCTGCTTCGCAGGCCTTCTAGGAACCCTTAGCCGAGGGCACCATACTTAGGGGAGAAAGTCAGCTTGCGTTCCTGCTGCCGCTGCAGTACAGTGCTTCCTCTTACCCGGCAGGCCTTTGGTAGAGGCTGAGCCCCGATAGAGCCTACCTAGAGGTTTCCTTGGATGCGGGAGTTGGCTACATGCGGAACACCCCGTGAAGAAAAGTGGACTCAGGGGAGGAGCGAGTGTGCAGCTAGTGTCCCTGTGCACTTGCTAGAGAGCACAAGGAGGTGAACTACGTGTCGACTGGAAGCGGGGGTCTGAGGGCAGAAGCCTTGTGTTCCCGTTTTGAAAGCTCCATTCCTGCTGCCTTGAAGCTACCCGAATGACCCCGTTTGCGGACGGGCCTCTAGGCACTGGAGGCAGGGCTCGGGAACGAGAAGGCATTTTCTCTGAATAATCAGGGTGCTTCCGGAGCCGTGTTGGGAGCTCATCCTGTCAGGCTGTCGGACTACAGGGAACGGCCCCTTGAGGGCCTGCCTCGAGAAAGGCCTTGAGTCGCCCTGCAGGAACGGAGCACACAGCGAGCTCTTGGAGGTCTTAGTCACTGGTGTGCTTTATTGGATCGGTGCTGCCCGTTTCAGGACTCCTGGACGCTTCGGGTGTGCCCCCTTTTCCCTGCGAAAACCCCCGGCCCCTGGGGGCAGGCTGTGCCACACCCAGGCCCCTAGGCCCTTGAGAGAGGGGCCTACTGTGCATGCCGAGGGAAGGACTACACCCAGCGCTTTTAAAGGGGACGCCTACGATGCCTCGGCACTCCAACAGCATCAGGCACGCCTTGCTAGCCAGTCCCCCGTGCCCTGGAAGGGTTCGACATTGACCTTCTCTCAGCTGCACTGAGGAAAGAATCTGCTTCGAACGCCTTCTGGCCCCTCGGTTGGAAAGTCACTCTACTCACGGAGAGAGTCAGCTTGCACGGCAGCGGCAACTAAAGCCGAGTTCTCCAGGCAAACACAGCACTGCGGTCTTTTGGAAGAGGCAGGCGCTTAGAGGCCTCACGAGAGCCTGCCTTGGTTGAGGCCGTTTGCTCCACGCAGAACACCCTGCGTCAACAAGTGGATGCAGGGCAGGGCCCACTGTGTACCTGGTGTGGTTTGGGGCCAGCTTACGTTTCCTGCCTGTCTGGCTTGCAATGCGGGCCTGAAGGCACAGGCCGCCTTCCCCACTGTGAAAGTTCCCTTGGTCGGGCCTTGAACTCCACGATGAGACCACCCCTCGGGACGGGCCTCTCGTCACGGTAGGCATGGCTCTGGGAAGCAAATGAGTTCTCTCTCGGAAAACAGGGTGCGCCCAGGGCCTGCTCGGGAGCTCATGCTGCGATGCTCTAATACCTACCTGGAGACCGAACGTCAGCCCCTCGCCTCGAGGAAAGTCGCTTTATTGCCCTGCTGAAGCGGGGGCATGCAGCCCTTTCCAAGAGGCCTTCGTCGCGCCTCTCTTTTCTTCTCTTCTTGGTTAGTGCGCCGCCCGGGAAGCCCAGGACCCTCGCGTTCGCACCCTAGTCCCTGCAAGGCCCCTGAATCCCGGCAGGCTCCACTGGCCTGCTCAGCGGCATCCAGGCCCGGAAAGCCCTTCCCAGTCTCTCTGTGTATGCCGAGGGTAGGGCAGCGCACTGCACACCGCCTGGAGAGAGCTAGATTTCCTCAGCACTGCACCAGCTACAGGGAACCTCTTCCCTCACGTCCTACTTGTCGAGGAACTCGGCCTCATTGCCCTTGTCGGAGCTGCACTTAGGAAAAGAATCTGCTTCGCAGGCCTTCTAGGAACCCTTAGCCGAGGGCACCATACTTAGGGGAGAAAGTCAGCTTGCGTTCCTGCTGCCGCTGCAGTACAGTGCTTCCTCTTACCCGGCCGGCCTTTGGTAGAGGCTGAGCCCCGATAGAGCCTACCTAGAGGTTTCCTTGGATGCGGGAGTTGGCTACATGCGGAACACCCCGTGAAGAAAAGTGGACTCAGGGGAGGAGCGAGTGTGCAGCTAGTGTCCCTGTGCACTTGCTAGAGAGCACAAGGAGGTGAACTACGTGTCGACTGGAAGCGGGGGTCTGAGGGCAGAAGCCTTGTGTTCCCGTTTTGAAAGCTCCATTCCTGCTGCCTTGAAGCTACCCGAATGACCCCGTTTTCGGACGGGCCTCTAGGCACTGGAGGCAGGGCTCGGGAACGAGAAGGCATTTTCTCTGAATAATCAGGGTGCTTCCGGAGCCGTGTTGGGAGCACATCCTGTCCGGCTGTCAGACTACAGGGAACGGCCCCTTGAGGGCCTGCCTCGAGAAAGGCCTTGAGTCGCCCTGCAGGAACGGAGCACACAGCAAGCTCTTGGAGGTCTTAGTCACTGGTGTGCTTTATTGGATCGGTGCTGCCCGTTTCAGGACTCCTGGACGCTTCGGGTGTGCACCCTTTTCCCTGCAAAAACCCCCGGCCCCTGGGGGCATGCTGTGCCACACCCAGGCCCCTAGGCCCTTGAGAGAGGGGCCTACTGTGCACGCCGAGGGAAGGACTACACCCAGCGCTTTTAAAGGGGACGCCTACGATGCCTCGGCACTCCAACAGCATCAGGCACGCCTTGCTAGCCAGTCCCCCGTGCCCTGGAAGGGTTCGACATTGACCTTCTCTCAGCTGCACTGAGGAAAGAGTCTGCTTCGAACGCCTTCTGGCCCCTCGGTTGGAAAGTCACTCTACTCACGGAGAGAGTCAGCTTGCACGGCAGCGGCAACTAAAGCCGAGTTCTTCAGGCAAACACAGCACTGCGGTCTTTTGGAAGAGGCAGGCGCTTAGAGGCCTCACGAGAGCCTGCCTTGGTTGAGGCCGTTTGCTCCACGCAGAACACCCTGCGTCAACAAGTGGATGCAGGGGAGGGCCCACTGTGTACCTGATGTGGTTTGGGGCCAGCTTACGTTTCCTGCCTGTCTGGCTTGCAATGCGGGCCTGAGGGCACAGGCCGCCTTCGCCACTGTGAAAGTTCCCTTGGTCGGGCCTTGAACTCCACGATGAGACCACCCCTCGGGACGGGCCTCTCGTCACGGTAGGCATGGCTCTGGGAAGCAAATGAGTTCTCTCTCGGAAAACAGGGTGCGTCCAGGGCCCGCTCGGGAGCTCATGCTGCGATGCTCTAATACCTACCTGGAGACCGAACGTCAGCCCCTCGCCTCGAGGAAAGTCGCTTTATTGCCCTGCTGAAGCGGGGGCATGCAGCCCTTTCCAAGAGGCCTTCGTCGCGCCTCTCTTTTCTTCTCTTCTTGGTTAGTGCGCCGCCCGGGAAGCCCAGGACCCTCGCGTTCGCACCCTAGTCCCTGCAAGGCCCCTGAATACCGGCAGGCTCCACTGGCCTGCTCAGCGGCATCCAGGCCCGGAAAGCCCTTCCCAGTCTCTCTGTGTATGCCGAGGGTAGGGCAGCGCACTGCACACCGCCTGGAGGGAGCCAGATTGCCTCAGCACTGCACCAGCTACAGGGAACCTCTTCCCTCACGTCCTACTTGTCGAGGAACTCGGCCTCATTGCCCTTGTCGGAGCTGCACTTAGGAAAAGAATCTGCTTCGCAGGCCTTCTAGGAACCCTTAGCCGAGGGCACCATACTTAGGGGAGAAAGTCAGCTTGCGTTCCTGCTGCCGCTGCAGTACAGTGCTTCCTCTTACCCGGCAGGCCTTTGGTAGAGGCTGAGCCCCGATAGAGCCTACCTAGAGGTTTCCTTGGATGCGGGAGTTGGCTACATGCGGAACACCCCGTGAAGAAAAGTGGACTCAGGGGAGGAGCGAGTGTGCAGCTAGTGTCCCTGTGCACTTGCTAGAGAGCACAAGGAGGTGAACTACGTGTCGACTGGAAGCGGGGGTCTGAGGGCAGAAGCCTTGTGTTCCCGTTTTGAAAGCTCCATTCCTGCTGCCTTGAAGCTACCCGAATGACCCCGTTTTCGGACGGGCCTCTCGGCACTGGAGGCAGGGCTCGGGAACGAGAAGGCATTTTCTCTGAATAATCAGGGTGCTTCCGGAGCCGTGTTGGGAGCTCATCCTGTCAGGCTGTCCGACTACAGGGAACGGCCCCTTGAGGGCCTGCCTCGAGAAAGACCTTGAGTCGCCCTGCAGGAACGGAGCACACAGCGAGCTCTTGGAGGTCTTAGTCACTGGTGTGCTTTATTGGATCGGTGCTGCCCGTTTCAGGACTCCTGGACGCTTCGGGTGTGCACCCTTTTCCCTGCGAAAACCCCCGGCCCCTGGGGGCATGCTGTGCCACACCCAGGCCCCTAGGCCCTTGAGAGAGAGGCCTACTGTGCATGCCGAGGGAAGGACTACACCCAGCGCTTTTAAAGGGGACGCCTACGATGCCTCGGCACTCCAACAGCATCAGGCACGCCTTGCTAGCCAGTCCCCCGTGCCCTGGAAGGGTTCGACATTGACCTTCTCTCAGCTGCACTGAGGAAAGAGTCTGCTTCGAACGCCTTCTGGCCCCTCGGTTGGAAAGTCACTCTACTCACGGAGAGAGTCAGCTTGCACGGCAGCGGCAACTAAAGCCGAGTTCTTCAGGCAAACACAGCACTGCGGTCTTTTGGAAGAGGCAGGCGCTTAGAGGCCTCACGAGAGCCTGCCTTGGTTGAGGCCGTTTGCTCCACGCAGAACACCCTGCGTCAACAAGTGGATGCAGGGGAGGGCCCACTGTGTACCTGGTGTGGTTTGGGGCCAGCTTACGTTTCCTGCCTGTCTGGCTTGCAATGCGGGCCTGAGGGCACAGGCCGCCTTCCCCACTGTGAAAGTTCCCTTGGTCGGGCCTTGAACTCCACGATGAGACCACCCCTCGGGACGGGCCTCTCGTCACGGTAGGCATGGCTCTGGGAAGCAAATGAGTTCTCTCTCGGAAAACAGGGTGCGTCCAGGGCCCGCTCGGGAGCTCATGCTGCGATGCTATAATACCTACCTGGAGACCGAACGTCAGCCCCTCGCCTCGAGGAAAGTCGCTTTATTGCCCTGCTGAAGCGGGGGCATGCAGCCCTTTCCAAGAGGCCTTCGTCGCGCCTCTCTTTTCTTCTCTTCTTGGTTAGTGCGCTGCCCGGGAAGCCCAGGACCCTCGCGTTCGCACCCTAGTCCCTGCAAGGCCCCTGAATACCGGCAGGCTCCACTGGCCTGCTCAGCGGCATCCAGGCCCGGAAAGCCCTTCCCAGTCTCTCTGTGTATGCCGAGGGTAGGGCAGCGCACTGCACACCTCCTGGAGGGAGCCAGATTTCCTCAGCACTGCACCAGCTACAGGGAACCTCTTCCCACACGTCCTACTTGTCGAGGAACTCGGCCTCATTGCCCTTGTCGGAGCTGCACTTAGGAAAAGAATCTGCTTCGCAGGCCTTCTAGGAACCCTTAGCCGAGGGCACCATACTTAGGGGAGAAAGTCAGCTTGCGTTCCTGCTGCCGCTGCAGTACAGTGCTTCCTCTTACCCGGCAGGCCTTTGGTAGAGGCTGAGCCCCGATAGAGCCTACCTAGAGGTTTCCTTGGATGCGGGAGTTGGCTACATGCGGAACACCCCGTGAAGAAAAGTGGACTCAGGGGAGGAGCGAGTGTGCAGCTAGTGTCCCTGTGCACTTGCTAGAGAGCACAAGGAGGTGAACTACGTGTCGACTGGAAGCGGGGGTCTGAGGGCAGAAGCCTTGTGTTCCCGTTTTGAAAGCTCCATTCCTGCTGCCTTGAAGCTACCCGAATGACCCCGTTTTCGGACGGGCCTCTCGGCACTGGAGGCAGGGCTCGGGAACGAGAAGGCATTTTCTCTGAATAATCAGGGTGCTTCCGGAGCCGTGTTGGGAGCTCATCCTGTCAGGCTGTCGGACTACAGGGAACGGCCCCTTGAGGGCCTGCCTCGAGAAAGGCCTTGAGTCGCCCTGCAGGAACGGAGCACACAGCGAGCTCTTGGAGGTCTTAGTCACTGGTGTGCTTTATTGGATCGGTGCTGCCCGTTTCAGGACTCCTGGACGCTTCGGGTGTGCACCCTTTTCCCTGCGAAAACCCCCGGCCCCTGGGGGCATGCTGTGCCACACCCAGGCCCCTAGGCCCTTGAGAGAGGGGCCTACTGTGCATGCCGAGGGAAGGACTACACCCAGCGCTTTTAAAGGGGACGCCTACGATGCCTCGGCACTCCAACAGCATCAGGCACGCCTTGCTAGCCAGTCCCCCGTGCCCTGGAAGGGTTCGACATTGACCTTCTCTCAGCTGCACTGAGGAAAGAGTCTGCTTCGAACGCCTTCTGGCCCCTCGGTTGGAAAGTCACTCTACTCACGGAGAGAGTCAGCTTGCACGGCAGCGGCAACTAAAGCCGAGTTCTTCAGGCAAACACAGCACTGCGGTCTTTTGGAAGAGGCAGGCGCTTAGAGGCCTCACGAGAGCCTGCCTTGGTTGAGGCCGTTTGCTCCACGCAGAACACCCTGCGTCAACAAGTGGATGCAGGGGAGGGCCCACTGTGTACCAGGTGTGGTTTGGGGCCAGCTTACGTTTCCTGCCTGTCTGGCTTGCAATGCGGGCCTGAAGGCACAGGCCGCCTTTCCCACTGTGAAAGTTCCCTTGGTCGGGCCTTGAACTCCACGATGAGACCACCCCTCGGGACGGGCCTCTCGTCACGGTAGGCATGGCTCTGGGAAGCAAATGAGTTCTCTCTCGGAAAACAGGGTGCGCCCAGGGCCCGCTCGGGAGCTCATGCTGCGATGCTCTAATACCTACCTGGAGACCGAACGTCAGCCCCTCGCCTCGAGGAAAGTCGCTTTATTGCCCTGCTGAAGCGGGGGCATGCAGCCCTTTCCAAGAGGCCTTCGTCGCGCCTCTCTTTTCTTCTCTTCTTGGTTAGTGCGCCGCCCGGGAAGCCCAGGACCCTCGCGTTCGCACCCTAGTCCCTGCAAGGCCCCTGAATCCCGGCAGGCTCCACTGGCCTGCTCAGCGGCATCCAGGCCCGGAAAGCCCTTCCCAGTCTCTCTGTGTATGCCGAGGGTAGGGCAGCGCACTGCACACCGCCTGGAGAGAGCTAGATTTCCTCAGCACTGCACCAGCTACAGGGAACCTCTTCCCTCACGTCCTACTTGTCGAGGAACTCGGCCTCATTGCCCTTGTCGGAGCTGCACTTAGGAAAAGAATCTGCTTCGCAGGCCTTCTAGGAACCCTTAGCCGAGGGCACCATACTTAGGGGAGAAAGTCAGCTTGCGTTCCTGCTGCCGCTGCAGTACAGTGCTTCCTCTTACCCGGCAGGCCTTTGGTAGAGGCTGAGCCCCGATAGAGCCTACCTAGAGGTTTCCTTGGATGCGGGAGTTGGCTACATGCGGAACACCCCGTGAAGAAAAGTGGACTCAGGGGAGGAGCGAGTGTGCAGCTAGTGTCCCTGTGCACTTGCTAGAGAGCACAAGGAGGTGAACTACGTGTCGACTGGAAGCGGGGGTCTGAGGGCAGAAGCCTTGTGTTCCCGTTTTGAAAGCTCCATTCCTGCTGCCTTGAAGCTACCCGAATGACCCCGTTTTCGGACGGGCCTCTAGGCACTGGAGGCAGGGCTCGGGAACGAGAAGGCATTTTCTCTGAATAATCAGGGTGCTTCCGGAGCCGTGTTGGGAGCTCATCCTGTCAGGCTGTCGGACTACAGGGAACGGCCCCTTGAGGGCCTGCCTCGAGAAAGGCCTTGAGTCGCCCTGCAGGAACGGAGCACACAGCGAGCTCTTGGAGGTCTTAGTCACTGGTGTGCTTTATTGGATCGGTGCTGCCCGTTTCAGGACTCCTGGACGCTTCGGGTGTGCCCCCTTTTCCCTGCGAAAACCCCCGGTCCCTGGGGGCATGCTGTGCCACACCCAGGCCCCTAGGCCCTTGAGAGAGGGGCCTACTGTGCATGCCGAGGGAAGGACTACACCCAGCGCTTTTAAAGGGGACGCCTACGATGCCTCGGCACTCCAACAGCATCAGGCACGCCTTGCTAGCCAGTCCCCCGTGCCCTGGAAGGGTTCGACATTGACCTTCTCTCAGCTGCACCGAGGAAAGAGTCTGCTTCGAACGCCTTCTGGCCCCTCGGTTGGAAAGTCACTCTACTCACGGAGAGAGTCAGCTTGCACGGCAGCGGCAACTAAAGCCGAGTTCTCCAGGCAAACACAGCACTGCGGTCTTTTGGAAGAGGCAGGCGCTTAGAGGCCTCACGAGAGCCTGCCTTGGTTGAGGCCGTTTGCTCCACGCAGAACACCCTGCGTCAACAAGTGGATGCAGGGCAGGGCCCACTGTGTACCTGGTGTGGTTTGGGGCCAGCTTACGTTTCCTGCCTGTCTGGCTTGCAATGCGGGCCTGAAGGCACAGGCCGCCTTCCCCACTGTGAAAGTTCCCTTGGTCGGGCCTTGAACTCCACGATGAGACCACCCCTCGGGACGGGCCTCTCGTCACGGTAGGCATGGCTCTGGGAAGCAAATGAGTTCTCTCTCGGAAAACAGGGTGCGCCCAGGGCCCGCTCGGGAGCTCATGCTGCGATGCTCTAATACCTACCTGGAGACCGAACGTCAGCCCCTCGCCTCGAGGAAAGTCGCTTTATTGCCCTGCTGAAGCGGGGGCATGCAGCCCTTTCCAAGAGGCCTTCGTCGCGCCTCTCTTTTCTTCTCTTCTTGGTTAGTGCGCCGCCCGGGAAGCCCAGGACCCTCGCGTTCGCACCCTAGTCCCTGCAAGGCCCCTGAATCCCGGCAGGCTCCACTGGCCTGCTCAGCGGCATCCAGGCCCGGAAAGCCCTTCCCAGTCTCTCTGTGTATGCCGAGGGTAGTGCAGCGCACTGCACAACGCCTGGAGAGAGCTAGATTTCCTCAGCACTGCACCAGCTACAGGGAACCTCTTCCCTCACGTCCTACGTGTCGAGGAACTCGGCCTCATTGCCCTTGTCGGAGCTGCACTTAGGAAAAGAATCTGCTTCGCAGGCCTTCTAGGAACCCTTAGCCGAGGGCACCATACTTAGGGGAGAAAGTCAGCTTGCGTTCCTGCTGCCGCTGCAGTACAGTGCTTCCTCTTACCCGGCAGGCCTTTGGTAGAGGCTGAGCCCCGATAGAGCCTACCTAGAGGTTTCCTTGGATGCGGGAGTTGGCTACATGCGGAACACCCCGTGAAGAAAAGTGGACTCAGGGGAGGAGCGAGTGTGCAGCTAGTGTCCCTGTGCACTTGCTAGAGAGCACAAGGAGGTGAACTACGTGTCGACTGGAAGCGGGGGTCTGAGGGCAGAAGCCTTGTGTTCCCGTTTTGAAAGCTCCATTCCTGCTGCCTTGAAGCTACCCGAATGACCCCGTTTTCGGACGGGCCTCTAGGCACTGGAGGCAGGGCTCGGGAACGAGAAGGCATTTTCTCTGAATAATCAGGGTGCTTCCGGAGCCGTGTTGGGAGCTCATCCTGTCAGGCTGTCGGACTACAGGGAACGGCCCCTTGAGGGCCTGCCTCGAGAAAGGCCTTGAGTCGCCCTGCAGGAACGGAGCACACAGCGAGCTCTTGGAGGTCTTAGTCACTGGTGTGCTTTATTGGATCGGTGCTGCCCGTTTCAGGACTCCTGGACGCTTCGGGTGTGCCCCCTTTTCCCTGCGAAAACCCCCGGCCCCTGGGGGCATGCTGTGCCACACCCAGGCCCCTAGGCCCTTGAGAGAGGGGCCTACTGTGCATGCCGAGGGAAGGACTACACCCAGCGCTTTTAAAGGGGACGCCTACGATGCCTCGGCACGCCAACAGCATCAGGCACGCCTTGCTAGCCAGTCCCCCGTGCCCTGGAAGGGTTCGACATTGACCTTCTCTCAGCTGCACTGAGGAAAGAGTCTGCTTCGAACGCCTTCTGGCCCCTCGGTTGGAAAGTCACTCTACTCACGGAGAGAGTCAGCTTGCACGGCAGCGGCAACTAAAGCCGAGTTCTCCAGGCAAACACAGCACTGCGGTCTTTTGGAAGAGGCAGGCGCTTAGAGGCCTCACGAGAGCCTGCCTTGGTTGAGGCCGTTTGCTCCACGCAGAACACCCTGCGTCAACAAGTGGATGCAGGGCAGGGCCCACTGTGTACCTGGTGTGGTTTGGGGCCAGCTTACGTTTCCTGCCTGTCTGGCTTGCAATGCGGGCCTGAAGGCACAGGCCGCCTTCCCCACTGTGAAAGTTCCCTTGGTCGGGCCTTGAACTCCACGATGAGACCACCCCTCGGGACGGGCCTCTCGTCACGGTAGGCATGGCTCTGGGAAGCAAATGAGTTCTCTCTCGGAAAACAGGGTGCGCCCAGGGCCCGCTCGGGAGCTCATGCTGCGATGCTCTAATACCTACCTGGAGACCGAACGTCAGCCCCTCGCCTCGAGGAAAGTCGCTTTATTGCCCTGCTGAAGCGGGGGCATGCAGCCCTTTCCAAGAGGCCTTCGTCGCGCCTCTCTTTTCTTCTCTTCTTGGTTAGTGCGCCGCCCGGGAAGCCCAGGACCCTCGCGTTCGCACCCTAGTCCCTGCAAGGCCCCTGAATACCGGCAGGCTCCACTGGCCTGCTCAGCGGCATCCAGGCCCGGAAAGCCCTTCCCAGTCTCTCTGTGTATGCCGAGGGTAGGGCAGCGCACTGCACACCGCCTGGAGAGAGCTAGATTTCCTCAGCACTGCACCAGCTACAGGGAACCTCTTCCCTCACGTCCTACTTGTCGAGGAACTCGGCCTCATTGCCCTTGTCGGAGCTGCACTTAGGAAAAGAATCTGCTTCGCAGGCCTTCTAGGAACCCTTAGCCGAGGGCACCATACTTAGGGGAGGAAGTCAGCTTGCGTTCCTGCTGCCGCTGCAGTACAGTGCTTCCTCTTACCCGGCAGGCCTGTGGTAGAGGCTGAGCCCCGATAGAGCCTACCTAGAGGTTTCCTTGGATGCGGGAGTTGGCTACATGCGGAACACCCCGTGAAGAAAAGTGGACTCAGGGGAGGAGCGAGTGTGCAGCTAGTGTCCCTGTGCACTTGCTAGAGAGCACAAGGAGGTGAACTACGTGTCGACTGGAAGCGGGGGTCTGAGGGCAGAAGCCTTGTGTTCCCGTTTTGAAAGCTCCATTCCTGCTGCCTTGAAGCTACCCGAATGACCCCGTTTTCGGACGGGCCTCTAGGCACTGGAGGCAGGGCTCGGGAACGAGAAGGCATTTTCTCTGAATAATCAGGGTGCTTCCGGAGCCGTGTTGGGAGCACATCCTGTCAGGCTGTCAGACTACAGGGAATGGCCCCTTGAGGGCCTGCCTCGAGAAAGGCCTTGAGTCGCCCTGCAGGAACGGAGCACACAGCGAGCTCTTGGAGGTCTTAGTCACTGGTGTGCTTTATTGGATCGGTGCTGCCCGTTTCAGGACTCCTGGACGCTTCGGGTGTGCACCCTTTTCCCTGCGAAAACCCCCGGCCCCTGGGGGCATGCTGTGCCACACCCAGGCCCCTAGGCCCTTGAGAGAGGGGCCTACTGTGCATGCCGAGGGAAGGACTACACCCAGCGCTTTTAAAGGGGACGCCTACGATGCCTCGGCACTCCAACAGCATCAGGCACGCCTTGCTAGCCAGTCCCCCGTGCCCTGGAAGGGTTCGACATTGACCTTCTCTCAGCTGCACTGAGGAAAGAGTCTGCTTCGAACGCCTTCTGGCCCCTCGGTTGGAAAGTCACTCTACTCACGGAGAGAGTCAGCTTGCACGGCAGCGGCAACTAAAGCCGAGTTCTTCAGGCAAACACAGCACTGCGGTCTTTTGGAAGAGGCAGGCGCTTAGAGGCCTCACGAGAGCCTGCCTTGGTTGAGGCCGTTTGCTCCACGCAGAACACCCTGCGTCAACAAGTGGATGCAGGGGAGGGACCACTGTGTACCAGGTGGGGTTTGGGGCCAGCTTACGTTTCCTGCCTGTCTGGCTTGCAATGCGGGCCTGAAGGCACAGGCCGCCTTCCCCACTGTGAAAGTTCCCTTGGTCGGGCCTTGAACTCCACGATGAGACCACCCCTCGGGACGGGCCTCTCGTCACGGTAGGCATGGCTCTGGGAAGCAAATGAGTTCTCTCTCGGAAAACAGGGTGCGCCCAGGGCCCGCTCGGGAGCTCATGCTGCGATGCTCTAATACCTACCTGGAGACCGAACGTCAGCCCCTCGCCTCGAGGAAAGTCGCTTTATTGCCCTGCTGAAGCGGGGGCATGCAGCCCTTTCCAAGAGGCCTTCGTCGCGCCTCTCTTTTCTTCTCTTCTTGGTTAGTGCGCCGCCCGGGAAGCCCAGGACCCTCGCGTTCGCACCCTAGTCCCTGCAAGGCCCCTGAATCCCGGCAGGCTCCACTGGCCTGCTCAGCGGCATCCAGGCCCGGAAAGCCCTTCCCAGTCTCTCTGTGTATGCCGAGGGTAGTGCAGCGCACTGCACAACGCCTGGAGAGAGCTAGATTTCCTCAGCACTGCACCAGCTACAGGGAACCTCTTCCCTCACGTCCTACGTGTCGAGGAACTCGGCCTCATTGCCCTTGTCGGAGCTGCACTTAGGAAAAGAATCTGCTTCGCAGGCCTTCTAGGAACCCTTAGCCGAGGGCACCATACTTAGGGGAGAAAGTCAGCTTGCGTTCCTGCTGCCGCTGCAGTACAGTGCTTCCTCTTACCCGGCAGGCCTTTGGTAGAGGCTGAGCCCCGATAGAGCCTACCTAGAGGTTTCCTTGGATGCGGGAGTTGGCTACATGCGGAACACCCCGTGAAGAAAAGTGGACTCAGGGGAGGAGCGAGTGTGCAGCTAGTGTCCCTGTGCACTTGCTAGAGAGCACAAGGAGGTGAACTACGTGTCGACTGGAAGCGGGGGTCTGAGGGCAGAAGCCTTGTGTTCCCGTTTTGAAAGCTCCATTCCTGCTGCCTTGAAGCTACCCGAATGACCCCGTTTTCGGACGGGCCTCTAGGCACTGGAGGCAGGGCTCGGGAACGAGAAGGCATTTTCTCTGAATAATCAGGGTGCTTCCGGAGCCGTGTTGGGAGCTCATCCTGTCAGGCTGTCGGACTACAGGGAACGGCCCCTTGAGGGCCTGCCTCGAGAAAGGCCTTGAGTCGCCCTGCAGGAACGGAGCACACAGCGAGCTCTTGGAGGTCTTAGTCACTGGTGTGCTTTATTGGATCGGTGCTGCCCGTTTCAGGACTCCTGGACGCTTCGGGTGTGCCCCCTTTTCCCTGCGAAAACCCCCGGCCCCTGGGGGCATGCTGTGCCACACCCAGGCCCCTAGGCCCTTGAGAGAGGGGCCTACTGTGCATGCCGAGGGAAGGACTACACCCAGCGCTTTTAAAGGGGACGCCTACGATGCCTCGGCACTCCAACAGCATCAGGCACGCCTTGCTAGCCAGTCCCCCGTGCCCTGGAAGGGTTCGACATTGACCTTCTCTCAGCTGCACTGAGGAAAGAGTCTGCTTCGAACGCCTTCTGGCCCCTCGGTTGGAAAGTCACTCTACTCACGGAGAGAGTCAGCTTGCACGGCAGCGGCAACTAAAGCCGAGTTCTTCAGGCAAACACAGCACTGCGGTCTTTTGGAAGAGGCAGGCGCTTAGAGGCCTCACGAGAGCCTGCCTTGGTTGAGGCCGTTTGCTCCACGCAGAACACCCTGCGTCAACAAGTGGATGCAGGGGAGGGCCCACTGTGTACCTGGTGTGGTTTGGGGCCAGCTTACGTTTCCTGCCTGTCTGGCTTGCAATGCGGGCCTGAAGGCACAGGCCGCCTTCCCCACTGTGAAAGTTCCCTTGGTCGGGCCTTGAACTCCACGATGAGACCACCCCTCGGGACGGGCCTCTCGTCACGGTAGGCATGGCTCTGGGAAGCAAATGAGTTCTCTCTCGGAAAACAGGGTGCGCCCAGGGCCCGCTCGGGAGCTCATGCTGCGATGCTCTAATACCTACCTGGAGACCGAACGTCAGCCCCTCGCCTCGAGGAAAGTCGCTTTATTGCCCTGCTGAAGCGGGGGCATGCAGCCCTTTCCAAGAGGCCTTCGTCGCGCCTCTCTTTTCTTCTCTTCTTGGTTAGTGCGCCGCCCGGGAAGCCCAGGACCCTCGCGTTCGCACCCTAGTCCCTGCAAGGCCCCTGAATCCCGGCAGGCTCCACTGGCCTGCTCAGCGGCATCCAGGCCCGGAAAGCCCTTCCCAGTCTCTCTGTGTATGCCGAGGGTAGGGCAGCGCACTGCACACCGCCTGGAGAGAGCTAGATTTCCTCAGCACTGCACCAGCTACAGGGAACCTCTTCCCTCACGTCCTACTTGTCGAGGAACTCGGCCTCATTGCCCTTGTCGGAGCTGCACTTAGGAAAAGAATCTGCTTCGCAGGCCTTCTAGGAACCCTTAGCCGAGGGCACCATACTTAGGGGAGAAAGTCAGCTTGCGTTCCTGCTGCCGCTGCAGTACAGTGCTTCCTCTTACCCGGCCGGCCTTTGGTAGAGGCTGAGCCCCGATAGAGCCTACCTAGAGGTTTCCTTGGATGCGGGAGTTGGCTACATGCGGAACACCCCGTGAAGAAAAGTGGACTCAGGGGAGGAGCGAGTGTGCAGCTAGTGTCCCTGTGCACTTGCTAGAGAGCACAAGGAGGTGAACTACGTGTCGACTGGAAGCGGGGGTCTGAGGGCAGAAGCCTTGTGTTCCCGTTTTGAAAGCTCCATTCCTGCTGCCTTGAAGCTACCCGAATGACCCCGTTTTCGGACGGGCCTCTAGGCACTGGAGGCAGGGCTCGGGAACGAGAAGGCATTTTCTCTGAATAATCAGGGTGCTTCCGGAGCCGTGTTGGGAGCACATCCTGTCAGGCTGTCAGACTACAGGGAACGGCCCCTTGAGGGCCTGCCTCGAGAAAGGCCTTGAGTCGCCCTGCAGGAACGGAGCACACAGCAAGCTCTTGGAGGTCTTAGTCACTGGTGTGCTTTATTGGATCGGTGCTGCCCGTTTCAGGACTCCTGGACGCTTCGGGTGTGCACCCTTTTCCCTGCGAAAACCCCCGGCCCCTGTGGGCATGCTGTGCCACACCCAGGTCCCTAGGCCCTTGAGAGAGGGGCCTACTGTGCATGCCGAGGGAAGGACTACACCCAGCGCTTTTAAAGGGGACGCCTACGATGCCTCGGCACTCCAACAGCATCAGGCACGCCTTGCTAGCCATTCCCCCGTGCCCTGGAAGGGTTCGACATTGACCTTCTCTCAGCTGCACCGAGGAAAGAGTCTGCTTCGAACACCTTCTGGCCCCTCGGTTGGAAAGTCACTCTACTCACGGAGAGAGTCATCTTGCACGGCAGCGGCAACTAAAGCCGAGTTCTCCAGGCAAACACAGCACTGCGGTCTTTTGGAAGAGGCAGGCGCTTAGAGGCCTCACGAGAGCCTGCCTTGGTTGAGGCCGTTTGCTCCACGCAGAACACCCTGCGTCAACAAGTGGATGCATGGCAGGGCCCACTGTGTACCAGGTGTGGTTTGGGGCCAGCTTACGTTTCCTGCCTGTCTGGCTTGCAATGCGGGCCTGAAGGCACAGGCCGCCTTTCCCACTGTGAAAGTTCCCTTGGTCGGGCCTTGAACTCCACGATGAGACCACCCCTCGGGACGGGCCTCTCGTCACGGTAGGCATGGCTCTGGGAAGCAAATGAGTTCTCTCTCGGAAAACAGGGTGCGCCCAGGGCCCGCTCGGGAGCTCATGCTGCGATGCTCTAATACCTACCTGGAGACCGAACGTCAGCCCCTCGCCTCGAGGAAAGTCGCTTTATTGCCCTGCTGAAGCGGGGGCATGCAGCCCTTTCCAAGAGGCCTTTGTCGCGCCTCTCTTTTCTTCTCTTCTTGGTTAGTGCGCCGCCCGGGAAGCCCAGGACCCTCGCGTTCGCACCCTAGTCCCTGCAAGGCCCCTGAATCCCGGCAGGCTCCACTGGCCTGCTCAGCGGCATCCAGGCCCGGAAAGCCCTTCCCAGTCTCTCTGTGTATGCCGAGGGTAGGGCAGCGCACTGCACACCGCCTGGAGAGAGCTAGATTTCCTCAGCACTGCACCAGCTACAGGGAACCTCTTCCCTCACGTCCTACGTGTCGAGGAACTCGGCCTCATTGCCCTTGTCGGAGCCGCACTTAGGAAAAGAATCTGCTTCGCAGGCCTTCTAGGAACCCTTAGCCGAGGGCACCATACTTAGGGGAGAAAGTCAGCTTGCGTTCCTGCTGCCGCTGCAGTACAGTGCTTCCTCTTACCCGGCAGGCCTTTGGTAGAGGCTGAGCCCCGATAGAGCCTACCTAGAGGTTTCCTTGGATGCGGGAGTTGGCTACATGCGGAACACCCCGTGAAGAAAAGTGGACTCAGGGGAGGAGCGAGTGTGCAGCTAGTGTCCCTGTGCACTTGCTAGAGAGCACAAGGAGGTGAACTACGTGTCGACTGGAAGCGGGGGTCTGAGGGCAGAAGCCTTGTGTTCCCGTTTTGAAAGCTCCATTCCTGCTGCCTTGAAGCTACCCGAATGACCCCGTTTTCGGACGGGCCTCTCGGCACTGGAGGCAGGGCTCGGGAACGAGAAGGCATTTTCTCTGAATAATCAGGGTGCTTCCGGAGCCGCGTTGGGAGCTCATCCTGTCAGGCTGTCGGACTACAGGGAACGGCCCCTTGAGGGCCTGCCTCGAGAAAGGCCTTGAGTCGCCCTGCAGGAACGGAGCACACAGCGAGCTCTTGGAGGTCTTAGTCACTGGTGTGCTTTATTGGATCGGTGCTGCCCGTTTCAGGACTCCTGGACGCTTCGGGTGTGCCCCCTTTTCCCTGCGAAAACCCCCGGCCCCTGGGGGCATGCTGTGCCACACCCAGGCCCCTAGGCCCTTGAGAGAGGGGCCTACTGTGCATGCCGAGGGAAGGACTACACCCAGCGCTTTTAAAGGGGACGCCTACGATGCCTCGGCACTCCAACAGCATCAGGCACGCCTTGCTAGCCAGTCCCCCGTGCCCTGGAAGGGTTCGACATTGACCTTCTCTCAGCTGCACTGAGGAAAGAGTCTGCTTCGAACGCCTTCTGGCCCCTCGGTTGGAAAGTCACTCTACTCACGGAGAGAGTCAGCTTGCACGCCAGCGGCAACTAAAGCCGAGTTCTTCAGGCAAACACAGCACTGCGGTCTTTTGGAAGAGGCAGGCGCTTAGAGGCCTCACGAGAGCCTGCCTTGGTTGAGGCCGTTTGCTCCACGCAGAACACCCTGCGTCAACAAGTGGATGCAGGGGAGGGCCCACTGTGTACCTGGTGTGGTTTGGGGCCAGCTTACGTTTCCTGCCTGTCTGGCTTGCAATGCGGGCCTGAAGGCACAGGCCGCCTTCCCCACTGTGAAAGTTCCCTTGGTCGGGCCTTGAACTCCACGATGAGACCACCCCTCGGGACGGGCCTCTCGTCACGGTAGGCATGGCTCTGGGAAGCAAATGAGTTCTCTCTCGGAAAACAGGGTGCGCCCAGGGCCCGCTCGGGAGCTCATGCTGCGATGCTCTAATACCTACCTGGAGACCGAACGTCAGCCCCTCGCCTCGAGGAAAGTCGCTTTATTGCCCTGCTGAAGCGGGGGCATGCAGCCCTTTCCAAGAGGCCTTCGTCGCGCCTCTCTTTTCTTCTCTTCTTGGTTAGTGCGCCGCCCGGGAAGCCCAGGACCCTCGCGTTCGCACCCTAGTCCCTGCAAGGCCCCTGAATCCCGGCAGGCTCCACTGGCCTGCTCAGCGGCATCCAGGCCCGGAAAGCCCTTCCCAGTCTCTCTGTGTATGCCGAGGGTAGGGCAGCGCACTGCACACCGCCTGGAGAGAGCTAGATTTCCTCAGCACTGCACCAGCTACAGGGAACCTCTTCCCTCACGTCCTACTTGTCAAGGAACTCGGCCTCATTGCCCTTGTCGGAGCTGCACTTAGGAAAAGAATCTGCTTCGCAGGCCTTCTAGGAACCCTTAGCCGAGGGCACCATACTTAGGGGAGAAAGTCAGCTTGCGTTCCTGCTGCCGCTGCAGTACAGTGCTTCCTCTTACCCGGCAGGCCTTTGGTAGAGGCTGAGCCCCGATAGAGCCTACCTAGAGGTTTCCTTGGATGCGGGAGTTGGCTACATGCGGAACACCCCGTGAAGAAAAGTGGACTCAGGGGAGGAGCGAGTGTGCAGCTAGTGTCCCTGTGCACTTGCTAGAGAGCACAAGGAGGTGAACTACGTGTCGACTGGAAGCGGGGGTCTGAGGGCAGAAGCCTTGTGTTCCCGTTTTGAAAGCTCCATTCCTGCTGCCTTGAAGCTACCCGAATGACCCCGTTTTCGGACGGGCCTCTAGGCACTGGAGGCAGGGCTCGGGAACGAGAAGGCATTTTCTCTGAATAATCAGGGTGCTTCCGGAGCCGTGTTGGGAGCACATCCTGTCAGGCTGTCAGACTACAGGGAACGGCCCCTTGAGGGCCTGCCTCGAGAAAGGCCTTGAGTCGCCCTGCAGGAACGGAGCACACAGCAAGCTCTTGGAGGTCTTAGTCACTGGTGTGCTTTATTGGATCGGTGCTGCCCGTTTCAGGACTCCTGGACGCTTCGGGTGTGCACCCTTTTCCCTGCGAAAACCCCCGGCCCCTGTGGGCATGCTGTGCCACACCCAGGTCCCTAGGCCCTTGAGAGAGGGGCCTACTGTGCATGCCGAGGGAAGGACTACACCCAGCGCTTTTAAAGGGGACGCCTACGATGCCTCGGCACTCCAACAGCATCAGGCACGCCTTGCTAGCCATTCCCCCGTGCCCTGGAAGGGTTCGACATTGACCTTCTCTCAGCTGCACCGAGGAAAGAGTCTGCTTCGAACACCTTCTGGCCCCTCGGTTGGAAAGTCACTCTACTCACGGAGAGAGTCATCTTGCACGGCAGCGGCAACTAAAGCCGAGTTCTCCAGGCAAACACAGCACTGCGGTCTTTTGGAAGAGGCAGGCGCTTAGAGGCCTCACGAGAGCCTGCCTTGGTTGAGGCCGTTTGCTCCACGCAGAACACCCTGCGTCAACAAGTGGATGCAGGGCAGGGCCCACTGTGTACCTGGTGTGGTTTGGGGCCAGCTTACGTTTCCTGCCTGTCTGGCTTGCAATGCGGGCCTGAAGGCACAGGCCGCCTTCCCCACTGTGAAAGTTCCCTTGGTCGGGCCTTGAACTCCACGATGAGACCACCCCTCGGGACGGGCCTCTCGTCACGGTAGGCATGGCTCTGGGAAGCAAATGAGTTCTCTCTCGGAAAACAGGGTGCGCCCAGGGCCCGCTCGGGAGCTCATGCTGCGATGCTCTAATACCTACCTGGAGACCGAACGTCAGCCCCTCGCCTCGAGGAAAGTCGCTTTATTGCCCTGCTGAAGCGGGGGCATGCAGCCCTTTCCAAGAGGCCTTCGTCGCGCCTCTCTTTTCTTCTCTTCTTGGTTAGTGCGCCGCCCGGGAAGCCCAGGACCCTCGCGTTCGCACCCTAGTCCCTGCAAGGCCCCTGAATCCCGGCAGGCTCCACTGGCCTGCTCAGCGGCATCCAGGCCCGGAAAGCCCTTCCCAGTCTCTCTGTGTATGCCGAGGGTAGGGCAGCGCACTGCACACCGCCTGGAGAGAGCTAGATTTCCTCAGCACTGCACCAGCTACAGGGAACCTCTTCCCTCACGTCCTACTTGTCGAGGAACTCGGCCTCATTGCCCTTGTCGGAGCTGCACTTAGGAAAAGAATCTGCTTCGCAGGCCTTCTAGGAACCCTTAGCCGAGGGCACCATACTTAGGGGAGAAAGTCAGCTTGCGTTCCTGCTGCCGCTGCAGTACAGTGCTTCCTCTTACCCGGCAGGCCTTTGGTAGAGGCTGAGCCCCGATAGAGCCTACCTAGAGGTTTCCTTGGATGCGGGAGTTGGCTACATGCGGAACACCCCGTGAAGAAAAGTGGACTCAGGGGAGGAGCGAGTGTGCAGCTAGTGTCCCTGTGCACTTGCTAGAGAGCACAAGGAGGTGAACTACGTGTCGACTGGAAGCGGGGGTCTGAGGGCAGAAGCCTTGTGTTCCCGTTTTGAAAGCTCCATTCCTGCTGCCTTGAAGCTACCCGAATGACCCCGTTTTCGGACGGGCCTCTAGGCACTGGAGGCAGGGCTCGGGAACGAGAAGGCATTTTCTCTGAATAATCAGGGTGCTTCCGGAGCCGTGTTGGGAGCTCATCCTGTCAGGCTGTCGGACTACAGGGAACGGCCCCTTGAGGGCCTGCCTCGAGAAAGGCCTTGAGTCGCCCTGCAGGAACGGAGCACACAGCGAGCTCTTGGAGGTCTTAGTCACTGGTGTGCTTTATTGGATTGGTGCTGCCCGTTTCAGGACTCCTGGACGCTTCGGGTGTGCCCCCTTTTCCCTGCGAAAACCCCCGGCCCCTGGGGGCATGCTGTGCCACACCCAGGCCCCTAGGCCCTTGAGAGAGGGGCCTACTGTGCATGCCGAGGGAAGGACTACACCCAGCGCTTTTAAAGGGGACGCCTACGATGCCTCGGCACTCCAACAGCATCAGGCACGCCTTGCTAGCCAGTCCCCCGTGCCCTGGAAGGGTTCGACATTGACCTTCTCTCAGCTGCACTGAGGAAAGAGTCTGCTTCGAACGCCTTCTGGCCCCTCGGTTGGAAAGTCACTCTACTCACGGAGAGAGTCAGCTTGCACGGCAGCGGCAACTAAAGCCGAGTTCTTCAGGCAAACACAGCACTGCGGTCTTTTGGAAGAGGCAGGCGCTTAGAGGCCTCACGAGAGCCTGCCTTGGTTGAGGCCGTTTGCTCCACGCAGAACACCCTGCGTCAACAAGTGGATGCAGGGGAGGGCCCACTGTGTACCAGGTGTGGTTTGGGGCCAGCTTACGTTTCCTGCCTGTCTGGCTTGCAATGCGGGCCTGAAGGCACAGGCCGCCTTTCCCACTGTGAAAGTTCCCTTGGTCGGGCCTTGAACTCCACGATGAGACCACCCCTCGGGACGGGCCTCTCGTCACGGTAGGCATGGCTCTGGGAAGCAAATGAGTTCTCTCTCGGAAAACAGGGTGCGCCCAGGGCCCGCTCGGGAGCTCATGCTGCGATGCTCTAATACCTACCTGGAGACCGAACGTCAGCCCCTCGCCTCGAGGAAAGTCGCTTTATTGCCCTGCTGAAGCGGGGGCATGCAGCCCTTTCCAAGAGGCCTTTGTCGCGCCTCTCTTTTCTTCTCTTCTTGGTTAGTGCGCCGCCCGGGAAGCCCAGGACCCTCGCGTTCGCACCCTAGTCCCTGCAAGGCCCCTGAATCCCGGCAGGCTCCACTGGCCTGCTCAGCGGCATCCAGGCCCGGAAAGCCCTTCCCAGTCTCTCTGTGTATGCCGAGGGTAGGGCAGCGCACTGCACACCGCCTGGAGAGAGCTAGATTTCCTCAGCACTGCACCAGCTACAGGGAACCTCTTCCCTCACGTCCTACTTTTCGAGGAACTCGGCCTCATTGCCCTTGTCGGAGCTGCACTTAGGAAAAGAATCTGCTTCGCAGGCCTTCTAGGAACCCTTAGCCGAGGGCACCATACTTAGGGGAGAAAGTCAGCTTGCGTTCCTGCTGCCGCTGCAGTACAGTGCTTCCTCTTACCCGGCAGGCCTTTGGTAGAGGCTGAGCCCCGATAGAGCCTACCTAGAGGTTTCCTTGGATGCGGGAGTTGGCTACATGCGGAACACCCCGTGAAGAAAAGTGGACTCAGGGGAGGAGCGAGTGTGCAGCTAGTGTCCCTGTGCACTTGCTAGAGAGCACAAGGAGGTGAACTACGTGTCGACTGGAAGCGGGGGTCTGAGGGCAGAAGCCTTGTGTTCCCGTTTTGAAAGCTCCATTCCTGCTGCCTTGAAGCTACCCGAATGACCCCGTTTTCGGACGGGCCTCTAGGCACTGGAGGCAGGGCTCGGGAACGAGAAGGCATTTTCTCTGAATAATCAGGGTGCTTCCGGAGCCGTGTTGGGAGCTCATCCTGTCAGGCTGTCGGACTACAGGGAACGGCCCCTTGAGGGCCTGCCTCGAGAAAGGCCTTGAGTCGCCCTGCAGGAACGGAGCACACAGCGAGCTCTTGGAGGTCTTAGTCACTGGTGTGCTTTATTGGATCGGTGCTGCCCGTTTCAGGACTCCTGGACGCTTCGGGTGTGCACCCTTTTCCCTGCGAAAACCCCCGGCCCCTGGGGGCATGCTGTGCCACACCCAGGCCCCTAGGCCCTTGAGAGAGGGGCCTACTGTGCATGCCGAGGGAAGGACTACACCCAGCGCTTTTAAAGGGGACGCCTACGATGCCTCGGCACTCCAACAGCATCAGGCACGCCTTGCTAGCCAGTCCCCCGTGCCCTGGAAGGGTTCGACATTGACCTTCTCTCAGCTGCACTGAGGAAAGAGTCTGCTTCGAACGCCTTCTGGCCCCTCGGTTGGAAAGTCACTCTACTCACGGAGAGAGTCAGCTTGCACGGCAGCGGCAACTAAAGCCGAGTTCTTCAGGCAAACACAGCACTGCGGTCTTTTGGAAGAGGCAGGCGCTTAGAGGCCTCACGAGAGCCTGCCTTGGTTGAGGCCGTTTGCTCCACGCAGAACACCCTGCGTCAACAAGTGGATGCAGGGGAGGGCCCACTGTGTACCTGGTGTGGTTTGGGGCCAGCTTACGTTTCCTGCCTGTCTGGCTTGCAATGCGGGCCTGAGGGCACAGGCCGCCTTCCCCACTGTGAAAGTTCCCTTGGTCGGGCCTTGAACTCCACGATGAGACCACCCCTCGGGACGGGCCTCTCGTCACGGTAGGCATGGCTCTGGGAAGCAAATGAGTTCTCTCTCGGAAAACAGGGTGCGTCCAGGGCCCGCTCGGGAGCTCATGCTGCGATGCTCTAATACCTACCTGGAGACCGAACGTCAGCCCCTCGCCTCGAGGAAAGTCGCTTTATTGCCCTGCTGAAGCGGGGGCATGCAGCCCTTTCCAAGAGGCCTTCGTCGCGCCTCTCTTTTCTTCTCTTCTTGGTTAGTGCGCCGCCCGGGAAGCCCAGGACCCTCGCGTTCGCACCCTAGTCCCTGCAAGGCCCCTGAATACCGGCAGGCTCCACTGGCCTGCTCAGCGGCATCCAGGCCCGGAAAGCCCTTCCCAGTCTCTCTGTGTATGCCGAGGGTAGGGCAGCGCACTGCACACCGCCTGGAGGGAGCCAGATTGCCTCAGCACTGCACCAGCTACAGGGAACCTCTTCCCTCACGTCCTACTTGTCGAGGAACTCGGCCTCATTGCCCTTGTCGGAGCTGCACTTAGGAAAAGAATCTGCTTCGCAGGCCTTCTAGGAACCCTTAGCCGAGGGCACCATACTTAGGGGAGAAAGTCAGCTTGCGTTCCTGCTGCCGCTGCAGTACAGTGCTTCCTCTTACCCGGCAGGCCTTTGGTAGAGGCTGAGCCCCGATAGAGCCTACCTAGAGGTTTCCTTGGATGCGGGAGTTGGCTACATGCGGAACACCCCGTGAAGAAAAGTGGACTCAGGGGAGGAGCGAGTGTGCAGCTAGTGTCCCTGTGCACTTGCTAGAGAGCACAAGGAGGTGAACTACGTGTCGACTGGAAGCGGGGGTCTGAGGGCAGAAGCCTTGTGTTCCCGTTTTGAAAGCTCCATTCCTGCTGCCTTGAAGCTACCCGAATGACCCCGTTTTCGGACGGGCCTCTCGGCACTGGAGGCAGGGCTCGGGAACGAGAAGGCATTTTCTCTGAATAATCAGGGTGCTTCCGGAGCCGTGTTGGGAGCTCATCCTGTCAGGCTGTCCGACTACAGGGAACGGCCCCTTGAGGGCCTGCCTCGAGAAAGACCTTGAGTCGCCCTGCAGGAACGGAGCACACAGCGAGCTCTTGGAGGTCTTAGTCACTGGTGTGCTTTATTGGATCGGTGCTGCCCGTTTCAGGACTCCTGGACGCTTCGGGTGTGCACCCTTTTCCCTGCGAAAACCCCCGGCCCCTGGGGGCATGCTGTGCCACACCCAGGCCCCTAGGCCCTTGAGAGAGAGGCCTACTGTGCATGCCGAGGGAAGGACTACACCCAGCGCTTTTAAAGGGGACGCCTACGATGCCTCGGCACTCCAACAGCATCAGGCACGCCTTGCTAGCCAGTCCCCCGTGCCCTGGAAGGGTTCGACATTGACCTTCTCTCAGCTGCACTGAGGAAAGAGTCTGCTTCGAACGCCTTCTGGCCCCTCGGTTGGAAAGTCACTCTACTCACGGAGAGAGTCAGCTTGCACGGCAGCGGCAACTAAAGCCGAGTTCTTCAGGCAAACACAGCACTGCGGTCTTTTGGAAGAGGCAGGCGCTTAGAGGCCTCACGAGAGCCTGCCTTGGTTGAGGCCGTTTGCTCCACGCAGAACACCCTGCGTCAACAAGTGGATGCAGGGGAGGGCCCACTGTGTACCTGGTGTGGTTTGGGGCCAGCTTACGTTTCCTGCCTGTCTGGCTTGCAATGCGGGCCTGAGGGCACAGGCCGCCTTCCCCACTGTGAAAGTTCCCTTGGTCGGGCCTTGAACTCCACGATGAGACCACCCCTCGGGACGGGCCTCTCGTCACGGTAGGCATGGCTCTGGGAAGCAAATGAGTTCTCTCTCGGAAAACAGGGTGCGTCCAGGGCCCGCTCGGGAGCTCATGCTGCGATGCTCTAATACCTACCTGGAGACCGAACGTCAGCCCCTCGCCTCGAGGAAAGTCGCTTTATTGCCCTGCTGAAGCGGGGGCATGCAGCCCTTTCCAAGAGGCCTTCGTCGCGCCTCTCTTTTCTTCTCTTCTTGGTTAGTGCGCCGCCCGGGAAGCCCAGGACCCTCGCGTTCGCACCCTAGTCCCTGCAAGGCCCCTGAATACCGGCAGGCTCCACTGGCCTGCTCAGCGGCATCCAGGCCCGGAAAGCCCTTCCCAGTCTCTCTGTGTATGCCGAGGGTAGGGCAGCGCACTGCACACCTCCTGGAGAGAGCCAGATTTCCTCAGCACTGCACCAGCTACAGGGAACCTCTTCCCACACGTCCTACTTGTCGAGGAACTCGGCCTCATTGCCCTTGTCGGAGCTGCACTTAGGAAAAGAATCTGCTTCGCAGGCCTTCTAGGAACCCTTAGCCGAGGGCACCATACTTAGGGGAGAAAGTCAGCTTGCGTTCCTGCTGCCGCTGCAGTACAGTGCTTCCTCTTACCCGGCAGGCCTTTGGTAGAGGCTGAGCCCCGATAGAGCCTACCTAGAGGTTTCCTTGGATGCGGGAGTTGGCTACATGCGGAACACCCCGTGAAGAAAAGTGGACTCAGGGGAGGAGCGAGTGTGCAGCTAGTGTCCCTGTGCACTTGCTAGAGAGCACAAGGAGGTGAACTACGTGTCGACTGGAAGCGGGGGTCTGAGGGCAGAAGCCTTGTGTTCCCGTTTTGAAAGCTCCATTCCTGCTGCCTTGAAGCTACCCGAATGACCCCGTTTTCGGACGGGCCTCTCGGCACTGGAGGCAGGGCTCGGGAACGAGAAGGCATTTTCTCTGAATAATCAGGGTGCTTCCGGAGCCGTGTTGGGAGCTCATCCTGTCAGGCTGTCGGACTACAGGGAACGGCCCCTTGAGGGCCTGCCTCGAGAAAGGCCTTGAGTCGCCCTGCAGGAACGGAGCACACAGCGAGCTCTTGGAGGTCTTAGTCACTGGTGTGCTTTATTGGATCGGTGCTGCCCGTTTCAGGACTCCTGGACGCTTCGGGTGTGCACCCTTTTCCCTGCGAAAACCCCCGGCCCCTGGGGGCATGCTGTGCCACACCCAGGCCCCTAGGCCCTTGAGAGAGGGGCCTACTGTGCATGCCGAGGGAAGGACTACACCCAGCGCTTTTAAAGGGGACGCCTACGATGCCTCGGCACTCCAACAGCATCAGGCACGCCTTGCTAGCCAGTCCCCCGTGCCCTGGAAGGGTTCGACATTGACCTTCTCTCAGCTGCACTGAGGAAAGAGTCTGCTTCGAACGCCTTCTGGCCCCTCGGTTGGAAAGTCACTCTACTCACGGAGAGAGTCAGCTTGCACGGCAGCGGCAACTAAAGCCGAGTTCTTCAGGCAAACACAGCACTGCGGTCTTTTGGAAGAGGCAGGCGCTTAGAGGCCTCACGAGAGCCTGCCTTGGTTGAGGCCGTTTGCTCCACGCAGAACACCCTGCGTCAACAAGTGGATGCAGGGGAGGGCCCACTGTGTACCTGGTGTGGTTTGGGGCCAGCTTACGTTTCCTGCCTGTCTGGTTTGCAATGCCGGCCTGAGGGCACAGGCCGCCTTCCCCACTGTGAAAGTTCCCTTGGTCGGGCCTTGAACTCCACGATGAGACCACCCCTCGTGACGGGCCTCTCGTCACGGTAGGCATGGCTCTGGGAAGCAAATGAGTTCTCTCTCGGAAAACAGGGTGCGTCCAGGGCCCGCTCGGGAGCTCATGCTGCGATGCTCTAATACCTACCTGGAGACCGAACGTCAGCCCCTCGCCTCGAGGAAAGTCGCTTTATTGCCCTGCTGAAGCGGGGGCATGCAGCCCTTTCCAAGAGGCCTTCGTCGCGCCTCTCTTTTCTTCTCTTCTTGGTTAGTGCGCCGCCCGGGAAGCCCAGGACCCTCGCGTTCGCACCCTAGTCCCTGCAAGGCCCCTGAATACCGGCAGGCTCCACTGGCCTGCTCAGCGGCATCCAGGCCCGGAAAGCCCTTCCCAGTCTCTCTGTGTATGCCGAGGGTAGGGCAGCGCACTGCACACCGCCTGGAGGGAGCTAGATTGCCTCAGCACTGCACCAGCTACAGGGAACCTCTTCCCTCACGTCCTACTTGTCAAGGAACTCGGCCTCATTGCCCTTGTCGGAGCTGCACTTAGGAAAAGAATCTGCTTCGCAGGCCTTCTAGGAACCCTTAGCCGAGGGCACCATACTTAGGGGAGAAAGTCAGCTTGCGTTCCTGCTGCCGCTGCAGTACAGTGCTTCCTCTTACCCGGCAGGCCTTTGGTAGAGGCTGAGCCCCGATAGAGCCTACCTAGAGGTTTCCTTGGATGCGGGAGTTGGCTACATGCGGAACACCCCGTGAAGAAAAGTGGACTCAGGGGAGGAGCGAGTGTGCAGCTAGTGTCCCTGTGCACTTGCTAGAGAGCACAAGGAGGTGAACTACGTGTCGACTGGAAGCGGGGGTCTGAGGGCAGAAGCCTTGTGTTCCCGTTTTGAAAGCTCCATTCCTGCTGCCTTGAAGCTACCCGAATGACCCCGTTTTCGGACGGGCCTCTAGGCACTGGAGGCAGGGCTCGGGAACGAGAAGGCATTTTCTCTGAATAATCAGGGTGCTTCCGGAGCCGCGTTGGGAGCTCATCCTGTCAGGCTGTCGGACTACAGGGAACGGCCCCTTGAGGGCCTGCCTCGAGAAAGGCCTTGAGTCGCCCTGCAGGAACGGAGCACACAGCGAGCTCTTGGAGGTCTTAGTCACTGGTGTGCTTTATTGGATCGGTGCTGCCCGTTTCAGGACTCCTGGACGCTTCGGGTGTGCCCCCTTTTCCCTGCGAAAACCCCCGGCCCCTGGGGGCATGCTGTGCCACACCCAGGCCCCTAGGCCCTTGAGAGAGGGGCCTACTGTGCATGCCGAGGGAAGGACTACACCCAGCGCTTTTAAAGGGGACGCCTACGATGCCTCGGCACTCCAACAGCATCAGGCACGCCTTGCTAGCCAGTCCCCCGTGCCCTGGAAGGGTTCGACATTGACCTTCTCTCAGCTGCACTGAGGAAAGAGTCTGCTTCGAACGCCTTCTGGCCCCTCGGTTGGAAAGTCACTCTACTCACGGAGAGAGTCAGCTTGCACGGCAGCGGCAACTAAAGCCGAGTTCTTCAGGCAAACACAGCACTGCGGTCTTTTGGAAGAGGCAGGCGCTTAGAGGCCTCACGAGAGCCTGCCTTGGTTGAGGCCGTTTGCTCCACGCAGAACACCCTGCGTCAACAAGTGGATGCAGGGGAGGGCCCACTGTGTACCTGGTGTGGTTTGGGGCCAGCTTACGTTTCCTGCCTGTCTGGCTTGCAATGCGGGCCTGAGGGCACAGGCCGCCTTCCCCACTGTGAAAGTTCCCTTGGTCGGGCCTTGAACTCCACGATGAGACCAGCCCTCGGGACGGGCCTCTCGTCACGGTAGGCATGGCTCTGGGAAGCAAATGAGTTCTCTCTCGGAAAACAGGGTGCGTCCAGGGCCCGCTCGGGAGCTCATGCTGCGATGCTCTAATACCTACCTGGAGACCGAACGTCAGCCCCTCGCCTCGAGGAAAGTCGCTTTATTGCCCTGCTGAAGCGGGGGCATGCAGCCCTTTCCAAGAGGCCTTCGTCGCGCCTCTCTTTTCTTCTCTTCTTGGTTAGTGCGCCGCCCGGGAAGCCCAGGACCCTCGCGTTCGCACCCTAGTCCCTGCAAGGCCCCTGAATACCGGCAGGCTCCACTGGCCTGCTCAGCGGCATCCAGGCCCGGAAAGCCCTTCCCAGTCTCTCTGTGTATGCCGAGGGTAGGGCAGCGCACTGCACACCGCCTGGAGGGAGCCAGATTGCCTCAGCACTGCACCAGCTACAGGGAACCTCTTCCCTCACGTCCTACTTGTCGAGGAACTCGGCCTCATTGCCCTTGTCGGAGCTGCACTTAGGAAAAGAATCTGCTTCGCAGGCCTTCTAGGAACCCTTAGCCGAGGGCACCATACTTAGGGGAGAAAGTCAGCTTGCGTTCCTGCTGCCGCTGCAGTACAGTGCTTCCTCTTACCCGGCAGGCCTTTGGTAGAGGCTGAGCCCCGATAGAGCCTACCTAGAGGTTTCCTTGGATGCGGGAGTTGGCTACATGCGGAACACCCCGTGAAGAAAAGTGGACTCAGGGGAGGAGCGAGTGTGCAGCTAGTGTCCCTGTGCACTTGCTAGAGAGCACAAGGAGGTGAACTACGTGTCGACTGGAAGCGGGGGTCTGAGGGCAGAAGCCTTGTGTTCCCGTTTTGAAAGCTCCATTCCTGCTGCCTTGAAGCTACCCGAATGACCCCGTTTTCGGACGGGCCTCTCGGCACTGGAGGCAGGGCTCGGGAACGAGAAGGCATTTTCTCTGAATAATCAGGGTGCTTCCGGAGCCGCGTTGGGAGCTCATCCTGTCAGGCTGTCGGACTACAGGGAACGGCCCCTTGAGGGCCTGCCTCGAGAAAGGCCTTGAGTCGCCCTGCAGGAACGGAGCACACAGCGAGCTCTTGGAGGTCTTAGTCACTGGTGTGCTTTATTGGATCGGTGCTGCCCGTTTCAGGACTCCTGGACGCTTCGGGTGTGCACCCTTTTCCCTGCGAAAACCCCCGGCCCCTGGGGGCATGCTGTGCCACACCCAGGCCCCTAGGCCCTTGAGAGAGAGGCCTACTGTGCATGCCGAGGGAAGGACTACACCCAGCGCTTTTAAAGGGGACGCCTACGATGCCTCGGCACTCCAACAGCATCAGGCACGCCTTGCTAGCCAGTCCCCCGTGCCCTGGAAGGGTTCGACATTGACCTTCTCTCAGCTGCACTGAGGAAAGAGTCTGCTTCGAACGCCTTCTGGCCCCTCGGTTGGAAAGTCACTCTACTCACGGAGAGAGTCAGCTTGCACGGCAGCGGCAACTAAAGCCGAGTTCTTCAGGCAAACACAGCACTGCGGTCTTTTGGAAGAGGCAGGCGCTTAGAGGCCTCACGAGAGCCTGCCTTGGTTGAGGCCGTTTGCTCCACGCAGAACACCCTGCGTCAACAAGTGGATGCAGGGGAGGGCCCACTGTGTACCTGGTGTGGTTTGGGGCCAGCTTACGTTTCCTGCCTGTCTGGCTTGCAATGCGGGCCTGAGGGCACAGGCCGCCTTCCCCACTGTGAAAGTTCCCTTGGTCGGGCCTTGAACTCCACGATGAGACCACCCCTCGGGACGGGCCTCTCGTCACGGTAGGCATGGCTCTGGGAAGCAAATGAGTTCTCTCTCGGAAAACAGGGTGCGTCCAGGGCCCGCTCGGGAGCTCATGCTGCGATGCTCTAATACCTACCTGGAGACCGAACGTCAGCCCCTCGCCTCGAGGAAAGTCGCTTTATTGCCCTGCTGAAGCGGGGGCATGCAGCCCTTTCCAAGAGGCCTTCGTCGCGCCTCTCTTTTCTTCTCTTCTTGGTTAGTGCGCCGCCCGGGAAGCCCAGGACCCTCGCGTTCGCACCCTAGTCCCTGCAAGGCCCCTGAATACCGGCAGGCTCCACTGGCCTGCTCAGCGGCATCCAGGCCCGGAAAGCCCTTCCCAGTCTCTCTGTGTATGCCGAGGGTAGGGCAGCGCACTGCACACCGCCTGGAGGGAGCCAGATTGCCTCAGCACTGCACCAGCTACAGGGAACCTCTTCCCTCACGTCCTACTTGTCGAGGAACTCGGCCTCATTGCCCTTGTCGGAGCTGCACTTAGGAAAAGAATCTGCTTCGCAGGCCTTCTAGGAACCCTTAGCCGAGGGCACCATACTTAGGGGAGAAAGTCAGCTTGCGTTCCTGCTGCCGCTGCAGTACAGTGCTTCCTCTTACCCGGCAGGCCTTTGGTAGAGGCTGAGCCCCGATAGAGCCTACCTAGAGGTTTCCTTGGATGCGGGAGTTGGCTACATGCGGAACACCCCGTGAAGAAAAGTGGACTCAGGGGAGGAGCGAGTGTGCAGCTAGTGTCCCTGTGCACTTGCTAGAGAGCACAAGGAGGTGAACTACGTGTCGACTGGAAGCGGGGGTCTGAGGGCAGAAGCCTTGTGTTCCCGTTTTGAAAGCTCCATTCCTGCTGCCTTGAAGCTACCCGAATGACCCCGTTTTCGGACGGGCCTCTCGGCACTGGAGGCAGGGCTCGGGAACGAGAAGGCATTTTCTCTGAATAATCAGGGTGCTTCCGGAGCCGCGTTGGGAGCTCATCCTGTCAGGCTGTCGGACTACAGGGAACGGCCCCTTGAGGGCCTGCCTCGAGAAAGGCCTTGAGTCGCCCTGCAGGAACGGAGCACACAGCGAGCTCTTGGAGGTCTTAGTCACTGGTGTGCTTTATTGGATCGGTGCTGCCCGTTTCAGGACTCCTGGACGCTTCGGGTGTGCACCCTTTTCCCTGCGAAAACCCCCGGCCCCTGGGGGCATGCTGTGCCACACCCAGGCCCCTAGGCCCTTGAGAGAGGGGCCTACTGTGCATGCCGAGGGAAGGACTACACCCAGCGCTTTTAAAGGGGACGCCTACGATGCCTCGGCACTCCAACAGCATCAGGCACGCCTTGCTAGCCAGTCCCCCGTGCCCTGGAAGGGTTCGACATTGACCTTCTCTCAGCTGCACTGAGGAAAGAGTCTGCTTCGAACGCCTTCTGGCCCCTCGGTTGGAAAGTCACTCTACTCACGGAGAGAGTCAGCTTGCACGGCAGCGGCAACTAAAGCCGAGTTCTTCAGGCAAACACAGCACTGCGGTCTTTTGGAAGAGGCAGGCGCTTAGAGGCCTCACGAGAGCCTGCCTTGGTTGAGGCCGTTTGCTCCACGCAGAACACCCTGCGTCAACAAGTGGATGCAGGGGAGGGCCCACTGTGTACCTGGTGTGGTTTGGGGCCAGCTTACGTTTCCTGCCTGTCTGGCTTGCAATGCGGGCCTGAGGGCACAGGCCGCCTTCCCCACTGTGAAAGTTCCCTTGGTCGGGCCTTGAACTCCACGATGAGACCACCCCTCGGGACGGGCCTCTCGTCACGGTAGGCATGGCTCTGGGAAGCAAATGAGTTCTCTCTCGGAAAACAGGGTGCGTCCAGGGCCCGCTCGGGAGCTCATGCTGCGATGCTCTAATACCTACCTGGAGACCGAACGTCAGCCCCTCGCCTCGAGGAAAGTCGCTTTATTGCCCTGCTGAAGCGGGGGCATGCAGCCCTTTCCAAGAGGCCTTCGTCGCGCCTCTCTTTTCTTCTCTTCTTGGTTAGTGCGCCGCCCGGGAAGCCCAGGACCCTCGCGTTCGCACCCTAGTCCCTGCAAGGCCCCTGAATACCGGCAGGCTCCACTGGCCTGCTCAGCGGCATCCAGGCCCGGAAAGCCCTTCCCAGTCTCTCTGTGTATGCCGAGGGTAGGGCAGCGCACTGCACACCGCCTGGAGGGAGCCAGATTGCCTCAGCACTGCACCAGCTACAGGGAACCTCTTCCCTCACGTCCTACTTGTCGAGGAACTCGGCCTCATTGCCCTTGTCGGAGCTGCACTTAGGAAAAGAATCTGCTTCGCAGGCCTTCTAGGAACCCTTAGCCGAGGGCACCATACTTAGGGGAGAAAGTCAGCTTGCGTTCCTGCTGCCGCTGCAGTACAGTGCTTCCTCTTACCCGGCAGGCCTTTGGTAGAGGCTGAGCCCCGATAGAGCCTACCTAGAGGTTTCCTTGGATGCGGGAGTTGGCTACATGCGGAACACCCCGTGAAGAAAAGTGGACTCAGGGGAGGAGCGAGTGTGCAGCTAGTGTCCCTGTGCACTTGCTAGAGAGCACAAGGAGGTGAACTACGTGTCGACTGGAAGCGGGGGTCTGAGGGCAGAAGCCTTGTGTTCCCGTTTTGAAAGCTCCATTCCTGCTGCCTTGAAGCTACCCGAATGACCCCGTTTTCGGACGGGCCTCTCGGCACTGGAGGCAGGGCTCGGGAACGAGAAGGCATTTTCTCTGAATAATCAGGGTGCTTCCGGAGCCGTGTTGGGAGCTCATCCTGTCAGGCTGTCGGACTACAGGGAACGGCCCCTTGAGGGCCTGCCTCGAGAAAGGCCTTGAGTCGCCCTGCAGGAACGGAGCACACAGCGAGCTCTTGGAGGTCTTAGTCACTGGTGTGCTTTATTGGATCGGTGCTGCCCGTTTCAGGACTCCTGGACGCTTCGGGTGTGCACCCTTTTCCCTGCGAAAACCCCCGGCCCCTGGGGGCATGCTGTGCCACACCCAGGCCCCTAGGCCCTTGAGAGAGGGGCCTACTGTGCATGCCGCGGGAAGGACTACACCCAGCGCTTTTAAAGGGGACGCCTGCGATGCCTCGGCACTCCAACAGCATCAGGCACGCCTTGCTAGCCAGTCCCCCGTGCCCTGGAAGGGTTCGACATTGACCTTCTCTCAGCTGCACTGAGGAAAGAGTCTGCTTCGAACGCCTTCTGGCCCCTCGGTTGGAAAGTCACTCTACTCACGGAGAGAGTCAGCTTGCACGGCAGCGGCAACTAAAGCCGAGTTCTTCAGGCAAACACAGCACTGCGGTCTTTTGGAAGAGGCAGGCGCTTAGAGGCCTCACGAGAGCCTGCCTTGGTTGAGGCCGTTTGCTCCACGCAGAACACCCTGCGTCAACAAGTGGATGCAGGGGAGGGCCCACTGTGTACCTGGTGTGGTTTGGGGCCAGCTTACGTTTCCTGCCTGTCTGGCTTGCAATGCGGGCCTGAGGGCACAGGCCGCCTTCCCCACTGTGAAAGTTCCCTTGGTCGGGCCTTGAACTCCACGATGAGACCACCCCTCGGGACGGGCCTCTCGTCACGGTAGGCATGGCTCTGGGAAGCAAATGAGTTCTCTCTCGGAAAACAGGGTGCGTCCAGGGCCCGCTCGGGAGCTCATGCTGCGATGCTCTAATACCTACCTGGAGACCGAACGTCAGCCCCTCGCCTCGAGGAAAGTCGCTTTATTGCCCTGCTGAAGCGGGGGCATGCAGCCCTTTCCAAGAGGCCTTCGTCGCGCCTCTCTTTTCTTCTCTTCTTGGTTAGTGCGCCGCCCGGGAAGCCCAGGACCCTCGCGTTCGCACCCTAGTCCCTGCAAGGCCCCTGAATACCGGCAGGCTCCACTGGCCTGCTCAGCGGCATCCAGGCCCGGAAAGCCCTTCCCAGTCTCTCTGTGTATGCCGAGGGTAGGGCAGCGCACTGCACACCGCCTGGAGGGAGCCAGATTGCCTCAGCACTGCACCAGCTACAGGGAACCTCTTCCCTCACGTCCTACTTGTCGAGGAACTCGGCCTCATTGCCCTTGTCGGAGCTGCACTTAGGAAAAGAATCTGCTTCGCAGGCCTTCTAGGAACCCTTAGCCGAGGGCACCATACTTAGGGGAGAAAGTCAGCTTGCGTTCCTGCTGCCGCTGCAGTACAGTGCTTCCTCTTACCCGGCAGGCCTTTGGTAGAGGCTGAGCCCCGATAGAGCCTACCTAGAGGTTTCCTTGGATGCGGGAGTTGGCTACATGCGGAACACCCCGTGAAGAAAAGTGGACTCAGGGGAGGAGCGAGTGTGCAGCTAGTGTCCCTGTGCACTTGCTAGAGAGCACAAGGAGGTGAACTACGTGTCGACTGGAAGCGGGGGTCTGAGGGCAGAAGCCTTGTGTTCCCGTTTTGAAAGCTCCATTCCTGCTGCCTTGAAGCTACCCGAATGACCCCGTTTTCGGACGGGCCTCTCGGCACTGGAGGCAGGGCTCGGGAACGAGAAGGCATTTTCTCTGAATAATCAGGGTGCTTCCGGAGCCGTGTTGGGAGCTCATCCTGTCAGGCTGTCGGACTACAGGGAACGGCCCCTTGAGGGCCTGCCTCGAGAAAGGCCTTGAGTCGCCCTGCAGGAACGGAGCACACAGCGAGCTCTTGGAGGTCTTAGTCACTGGTGTGCTTTATTGGATCGGTGCTGCCCGTTTCAGGACTCCTGGACGCTTCGGGTGTGCACCCTTTTCCCTGCGAAAACCCCCGGCCCCTGGGGGCATGCTGTGCCACACCCAGGCCCCTAGGCCCTTGAGAGAGGGGCCTACTGTGCATGCCGAGGGAAGGACTACACCCAGCGCTTTTAAAGGGGACGCCTACGATGCCTCGGCACTCCAACAGCATCAGGCACGCCTTGCTAGCCAGTCCCCCGTGCCCTGGAAGGGTTCGACATTGACCTTCTCTCAGCTGCACTGAGGAAAGAGTCTGCTTCGAACGCCTTCTGGCCCCTCGGTTGGAAAGTCACTCTACTCACGGAGAGAGTCAGCTTGCACGGCAGCGGCAACTAAAGCCGAGTTCTTCAGGCAAACACAGCACTGCGGTCTTTTGGAAGAGGCAGGCGCTTAGAGGCCTCACGAGAGCCTGCCTTGGTTGAGGCCGTTTGCTCCACGCAGAACACCCTGCGTCAACAAGTGGATGCAGGGGAGGGCCCACTGTGTACCTGGTGTGGTTTGGGGCCAGCTTACGTTTCCTGCCTGTCTGGCTTGCAATGCGGGCCTGAGGGCACAGGCCTCCTTCCCCACTGTGAAAGTTCCCTTGGTCGGGCCTTGAACTCCACGATGAGACCACCCCTCGTGACGGGCCTCTCGTCACGGTAGGCATGGCTCTGGGAAGCAAATGAGTTCTCTCTCGGAAAACAGGGTGCGTCCAGGGCCCGCTCGGGAGCTCATGCTGCGATGCTCTAATACCTACCTGGAGACCGAACGTCAGCCCCTCGCCTCGAGGAAAGTCGCTTTATTGCCCTGCTGAAGCGGGGGCATGCAGCCCTTTCCAAGAGGCCTTCGTCGCGCCTCTCTTTTCTTCTCTTCTTGGTTAGTGCGCCGCCCGGGAAGCCCAGGACCCTCGCGTTCGCACCCTAGTCCCTGCAAGGCCCCTGAATACCGGCAGGCTCCACTGGCCTGCTCAGCGGCATCCAGGCCCGGAAAGCCCTTCCCAGTCTCTCTGTGTATGCCGAGGGTAGGGCAGCGCACTGCACACCGCCTGGAGGGAGCCAGATTGCCTCAGCACTGCACCAGCTACAGGGAACCTCTTCCCTCACGTCCTACTTGTCAAGGAACTCGGCCTCATTGCCCTTGTCGGAGCTGCACTTAGGAAAAGAATCTGCTTCGCAGGCCTTCTAGGAACCCTTAGCCGAGGGCACCATACTTAGGGGAGAAAGTCAGCTTGCGTTCCTGCTGCCGCTGCAGTACAGTGCTTCCTCTTACCCGGCAGGCCTTTGGTAGAGGCTGAGCCCCGATAGAGCCTACCTAGAGGTTTCCTTGGATGCGGGAGTTGGCTACATGCGGAACACCCCGTGAAGAAAAGTGGACTCAGGGGAGGAGCGAGTGTGCAGCTAGTGTCCCTGTGCACTTGCTAGAGAGCACAAGGAGGTGAACTACGTGTCGACTGGAAGCGGGGGTCTGAGGGCAGAAGCCTTGTGTTCCCGTTTTGAAAGCTCCATTCCTGCTGCCTTGAAGGTACCCGAATGACCCTGTTTTCGGACGGGCCTCTCGGCACTGGAGGCAGGGCTCGGGAACGAGAAGGCATTTTCTCTGAATAATCAGGGTGCTTCCGGAGCCGTGTTGGGAGCTCATCCTGTCAGGCTGTCGGACTACAGGGAACGGCCCCTTGAGGGCCTGCCTCGAGAAAGGCCTTGAGTCGCCCTGCAGGAACGGAGCACACAGCAAGCTCTTGGAGGTCTTAGTCACTGGTGTGCTTTATTGGATCGGTGCTGCCCGTTTCAGGACTCCTGGACGCTTCGGGTGTGCACCCTTTTCCCTGCGAAAACCCCCGGCCCCTGGGGGCATGCTGTGCCACACCCAGGCCCCTAGGCCCTTGAGAGAGGGGCCTACTGTGCATGCCGAGGGAAGGACTACACCCAGCGCTTTTAAAGGGGACGCCTACGATGCCTCAGCACTCCAACAGCATCAGGCACGCCTTGCTAGCCAGTCCCCCGTGCCCTGGAAGGGTTCGACATTGACCTTCTCTCAGCTGCACTGAGGAAAGAGTCTGCTTCGAACGCCTTCTGGCCCCTCGGTTGGAAAGTCACTCTACTCACGGAGAGAGTCAGCTTGCACGGCAGCGGCAACTAAAGCCGAGTTCTTCAGGCAAACACAGCACTGCGGTCTTTTGGAAGAGGCAGGCGCTTAGAGGCCTCACGAGAGCCTGCCTTGGTTGAGGCCGTTTGCTCCACGCAGAACACCCTGCGTCAACAAGTGGATGCAGGGGAGGGCCCACTGTGTACCTGGTGTGGTTTGGGGCCAGCTTACGTTTCCTGCCTGTCTGGCTTGCAATGCGGGCCTGAGGGCACAGGCCGCCTTCCCCACTGTGAAAGTTCCCTTGGTCGGGCCTTGAACTCCACGATGAGACCACCCCTCGGGACGGGCCTCTCGTCACGGTAGGCATGGCTCTGGGAAGCAAATGAGTTCTCTCTCGGAAAACAGGGTGCGTCCAGGGCCCGCTCGGGAGCTCATGCTGCGATGCTCTAATACCTACCTGGAGACCGAACGTCAGCCCCTCGCCTCGAGGAAAGTCGCTTTATTGCCCTGCTGAAGCGGGGGCATGCAGCCCTTTCCAAGAGGCCTTCGTCGCGCCTCTCTTTTCTTCTCTTCTTGGTTAGTGCGCCGCCCGGGAAGCCCAGGACCCTCGCGTTCGCACCCTAGTCCCTGCAAGGCCCCTGAATACCGGCAGGCTCCACTGGCCTGCTCAGCGGCATCCAGGCCCGGAAAGCCCTTCCCAGTCTCTCTGTGTATGCCGAGGGTAGGGCAGCGCACTGCACACCGCCTGGAGGGAGCTAGATTTCCTCAGCACTGCACCAGCTACAGGGAACCTCTTCCCTCATGTCCTACTTGTCAAGGAACTCGGCCTCATTGCCCTTGTCGGAGCTGCACTTAGGAAAAGAATCTGCTTCGCAGGCCTTCTAGGAACCCTTAGCCGAGGGCACCATACTTAGGGGAGAAAGTCAGCTTGCGTTCCTGCTGCCGCTGCAGTACAGTGCTTCCTCTTACCCGGCAGGCCTTTGGTAGAGGCTGAGCCCCGATAGAGCCTACCTAGAGGTTTCCTTGGATGCGGGAGTTGGCTACATGCGGAACACCCCGTGAAGAAAAGTGGACTCAGGGGAGGAGCGAGTGTGCAGCTAGTGTCCCTGTGCACTTGCTAGAGAGCACAAGGAGGTGAACTACGTGTCGACTGGAAGCGGGGGTCTGAGGGCAGAAGCCTTGTGTTCCCGTTTTGAAAGCTCCATTCCTGCTGCCTTGAAGCTACCCGAATGACCCCGTTTTCGGACGGGCCTCTAGGCACTGGAGGCAGGGCTCGGGAACGAGAAGGCATTTTCTCTGAATAATCAGGGTGCTTCCGGAGCCGTGTTGGGAGCTCATCCTGTCAGGCTGTCGGACTACAGGGAACGGCCCCTTGAGGGCCTGCCTCGAGAAAGGCCTTGAGTCGCCCTGCAGGAACGGAGCACACAGCGAGCTCTTGGAGGTCTTAGTCACTGGTGTGCTTTATTGGATCGGTGCTGCCCGTTTCAGGACTCCTGGACGCTTCGGGTGTGCACCCTTTTCCCTGCGAAAACCCCCGGCCCCTGGGGGCATGCTGTGCCACACCCAGGCCCCTAGGCCCTTGAGAGAGGGGCCTACTGTGCATGCCGAGGGAAGGACTACACCCAGCGCTTTTAAAGGGGACGCCTACGATGCCTCGGCACTCCAACAGCATCAGGCACGCCTTGCTAGCCAGTCCCCCGTGCCCTGGAAGGGTTCGACATTGACCTTCTCTCAGCTGCACTGAGGAAAGAGTCTGCTTCGAACGCCTTCTGGCCCCTCGGTTGGAAAGTCACTCTACTCACGGAGAGAGTCAGCTTGCACGGCAGCGGCAACTAAAGCCGAGTTCTTCAGGCAAACACAGCACTGCGGTCTTTTGGAAGAGGCAGGCGCTTAGAGGCCTCACGAGAGCCTGCCTTGGTTGAGGCCGTTTGCTCCACGCAGAACACCCTGCGTCAACAAGTGGATGCAGGGGAGGGCCCACTGTGTACCTGGTGTGGTTTGGGGCCAGCTTACGTTTCCTGCCTGTCTGGCTTGCAATGCGGGCCTGAGGGCACAGGCCGCCTTCCCCACTGTGAAAGTTCCCTTGGTCGGGCCTTGAACTCCACGATGAGACCACCCCTCGGGACGGGCCTCTCGTCACGGTAGGCATGGCTCTGGGAAGCAAATGAGTTCTCTCTCGGAAAACAGGGTGCGCTCAGGGCCCGCTCGGGAGCTCATGCTGCGATGCTCTAATACCTACCTGGAGACCGAACGTCAGCCCCTCGCCTCGAGGAAAGTCGCTTTATTGCCCTGCTGAAGCGGGGGCATGCAGCCCTTTCCAAGAGGCCTTCGTCGCGCCTCTCTTTTCTTCTCTTCTTGGTTAGTGCGCCGCCCGGGAAGCCCAGGACCCTCGCGTTCGCACCCTAGTCCCTGCAAGGCCCCTGAATACCGGCAGGCTCCACTGGCCTGCTCAGCGGCATCCAGGCCCGGAAAGCCCTTCCCAGTCTCTCTGTGTATGCCGAGGGTAGGGCAGCGCACTGCACACCGCCTGGAGGGAGCCAGATTGCCTCAGCACTGCACCAGCTACAGGGAACCTCTTCCCTCACGTCCTACTTGTCGAGGAACTCGGCCTCATTGCCCTTGTCGGAGCTGCACTTAGGAAAAGAATCTGCTTCGCAGGCCTTCTAGGAACCCTTAGCCGAGGGCACCATACTTAGGGGAGAAAGTCAGCTTGCGTTCCTGCTGCCGCTGCAGTACAGTGCTTCCTCTTACCCGGCAGGCCTTTGGTAGAGGCTGAGCCCCGATAGAGCCTACCTAGAGGTTTCCTTGGATGCGGGAGTTGGCTACATGCGGAACACCCCGTGAAGAAAAGTGGACTCAGGGGAGGAGCGAGTGTGCAGCTAGTGTCCCTGTGCACTTGCTAGAGAGCACAAGGAGGTGAACTACGTGTCGACTGGAAGCGGGGGTCTGAGGGCAGAAGCCTTGTGTTCCCGTTTTGAAAGCTCCATTCCTGCTGCCTTGAAGCTACCCGGATGACCCCGTTTTCGGACGGGCCTCTCGGCACTGGAGGCAGGGCTCGGGAACGAGAAGGCATTTTCTCTGAATAATCAGGGTGCTTCCGGAGCCGTGTTGGGAGCTCATCCTGTCAGGCTGTCGGACTACAGGGAACGGCCCCTTGAGGGCCTGCCTCGAGAAAGGCCTTGAGTCGCCCTGCAGGAACGGAGCACACAGCGAGCTCTTGGAGGTCTTAGTCACTGGTGTGCTTTATTGGATCGGTGCTGCCCGTTTCAGGACTCCTGGACGCTTCGGGTGTGCACCCTTTTCCCTGCGAAAACCCCCGGCCCCTGGGGGCGTGCTGTGCCACACCCAGGCCCCTAGGCCCTTGAGAGAGGGGCCTACTGTGCATGCCGAGGGAAGGACTACACCCAGCGCTTTTAAAGGGGACGCCTACGATGCCTCGGCACTCCAACAGCATCAGGCACGCCTTGCTAGCCAGTCCCCCGTGCCCTGGAAGGGTTCGACATTGACCTTCTCTCAGCTGCACTGAGGAAAGAGTCTGCTTCGAACGCCTTCTGGCCCCTCGGTTGGAAAGTCACTCTACTCACGGAGAGAGTCAGCTTGCACGGCAGCGGCAACTAAAGCCGAGTTCTTCAGGCAAACACAGCACTGCGGTCTTTTGGAAGAGGCAGGCGCTTAGAGGCCTCACGAGAGCCTGCCTTGGTTGAGGCCGTTTGCTCCACGCAGAACACCCTGCGTCAACAAGTGGATGCAGGGGAGGGCCCACTGTGTACCTGGTGTGGTTTGGGGCCAGCTTACGTTTCCTGCCTGTCTGGCTTGCAATGCGGGCCTGAGGGCACAGGCCGCCTTCCCCACTGTGAAAGTTCCCTTGGTCGGGCCTTGAACTCCACGATGAGACCACCCCTCGGGACGGGCCTCTCGTCACGGTAGGCATGGCTCTGGGAAGCAAATGAGTTCTCTCTCGGAAAACAGGGTGCGTCCAGGGCCCGCTCGGGAGCTCATGCTGCGATGCTCTAATACCTACCTGGAGACCGAACGTCAGCCCCTCGCCTCGAGGAAAGTCGCTTTATTGCCCTGCTGAAGCGGGGGCATGCAGCCCTTTCCAAGAGGCCTTCGTCGCGCCTCTCTTTTCTTCTCTTCTTGGTTAGTGCGCCGCCCGGGAAGCCCAGGACCCTCGCGTTCGCACCCTAGTCCCTGCAAGGCCCCTGAATACCGGCAGGCTCCACTGGCCTGCTCAGCGGCATCCAGGCCCGGAAAGCCCTTCCCAGTCTCTCTGTGTATGCCGAGGGTAGGGCAGCGCACTGCACACCGCCTGGAGGGAGCCAGATTGCCTCAGCACTGCACCAGCTACAGGGAACCTCTTCCCTCACGTCCTACTTGTCGAGGAACTCGGCCTCATTGCCCTTGTCGGAGCTGCACTTAGGAAAAGAATCTGCTTCGCAGGCCTTCTAGGAACCCTTAGCCGAGGGCACCATACTTAGGGGAGAAAGTCAGCTTGCGTTCCTGCTGCCGCTGCAGTACAGTGCTTCCTCTTACCCGGCAGGCCTTTGGTAGAGGCTGAGCCCCGATAGAGCCTACCTAGAGGTTTCCTTGGATACGGGAGTTGGCTACATGCGGAACACCCCGTGAAGAAAAGTGGACTCAGGGGAGGAGCGAGTGTGCAGCTAGTGTCCCTGTGCACTTGCTAGAGAGCACAAGGAGGTGAACTACGTGTCGACTGGAAGCGGGGGTCTGAGGGCAGAAGCCTTGTGTTCCCGTTTTGAAAGCTCCATTCCTGCTGCCTTGAAGCTACCCGAATGACCCCGTTTTCGGACGGGCCTCTCGGCACTGGAGGCAGGGCTCGGGAACGAGAAGGCATTTTCTCTGAATAATCAGGGTGCTTCCGGAGCCGTGTTGGGAGCTCATCCTGTCAGGCTGTCGGACTACAGGGAACGGCCCCTTGAGGGCCTGCCTCGAGAAAGGCCTTGAGTCGCCCTGCAGGAACGGAGCACACAGCGAGCTCTTGGAGGTCTTAGTCACTGGTGTGCTTTATTGGATCGGTGCTGCCCGTTTCAGGACTCCTGGACGCTTCGGGTGTGCACCCTTTTCCCTGCGAAAACCCCCGGCCCCTGGGGGCATGCTGTGCCACACCCAGGCCCCTAGGCCCTTGAGAGAGGGGCCTACTGTGCATGCCGAGGGAAGGACTACACCCAGCGCTTTTAAAGGGGACGCCTACGATGCCTCGGCACTCCAACAGCATCAGGCACGCCTTGCTAGCCAGTCCCCCGTGCCCTGGAAGGGTTCGACATTGACCTTCTCTCAGCTGCACTGAGGAAAGAGTCTGCTTCGAACGCCTTCTGGCCCCTCGGTTGGAAAGTCACTCTACTCACGGAGAGAGTCAGCTTGCACGGCAGCGGCAACTAAAGCCGAGTTCTTCAGGCAAACACAGCACTGCGGTCTTTTGGAAGAGGCAGGCGCTTAGAGGCCTCACGAGAGCCTGCCTTGGTTGAGGCCGTTTGCTCCACGCAGAACACCCTGCGTCAACAAGTGGATGCAGGGGAGGGCCCACTGTGTACCTGGTGTGGTTTGGGGCCAGCTTACGTTTCCTGCCTGTCTGGCTTGCAATGCGGGCCTGAGGGCACAGGCCGCCTTCCCCACTGTGAAAGTTCCCTTGGTCGGGCCTTGAACTCCACGATGAGACCACCCCTCGGGACGGGCCTCTCGTCACGGTAGGCATGGCTCTGGGAAGCAAATGAGTTCTCTCTCGGAAAACAGGGTGCGTCCAGGGCCCGCTCGGGAGCTCATGCTGCGATGCTCTAATACCTACCTGGAGACCGAACGTCAGCCCCTCGCCTCGAGGAAAGTCGCTTTATTGCCCTGCTGAAGCGGGGGCATGCAGCCCTTTCCAAGAGGCCTTCGTCGCGCCTCTCTTTTCTTCTCTTCTTGGTTAGTGCGCCGCCCGGGAAGCCCAGGACCCTCGCGTTCGCACCCTAGTCCCTGCAAGGCCCCTGAATACCGGCAGGCTCCACTGGCCTGCTCAGCGGCATCCAGGCCCGGAAAGCCCTTCCCAGTCTCTCTGTGTATGCCGAGGGTAGGGCAGCGCACTGCACACCGCCTGGAGGGAGCCAGATTGCCTCAGCACTGCACCAGCTACAGGGAACCTCTTCCCTCACGTCCTACTTGTCGAGGAACTCGGCCTCATTGCCCTTGTCGGAGCTGCACTTAGGAAAAGAATCTGCTTCGCAGGCCTTCTAGGAACCCTTAGCCGAGGGCACCATACTTAGGGGAGAAAGTCAGCTTGCGTTCCTGCTGCCGCTGCAGTACAGTGCTTCCTCTTACCCGGCAGGCCTTTGGTAGAGGCTGAGCCCCGATAGAGCCTACCTAGAGGTTTCCTTGGATGCGGGAGTTGGCTACATGCGGAACACCCCGTGAAGAAAAGTGGACTCAGGGGAGGAGCGAGTGTGCAGCTAGTGTCCCTGTGCACTTGCTAGAGAGCACAAGGAGGTGAACTACGTGTCGACTGGAAGCGGGGGTCTGAGGGCAGAAGCCTTGTGTTCCCGTTTTGAAAGCTCCATTCCTGCTGCCTTGAAGCTACCCGAATGACCCCGTTTTCGGACGGGCCTCTCGGCACTGGAGGCAGGGCTCGGGAACGAGAAGGCATTTTCTCTGAATAATCAGGGTGCTTCCGGAGCCGTGTTGGGAGCTCATCCTGTCAGGCTGTCGGACTACAGGGAACGGCCCCTTGAGGGCCTGCCTCGAGAAAGGCCTTGAGTCGCCCTGCAGGAACGGAGCACACAGCGAGCTCTTGGAGGTCTTAGTCACTGGTGTGCTTTATTGGATCGGTGCTGCCCGTTTCAGGACTCCTGGACGCTTCGGGTGTGCACCCTTTTCCCTGCGAAAACCCCCGGCCCCTGGGGGCATGCTGTGCCACACCCAGGCCCCTAGGCCCTTGAGAGAGGGGCCTACTGTGCATGCCGAGGGAAGGACTACACCCAGCGCTTTTAAAGGGGACGCCTACGATGCCTCGGCACTCCAACAGCATCAGGCACGCCTTGCTAGCCAGTCCCCCGTGCCCTGGAAGGGTTCGACATTGACCTTCTCTCAGCTGCACTGAGGAAAGAGTCTGCTTCGAACGCCTTCTGGCCCCTCGGTTGGAAAGTCACTCTACTCACGGAGAGAGTCAGCTTGCACGGCAGCGGCAACTAAAGCCGAGTTCTTCAGGCAAACACAGCACTGCGGTCTTTTGGAAGAGGCAGGCGCTTAGAGGCCTCACGAGAGCCTGCCTTGGTTGAGGCCGTTTGCTCCACGCAGAACACCCTGCGTCAACAAGTGGATGCAGGGGAGGGCCCACTGTGTACCTGGTGTGGTTTGGGGCCAGCTTACGTTTCCTGCCTGTCTGGCTTGCAATGCGGGCCTGAGGGCACAGGCCGCCTTCCCCACTGTGAAAGTTCCCTTGGTCGGGCCTTGAACTCCACGATGAGACCACCCCTCGGGACGGGCCTCTCGTCACGGTAGGCATGGCTCTGGGAAGCAAATGAGTTCTCTCTCGGAAAACAGGGTGCGTCCAGGGCCCGCTCGGGAGCTCATGCTGCGATGCTCTAATACCTACCTGGAGACCGAACGTCAGCCCCTCGCCTCGAGGAAAGTCGCTTTATTGCCCTGCTGAAGCGGGGGCATGCAGCCCTTTCCAAGAGGCCTTCGTCGCGCCTCTCTTTTCTTCTCTTCTTGGTTAGTGCGCCGCCCGGGAAGCCCAGGACCCTCGCGTTCGCACCCTAGTCCCTGCAAGGCCCCTGAATACCGGCAGGCTCCACTGGCCTGCTCAGCAGCATCCAGGCCCGGAAAGCCCTTCCCAGTCTCTCTGTGTATGCCGAGGGTAGGGCAGCGCACTGCACACCGCCTGGAGGGAGCCAGATTGCCTCAGCACTGCACCAGCTACAGGGAACCTCTTCCCTCACGTCCTACTTGTCGAGGAACTCGGCCTCATTGCCCTTGTCGGAGCTGCACTTAGGAAAAGAATCTGCTTCGCAGGCCTTCTAGGAACCCTTAGCCGAGGGCACCATACTTAGGGGAGAAAGTCAGCTTGCGTTCCTGCGGCCGCTGCAGTACAGTGCTTCCTCTTACCCGGCAGGCCTTTGGTAGAGGCTGAGCCCCGATAGAGCCTACCTAGAGGTTTCCTTGGATGCGGGAGTTGGCTACATGCGGAACACCCCGTGAAGAAAAGTGGACTCAGGGGAGGAGCGAGTGTGCAGCTAGTGTCCCTGTGCACTTGCTAGAGAGCACAAGGAGGTGAACTACGTGTCGACTGGAAGCGGGGGTCTGAGGGCAGAAGCCTTGTGTTCCCGTTTTGAAAGCTCCATTCCTGCTGCCTTGAAGCTACCCGAATGACCCCGTTTTCGGACGGGCCTCTCGGCACTGGAGGCAGGGCTCGGGAACGAGAAGGCATTTTCTCTGAATAATCAGGGTGCTTCCGGAGCCGTGTTGGGAGCTCATCCTGTCAGGCTGTCGGACTACAGGGAACGGCCCCTTGAGGGCCTGCCTCGAGAAAGGCCTTGAGTCGCCCTGCAGGAACGGAGCACACAGCGAGCTCTTGGAGGTCTTAGTCACTGGTGTGCTTTATTGGATCGGTGCTGCCCGTTTCAGGACTCCTGGACGCTTCGGGTGTGCACCCTTTTCCCTGCGAAAACCCCCGGCCCCTGGGGGCATGCTGTGCCACACCCAGGCCCCTAGGCCCTTGAGAGAGGGGCCTACTGTGCATGCCGAGGGAAGGACTACACCCAGCGCTTTTAAAGGGGACGCCTACGATGCCTCGGCACTCCAACAGCATCAGGCACGCCTTGCTAGCCAGTCCCCCGTGCCCTGGAAGGGTTCGACATTGACCTTCTCTCAGCTGCACTGAGGAAAGAGTCTGCTTCGAACGCCTTCTGGCCCCTCGGTTGGAAAGTCACTCTACTCACGGAGAGAGTCAGCTTGCACGGCAGCGGCAACTAAAGCCGAGTTCTTCAGGCAAACACAGCACTGCGGTCTTTTGGAAGAGGCAGGCGCTTAGAGGCCTCACGAGAGCCTGCCTTGGTTGAGGCCGTTTGCTCCACGCAGAACACCCTGCGTCAACAAGTGGATGCAGGGGAGGGCCCACTGTGTACCTGGTGTGGTTTGGGGCCAGCTTACGTTTCCTGCCTGTCTGGCTTGCAATGCGGGCCTGAGGGCACAGGCCGCCTTCCCCACTGTGAAAGTTCCCTTGGTCGGGCCTTGAACTCCACGATGAGACCACCCCTCGGGACGGGCCTCTCGTCACGGTAGGCATGGCTCTGGGAAGCAAATGAGTTCTCTCTCGGAAAACAGGGTGCGTCCAGGGCCCGCTCGGGAGCTCATGCTGCGATGCTCTAATACCTACCTGGAGACCGAACGTCAGCCCCTCGCCTCGAGGAAAGTCGCTTTATTGCCCTGCTGAAGCGGGGGCATGCAGCCCTTTCCAAGAGGCCTTCGTCGCGCCTCTCTTTTCTTCTCTTCTTGGTTAGTGCGCCGCCCGGGAAGCCCAGGACCCTCGCGTTCGCACCCTAGTCCCTGCAAGGCCCCTGAATACCGGCAGGCTCCACTGGCCTGCTCAGCGGCATCCAGGCCCGGAAAGCCCTTCCTTCCCAGTCTCTCTGTGTATGCCGAGTGTAGGGCAGCGCACTGCACACCTCCTGGAGAGAGCCAGATATCCTCAGCACTGCACCAGCTACAGGGAACCTCTTCCCTCACGTCCTACTTGTCAAGGAACTCGGCCTCATTGCCCTTGTCGGAGCTGCACTTAGGAAAAGAATCTGCTTCGCAGGCCTTCTAGGAACCCTTAGCCGAGGGCACCATACTTAGGGGAGAAAGTCAGCTTGCGTTCCTGCTGCCGCTGCAGTACAGTGCTTCCTCTTACCCGGCAGGCCTTTGATAGAGGCTGAGCCCCGATAGAGCCTACCTAGAGGTTTCCTTGGATGCGGGAGTTGGCTACATGCGGAACACCCCGTGAAGAAAAGTGGACTCAGGGGAGGAGCGAGTGTGCAGCTAGTGTCCCTGTGCACTTGCTAGAGAGCACAAGGAGGTGAACTACGTGTCGACTGGAAGCGGGGGTCTGAGGGCAGAAGCCTTGTGTTCCCGTTTTGAAAGCTCCATTCCTGCTGCCTTGAAGCTACCCGAATGACCCCGTTTTCGGACGGGCCTCTCGGCACTGGAGGCAGGGCTCGGGAACGAGAAGGCATTTTCTCTGAATAATCAGGGTGCTTCCGGAGCCGTGTTGGGAGCTCATCCTGTCAGGCTGTCGGACTACAGGGAACGGCCCCTTGAGGGCCTGCCTCGAGAAAGGCCTTGAGTCGCCCTGCAGGAACGGAGCACACAGCGAGCTCTTGGAGGTCTTAGTCACTGGTGTGCTTTATTGGATCGGTGCTGCCCGTTTCAGGACTCCTGGACGCTTCGGGTGTGCCCCCTTTTCCCTGCGAAAACCCCCGGCCCCTGGGGGCGTGCTGTGCCACACCCAGGCCCCTAGGCCCTTGAGAGAGGGGCCTACTGTGCATGCCGAGGGAAGGACTACACCCAGCGCTTTTAAAGGGGACGCCTACGATGCCTCGGCACTCCAACAGCATCAGGCACGCCTTGCTAGCCAGTCCCCCGTGCCCTGGAAGGGTTCGACATTGACCTTCTCTCAGCTGCACTGAGGAAAGAGTCTGCTTCGAACGCCTTCTGGCCCCTCGGTTGGAAAGTCACTCTACTCACGGAGAGAGTCAGCTTGCACGGCAGCGGCAACTAAAGCCGAGTTCTTCAGGCAAACACAGCACTGCGGTCTTTTGGAAGAGGCAGGCGCTTAGAGGCCTCACGAGAGCCTGCCTTGGTTGAGGCCGTTTGCTCCACGCAGAACACCCTGCGTCAACAAGTGGATGCAGGGGAGGGCCCACTGTGTACCTGGTGTGGTTTGGGGCCAGCTTACGTTTCCTGCCTGTCTGGCTTGCAATGCGGGCCTGAGGGCACAGGCCGCCTTCCCCACTGTGAAAGTTCCCTTGGTCGGGCCTTGAACTCCACGATGAGACCACCCCTCGGGACGGGCCTCTCGTCACGGTAGGCATGGCTCTGGGAAGCAAATGAGTTCTCTCTCGGAAAACAGGGTGCGTCCAGGGCCCGCTCGGGAGCTCATGCTGCGATGCTCTAATACCTACCTGGAGACCGAACGTCAGCCCCTCGCCTCGAGGAAAGTCGCTTTATTGCCCTGCTGAAGCGGGGGCATGCAGCCCTTTCCAAGAGGCCTTCGTCGCGCCTCTCTTTTCTTCTCTTCTTGGTTAGTGCGCCGCCCGGGAAGCCCAGGACCCTCGCGTTCGCACCCTAGTCCCTGCAAGGCCCCTGAATACCGGCAGGCTCCACTGGCCTGCTCAGCGGCATCCAGGCCCGGAAAGCCCTTCCCAGTCTCTCTGTGTATGCCGAGGGTAGGGCAGCGCACTGCACACCGCCTGGAGGGAGCTAGATTTCCTCAGCACTGCACCAGCTACAGGGAACCTCTTCCCTCACGTCCTACTTGTCGAGGAACTCGGCCTCATTGCCCTTGTCGGAGCTGCACTTAGGAAAAGAATCTGCTTCGCAGGCCTTCTAGGAACCCTTAGCCGAGGGCACCATACTTAGGGGAGAAAGTCAGCTTGCGTTCCTGCTGCCGCTGCAGTACAGTGCTTCCTCTTACCCGGCAGGCCTTTGGTAGAGGCTGAGCCCCGATAGAGCCTACCTAGAGGTTTCCTTGGATGCGGGAGTTGGCTACATGCGGAACACCCCGTGAAGAAAAGTGGACTCAGGGGAGGAGCGAGTGTGCAGCTAGTGTCCCTGTGCACTTGCTAGAGAGCACAAGGAGGTGAACTACGTGTCGACTGGAAGCGGGGGTCTGAGGGCAGAAGCCTTGTGTTCCCGTTTTGAAAGCTCCATTCCTGCTGCCTTGAAGCTACCCGAATGACCCCGTTTTCGGACGGGCCTCTCGGCACTGGAGGCAGGGCTCGGGAACGAGAAGGCATTTTCTCTGAATAATCAGGGTGCTTCCGGAGCCGCGTTGGGAGCTCATCCTGTCAGGCTGTCGGACTACAGGGAACGGCCCCTTGAGGGCCTGCCTCGAGAAAGGCCTTGAGTCGCCCTGCAGGAACGGAGCACACAGCGAGCTCTTGGAGGTCTTAGTCACTGGTGTGCTTTATTGGATCGGTGCTGCCCGTTTCAGGACTCCTGGACGCTTCGGGTGTGCCCCCTTTTCCCTGCGAAAACCCCCGGCCCCTGGGGGCGTGCTGTGCCACACCCAGGCCCCTAGGCCCTTGAGAGAGGGGCCTACTGTGCATGCCGAGGGAAGGACTACACCCAGCGCTTTTAAAGGGGACGCCTACGATGCCTCGGCACTCCAACAGCATCAGGCACGCCTTGCTAGCCAGTCCCCCGTGCCCTGGAAGGGTTCGACATTGACCTTCTCTCAGCTGCACTGAGGAAAGAGTCTGCTTCGAACGCCTTCTGGCCCCTCGGTTGGAAAGTCACTCTACTCACGGAGAGAGTCAGCTTGCACGGCAGCGGCAACTAAAGCCGAGTTCTTCAGGCAAACACAGCACTGCGGTCTTTTGGAAGAGGCAGGCGCTTAGAGGCCTCACGAGAGCCTGCCTTGGTTGAGGCCGTTTGCTCCACGCAGAACACCCTGCGTCAACAAGTGGATGCAGGGGAGGGCCCACTGTGTACCTGGTGTGGTTTGGGGCCAGCTTACGTTTCCTGCCTGTCTGGCTTGCAATGCGGGCCTGAGGGCACAGGCCGCCTTCCCCACTGTGAAAGTTCCCTTGGTCGGGCCTTGAACTCCACGATGAGACCACCCCTCGGGACGGGCCTCTCGTCACGGTAGGCATGGCTCTGGGAAGCAAATGAGTTCTCTCTCGGAAAACAGGGTGCGCTCAGGGCCCGCTCGGGAGCTCATGCTGCGATGCTCTAATACCTACCTGGAGACCGAACGTCAGCCCCTCGCCTCGAGGAAAGTCGCTTTATTGCCCTGCTGAAGCGGGGGCATGCAGCCCTTTCCAAGAGGCCTTCGTCGCGCCTCTCTTTTCTTCTCTTCTTGGTTAGTGCGCCGCCCGGGAAGCCCAGGACCCTCGCGTTCGCACCCTAGTCCCTGCAAGGCCCCTGAATACCGGCAGGCTCCACTGGCCTGCTCAGCGGCATCCAGGCCCGGAAAGCCCTTCCCAGTCTCTCTGTGTATGCCGAGGGTAGGGCAGCGCACTGCACACCGCCTGGAGGGAGCCAGATTGCCTCAGCACTGCACCAGCTACAGGGAACCTCTTCCCTCACGTCCTACTTGTCGAGGAACTCGGCCTCATTGCCCTTGTCGGAGCTGCACTTAGGAAAAGAATCTGCTTCGCAGGCCTTCTAGGAACCCTTAGCCGAGGGCACCATACTTAGGGGAGAAAGTCAGCTTGCGTTCCTGCTGCCGCTGCAGTACAGTGCTTCCTCTTACCCGGCAGGCCTTTGGTAGAGGCTGAGCCCCGATAGAGCCTACCTAGAGGTTTCCTTGGATGCGGGAGTTGGCTACATGCGGAACACCCCGTGAAGAAAAGTGGACTCAGGGGAGGAGCGAGTGTGCAGCTAGTGTCCCTGTGCACTTGCTAGAGAGCACAAGGAGGTGAACTACGTGTCGACTGGAAGCGGGGGTCTGAGGGCAGAAGCCTTGTGTTCCCGTTTTGAAAGCTCCATTCCTGCTGCCTTGAAGCTACCCGGATGACCCCGTTTTCGGACGGGCCTCTCGGCACTGGAGGCAGGGCTCGGGAACGAGAAGGCATTTTCTCTGAAGAATCAGGGTGCTTCCGGAGCCGTGTTGGGAGCTCATCCTGTCAGGCTGTCGGACTACAGGGAACGGCCCCTTGAGGGCCTGCCTCGAGAAAGGCCTTGAGTCGCCCTGCAGGAACGGAGCACACAGCGAGCTCTTGGAGGTCTTAGTCACTGGTGTGCTTTATTGGATCGGTGCTGCCCGTTTCAGGACTCCTGGACGCTTCGGGTGTGCACCCTTTTCCCTGCGAAAACCCCCGGCCCCTGGGGGCGTGCTGTGCCACACCCAGGCCCCTAGGCCCTTGAGAGAGGGGCCTACTGTGCATGCCGAGGGAAGGACTACACCCAGCGCTTTTAAAGGGGACGCCTACGATGCCTCGGCACTCCAACAGCATCAGGCACGCCTTGCTAGCCAGTCCCCCGTGCCCTGGAAGGGTTCGACATTGACCTTCTCTCAGCTGCACTGAGGAAAGAGTCTGCTTCGAACGCCTTCTGGCCCCTCGGTTGGAAAGTCACTCTACTCACGGAGAGAGTCAGCTTGCACGGCAGCGGCAACTAAAGCCGAGTTCTTCAGGCAAACACAGCACTGCGGTCTTTTGGAAGAGGCAGGCGCTTAGAGGCCTCACGAGAGCCTGCCTTGGTTGAGGCCGTTTGCTCCACGCAGAACACCCTGCGTCAACAAGTGGATGCAGGGGAGGGCCCACTGTGTACCTGGTGTGGTTTGGGGCCAGCTTACGTTTCCTGCCTGTCTGGCTTGCAATGCGGGCCTGAGGGCACAGGCCGCCTTCCCCACTGTGAAAGTTCCCTTGGTCGGGCCTTGAACTCCACGATGAGACCACCCCTCGGGACGGGCCTCTCGTCACGGTAGGCATGGCTCTGGGAAGCAAATGAGTTCTCTCTCGGAAAACAGGGTGCGTCCAGGGCCCGCTCGGGAGCTCATGCTGCGATGCTCTAATACCTACCTGGAGACCGAACGTCAGCCCCTCGCCTCGAGGAAAGTCGCTTTATTGCCCTGCTGAAGCGGGGGCATGCAGCCCTTTCCAAGAGGCCTTCGTCGCGCCTCTCTTTTCTTCTCTTCTTGGTTAGTGCGCCGCCCGGGAAGCCCAGGACCCTCGCGTTCGCACCCTAGTCCCTGCAAGGCCCCTGAATACCGGCAGGCTCCACTGGCCTGCTCAGCGGCATCCAGGCCCGGAAAGCCCTTCCCAGTCTCTCTGTGTATGCCGAGGGTAGGGCAGCGCACTGCACACCGCCTGGAGGGAGCCAGATTGCCTCAGCACTGCACCAGCTACAGGGAACCTCTTCCCTCACGTCCTACTTGTCGAGGAACTCGGCCTCATTGCCCTTGTCGGAGCTGCACTTAGGAAAAGAATCTGCTTCGCAGGCCTTCTAGGAACCCTTAGCCGAGGGCACCATACTTAGGGGAGAAAGTCAGCTTGCGTTCCTGCTGCCGCTGCAGTACAGTGCTTCCTCTTACCCGGCAGGCCTTTGGTAGAGGCTGAGCCCCGATAGAGCCTACCTAGAGGTTTCCTTGGATACGGGAGTTGGCTACATGCGGAACACCCCGTGAAGAAAAGTGGACTCAGGGGAGGAGCGAGTGTGCAGCTAGTGTCCCTGTGCACTTGCTAGAGAGCACAAGGAGGTGAACTACGTGTCGACTGGAAGCGGGGGTCTGAGGGCAGAAGCCTTGTGTTCCCGTTTTGAAAGCTCCATTCCTGCTGCCTTGAAGCTACCCGAATGACCCCGTTTTCGGACGGGCCTCTCGGCACTGGAGGCAGGGCTCGGGAACGAGAAGGCATTTTCTCTGAATAATCAGGGTGCTTCCGGAGCCGTGTTGGGAGCTCATCCTGTCAGGCTGTCGGACTACAGGGAACGGCCCCTTGAGGGCCTGCCTCGAGAAAGGCCTTGAGTCGCCCTGCAGGAACGGAGCACACAGCGAGCTCTTGGAGGTCTTAGTCACTGGTGTGCTTTATTGGATCGGTGCTGCCCGTTTCAGGACTCCTGGACGCTTCGGGTGTGCACCCTTTTCCCTGCGAAAACCCCCGGCCCCTGGGGGCATGCTGTGCCACACCCAGGCCCCTAGGCCCTTGAGAGAGGGGCCTACTGTGCATGCCGAGGGAAGGACTACACCCAGCGCTTTTAAAGGGGACGCCTACGATGCCTCGGCACTCCAACAGCATCAGGCACGCCTTGCTAGCCAGTCCCCCGTGCCCTGGAAGGGTTCGACATTGACCTTCTCTCAGCTGCACTGAGGAAAGAGTCTGCTTCGAACGCCTTCTGGCCCCTCGGTTGGAAAGTCACTCTACTCACGGAGAGAGTCAGCTTGCACGGCAGCGGCAACTAAAGCCGAGTTCTTCAGGCAAACACAGCACTGCGGTCTTTTGGAAGAGGCAGGCGCTTAGAGGCCTCACGAGAGCCTGCCTTGGTTGAGGCCGTTTGCTCCACGCAGAACACCCTGCGTCAACAAGTGGATGCAGGGGAGGGCCCACTGTGTACCTGGTGTGGTTTGGGGCCAGCTTACGTTTCCTGCCTGTCTGGCTTGCAATGCGGGCCTGAGGGCACAGGCCGCCTTCCCCACTGTGAAAGTTCCCTTGGTCGGGCCTTGAACTCCACGATGAGACCACCCCTCGGGACGGGCCTCTCGTCACGGTAGGCATGGCTCTGGGAAGCAAATGAGTTCTCTCTCGGAAAACAGGGTGCGTCCAGGGCCCGCTCGGGAGCTCATGCTGCGATGCTCTAATACCTACCTGGAGACCGAACGTCAGCCCCTCGCCTCGAGGAAAGTCGCTTTATTGCCCTGCTGAAGCGGGGGCATGCAGCCCTTTCCAAGAGGCCTTCGTCGCGCCTCTCTTTTCTTCTCTTCTTGGTTAGTGCGCCGCCCGGGAAGCCCAGGACCCTCGCGTTCGCACCCTAGTCCCTGCAAGGCCCCTGAATACCGGCAGGCTCCACTGGCCTGCTCAGCGGCATCCAGGCCCGGAAAGCCCTTCCCAGTCTCTCTGTGTATGCCGAGGGTAGGGCAGCGCACTGCACACCGCCTGGAGGGAGCCAGATTGCCTCAGCACTGCACCAGCTACAGGGAACCTCTTCCCTCACGTCCTACTTGTCGAGGAACTCGGCCTCATTGCCCTTGTCGGAGCTGCACTTAGGAAAAGAATCTGCTTCGCAGGCCTTCTAGGAACCCTTAGCCGAGGGCACCATACTTAGGGGAGAAAGTCAGCTTGCGTTCCTGCTGCCGCTGCAGTACAGTGCTTCCTCTTACCCGGCAGGCCTTTGGTAGAGGCTGAGCCCCGATAGAGCCTACCTAGAGGTTTCCTTGGATGCGGGAGTTGGCTACATGCGGAACACCCCGTGAAGAAAAGTGGACTCAGGGGAGGAGCGAGTGTGCAGCTAGTGTCCCTGTGCACTTGCTAGAGAGCACAAGGAGGTGAACTACGTGTCGACTGGAAGCGGGGGTCTGAGGGCAGAAGCCTTGTGTTCCCGTTTTGAAAGCTCCATTCCTGCTGCCTTGAAGCTACCCGAATGACCCCGTTTTCGGACGGGCCTCTCGGCACTGGAGGCAGGGCTCGGGAACGAGAAGGCATTTTCTCTGAATAATCAGGGTGCTTCCGGAGCCGTGTTGGGAGCTCATCCTGTCAGGCTGTCGGACTACAGGGAACGGCCCCTTGAGGGCCTGCCTCGAGAAAGGCCTTGAGTCGCCCTGCAGGAACGGAGCACACAGCGAGCTCTTGGAGGTCTTAGTCACTGGTGTGCTTTATTGGATCGGTGCTGCCCGTTTCAGGACTCCTGGACGCTTCGGGTGTGCACCCTTTTCCCTGCGAAAACCCCCGGCCCCTGGGGGCATGCTGTGCCACACCCAGGCCCCTAGGCCCTTGAGAGAGGGGCCTACTGTGCATGCCGAGGGAAGGACTACACCCAGCGCTTTTAAAGGGGACGCCTACGATGCCTCGGCACTCCAACAGCATCAGGCACGCCTTGCTAGCCAGTCCCCCGTGCCCTGGAAGGGTTCGACATTGACCTTCTCTCAGCTGCACTGAGGAAAGAGTCTGCTTCGAACGCCTTCTGGCCCCTCGGTTGGAAAGTCACTCTACTCACGGAGAGAGTCAGCTTGCACGGCAGCGGCAACTAAAGCCGAGTTCTTCAGGCAAACACAGCACTGCGGTCTTTTGGAAGAGGCAGGCGCTTAGAGGCCTCACGAGAGCCTGCCTTGGTTGAGGCCGTTTGCTCCACGCAGAACACCCTGCGTCAACAAGTGGATGCAGGGGAGGGCCCACTGTGTACCTGGTGTGGTTTGGGGCCAGCTTACGTTTCCTGCCTGTCTGGCTTGCAATGCGGGCCTGAGGGCACAGGCCGCCTTCCCCACTGTGAAAGTTCCCTTGGTCGGGCCTTGAACTCCACGATGAGACCACCCCTCGGGACGGGCCTCTCGTCACGGTAGGCATGGCTCTGGGAAGCAAATGAGTTCTCTCTCGGAAAACAGGGTGCGTCCAGGGCCCGCTCGGGAGCTCATGCTGCGATGCTCTAATACCTACCTGGAGACCGAACGTCAGCCCCTCGCCTCGAGGAAAGTCGCTTTATTGCCCTGCTGAAGCGGGGGCATGCAGCCCTTTCCAAGAGGCCTTCGTCGCGCCTCTCTTTTCTTCTCTTCTTGGTTAGTGCGCCGCCCGGGAAGCCCAGGACCCTCGCGTTCGCACCCTAGTCCCTGCAAGGCCCCTGAATACCGGCAGGCTCCACTGGCCTGCTCAGCGGCATCCAGGCCCGGAAAGCCCTTCCCAGTCTCTCTGTGTATGCCGAGGGTAGGGCAGCGCACTGCACACCGCCTGGAGGGAGCCAGATTGCCTCAGCACTGCACCAGCTACAGGGAACCTCTTCCCTCACGTCCTACTTGTCGAGGAACTCGGCCTCATTGCCCTTGTCGGAGCTGCACTTAGGAAAAGAATCTGCTTCGCAGGCCTTCTAGGAACCCTTAGCCGAGGGCACCATACTTAGGGGAGAAAGTCAGCTTGCGTTCCTGCGGCCGCTGCAGTACAGTGCTTCCTCTTACCCGGCAGGCCTTTGGTAGAGGCTGAGCCCCGATAGAGCCTACCTAGAGGTTTCCTTGGATGCGGGAGTTGGCTACATGCGGAACACCCCGTGAAGAAAAGTGGACTCAGGGGAGGAGCGAGTGTGCAGCTAGTGTCCCTGTGCACTTGCTAGAGAGCACAAGGAGGTGAACTACGTGTCGACTGGAAGCGGGGGTCTGAGGGCAGAAGCCTTGTGTTCCCGTTTTGAAAGCTCCATTCCTGCTGCCTTGAAGCTACCCGAATGACCCCGTTTTCGGACGGGCCTCTCGGCACTGGAGGCAGGGCTCGGGAACGAGAAGGCATTTTCTCTGAATAATCAGGGTGCTTCCGGAGCCGTGTTGGGAGCTCATCCTGTCAGGCTGTCGGACTACAGGGAACGGCCCCTTGAGGGCCTGCCTCGAGAAAGGCCTTGAGTCGCCCTGCAGGAACGGAGCACACAGCGAGCTCTTGGAGGTCTTAGTCACTGGTGTGCTTTATTGGATCGGTGCTGCCCGTTTCAGGACTCCTGGACGCTTCGGGTGTGCACCCTTTTCCCTGCGAAAACCCCCGGCCCCTGGGGGCATGCTGTGCCACACCCAGGCCCCTAGGCCCTTGAGAGAGGGGCCTACTGTGCATGCCGAGGGAAGGACTACACCCAGCGCTTTTAAAGGGGACGCCTACGATGCCTCGGCACTCCAACAGCATCAGGCACGCCTTGCTAGCCAGTCCCCCGTGCCCTGGAAGGGTTCGACATTGACCTTCTCTCAGCTGCACTGAGGAAAGAGTCTGCTTCGAACGCCTTCTGGCCCCTCGGTTGGAAAGTCACTCTACTCACGGAGAGAGTCAGCTTGCACGGCAGCGGCAACTAAAGCCGAGTTCTTCAGGCAAACACAGCACTGCGGTCTTTTGGAAGAGGCAGGCGCTTAGAGGCCTCACGAGAGCCTGCCTTGGTTGAGGCCGTTTGCTCCACGCAGAACACCCTGCGTCAACAAGTGGATGCAGGGGAGGGCCCACTGTGTACCTGATGTGGTTTGGGGCCAGCTTACGTTTCCTGCCTGTCTGGCTTGCAATGCGGGCCTGAGGGCACAGGCCGCCTTCGCCACTGTGAAAGTTCCCTTGGTCGGGCCTTGAACTCCACGATGAGACCACCCCTCGGGACGGGCCTCTCGTCACGGTAGGCATGGCTCTGGGAAGCAAATGAGTTCTCTCTCGGAAAACAGGGTGCGTCCAGGGCCCGCTCGGGAGCTCATGCTGCGATGCTCTAATACCTACCTGGAGACCGAACGTCAGCCCCTCGCCTCGAGGAAAGTCGCTTTATTGCCCTGCTGAAGCGGGGGCATGCAGCCCTTTCCAAGAGGCCTTCGTCGCGCCTCTCTTTTCTTCTCTTCTTGGTTAGTGCGCCGCCCGGGAAGCCCAGGACCCTCGCGTTCGCACCCTAGTCCCTGCAAGGCCCCTGAATACCGGCAGGCTCCACTGGCCTGCTCAGCGGCATCCAGGCCCGGAAAGCCCTTCCCAGTCTCTCTGTGTATGCCGAGGGTAGGGCAGCGCACTGCACACCGCCTGGAGGGAGCCAGATTGCCTCAGCACTGCACCAGCTACAGGGAACCTCTTCCCTCACGTCCTACTTGTCGAGGAACTCGGCCTCATTGCCCTTGTCGGAGCTGCACTTAGGAAAAGAATCTGCTTCGCAGGCCTTCTAGGAACCCTTAGCCGAGGGCACCATACTTAGGGGAGAAAGTCAGCTTGCGTTCCTGCTGCCGCTGCAGTACAGTGCTTCCTCTTACCCGGCAGGCCTTTGGTAGAGGCTGAGCCCCGATAGAGCCTACCTAGAGGTTTCCTTGGATGCGGGAGTTGGCTACATGCGGAACACCCCGTGAAGAAAAGTGGACTCAGGGGAGGAGCGAGTGTGCAGCTAGTGTCCCTGTGCACTTGCTAGAGAGCACAAGGAGGTGAACTACGTGTCGACTGGAAGCGGGGGTCTGAGGGCAGAAGCCTTGTGTTCCCGTTTTGAAAGCTCCATTCCTGCTGCCTTGAAGCTACCCGAATGACCCCGTTTTCGGACGGGCCTCTCGGCACTGGAGGCAGGGCTCGGGAACGAGAAGGCATTTTCTCTGAATAATCAGGGTGCTTCCGGAGCCGTGTTGGGAGCTCATCCTGTCAGGCTGTCCGACTACAGGGAACGGCCCCTTGAGGGCCTGCCTCGAGAAAGACCTTGAGTCGCCCTGCAGGAACGGAGCACACAGCGAGCTCTTGGAGGTCTTAGTCACTGGTGTGCTTTATTGGATCGGTGCTGCCCGTTTCAGGACTCCTGGACGCTTCGGGTGTGCACCCTTTTCCCTGCGAAAACCCCCGGCCCCTGGGGGCATGCTGTGCCACACCCAGGCCCCTAGGCCCTTGAGAGAGAGGCCTACTGTGCATGCCGAGGGAAGGACTACACCCAGCGCTTTTAAAGGGGACGCCTACGATGCCTCGGCACTCCAACAGCATCAGGCACGCCTTGCTAGCCAGTCCCCCGTGCCCTGGAAGGGTTCGACATTGACCTTCTCTCAGCTGCACTGAGGAAAGAGTCTGCTTCGAACGCCTTCTGGCCCCTCGGTTGGAAAGTCACTCTACTCACGGAGAGAGTCAGCTTGCACGGCAGCGGCAACTAAAGCCGAGTTCTTCAGGCAAACACAGCACTGCGGTCTTTTGGAAGAGGCAGGCGCTTAGAGGCCTCACGAGAGCCTGCCTTGGTTGAGGCCGTTTGCTCCACGCAGAACACCCTGCGTCAACAAGTGGATGCAGGGGAGGGCCCACTGTGTACCTGGTGTGGTTTGGGGCCAGCTTACGTTTCCTGCCTGTCTGGCTTGCAATGCGGGCCTGAGGGCACAGGCCGCCTTCCCCACTGTGAAAGTTCCCTTGGTCGGGCCTTGAACTCCACGATGAGACCACCCCTCGGGACGGGCCTCTCGTCACGGTAGGCATGGCTCTGGGAAGCAAATGAGTTCTCTCTCGGAAAACAGGGTGCGTCCAGGGCCCGCTCGGGAGCTCATGCTGCGATGCTATAATACCTACCTGGAGACCGAACGTCAGCCCCTCGCCTCGAGGAAAGTCGCTTTATTGCCCTGCTGAAGCGGGGGCATGCAGCCCTTTCCAAGAGGCCTTCGTCGCGCCTCTCTTTTCTTCTCTTCTTGGTTAGTGCGCTGCCCGGGAAGCCCAGGACCCTCGCGTTCGCACCCTAGTCCCTGCAAGGCCCCTGAATACCGGCAGGCTCCACTGGCCTGCTCAGCGGCATCCAGGCCCGGAAAGCCCTTCCCAGTCTCTCTGTGTATGCCGAGGGTAGGGCAGCGCACTGCACACCTCCTGGAGGGAGCCAGATTTCCTCAGCACTGCACCAGCTACAGGGAACCTCTTCCCACACGTCCTACTTGTCGAGGAACTCGGCCTCATTGCCCTTGTCGGAGCTGCACTTAGGAAAAGAATCTGCTTCGCAGGCCTTCTAGGAACCCTTAGCCGAGGGCACCATACTTAGGGGAGAAAGTCAGCTTGCGTTCCTGCTGCCGCTGCAGTACAGTGCTTCCTCTTACCCGGCAGGCCTTTGGTAGAGGCTGAGCCCCGATAGAGCCTACCTAGAGGTTTCCTTGGATGCGGGAGTTGGCTACATGCGGAACACCCCGTGAAGAAAAGTGGACTCAGGGGAGGAGCGAGTGTGCAGCTAGTGTCCCTGTGCACTTGCTAGAGAGCACAAGGAGGTGAACTACGTGTCGACTGGAAGCGGGGGTCTGAGGGCAGAAGCCTTGTGTTCCCGTTTTGAAAGCTCCATTCCTGCTGCCTTGAAGCTACCCGAATGACCCCGTTTTCGGACGGGCCTCTCGGCACTGGAGGCAGGGCTCGGGAACGAGAAGGCATTTTCTCTGAATAATCAGGGTGCTTCCGGAGCCGTGTTGGGAGCTCATCCTGTCAGGCTGTCGGACTACAGGGAACGGCCCCTTGAGGGCCTGCCTCGAGAAAGGCCTTGAGTCGCCCTGCAGGAACGGAGCACACAGCGAGCTCTTGGAGGTCTTAGTCACTGGTGTGCTTTATTGGATCGGTGCTGCCCGTTTCAGGACTCCTGGACGCTTCGGGTGTGCACCCTTTTCCCTGCGAAAACCCCCGGCCCCTGGGGGCATGCTGTGCCACACCCAGGCCCCTAGGCCCTTGAGAGAGGGGCCTACTGTGCATGCCGAGGGAAGGACTACACCCAGCGCTTTTAAAGGGGACGCCTACGATGCCTCGGCACTCCAACAGCATCAGGCACGCCTTGCTAGCCAGTCCCCCGTGCCCTGGAAGGGTTCGACATTGACCTTCTCTCAGCTGCACTGAGGAAAGAGTCTGCTTCGAACGCCTTCTGGCCCCTCGGTTGGAAAGTCACTCTACTCACGGAGAGAGTCAGCTTGCACGGCAGCGGCAACTAAAGCCGAGTTCTTCAGGCAAACACAGCACTGCGGTCTTTTGGAAGAGGCAGGCGCTTAGAGGCCTCACGAGAGCCTGCCTTGGTTGAGGCCGTTTGCTCCACGCAGAACACCCTGCGTCAACAAGTGGATGCAGGGGAGGGCCCACTGTGTACCAGGTGTGGTTTGGGGCCAGCTTACGTTTCCTGCCTGTCTGGCTTGCAATGCGGGCCTGAAGGCACAGGCCGCCTTTCCCACTGTGAAAGTTCCCTTGGTCGGGCCTTGAACTCCACGATGAGACCACCCCTCGGGACGGGCCTCTCGTCACGGTAGGCATGGCTCTGGGAAGCAAATGAGTTCTCTCTCGGAAAACAGGGTGCGCCCAGGGCCCGCTCGGGAGCTCATGCTGCGATGCTCTAATACCTACCTGGAGACCGAACGTCAGCCCCTCGCCTCGAGGAAAGTCGCTTTATTGCCCTGCTGAAGCGGGGGCATGCAGCCCTTTCCAAGAGGCCTTCGTCGCGCCTCTCTTTTCTTCTCTTCTTGGTTAGTGCGCCGCCCGGGAAGCCCAGGACCCTCGCGTTCGCACCCTAGTCCCTGCAAGGCCCCTGAATACCGGCAGGCTCCACTGGCCTGCTCAGCGGCATCCAGGCCCGGAAAGCCCTTCCCAGTCTCTCTGTGTATGCCGAGGGTAGGGCAGCGCACTGCACACCGCCTGGAGGGAGCCAGATTGCCTCAGCACTGCACCAGCTACAGGGAACCTCTTCCCTCACGTCCTACTTGTCGAGGAACTCGGCCTCATTGCCCTTGTCGGAGCTGCACTTAGGAAAAGAATCTGCTTCGCAGGCCTTCTAGGAACCCTTAGCCGAGGGCACCATACTTAGGGGAGAAAGTCAGCTTGCGTTCCTGCTGCCGCTGCAGTACAGTGCTTCCTCTTACCCGGCAGGCCTTTGGTAGAGGCTGAGCCCCGATAGAGCCTACCTAGAGGTTTCCTTGGATGCGGGAGTTGGCTACATGCGGAACACCCCGTGAAGAAAAGTGGACTCAGGGGAGGAGCGAGTGTGCAGCTAGTGTCCCTGTGCACTTGCTAGAGAGCACAAGGAGGTGAACTACGTGTCGACTGGAAGCGGGGGTCTGAGGGCAGAAGCCTTGTGTTCCCGTTTTGAAAGCTCCATTCCTGCTGCCTTGAAGCTACCCGAATGACCCCGTTTTCGGACGGGCCTCTAGGCACTGGAGGCAGGGCTCGGGAACGAGAAGGCATTTTCTCTGAATAATCAGGGTGCTTCCGGAGCCGTGTTGGGAGCTCATCCTGTCAGGCTGTCGGACTACAGGGAACGGCCCCTTGAGGGCCTGCCTCGAGAAAGGCCTTGAGTCGCCCTGCAGGAACGGAGCACACAGCGAGCTCTTGGAGGTCTTAGTCACTGGTGTGCTTTATTGGATCGGTGCTGCCCGTTTCAGGACTCCTGGACGCTTCGGGTGTGCCCCCTTTTCCCTGCGAAAACCCCCGGTCCCTGGGGGCATGCTGTGCCACACCCAGGCCCCTAGGCCCTTGAGAGAGGGGCCTACTGTGCATGCCGAGGGAAGGACTACACCCAGCGCTTTTAAAGGGGACGCCTACGATGCCTCGGCACTCCAACAGCATCAGGCACGCCTTGCTAGCCAGTCCCCCGTGCCCTGGAAGGGTTCGACATTGACCTTCTCTCAGCTGCACCGAGGAAAGAGTCTGCTTCGAACGCCTTCTGGCCCCTCGGTTGGAAAGTCACTCTACTCACGGAGAGAGTCAGCTTGCACGGCAGCGGCAACTAAAGCCGAGTTCTCCAGGCAAACACAGCACTGCGGTCTTTTGGAAGAGGCAGGCGCTTAGAGGCCTCACGAGAGCCTGCCTTGGTTGAGGCCGTTTGCTCCACGCAGAACACCCTGCGTCAACAAGTGGATGCAGGGCAGGGCCCACTGTGTACCTGGTGTGGTTTGGGGCCAGCTTACGTTTCCTGCCTGTCTGGCTTGCAATGCGGGCCTGAAGGCACAGGCCGCCTTCCCCACTGTGAAAGTTCCCTTGGTCGGGCCTTGAACTCCACGATGAGACCACCCCTCGGGACGGGCCTCTCGTCACGGTAGGCATGGCTCTGGGAAGCAAATGAGTTCTCTCTCGGAAAACAGGGTGCGCCCAGGGCCCGCTCGGGAGCTCATGCTGCGATGCTCTAATACCTACCTGGAGACCGAACGTCAGCCCCTCGCCTCGAGGAAAGTCGCTTTATTGCCCTGCTGAAGCGGGGGCATGCAGCCCTTTCCAAGAGGCCTTCGTCGCGCCTCTCTTTTCTTCTCTTCTTGGTTAGTGCGCCGCCCGGGAAGCCCAGGACCCTCGCGTTCGCACCCTAGTCCCTGCAAGGCCCCTGAATCCCGGCAGGCTCCACTGGCCTGCTCAGCGGCATCCAGGCCCGGAAAGCCCTTCCCAGTCTCTCTGTGTATGCCGAGGGTAGTGCAGCGCACTGCACAACGCCTGGAGAGAGCTAGATTTCCTCAGCACTGCACCAGCTACAGGGAACCTCTTCCCTCACGTCCTACGTGTCGAGGAACTCGGCCTCATTGCCCTTGTCGGAGCTGCACTTAGGAAAAGAATCTGCTTCGCAGGCCTTCTAGGAACCCTTAGCCGAGGGCACCATACTTAGGGGAGAAAGTCAGCTTGCGTTCCTGCTGCCGCTGCAGTACAGTGCTTCCTCTTACCCGGCAGGCCTTTGGTAGAGGCTGAGCCCCGATAGAGCCTACCTAGAGGTTTCCTTGGATGCGGGAGTTGGCTACATGCGGAACACCCCGTGAAGAAAAGTGGACTCAGGGGAGGAGCGAGTGTGCAGCTAGTGTCCCTGTGCACTTGCTAGAGAGCACAAGGAGGTGAACTACGTGTCGACTGGAAGCGGGGGTCTGAGGGCAGAAGCCTTGTGTTCCCGTTTTGAAAGCTCCATTCCTGCTGCCTTGAAGCTACCCGAATGACCCCGTTTTCGGACGGGCCTCTAGGCACTGGAGGCAGGGCTCGGGAACGAGAAGGCATTTTCTCTGAATAATCAGGGTGCTTCCGGAGCCGTGTTGGGAGCTCATCCTGTCAGGCTGTCGGACTACAGGGAACGGCCCCTTGAGGGCCTGCCTCGAGAAAGGCCTTGAGTCGCCCTGCAGGAACGGAGCACACAGCGAGCTCTTGGAGGTCTTAGTCACTGGTGTGCTTTATTGGATCGGTGCTGCCCGTTTCAGGACTCCTGGACGCTTCGGGTGTGCCCCCTTTTCCCTGCGAAAACCCCCGGCCCCTGGGGGCATGCTGTGCCACACCCAGGCCCCTAGGCCCTTGAGAGAGGGGCCTACTGTGCATGCCGAGGGAAGGACTACACCCAGCGCTTTTAAAGGGGACGCCTACGATGCCTCGGCACGCCAACAGCATCAGGCACGCCTTGCTAGCCAGTCCCCCGTGCCCTGGAAGGGTTCGACATTGACCTTCTCTCAGCTGCACTGAGGAAAGAGTCTGCTTCGAACGCCTTCTGGCCCCTCGGTTGGAAAGTCACTCTACTCACGGAGAGAGTCAGCTTGCACGGCAGCGGCAACTAAAGCCGAGTTCTCCAGGCAAACACAGCACTGCGGTCTTTTGGAAGAGGCAGGCGCTTAGAGGCCTCACGAGAGCCTGCCTTGGTTGAGGCCGTTTGCTCCACGCAGAACACCCTGCGTCAACAAGTGGATGCAGGGCAGGGCCCACTGTGTACCTGGTGTGGTTTGGGGCCAGCTTACGTTTCCTGCCTGTCTGGCTTGCAATGCGGGCCTGAAGGCACAGGCCGCCTTCCCCACTGTGAAAGTTCCCTTGGTCGGGCCTTGAACTCCACGATGAGACCACCCCTCGGGACGGGCCTCTCGTCACGGTAGGCATGGCTCTGGGAAGCAAATGAGTTCTCTCTCGGAAAACAGGGTGCGCCCAGGGCCCGCTCGGGAGCTCATGCTGCGATGCTCTAATACCTACCTGGAGACCGAACGTCAGCCCCTCGCCTCGAGGAAAGTCGCTTTATTGCCCTGCTGAAGCGGGGGCATGCAGCCCTTTCCAAGAGGCCTTCGTCGCGCCTCTCTTTTCTTCTCTTCTTGGTTAGTGCGCCGCCCGGGAAGCCCAGGACCCTCGCGTTCGCACCCTAGTCCCTGCAAGGCCCCTGAATACCGGCAGGCTCCACTGGCCTGCTCAGCGGCATCCAGGCCCGGAAAGCCCTTCCCAGTCTCTCTGTGTATGCCGAGGGTAGGGCAGCGCACTGCACACCGCCTGGAGAGAGCTAGATTTCCTCAGCACTGCACCAGCTACAGGGAACCTCTTCCCTCACGTCCTACTTGTCGAGGAACTCGGCCTCATTGCCCTTGTCGGAGCTGCACTTAGGAAAAGAATCTGCTTCGCAGGCCTTCTAGGAACCCTTAGCCGAGGGCACCATACTTAGGGGAGGAAGTCAGCTTGCGTTCCTGCTGCCGCTGCAGTACAGTGCTTCCTCTTACCCGGCAGGCCTGTGGTAGAGGCTGAGCCCCGATAGAGCCTACCTAGAGGTTTCCTTGGATGCGGGAGTTGGCTACATGCGGAACACCCCGTGAAGAAAAGTGGACTCAGGGGAGGAGCGAGTGTGCAGCTAGTGTCCCTGTGCACTTGCTAGAGAGCACAAGGAGGTGAACTACGTGTCGACTGGAAGCGGGGGTCTGAGGGCAGAAGCCTTGTGTTCCCGTTTTGAAAGCTCCATTCCTGCTGCCTTGAAGCTACCCGAATGACCCCGTTTTCGGACGGGCCTCTAGGCACTGGAGGCAGGGCTCGGGAACGAGAAGGCATTTTCTCTGAATAATCAGGGTGCTTCCGGAGCCGTGTTGGGAGCACATCCTGTCAGGCTGTCAGACTACAGGGAATGGCCCCTTGAGGGCCTGCCTCGAGAAAGGCCTTGAGTCGCCCTGCAGGAACGGAGCACACAGCGAGCTCTTGGAGGTCTTAGTCACTGGTGTGCTTTATTGGATCGGTGCTGCCCGTTTCAGGACTCCTGGACGCTTCGGGTGTGCACCCTTTTCCCTGCGAAAACCCCCGGCCCCTGGGGGCATGCTGTGCCACACCCAGGCCCCTAGGCCCTTGAGAGAGGGGCCTACTGTGCATGCCGAGGGAAGGACTACACCCAGCGCTTTTAAAGGGGACGCCTACGATGCCTCGGCACTCCAACAGCATCAGGCACGCCTTGCTAGCCAGTCCCCCGTGCCCTGGAAGGGTTCGACATTGACCTTCTCTCAGCTGCACTGAGGAAAGAGTCTGCTTCGAACGCCTTCTGGCCCCTCGGTTGGAAAGTCACTCTACTCACGGAGAGAGTCAGCTTGCACGGCAGCGGCAACTAAAGCCGAGTTCTTCAGGCAAACACAGCACTGCGGTCTTTTGGAAGAGGCAGGCGCTTAGAGGCCTCACGAGAGCCTGCCTTGGTTGAGGCCGTTTGCTCCACGCAGAACACCCTGCGTCAACAAGTGGATGCAGGGGAGGGACCACTGTGTACCAGGTGGGGTTTGGGGCCAGCTTACGTTTCCTGCCTGTCTGGCTTGCAATGCGGGCCTGAAGGCACAGGCCGCCTTCCCCACTGTGAAAGTTCCCTTGGTCGGGCCTTGAACTCCACGATGAGACCACCCCTCGGGACGGGCCTCTCGTCACGGTAGGCATGGCTCTGGGAAGCAAATGAGTTCTCTCTCGGAAAACAGGGTGCGCCCAGGGCCCGCTCGGGAGCTCATGCTGCGATGCTCTAATACCTACCTGGAGACCGAACGTCAGCCCCTCGCCTCGAGGAAAGTCGCTTTATTGCCCTGCTGAAGCGGGGGCATGCAGCCCTTTCCAAGAGGCCTTCGTCGCGCCTCTCTTTTCTTCTCTTCTTGGTTAGTGCGCCGCCCGGGAAGCCCAGGACCCTCGCGTTCGCACCCTAGTCCCTGCAAGGCCCCTGAATCCCGGCAGGCTCCACTGGCCTGCTCAGCGGCATCCAGGCCCGGAAAGCCCTTCCCAGTCTCTCTGTGTATGCCGAGGGTAGTGCAGCGCACTGCACAACGCCTGGAGAGAGCTAGATTTCCTCAGCACTGCACCAGCTACAGGGAACCTCTTCCCTCACGTCCTACGTGTCGAGGAACTCGGCCTCATTGCCCTTGTCGGAGCTGCACTTAGGAAAAGAATCTGCTTCGCAGGCCTTCTAGGAACCCTTAGCCGAGGGCACCATACTTAGGGGAGAAAGTCAGCTTGCGTTCCTGCTGCCGCTGCAGTACAGTGCTTCCTCTTACCCGGCAGGCCTTTGGTAGAGGCTGAGCCCCGATAGAGCCTACCTAGAGGTTTCCTTGGATGCGGGAGTTGGCTACATGCGGAACACCCCGTGAAGAAAAGTGGACTCAGGGGAGGAGCGAGTGTGCAGCTAGTGTCCCTGTGCACTTGCTAGAGAGCACAAGGAGGTGAACTACGTGTCGACTGGAAGCGGGGGTCTGAGGGCAGAAGCCTTGTGTTCCCGTTTTGAAAGCTCCATTCCTGCTGCCTTGAAGCTACCCGAATGACCCCGTTTTCGGACGGGCCTCTAGGCACTGGAGGCAGGGCTCGGGAACGAGAAGGCATTTTCTCTGAATAATCAGGGTGCTTCCGGAGCCGTGTTGGGAGCTCATCCTGTCAGGCTGTCGGACTACAGGGAACGGCCCCTTGAGGGCCTGCCTCGAGAAAGGCCTTGAGTCGCCCTGCAGGAACGGAGCACACAGCGAGCTCTTGGAGGTCTTAGTCACTGGTGTGCTTTATTGGATCGGTGCTGCCCGTTTCAGGACTCCTGGACGCTTCGGGTGTGCCCCCTTTTCCCTGCGAAAACCCCCGGCCCCTGGGGGCATGCTGTGCCACACCCAGGCCCCTAGGCCCTTGAGAGAGGGGCCTACTGTGCATGCCGAGGGAAGGACTACACCCAGCGCTTTTAAAGGGGACGCCTACGATGCCTCGGCACTCCAACAGCATCAGGCACGCCTTGCTAGCCAGTCCCCCGTGCCCTGGAAGGGTTCGACATTGACCTTCTCTCAGCTGCACTGAGGAAAGAGTCTGCTTCGAACGCCTTCTGGCCCCTCGGTTGGAAAGTCACTCTACTCACGGAGAGAGTCAGCTTGCACGGCAGCGGCAACTAAAGCCGAGTTCTTCAGGCAAACACAGCACTGCGGTCTTTTGGAAGAGGCAGGCGCTTAGAGGCCTCACGAGAGCCTGCCTTGGTTGAGGCCGTTTGCTCCACGCAGAACACCCTGCGTCAACAAGTGGATGCAGGGGAGGGCCCACTGTGTACCTGGTGTGGTTTGGGGCCAGCTTACGTTTCCTGCCTGTCTGGCTTGCAATGCGGGCCTGAAGGCACAGGCCGCCTTCCCCACTGTGAAAGTTCCCTTGGTCGGGCCTTGAACTCCACGATGAGACCACCCCTCGGGACGGGCCTCTCGTCACGGTAGGCATGGCTCTGGGAAGCAAATGAGTTCTCTCTCGGAAAACAGGGTGCGCCCAGGGCCCGCTCGGGAGCTCATGCTGCGATGCTCTAATACCTACCTGGAGACCGAACGTCAGCCCCTCGCCTCGAGGAAAGTCGCTTTATTGCCCTGCTGAAGCGGGGGCATGCAGCCCTTTCCAAGAGGCCTTCGTCGCGCCTCTCTTTTCTTCTCTTCTTGGTTAGTGCGCCGCCCGGGAAGCCCAGGACCCTCGCGTTCGCACCCTAGTCCCTGCAAGGCCCCTGAATCCCGGCAGGCTCCACTGGCCTGCTCAGCGGCATCCAGGCCCGGAAAGCCCTTCCCAGTCTCTCTGTGTATGCCGAGGGTAGGGCAGCGCACTGCACACCGCCTGGAGAGAGCTAGATTTCCTCAGCACTGCACCAGCTACAGGGAACCTCTTCCCTCACGTCCTACTTGTCGAGGAACTCGGCCTCATTGCCCTTGTCGGAGCTGCACTTAGGAAAAGAATCTGCTTCGCAGGCCTTCTAGGAACCCTTAGCCGAGGGCACCATACTTAGGGGAGAAAGTCAGCTTGCGTTCCTGCTGCCGCTGCAGTACAGTGCTTCCTCTTACCCGGCCGGCCTTTGGTAGAGGCTGAGCCCCGATAGAGCCTACCTAGAGGTTTCCTTGGATGCGGGAGTTGGCTACATGCGGAACACCCCGTGAAGAAAAGTGGACTCAGGGGAGGAGCGAGTGTGCAGCTAGTGTCCCTGTGCACTTGCTAGAGAGCACAAGGAGGTGAACTACGTGTCGACTGGAAGCGGGGGTCTGAGGGCAGAAGCCTTGTGTTCCCGTTTTGAAAGCTCCATTCCTGCTGCCTTGAAGCTACCCGAATGACCCCGTTTTCGGACGGGCCTCTAGGCACTGGAGGCAGGGCTCGGGAACGAGAAGGCATTTTCTCTGAATAATCAGGGTGCTTCCGGAGCCGTGTTGGGAGCACATCCTGTCAGGCTGTCAGACTACAGGGAACGGCCCCTTGAGGGCCTGCCTCGAGAAAGGCCTTGAGTCGCCCTGCAGGAACGGAGCACACAGCAAGCTCTTGGAGGTCTTAGTCACTGGTGTGCTTTATTGGATCGGTGCTGCCCGTTTCAGGACTCCTGGACGCTTCGGGTGTGCACCCTTTTCCCTGCGAAAACCCCCGGCCCCTGTGGGCATGCTGTGCCACACCCAGGTCCCTAGGCCCTTGAGAGAGGGGCCTACTGTGCATGCCGAGGGAAGGACTACACCCAGCGCTTTTAAAGGGGACGCCTACGATGCCTCGGCACTCCAACAGCATCAGGCACGCCTTGCTAGCCATTCCCCCGTGCCCTGGAAGGGTTCGACATTGACCTTCTCTCAGCTGCACCGAGGAAAGAGTCTGCTTCGAACACCTTCTGGCCCCTCGGTTGGAAAGTCACTCTACTCACGGAGAGAGTCATCTTGCACGGCAGCGGCAACTAAAGCCGAGTTCTCCAGGCAAACACAGCACTGCGGTCTTTTGGAAGAGGCAGGCGCTTAGAGGCCTCACGAGAGCCTGCCTTGGTTGAGGCCGTTTGCTCCACGCAGAACACCCTGCGTCAACAAGTGGATGCATGGCAGGGCCCACTGTGTACCAGGTGTGGTTTGGGGCCAGCTTACGTTTCCTGCCTGTCTGGCTTGCAATGCGGGCCTGAAGGCACAGGCCGCCTTTCCCACTGTGAAAGTTCCCTTGGTCGGGCCTTGAACTCCACGATGAGACCACCCCTCGGGACGGGCCTCTCGTCACGGTAGGCATGGCTCTGGGAAGCAAATGAGTTCTCTCTCGGAAAACAGGGTGCGCCCAGGGCCCGCTCGGGAGCTCATGCTGCGATGCTCTAATACCTACCTGGAGACCGAACGTCAGCCCCTCGCCTCGAGGAAAGTCGCTTTATTGCCCTGCTGAAGCGGGGGCATGCAGCCCTTTCCAAGAGGCCTTTGTCGCGCCTCTCTTTTCTTCTCTTCTTGGTTAGTGCGCCGCCCGGGAAGCCCAGGACCCTCGCGTTCGCACCCTAGTCCCTGCAAGGCCCCTGAATCCCGGCAGGCTCCACTGGCCTGCTCAGCGGCATCCAGGCCCGGAAAGCCCTTCCCAGTCTCTCTGTGTATGCCGAGGGTAGGGCAGCGCACTGCACACCGCCTGGAGAGAGCTAGATTTCCTCAGCACTGCACCAGCTACAGGGAACCTCTTCCCTCACGTCCTACGTGTCGAGGAACTCGGCCTCATTGCCCTTGTCGGAGCCGCACTTAGGAAAAGAATCTGCTTCGCAGGCCTTCTAGGAACCCTTAGCCGAGGGCACCATACTTAGGGGAGAAAGTCAGCTTGCGTTCCTGCTGCCGCTGCAGTACAGTGCTTCCTCTTACCCGACAGGCCTTTGGTAGAGGCTGAGCCCCGATAGAGCCTACCTAGAGGTTTCCTTGGATGCGGGAGTTGGCTACATGCGGAACACCCCGTGAAGAAAAGTGGACTCAGGGGAGGAGCGAGTGTGCAGCTAGTGTCCCTGTGCACTTGCTAGAGAGCACAAGGAGGTGAACTACGTGTCGACTGGAAGCGGGGGTCTGAGGGCAGAAGCCTTGTGTTCCCGTTTTGAAAGCTCCATTCCTGCTGCCTTGAAGCTACCCGAATGACCCCGTTTTCGGACGGGCCTCTAGGCACTGGAGGCAGGGCTCGGGAACGAGAAGGCATTTTCTCTGAATAATCAGGGTGCTTCCGGAGCCGTGTTGGGAGCTCATCCTGTCAGGCTGTCGGACTACAGGGAACGGCCCCTTGAGGGCCTGCCTCGAGAAAGGCCTTGAGTCGCCCTGCAGGAACGGAGCACACAGCGAGCTCTTGGAGGTCTTAGTCACTGGTGTGCTTTATTGGATCGGTGCTGCCCGTTTCAGGACTCCTGGACGCTTCGGGTGTGCCCCCTTTTCCCTGCGAAAACCCCCGGCCCCTGGGGGCATGCTGTGCCACACCCAGGCCCCTAGGCCCTTGAGAGAGGGGCCTACTGTGCATGCCGAGGGAAGGACTACACCCAGCGCTTTTAAAGGGGACGCCTACGATGCCTCGGCACTCCAACAGCATCAGGCACGCCTTGCTAGCCAGTCCCCCGTGCCCTGGAAGGGTTCGACATTGACCTTCTCTCAGCTGCACTGAGGAAAGAGTCTGCTTCGAACGCCTTCTGGCCCCTCGGTTGGAAAGTCACTCTACTCACGGAGAGAGTCAGCTTGCACGGCAGCGGCAACTAAAGCCGAGTTCTTCAGGCAAACACAGCACTGCGGTCTTTTGGAAGAGGCAGGCGCTTAGAGGCCTCACGAGAGCCTGCCTTGGTTGAGGCCGTTTGCTCCACGCAGAACACCCTGCGTCAACAAGTGGATGCAGGGGAGGGCCCACTGTGTACCTGGTGTGGTTTGGGGCCAGCTTACGTTTCCTGCCTGTCTGGCTTGCAATGCGGGCCTGAAGGCACAGGCCGCCTTCCCCACTGTGAAAGTTCCCTTGGTCGGGCCTTGAACTCCACGATGAGACCACCCCTCGGGACGGGCCTCTCGTCACGGTAGGCATGGCTCTGGGAAGCAAATGAGTTCTCTCTCGGAAAACAGGGTGCGCCCAGGGCCCGCTCGGGAGCTCATGCTGCGATGCTCTAATACCTACCTGGAGACCGAACGTCAGCCCCTCGCCTCGAGGAAAGTCGCTTTATTGCCCTGCTGAAGCGGGGGCATGCAGCCCTTTCCAAGAGGCCTTCGTCGCGCCTCTCTTTTCTTCTCTTCTTGGTTAGTGCGCCGCCCGGGAAGCCCAGGACCCTCGCGTTCGCACCCTAGTCCCTGCAAGGCCCCTGAATCCCGGCAGGCTCCACTGGCCTGCTCAGCGGCATCCAGGCCCGGAAAGCCCTTCCCAGTCTCTCTGTGTATGCCGAGGGTAGGGCAGCGCACTGCACACCGCCTGGAGAGAGCTAGATTTCCTCAGCACTGCACCAGCTACAGGGAACCTCTTCCCTCACGTCCTACTTGTCAAGGAACTCGGCCTCATTGCCCTTGTCGGAGCTGCACTTAGGAAAAGAATCTGCTTCGCAGGCCTTCTAGGAACCCTTAGCCGAGGGCACCATACTTAGGGGAGAAAGTCAGCTTGCGTTCCTGCTGCCGCTGCAGTACAGTGCTTCCTCTTACCCGGCAGGCCTTTGGTAGAGGCTGAGCCCCGATAGAGCCTACCTAGAGGTTTCCTTGGATGCGGGAGTTGGCTACATGCGGAACACCCCGTGAAGAAAAGTGGACTCAGGGGAGGAGCGAGTGTGCAGCTAGTGTCCCTGTGCACTTGCTAGAGAGCACAAGGAGGTGAACTACGTGTCGACTGGAAGCGGGGGTCTGAGGGCAGAAGCCTTGTGTTCCCGTTTTGAAAGCTCCATTCCTGCTGCCTTGAAGCTACCCGAATGACCCCGTTTTCGGACGGGCCTCTAGGCACTGGAGGCAGGGCTCGGGAACGAGAAGGCATTTTCTCTGAATAATCAGGGTGCTTCCGGAGCCGTGTTGGGAGCACATCCTGTCAGGCTGTCAGACTACAGGGAACGGCCCCTTGAGGGCCTGCCTCGAGAAAGGCCTTGAGTCGCCCTGCAGGAACGGAGCACACAGCAAGCTCTTGGAGGTCTTAGTCACTGGTGTGCTTTATTGGATCGGTGCTGCCCGTTTCAGGACTCCTGGACGCTTCGGGTGTGCACCCTTTTCCCTGCGAAAACCCCCGGCCCCTGTGGGCATGCTGTGCCACACCCAGGTCCCTAGGCCCTTGAGAGAGGGGCCTACTGTGCATGCCGAGGGAAGGACTACACCCAGCGCTTTTAAAGGGGACGCCTACGATGCCTCGGCACTCCAACAGCATCAGGCACGCCTTGCTAGCCATTCCCCCGTGCCCTGGAAGGGTTCGACATTGACCTTCTCTCAGCTGCACCGAGGAAAGAGTCTGCTTCGAACACCTTCTGGCCCCTCGGTTGGAAAGTCACTCTACTCACGGAGAGAGTCATCTTGCACGGCAGCGGCAACTAAAGCCGAGTTCTCCAGGCAAACACAGCACTGCGGTCTTTTGGAAGAGGCAGGCGCTTAGAGGCCTCACGAGAGCCTGCCTTGGTTGAGGCCGTTTGCTCCACGCAGAACACCCTGCGTCAACAAGTGGATGCAGGGCAGGGCCCACTGTGTACCTGGTGTGGTTTGGGGCCAGCTTACGTTTCCTGCCTGTCTGGCTTGCAATGCGGGCCTGAAGGCACAGGCCGCCTTCCCCACTGTGAAAGTTCCCTTGGTCGGGCCTTGAACTCCACGATGAGACCACCCCTCGGGACGGGCCTCTCGTCACGGTAGGCATGGCTCTGGGAAGCAAATGAGTTCTCTCTCGGAAAACAGGGTGCGCCCAGGGCCCGCTCGGGAGCTCATGCTGCGATGCTCTAATACCTACCTGGAGACCGAACGTCAGCCCCTCGCCTCGAGGAAAGTCGCTTTATTGCCCTGCTGAAGCGGGGGCATGCAGCCCTTTCCAAGAGGCCTTCGTCGCGCCTCTCTTTTCTTCTCTTCTTGGTTAGTGCGCCGCCCGGGAAGCCCAGGACCCTCGCGTTCGCACCCTAGTCCCTGCAAGGCCCCTGAATCCCGGCAGGCTCCACTGGCCTGCTCAGCGGCATCCAGGCCCGGAAAGCCCTTCCCAGTCTCTCTGTGTATGCCGAGGGTAGGGCAGCGCACTGCACACCGCCTGGAGAGAGCTAGATTTCCTCAGCACTGCACCAGCTACAGGGAACCTCTTCCCTCACGTCCTACTTGTCGAGGAACTCGGCCTCATTGCCCTTGTCGGAGCTGCACTTAGGAAAAGAATCTGCTTCGCAGGCCTTCTAGGAACCCTTAGCCGAGGGCACCATACTTAGGGGAGAAAGTCAGCTTGCGTTCCTGCTGCCGCTGCAGTACAGTGCTTCCTCTTACCCGGCAGGCCTTTGGTAGAGGCTGAGCCCCGATAGAGCCTACCTAGAGGTTTCCTTGGATGCGGGAGTTGGCTACATGCGGAACACCCCGTGAAGAAAAGTGGACTCAGGGGAGGAGCGAGTGTGCAGCTAGTGTCCCTGTGCACTTGCTAGAGAGCACAAGGAGGTGAACTACGTGTCGACTGGAAGCGGGGGTCTGAGGGCAGAAGCCTTGTGTTCCCGTTTTGAAAGCTCCATTCCTGCTGCCTTGAAGCTACCCGAATGACCCCGTTTTCGGACGGGCCTCTAGGCACTGGAGGCAGGGCTCGGGAACGAGAAGGCATTTTCTCTGAATAATCAGGGTGCTTCCGGAGCCGTGTTGGGAGCTCATCCTGTCAGGCTGTCGGACTACAGGGAACGGCCCCTTGAGGGCCTGCCTCGAGAAAGGCCTTGAGTCGCCCTGCAGGAACGGAGCACACAGCGAGCTCTTGGAGGTCTTAGTCACTGGTGTGCTTTATTGGATTGGTGCTGCCCGTTTCAGGACTCCTGGACGCTTCGGGTGTGCCCCCTTTTCCCTGCGAAAACCCCCGGCCCCTGGGGGCATGCTGTGCCACACCCAGGCCCCTAGGCCCTTGAGAGAGGGGCCTACTGTGCATGCCGAGGGAAGGACTACACCCAGCGCTTTTAAAGGGGACGCCTACGATGCCTCGGCACTCCAACAGCATCAGGCACGCCTTGCTAGCCAGTCCCCCGTGCCCTGGAAGGGTTCGACATTGACCTTCTCTCAGCTGCACTGAGGAAAGAGTCTGCTTCGAACGCCTTCTGGCCCCTCGGTTGGAAAGTCACTCTACTCACGGAGAGAGTCAGCTTGCACGGCAGCGGCAACTAAAGCCGAGTTCTTCAGGCAAACACAGCACTGCGGTCTTTTGGAAGAGGCAGGCGCTTAGAGGCCTCACGAGAGCCTGCCTTGGTTGAGGCCGTTTGCTCCACGCAGAACACCCTGCGTCAACAAGTGGATGCAGGGGAGGGCCCACTGTGTACCAGGTGTGGTTTGGGGCCAGCTTACGTTTCCTGCCTGTCTGGCTTGCAATGCGGGCCTGAAGGCACAGGCCGCCTTTCCCACTGTGAAAGTTCCCTTGGTCGGGCCTTGAACTCCACGATGAGACCACCCCTCGGGACGGGCCTCTCGTCACGGTAGGCATGGCTCTGGGAAGCAAATGAGTTCTCTCTCGGAAAACAGGGTGCGCCCAGGGCCCGCTCGGGAGCTCATGCTGCGATGCTCTAATACCTACCTGGAGACCGAACGTCAGCCCCTCGCCTCGAGGAAAGTCGCTTTATTGCCCTGCTGAAGCGGGGGCATGCAGCCCTTTCCAAGAGGCCTTTGTCGCGCCTCTCTTTTCTTCTCTTCTTGGTTAGTGCGCCGCCCGGGAAGCCCAGGACCCTCGCGTTCGCACCCTAGTCCCTGCAAGGCCCCTGAATCCCGGCAGGCTCCACTGGCCTGCTCAGCGGCATCCAGGCCCGGAAAGCCCTTCCCAGTCTCTCTGTGTATGCCGAGGGTAGGGCAGCGCACTGCACACCGCCTGGAGAGAGCTAGATTTCCTCAGCACTGCACCAGCTACAGGGAACCTCTTCCCTCACGTCCTACTTTTCGAGGAACTCGGCCTCATTGCCCTTGTCGGAGCTGCACTTAGGAAAAGAATCTGCTTCGCAGGCCTTCTAGGAACCCTTAGCCGAGGGCACCATACTTAGGGGAGAAAGTCAGCTTGCGTTCCTGCTGCCGCTGCAGTACAGTGCTTCCTCTTACCCGGCAGGCCTTTGGTAGAGGCTGAGCCCCGATAGAGCCTACCTAGAGGTTTCCTTGGATGCGGGAGTTGGCTACATGCGGAACACCCCGTGAAGAAAAGTGGACTCAGGGGAGGAGCGAGTGTGCAGCTAGTGTCCCTGTGCACTTGCTAGAGAGCACAAGGAGGTGAACTACGTGTCGACTGGAAGCGGGGGTCTGAGGGCAGAAGCCTTGTGTTCCCGTTTTGAAAGCTCCATTCCTGCTGCCTTGAAGCTACCCGAATGACCCCGTTTTCGGACGGGCCTCTAGGCACTGGAGGCAGGGCTCGGGAACGAGAAGGCATTTTCTCTGAATAATCAGGGTGCTTCCGGAGCCGTGTTGGGAGCTCATCCTGTCAGGCTGTCGGACTACAGGGAACGGCCCCTTGAGGGCCTGCCTCGAGAAAGGCCTTGAGTCGCCCTGCAGGAACGGAGCACACAGCGAGCTCTTGGAGGTCTTAGTCACTGGTGTGCTTTATTGGATCGGTGCTGCCCGTTTCAGGACTCCTGGACGCTTCGGGTGTGCACCCTTTTCCCTGCGAAAACCCCCGGCCCCTGGGGGCATGCTGTGCCACACCCAGGCCCCTAGGCCCTTGAGAGAGGGGCCTACTGTGCATGCCGAGGGAAGGACTACACCCAGCGCTTTTAAAGGGGACGCCTACGATGCCTCGGCACTCCAACAGCATCAGGCACGCCTTGCTAGCCAGTCCCCCGTGCCCTGGAAGGGTTCGACATTGACCTTCTCTCAGCTGCACTGAGGAAAGAGTCTGCTTCGAACGCCTTCTGGCCCCTCGGTTGGAAAGTCACTCTACTCACGGAGAGAGTCAGCTTGCACGGCAGCGGCAACTAAAGCCGAGTTCTTCAGGCAAACACAGCACTGCGGTCTTTTGGAAGAGGCAGGCGCTTAGAGGCCTCACGAGAGCCTGCCTTGGTTGAGGCCGTTTGCTCCACGCAGAACACCCTGCGTCAACAAGTGGATGCAGGGGAGGGCCCACTGTGTACCTGGTGTGGTTTGGGGCCAGCTTACGTTTCCTGCCTGTCTGGCTTGCAATGCGGGCCTGAGGGCACAGGCCGCCTTCCCCACTGTGAAAGTTCCCTTGGTCGGGCCTTGAACTCCACGATGAGACCACCCCTCGGGACGGGCCTCTCGTCACGGTAGGCATGGCTCTGGGAAGCAAATGAGTTCTCTCTCGGAAAACAGGGTGCGTCCAGGGCCCGCTCGGGAGCTCATGCTGCGATGCTCTAATACCTACCTGGAGACCGAACGTCAGCCCCTCGCCTCGAGGAAAGTCGCTTTATTGCCCTGCTGAAGCGGGGGCATGCAGCCCTTTCCAAGAGGCCTTCGTCGCGCCTCTCTTTTCTTCTCTTCTTGGTTAGTGCGCCGCCCGGGAAGCCCAGGACCCTCGCGTTCGCACCCTAGTCCCTGCAAGGCCCCTGAATACCGGCAGGCTCCACTGGCCTGCTCAGCGGCATCCAGGCCCGGAAAGCCCTTCCCAGTCTCTCTGTGTATGCCGAGGGTAGGGCAGCGCACTGCACACCGCCTGGAGGGAGCCAGATTGCCTCAGCACTGCACCAGCTACAGGGAACCTCTTCCCTCACGTCCTACTTGTCGAGGAACTCGGCCTCATTGCCCTTGTCGGAGCTGCACTTAGGAAAAGAATCTGCTTCGCAGGCCTTCTAGGAACCCTTAGCCGAGGGCACCATACTTAGGGGAGAAAGTCAGCTTGCGTTCCTGCTGCCGCTGCAGTACAGTGCTTCCTCTTACCCGGCAGGCCTTTGGTAGAGGCTGAGCCCCGATAGAGCCTACCTAGAGGTTTCCTTGGATGCGGGAGTTGGCTACATGCGGAACACCCCGTGAAGAAAAGTGGACTCAGGGGAGGAGCGAGTGTGCAGCTAGTGTCCCTGTGCACTTGCTAGAGAGCACAAGGAGGTGAACTACGTGTCGACTGGAAGCGGGGGTCTGAGGGCAGAAGCCTTGTGTTCCCGTTTTGAAAGCTCCATTCCTGCTGCCTTGAAGCTACCCGAATGACCCCGTTTTCGGACGGGCCTCTCGGCACTGGAGGCAGGGCTCGGGAACGAGAAGGCATTTTCTCTGAATAATCAGGGTGCTTCCGGAGCCGTGTTGGGAGCTCATCCTGTCAGGCTGTCCGACTACAGGGAACGGCCCCTTGAGGGCCTGCCTCGAGAAAGACCTTGAGTCGCCCTGCAGGAACGGAGCACACAGCGAGCTCTTGGAGGTCTTAGTCACTGGTGTGCTTTATTGGATCGGTGCTGCCCGTTTCAGGACTCCTGGACGCTTCGGGTGTGCACCCTTTTCCCTGCGAAAACCCCCGGCCCCTGGGGGCATGCTGTGCCACACCCAGGCCCCTAGGCCCTTGAGAGAGAGGCCTACTGTGCATGCCGAGGGAAGGACTACACCCAGCGCTTTTAAAGGGGACGCCTACGATGCCTCGGCACTCCAACAGCATCAGGCACGCCTTGCTAGCCAGTCCCCCGTGCCCTGGAAGGGTTCGACATTGACCTTCTCTCAGCTGCACTGAGGAAAGAGTCTGCTTCGAACGCCTTCTGGCCCCTCGGTTGGAAAGTCACTCTACTCACGGAGAGAGTCAGCTTGCACGGCAGCGGCAACTAAAGCCGAGTTCTTCAGGCAAACACAGCACTGCGGTCTTTTGGAAGAGGCAGGCGCTTAGAGGCCTCACGAGAGCCTGCCTTGGTTGAGGCCGTTTGCTCCACGCAGAACACCCTGCGTCAACAAGTGGATGCAGGGGAGGGCCCACTGTGTACCTGGTGTGGTTTGGGGCCAGCTTACGTTTCCTGCCTGTCTGGCTTGCAATGCGGGCCTGAGGGCACAGGCCGCCTTCCCCACTGTGAAAGTTCCCTTGGTCGGGCCTTGAACTCCACGATGAGACCACCCCTCGGGACGGGCCTCTCGTCACGGTAGGCATGGCTCTGGGAAGCAAATGAGTTCTCTCTCGGAAAACAGGGTGCGTCCAGGGCCCGCTCGGGAGCTCATGCTGCGATGCTCTAATACCTACCTGGAGACCGAACGTCAGCCCCTCGCCTCGAGGAAAGTCGCTTTATTGCCCTGCTGAAGCGGGGGCATGCAGCCCTTTCCAAGAGGCCTTCGTCGCGCCTCTCTTTTCTTCTCTTCTTGGTTAGTGCGCCGCCCGGGAAGCCCAGGACCCTCGCGTTCGCACCCTAGTCCCTGCAAGGCCCCTGAATACCGGCAGGCTCCACTGGCCTGCTCAGCGGCATCCAGGCCCGGAAAGCCCTTCCCAGTCTCTCTGTGTATGCCGAGGGTAGGGCAGCGCACTGCACACCTCCTGGAGAGAGCCAGATTTCCTCAGCACTGCACCAGCTACAGGGAACCTCTTCCCACACGTCCTACTTGTCGAGGAACTCGGCCTCATTGCCCTTGTCGGAGCTGCACTTAGGAAAAGAATCTGCTTCGCAGGCCTTCTAGGAACCCTTAGCCGAGGGCACCATACTTAGGGGAGAAAGTCAGCTTGCGTTCCTGCTGCCGCTGCAGTACAGTGCTTCCTCTTACCCGGCAGGCCTTTGGTAGAGGCTGAGCCCCGATAGAGCCTACCTAGAGGTTTCCTTGGATGCGGGAGTTGGCTACATGCGGAACACCCCGTGAAGAAAAGTGGACTCAGGGGAGGAGCGAGTGTGCAGCTAGTGTCCCTGTGCACTTGCTAGAGAGCACAAGGAGGTGAACTACGTGTCGACTGGAAGCGGGGGTCTGAGGGCAGAAGCCTTGTGTTCCCGTTTTGAAAGCTCCATTCCTGCTGCCTTGAAGCTACCCGAATGACCCCGTTTTCGGACGGGCCTCTCGGCACTGGAGGCAGGGCTCGGGAACGAGAAGGCATTTTCTCTGAATAATCAGGGTGCTTCCGGAGCCGTGTTGGGAGCTCATCCTGTCAGGCTGTCGGACTACAGGGAACGGCCCCTTGAGGGCCTGCCTCGAGAAAGGCCTTGAGTCGCCCTGCAGGAACGGAGCACACAGCGAGCTCTTGGAGGTCTTAGTCACTGGTGTGCTTTATTGGATCGGTGCTGCCCGTTTCAGGACTCCTGGACGCTTCGGGTGTGCACCCTTTTCCCTGCGAAAACCCCCGGCCCCTGGGGGCATGCTGTGCCACACCCAGGCCCCTAGGCCCTTGAGAGAGGGGCCTACTGTGCATGCCGAGGGAAGGACTACACCCAGCGCTTTTAAAGGGGACGCCTACGATGCCTCGGCACTCCAACAGCATCAGGCACGCCTTGCTAGCCAGTCCCCCGTGCCCTGGAAGGGTTCGACATTGACCTTCTCTCAGCTGCACTGAGGAAAGAGTCTGCTTCGAACGCCTTCTGGCCCCTCGGTTGGAAAGTCACTCTACTCACGGAGAGAGTCAGCTTGCACGGCAGCGGCAACTAAAGCCGAGTTCTTCAGGCAAACACAGCACTGCGGTCTTTTGGAAGAGGCAGGCGCTTAGAGGCCTCACGAGAGCCTGCCTTGGTTGAGGCCGTTTGCTCCACGCAGAACACCCTGCGTCAACAAGTGGATGCAGGGGAGGGCCCACTGTGTACCTGGTGTGGTTTGGGGCCAGCTTACGTTTCCTGCCTGTCTGGTTTGCAATGCCGGCCTGAGGGCACAGGCCGCCTTCCCCACTGTGAAAGTTCCCTTGGTCGGGCCTTGAACTCCACGATGAGACCACCCCTCGTGACGGGCCTCTCGTCACGGTAGGCATGGCTCTGGGAAGCAAATGAGTTCTCTCTCGGAAAACAGGGTGCGTCCAGGGCCCGCTCGGGAGCTCATGCTGCGATGCTCTAATACCTACCTGGAGACCGAACGTCAGCCCCTCGCCTCGAGGAAAGTCGCTTTATTGCCCTGCTGAAGCGGGGGCATGCAGCCCTTTCCAAGAGGCCTTCGTCGCGCCTCTCTTTTCTTCTCTTCTTGGTTAGTGCGCCGCCCGGGAAGCCCAGGACCCTCGCGTTCGCACCCTAGTCCCTGCAAGGCCCCTGAATACCGGCAGGCTCCACTGGCCTGCTCAGCGGCATCCAGGCCCGGAAAGCCCTTCCCAGTCTCTCTGTGTATGCCGAGGGTAGGGCAGCGCACTGCACACCGCCTGGAGGGAGCTAGATTGCCTCAGCACTGCACCAGCTACAGGGAACCTCTTCCCTCACGTCCTACTTGTCAAGGAACTCGGCCTCATTGCCCTTGTCGGAGCTGCACTTAGGAAAAGAATCTGCTTCGCAGGCCTTCTAGGAACCCTTAGCCGAGGGCACCATACTTAGGGGAGAAAGTCAGCTTGCGTTCCTGCTGCCGCTGCAGTACAGTGCTTCCTCTTACCCGGCAGGCCTTTGGTAGAGGCTGAGCCCCGATAGAGCCTACCTAGAGGTTTCCTTGGATGCGGGAGTTGGCTACATGCGGAACACCCCGTGAAGAAAAGTGGACTCAGGGGAGGAGCGAGTGTGCAGCTAGTGTCCCTGTGCACTTGCTAGAGAGCACAAGGAGGTGAACTACGTGTCGACTGGAAGCGGGGGTCTGAGGGCAGAAGCCTTGTGTTCCCGTTTTGAAAGCTCCATTCCTGCTGCCTTGAAGCTACCCGAATGACCCCGTTTTCGGACGGGCCTCTAGGCACTGGAGGCAGGGCTCGGGAACGAGAAGGCATTTTCTCTGAATAATCAGGGTGCTTCCGGAGCCGCGTTGGGAGCTCATCCTGTCAGGCTGTCGGACTACAGGGAACGGCCCCTTGAGGGCCTGCCTCGAGAAAGGCCTTGAGTCGCCCTGCAGGAACGGAGCACACAGCGAGCTCTTGGAGGTCTTAGTCACTGGTGTGCTTTATTGGATCGGTGCTGCCCGTTTCAGGACTCCTGGACGCTTCGGGTGTGCCCCCTTTTCCCTGCGAAAACCCCCGGCCCCTGGGGGCATGCTGTGCCACACCCAGGCCCCTAGGCCCTTGAGAGAGGGGCCTACTGTGCATGCCGAGGGAAGGACTACACCCAGCGCTTTTAAAGGGGACGCCTACGATGCCTCGGCACTCCAACAGCATCAGGCACGCCTTGCTAGCCAGTCCCCCGTGCCCTGGAAGGGTTCGACATTGACCTTCTCTCAGCTGCACTGAGGAAAGAGTCTGCTTCGAACGCCTTCTGGCCCCTCGGTTGGAAAGTCACTCTACTCACGGAGAGAGTCAGCTTGCACGGCAGCGGCAACTAAAGCCGAGTTCTTCAGGCAAACACAGCACTGCGGTCTTTTGGAAGAGGCAGGCGCTTAGAGGCCTCACGAGAGCCTGCCTTGGTTGAGGCCGTTTGCTCCACGCAGAACACCCTGCGTCAACAAGTGGATGCAGGGGAGGGCCCACTGTGTACCTGGTGTGGTTTGGGGCCAGCTTACGTTTCCTGCCTGTCTGGCTTGCAATGCGGGCCTGAGGGCACAGGCCGCCTTCCCCACTGTGAAAGTTCCCTTGGTCGGGCCTTGAACTCCACGATGAGACCAGCCCTCGGGACGGGCCTCTCGTCACGGTAGGCATGGCTCTGGGAAGCAAATGAGTTCTCTCTCGGAAAACAGGGTGCGTCCAGGGCCCGCTCGGGAGCTCATGCTGCGATGCTCTAATACCTACCTGGAGACCGAACGTCAGCCCCTCGCCTCGAGGAAAGTCGCTTTATTGCCCTGCTGAAGCGGGGGCATGCAGCCCTTTCCAAGAGGCCTTCGTCGCGCCTCTCTTTTCTTCTCTTCTTGGTTAGTGCGCCGCCCGGGAAGCCCAGGACCCTCGCGTTCGCACCCTAGTCCCTGCAAGGCCCCTGAATACCGGCAGGCTCCACTGGCCTGCTCAGCGGCATCCAGGCCCGGAAAGCCCTTCCCAGTCTCTCTGTGTATGCCGAGGGTAGGGCAGCGCACTGCACACCGCCTGGAGGGAGCCAGATTGCCTCAGCACTGCACCAGCTACAGGGAACCTCTTCCCTCACGTCCTACTTGTCGAGGAACTCGGCCTCATTGCCCTTGTCGGAGCTGCACTTAGGAAAAGAATCTGCTTCGCAGGCCTTCTAGGAACCCTTAGCCGAGGGCACCATACTTAGGGGAGAAAGTCAGCTTGCGTTCCTGCTGCCGCTGCAGTACAGTGCTTCCTCTTACCCGGCAGGCCTTTGGTAGAGGCTGAGCCCCGATAGAGCCTACCTAGAGGTTTCCTTGGATGCGGGAGTTGGCTACATGCGGAACACCCCGTGAAGAAAAGTGGACTCAGGGGAGGAGCGAGTGTGCAGCTAGTGTCCCTGTGCACTTGCTAGAGAGCACAAGGAGGTGAACTACGTGTCGACTGGAAGCGGGGGTCTGAGGGCAGAAGCCTTGTGTTCCCGTTTTGAAAGCTCCATTCCTGCTGCCTTGAAGCTACCCGAATGACCCCGTTTTCGGACGGGCCTCTCGGCACTGGAGGCAGGGCTCGGGAACGAGAAGGCATTTTCTCTGAATAATCAGGGTGCTTCCGGAGCCGCGTTGGGAGCTCATCCTGTCAGGCTGTCGGACTACAGGGAACGGCCCCTTGAGGGCCTGCCTCGAGAAAGGCCTTGAGTCGCCCTGCAGGAACGGAGCACACAGCGAGCTCTTGGAGGTCTTAGTCACTGGTGTGCTTTATTGGATCGGTGCTGCCCGTTTCAGGACTCCTGGACGCTTCGGGTGTGCACCCTTTTCCCTGCGAAAACCCCCGGCCCCTGGGGGCATGCTGTGCCACACCCAGGCCCCTAGGCCCTTGAGAGAGAGGCCTACTGTGCATGCCGAGGGAAGGACTACACCCAGCGCTTTTAAAGGGGACGCCTACGATGCCTCGGCACTCCAACAGCATCAGGCACGCCTTGCTAGCCAGTCCCCCGTGCCCTGGAAGGGTTCGACATTGACCTTCTCTCAGCTGCACTGAGGAAAGAGTCTGCTTCGAACGCCTTCTGGCCCCTCGGTTGGAAAGTCACTCTACTCACGGAGAGAGTCAGCTTGCACGGCAGCGGCAACTAAAGCCGAGTTCTTCAGGCAAACACAGCACTGCGGTCTTTTGGAAGAGGCAGGCGCTTAGAGGCCTCACGAGAGCCTGCCTTGGTTGAGGCCGTTTGCTCCACGCAGAACACCCTGCGTCAACAAGTGGATGCAGGGGAGGGCCCACTGTGTACCTGGTGTGGTTTGGGGCCAGCTTACGTTTCCTGCCTGTCTGGCTTGCAATGCGGGCCTGAGGGCACAGGCCGCCTTCCCCACTGTGAAAGTTCCCTTGGTCGGGCCTTGAACTCCACGATGAGACCACCCCTCGGGACGGGCCTCTCGTCACGGTAGGCATGGCTCTGGGAAGCAAATGAGTTCTCTCTCGGAAAACAGGGTGCGTCCAGGGCCCGCTCGGGAGCTCATGCTGCGATGCTCTAATACCTACCTGGAGACCGAACGTCAGCCCCTCGCCTCGAGGAAAGTCGCTTTATTGCCCTGCTGAAGCGGGGGCATGCAGCCCTTTCCAAGAGGCCTTCGTCGCGCCTCTCTTTTCTTCTCTTCTTGGTTAGTGCGCCGCCCGGGAAGCCCAGGACCCTCGCGTTCGCACCCTAGTCCCTGCAAGGCCCCTGAATACCGGCAGGCTCCACTGGCCTGCTCAGCGGCATCCAGGCCCGGAAAGCCCTTCCCAGTCTCTCTGTGTATGCCGAGGGTAGGGCAGCGCACTGCACACCGCCTGGAGGGAGCCAGATTGCCTCAGCACTGCACCAGCTACAGGGAACCTCTTCCCTCACGTCCTACTTGTCGAGGAACTCGGCCTCATTGCCCTTGTCGGAGCTGCACTTAGGAAAAGAATCTGCTTCGCAGGCCTTCTAGGAACCCTTAGCCGAGGGCACCATACTTAGGGGAGAAAGTCAGCTTGCGTTCCTGCTGCCGCTGCAGTACAGTGCTTCCTCTTACCCGGCAGGCCTTTGGTAGAGGCTGAGCCCCGATAGAGCCTACCTAGAGGTTTCCTTGGATGCGGGAGTTGGCTACATGCGGAACACCCCGTGAAGAAAAGTGGACTCAGGGGAGGAGCGAGTGTGCAGCTAGTGTCCCTGTGCACTTGCTAGAGAGCACAAGGAGGTGAACTACGTGTCGACTGGAAGCGGGGGTCTGAGGGCAGAAGCCTTGTGTTCCCGTTTTGAAAGCTCCATTCCTGCTGCCTTGAAGCTACCCGAATGACCCCGTTTTCGGACGGGCCTCTCGGCACTGGAGGCAGGGCTCGGGAACGAGAAGGCATTTTCTCTGAATAATCAGGGTGCTTCCGGAGCCGCGTTGGGAGCTCATCCTGTCAGGCTGTCGGACTACAGGGAACGGCCCCTTGAGGGCCTGCCTCGAGAAAGGCCTTGAGTCGCCCTGCAGGAACGGAGCACACAGCGAGCTCTTGGAGGTCTTAGTCACTGGTGTGCTTTATTGGATCGGTGCTGCCCGTTTCAGGACTCCTGGACGCTTCGGGTGTGCACCCTTTTCCCTGCGAAAACCCCCGGCCCCTGGGGGCATGCTGTGCCACACCCAGGCCCCTAGGCCCTTGAGAGAGGGGCCTACTGTGCATGCCGAGGGAAGGACTACACCCAGCGCTTTTAAAGGGGACGCCTACGATGCCTCGGCACTCCAACAGCATCAGGCACGCCTTGCTAGCCAGTCCCCCGTGCCCTGGAAGGGTTCGACATTGACCTTCTCTCAGCTGCACTGAGGAAAGAGTCTGCTTCGAACGCCTTCTGGCCCCTCGGTTGGAAAGTCACTCTACTCACGGAGAGAGTCAGCTTGCACGGCAGCGGCAACTAAAGCCGAGTTCTTCAGGCAAACACAGCACTGCGGTCTTTTGGAAGAGGCAGGCGCTTAGAGGCCTCACGAGAGCCTGCCTTGGTTGAGGCCGTTTGCTCCACGCAGAACACCCTGCGTCAACAAGTGGATGCAGGGGAGGGCCCACTGTGTACCTGGTGTGGTTTGGGGCCAGCTTACGTTTCCTGCCTGTCTGGCTTGCAATGCGGGCCTGAGGGCACAGGCCGCCTTCCCCACTGTGAAAGTTCCCTTGGTCGGGCCTTGAACTCCACGATGAGACCACCCCTCGGGACGGGCCTCTCGTCACGGTAGGCATGGCTCTGGGAAGCAAATGAGTTCTCTCTCGGAAAACAGGGTGCGTCCAGGGCCCGCTCGGGAGCTCATGCTGCGATGCTCTAATACCTACCTGGAGACCGAACGTCAGCCCCTCGCCTCGAGGAAAGTCGCTTTATTGCCCTGCTGAAGCGGGGGCATGCAGCCCTTTCCAAGAGGCCTTCGTCGCGCCTCTCTTTTCTTCTCTTCTTGGTTAGTGCGCCGCCCGGGAAGCCCAGGACCCTCGCGTTCGCACCCTAGTCCCTGCAAGGCCCCTGAATACCGGCAGGCTCCACTGGCCTGCTCAGCGGCATCCAGGCCCGGAAAGCCCTTCCCAGTCTCTCTGTGTATGCCGAGGGTAGGGCAGCGCACTGCACACCGCCTGGAGGGAGCCAGATTGCCTCAGCACTGCACCAGCTACAGGGAACCTCTTCCCTCACGTCCTACTTGTCGAGGAACTCGGCCTCATTGCCCTTGTCGGAGCTGCACTTAGGAAAAGAATCTGCTTCGCAGGCCTTCTAGGAACCCTTAGCCGAGGGCACCATACTTAGGGGAGAAAGTCAGCTTGCGTTCCTGCTGCCGCTGCAGTACAGTGCTTCCTCTTACCCGGCAGGCCTTTGGTAGAGGCTGAGCCCCGATAGAGCCTACCTAGAGGTTTCCTTGGATGCGGGAGTTGGCTACATGCGGAACACCCCGTGAAGAAAAGTGGACTCAGGGGAGGAGCGAGTGTGCAGCTAGTGTCCCTGTGCACTTGCTAGAGAGCACAAGGAGGTGAACTACGTGTCGACTGGAAGCGGGGGTCTGAGGGCAGAAGCCTTGTGTTCCCGTTTTGAAAGCTCCATTCCTGCTGCCTTGAAGCTATCCGAATGACCCCGTTTTCGGACGGGCCTCTCGGCACTGGAGGCAGGGCTCGGGAACGAGAAGGCATTTTCTCTGAATAATCAGGGTGCTTCCGGAGCCGTGTTGGGAGCTCATCCTGTCAGGCTGTCGGACTACAGGGAACGGCCCCTTGAGGGCCTGCCTCGAGAAAGGCCTTGAGTCGCCCTGCAGGAACGGAGCACACAGCGAGCTCTTGGAGGTCTTAGTCACTGGTGTGCTTTATTGGATCGGTGCTGCCCGTTTCAGGACTCCTGGACGCTTCGGGTGTGCACCCTTTTCCCTGCGAAAACCCCCGGCCCCTGGGGGCATGCTGTGCCACACCCAGGCCCCTAGGCCCTTGAGAGAGGGGCCTACTGTGCATGCCGCGGGAAGGACTACACCCAGCGCTTTTAAAGGGGACGCCTGCGATGCCTCGGCACTCCAACAGCATCAGGCACGCCTTGCTAGCCAGTCCCCCGTGCCCTGGAAGGGTTCGACATTGACCTTCTCTCAGCTGCACTGAGGAAAGAGTCTGCTTCGAACGCCTTCTGGCCCCTCGGTTGGAAAGTCACTCTACTCACGGAGAGAGTCAGCTTGCACGGCAGCGGCAACTAAAGCCGAGTTCTTCAGGCAAACACAGCACTGCGGTCTTTTGGAAGAGGCAGGCGCTTAGAGGCCTCACGAGAGCCTGCCTTGGTTGAGGCCGTTTGCTCCACGCAGAACACCCTGCGTCAACAAGTGGATGCAGGGGAGGGCCCACTGTGTACCTGGTGTGGTTTGGGGCCAGCTTACGTTTCCTGCCTGTCTGGCTTGCAATGCGGGCCTGAGGGCACAGGCCGCCTTCCCCACTGTGAAAGTTCCCTTGGTCGGGCCTTGAACTCCACGATGAGACCACCCCTCGGGACGGGCCTCTCGTCACGGTAGGCATGGCTCTGGGAAGCAAATGAGTTCTCTCTCGGAAAACAGGGTGCGTCCAGGGCCCGCTCGGGAGCTCATGCTGCGATGCTCTAATACCTACCTGGAGACCGAACGTCAGCCCCTCGCCTCGAGGAAAGTCGCTTTATTGCCCTGCTGAAGCGGGGGCATGCAGCCCTTTCCAAGAGGCCTTCGTCGCGCCTCTCTTTTCTTCTCTTCTTGGTTAGTGCGCCGCCCGGGAAGCCCAGGACCCTCGCGTTCGCACCCTAGTCCCTGCAAGGCCCCTGAATACCGGCAGGCTCCACTGGCCTGCTCAGCGGCATCCAGGCCCGGAAAGCCCTTCCCAGTCTCTCTGTGTATGCCGAGGGTAGGGCAGCGCACTGCACACCGCCTGGAGGGAGCCAGATTGCCTCAGCACTGCACCAGCTACAGGGAACCTCTTCCCTCACGTCCTACTTGTCGAGGAACTCGGCCTCATTGCCCTTGTCGGAGCTGCACTTAGGAAAAGAATCTGCTTCGCAGGCCTTCTAGGAACCCTTAGCCGAGGGCACCATACTTAGGGGAGAAAGTCAGCTTGCGTTCCTGCTGCCGCTGCAGTACAGTGCTTCCTCTTACCCGGCAGGCCTTTGGTAGAGGCTGAGCCCCGATAGAGCCTACCTAGAGGTTTCCTTGGATGCGGGAGTTGGCTACATGCGGAACACCCCGTGAAGAAAAGTGGACTCAGGGGAGGAGCGAGTGTGCAGCTAGTGTCCCTGTGCACTTGCTAGAGAGCACAAGGAGGTGAACTACGTGTCGACTGGAAGCGGGGGTCTGAGGGCAGAAGCCTTGTGTTCCCGTTTTGAAAGCTCCATTCCTGCTGCCTTGAAGCTACCCGAATGACCCCGTTTTCGGACGGGCCTCTCGGCACTGGAGGCAGGGCTCGGGAACGAGAAGGCATTTTCTCTGAATAATCAGGGTGCTTCCGGAGCCGTGTTGGGAGCTCATCCTGTCAGGCTGTCGGACTACAGGGAACGGCCCCTTGAGGGCCTGCCTCGAGAAAGGCCTTGAGTCGCCCTGCAGGAACGGAGCACACAGCGAGCTCTTGGAGGTCTTAGTCACTGGTGTGCTTTATTGGATCGGTGCTGCCCGTTTCAGGACTCCTGGACGCTTCGGGTGTGCACCCTTTTCCCTGCGAAAACCCCCGGCCCCTGGGGGCATGCTGTGCCACACCCAGGCCCCTAGGCCCTTGAGAGAGGGGCCTACTGTGCATGCCGAGGGAAGGACTACACCCAGCGCTTTTAAAGGGGACGCCTACGATGCCTCGGCACTCCAACAGCATCAGGCACGCCTTGCTAGCCAGTCCCCCGTGCCCTGGAAGGGTTCGACATTGACCTTCTCTCAGCTGCACTGAGGAAAGAGTCTGCTTCGAACGCCTTCTGGCCCCTCGGTTGGAAAGTCACTCTACTCACGGAGAGAGTCAGCTTGCACGGCAGCGGCAACTAAAGCCGAGTTCTTCAGGCAAACACAGCACTGCGGTCTTTTGGAAGAGGCAGGCGCTTAGAGGCCTCACGAGAGCCTGCCTTGGTTGAGGCCGTTTGCTCCACGCAGAACACCCTGCGTCAACAAGTGGATGCAGGGGAGGGCCCACTGTGTACCTGGTGTGGTTTGGGGCCAGCTTACGTTTCCTGCCTGTCTGGCTTGCAATGCGGGCCTGAGGGCACAGGCCTCCTTCCCCACTGTGAAAGTTCCCTTGGTCGGGCCTTGAACTCCACGATGAGACCACCCCTCGTGACGGGCCTCTCGTCACGGTAGGCATGGCTCTGGGAAGCAAATGAGTTCTCTCTCGGAAAACAGGGTGCGTCCAGGGCCCGCTCGGGAGCTCATGCTGCGATGCTCTAATACCTACCTGGAGACCGAACGTCAGCCCCTCGCCTCGAGGAAAGTCGCTTTATTGCCCTGCTGAAGCGGGGGCATGCAGCCCTTTCCAAGAGGCCTTCGTCGCGCCTCTCTTTTCTTCTCTTCTTGGTTAGTGCGCCGCCCGGGAAGCCCAGGACCCTCGCGTTCGCACCCTAGTCCCTGCAAGGCCCCTGAATACCGGCAGGCTCCACTGGCCTGCTCAGCGGCATCCAGGCCCGGAAAGCCCTTCCCAGTCTCTCTGTGTATGCCGAGGGTAGGGCAGCGCACTGCACACCGCCTGGAGGGAGCCAGATTGCCTCAGCACTGCACCAGCTACAGGGAACCTCTTCCCTCACGTCCTACTTGTCAAGGAACTCGGCCTCATTGCCCTTGTCGGAGCTGCACTTAGGAAAAGAATCTGCTTCGCAGGCCTTCTAGGAACCCTTAGCCGAGGGCACCATACTTAGGGGAGAAAGTCAGCTTGCGTTCCTGCTGCCGCTGCAGTACAGTGCTTCCTCTTACCCGGCAGGCCTTTGGTAGAGGCTGAGCCCCGATAGAGCCTACCTAGAGGTTTCCTTGGATGCGGGAGTTGGCTACATGCGGAACACCCCGTGAAGAAAAGTGGACTCAGGGGAGGAGCGAGTGTGCAGCTAGTGTCCCTGTGCACTTGCTAGAGAGCACAAGGAGGTGAACTACGTGTCGACTGGAAGCGGGGGTCTGAGGGCAGAAGCCTTGTGTTCCCGTTTTGAAAGCTCCATTCCTGCTGCCTTGAAGGTACCCGAATGACCCTGTTTTCGGACGGGCCTCTCGGCACTGGAGGCAGGGCTCGGGAACGAGAAGGCATTTTCTCTGAATAATCAGGGTGCTTCCGGAGCCGTGTTGGGAGCTCATCCTGTCAGGCTGTCGGACTACAGGGAACGGCCCCTTGAGGGCCTGCCTCGAGAAAGGCCTTGAGTCGCCCTGCAGGAACGGAGCACACAGCGAGCTCTTGGAGGTCTTAGTCACTGGTGTGCTTTATTGGATCGGTGCTGCCCGTTTCAGGACTCCTGGACGCTTCGGGTGTGCACCCTTTTCCCTGCGAAAACCCCCGGCCCCTGGGGGCATGCTGTGCCACACCCAGGCCCCTAGGCCCTTGAGAGAGGGGCCTACTGTGCATGCCGAGGGAAGGACTACACCCAGCGCTTTTAAAGGGGACGCCTACGATGCCTCAGCACTCCAACAGCATCAGGCACGCCTTGCTAGCCAGTCCCCCGTGCCCTGGAAGGGTTCGACATTGACCTTCTCTCAGCTGCACTGAGGAAAGAGTCTGCTTCGAACGCCTTCTGGCCCCTCGGTTGGAAAGTCACTCTACTCACGGAGAGAGTCAGCTTGCACGGCAGCGGCAACTAAAGCCGAGTTCTTCAGGCAAACACAGCACTGCGGTCTTTTGGAAGAGGCAGGCGCTTAGAGGCCTCACGAGAGCCTGCCTTGGTTGAGGCCGTTTGCTCCACGCAGAACACCCTGCGTCAACAAGTGGATGCAGGGGAGGGCCCACTGTGTACCTGGTGTGGTTTGGGGCCAGCTTACGTTTCCTGCCTGTCTGGCTTGCAATGCGGGCCTGAGGGCACAGGCCGCCTTCCCCACTGTGAAAGTTCCCTTGGTCGGGCCTTGAACTCCACGATGAGACCACCCCTCGGGACGGGCCTCTCGTCACGGTAGGCATGGCTCTGGGAAGCAAATGAGTTCTCTCTCGGAAAACAGGGTGCGTCCAGGGCCCGCTCGGGAGCTCATGCTGCGATGCTCTAATACCTACCTGGAGACCGAACGTCAGCCCCTCGCCTCGAGGAAAGTCGCTTTATTGCCCTGCTGAAGCGGGGGCATGCAGCCCTTTCCAAGAGGCCTTCGTCGCGCCTCTCTTTTCTTCTCTTCTTGGTTAGTGCGCCGCCCGGGAAGCCCAGGACCCTCGCGTTCGCACCCTAGTCCCTGCAAGGCCCCTGAATACCGGCAGGCTCCACTGGCCTGCTCAGCGGCATCCAGGCCCGGAAAGCCCTTCCCAGTCTCTCTGTGTATGCCGAGGGTAGGGCAGCGCACTGCACACCGCCTGGAGGGAGCTAGATTTCCTCAGCACTGCACCAGCTACAGGGAACCTCTTCCCTCATGTCCTACTTGTCAAGGAACTCGGCCTCATTGCCCTTGTCGGAGCTGCACTTAGGAAAAGAATCTGCTTCGCAGGCCTTCTAGGAACCCTTAGCCGAGGGCACCATACTTAGGGGAGAAAGTCAGCTTGCGTTCCTGCTGCCGCTGCAGTACAGTGCTTCCTCTTACCCGGCAGGCCTTTGGTAGAGGCTGAGCCCCGATAGAGCCTACCTAGAGGTTTCCTTGGATGCGGGAGTTGGCTACATGCGGAACACCCCGTGAAGAAAAGTGGACTCAGGGGAGGAGCGAGTGTGCAGCTAGTGTCCCTGTGCACTTGCTAGAGAGCACAAGGAGGTGAACTACGTGTCGACTGGAAGCGGGGGTCTGAGGGCAGAAGCCTTGTGTTCCCGTTTTGAAAGCTCCATTCCTGCTGCCTTGAAGCTACCCGAATGACCCCGTTTTCGGACGGGCCTCTAGGCACTGGAGGCAGGGCTCGGGAACGAGAAGGCATTTTCTCTGAATAATCAGGGTGCTTCCGGAGCCGTGTTGGGAGCTCATCCTGTCAGGCTGTCGGACTACAGGGAACGGCCCCTTGAGGGCCTGCCTCGAGAAAGGCCTTGAGTCGCCCTGCAGGAACGGAGCACACAGCGAGCTCTTGGAGGTCTTAGTCACTGGTGTGCTTTATTGGATCGGTGCTGCCCGTTTCAGGACTCCTGGACGCTTCGGGTGTGCACCCTTTTCCCTGCGAAAACCCCCGGCCCCTGGGGGCATGCTGTGCCACACCCAGGCCCCTAGGCCCTTGAGAGAGGGGCCTACTGTGCATGCCGAGGGAAGGACTACACCCAGCGCTTTTAAAGGGGACGCCTACGATGCCTCGGCACTCCAACAGCATCAGGCACGCCTTGCTAGCCAGTCCCCCGTGCCCTGGAAGGGTTCGACATTGACCTTCTCTCAGCTGCACTGAGGAAAGAGTCTGCTTCGAACGCCTTCTGGCCCCTCGGTTGGAAAGTCACTCTACTCACGGAGAGAGTCAGCTTGCACGGCAGCGGCAACTAAAGCCGAGTTCTTCAGGCAAACACAGCACTGCGGTCTTTTGGAAGAGGCAGGCGCTTAGAGGCCTCACGAGAGCCTGCCTTGGTTGAGGCCGTTTGCTCCACGCAGAACACCCTGCGTCAACAAGTGGATGCAGGGGAGGGCCCACTGTGTACCTGGTGTGGTTTGGGGCCAGCTTACGTTTCCTGCCTGTCTGGCTTGCAATGCGGGCCTGAGGGCACAGGCCGCCTTCCCCACTGTGAAAGTTCCCTTGGTCGGGCCTTGAACTCCACGATGAGACCACCCCTCGGGACGGGCCTCTCGTCACGGTAGGCATGGCTCTGGGAAGCAAATGAGTTCTCTCTCGGAAAACAGGGTGCGCTCAGGGCCCGCTCGGGAGCTCATGCTGCGATGCTCTAATACCTACCTGGAGACCGAACGTCAGCCCCTCGCCTCGAGGAAAGTCGCTTTATTGCCCTGCTGAAGCGGGGGCATGCAGCCCTTTCCAAGAGGCCTTCGTCGCGCCTCTCTTTTCTTCTCTTCTTGGTTAGTGCGCCGCCCGGGAAGCCCAGGACCCTCGCGTTCGCACCCTAGTCCCTGCAAGGCCCCTGAATACCGGCAGGCTCCACTGGCCTGCTCAGCGGCATCCAGGCCCGGAAAGCCCTTCCCAGTCTCTCTGTGTATGCCGAGGGTAGGGCAGCGCACTGCACACCGCCTGGAGGGAGCCAGATTGCCTCAGCACTGCACCAGCTACAGGGAACCTCTTCCCTCACGTCCTACTTGTCGAGGAACTCGGCCTCATTGCCCTTGTCGGAGCTGCACTTAGGAAAAGAATCTGCTTCGCAGGCCTTCTAGGAACCCTTAGCCGAGGGCACCATACTTAGGGGAGAAAGTCAGCTTGCGTTCCTGCTGCCGCTGCAGTACAGTGCTTCCTCTTACCCGGCAGGCCTTTGGTAGAGGCTGAGCCCCGATAGAGCCTACCTAGAGGTTTCCTTGGATGCGGGAGTTGGCTACATGCGGAACACCCCGTGAAGAAAAGTGGACTCAGGGGAGGAGCGAGTGTGCAGCTAGTGTCCCTGTGCACTTGCTAGAGAGCACAAGGAGGTGAACTACGTGTCGACTGGAAGCGGGGGTCTGAGGGCAGAAGCCTTGTGTTCCCGTTTTGAAAGCTCCATTCCTGCTGCCTTGAAGCTACCCGGATGACCCCGTTTTCGGACGGGCCTCTCGGCACTGGAGGCAGGGCTCGGGAACGAGAAGGCATTTTCTCTGAATAATCAGGGTGCTTCCGGAGCCGTGTTGGGAGCTCATCCTGTCAGGCTGTCGGACTACAGGGAACGGCCCCTTGAGGGCCTGCCTCGAGAAAGGCCTTGAGTCGCCCTGCAGGAACGGAGCACACAGCGAGCTCTTGGAGGTCTTAGTCACTGGTGTGCTTTATTGGATCGGTGCTGCCCGTTTCAGGACTCCTGGACGCTTCGGGTGTGCACCCTTTTCCCTGCGAAAACCCCCGGCCCCTGGGGGCGTGCTGTGCCACACCCAGGCCCCTAGGCCCTTGAGAGAGGGGCCTACTGTGCATGCCGAGGGAAGGACTACACCCAGCGCTTTTAAAGGGGACGCCTACGATGCCTCGGCACTCCAACAGCATCAGGCACGCCTTGCTAGCCAGTCCCCCGTGCCCTGGAAGGGTTCGACATTGACCTTCTCTCAGCTGCACTGAGGAAAGAGTCTGCTTCGAACGCCTTCTGGCCCCTCGGTTGGAAAGTCACTCTACTCACGGAGAGAGTCAGCTTGCACGGCAGCGGCAACTAAAGCCGAGTTCTTCAGGCAAACACAGCACTGCGGTCTTTTGGAAGAGGCAGGCGCTTAGAGGCCTCACGAGAGCCTGCCTTGGTTGAGGCCGTTTGCTCCACGCAGAACACCCTGCGTCAACAAGTGGATGCAGGGGAGGGCCCACTGTGTACCTGGTGTGGTTTGGGGCCAGCTTACGTTTCCTGCCTGTCTGGCTTGCAATGCGGGCCTGAGGGCACAGGCCGCCTTCCCCACTGTGAAAGTTCCCTTGGTCGGGCCTTGAACTCCACGATGAGACCACCCCTCGGGACGGGCCTCTCGTCACGGTAGGCATGGCTCTGGGAAGCAAATGAGTTCTCTCTCGGAAAACAGGGTGCGTCCAGGGCCCGCTCGGGAGCTCATGCTGCGATGCTCTAATACCTACCTGGAGACCGAACGTCAGCCCCTCGCCTCGAGGAAAGTCGCTTTATTGCCCTGCTGAAGCGGGGGCATGCAGCCCTTTCCAAGAGGCCTTCGTCGCGCCTCTCTTTTCTTCTCTTCTTGGTTAGTGCGCCGCCCGGGAAGCCCAGGACCCTCGCGTTCGCACCCTAGTCCCTGCAAGGCCCCTGAATACCGGCAGGCTCCACTGGCCTGCTCAGCGGCATCCAGGCCCGGAAAGCCCTTCCCAGTCTCTCTGTGTATGCCGAGGGTAGGGCAGCGCACTGCACACCGCCTGGAGGGAGCCAGATTGCCTCAGCACTGCACCAGCTACAGGGAACCTCTTCCCTCACGTCCTACTTGTCGAGGAACTCGGCCTCATTGCCCTTGTCGGAGCTGCACTTAGGAAAAGAATCTGCTTCGCAGGCCTTCTAGGAACCCTTAGCCGAGGGCACCATACTTAGGGGAGAAAGTCAGCTTGCGTTCCTGCTGCCGCTGCAGTACAGTGCTTCCTCTTACCCGGCAGGCCTTTGGTAGAGGCTGAGCCCCGATAGAGCCTACCTAGAGGTTTCCTTGGATACGGGAGTTGGCTACATGCGGAACACCCCGTGAAGAAAAGTGGACTCAGGGGAGGAGCGAGTGTGCAGCTAGTGTCCCTGTGCACTTGCTAGAGAGCACAAGGAGGTGAACTACGTGTCGACTGGAAGCGGGGGTCTGAGGGCAGAAGCCTTGTGTTCCCGTTTTGAAAGCTCCATTCCTGCTGCCTTGAAGCTACCCGAATGACCCCGTTTTCGGACGGGCCTCTCGGCACTGGAGGCAGGGCTCGGGAACGAGAAGGCATTTTCTCTGAATAATCAGGGTGCTTCCGGAGCCGTGTTGGGAGCTCATCCTGTCAGGCTGTCGGACTACAGGGAACGGCCCCTTGAGGGCCTGCCTCGAGAAAGGCCTTGAGTCGCCCTGCAGGAACGGAGCACACAGCGAGCTCTTGGAGGTCTTAGTCACTGGTGTGCTTTATTGGATCGGTGCTGCCCGTTTCAGGACTCCTGGACGCTTCGGGTGTGCACCCTTTTCCCTGCGAAAACCCCCGGCCCCTGGGGGCATGCTGTGCCACACCCAGGCCCCTAGGCCCTTGAGAGAGGGGCCTACTGTGCATGCCGAGGGAAGGACTACACCCAGCGCTTTTAAAGGGGACGCCTACGATGCCTCGGCACTCCAACAGCATCAGGCACGCCTTGCTAGCCAGTCCCCCGTGCCCTGGAAGGGTTCGACATTGACCTTCTCTCAGCTGCACTGAGGAAAGAGTCTGCTTCGAACGCCTTCTGGCCCCTCGGTTGGAAAGTCACTCTACTCACGGAGAGAGTCAGCTTGCACGGCAGCGGCAACTAAAGCCGAGTTCTTCAGGCAAACACAGCACTGCGGTCTTTTGGAAGAGGCAGGCGCTTAGAGGCCTCACGAGAGCCTGCCTTGGTTGAGGCCGTTTGCTCCACGCAGAACACCCTGCGTCAACAAGTGGATGCAGGGGAGGGCCCACTGTGTACCTGGTGTGGTTTGGGGCCAGCTTACGTTTCCTGCCTGTCTGGCTTGCAATGCGGGCCTGAGGGCACAGGCCGCCTTCCCCACTGTGAAAGTTCCCTTGGTCGGGCCTTGAACTCCACGATGAGACCACCCCTCGGGACGGGCCTCTCGTCACGGTAGGCATGGCTCTGGGAAGCAAATGAGTTCTCTCTCGGAAAACAGGGTGCGTCCAGGGCCCGCTCGGGAGCTCATGCTGCGATGCTCTAATACCTACCTGGAGACCGAACGTCAGCCCCTCGCCTCGAGGAAAGTCGCTTTATTGCCCTGCTGAAGCGGGGGCATGCAGCCCTTTCCAAGAGGCCTTCGTCGCGCCTCTCTTTTCTTCTCTTCTTGGTTAGTGCGCCGCCCGGGAAGCCCAGGACCCTCGCGTTCGCACCCTAGTCCCTGCAAGGCCCCTGAATACCGGCAGGCTCCACTGGCCTGCTCAGCGGCATCCAGGCCCGGAAAGCCCTTCCCAGTCTCTCTGTGTATGCCGAGGGTAGGGCAGCGCACTGCACACCGCCTGGAGGGAGCCAGATTGCCTCAGCACTGCACCAGCTACAGGGAACCTCTTCCCTCACGTCCTACTTGTCGAGGAACTCGGCCTCATTGCCCTTGTCGGAGCTGCACTTAGGAAAAGAATCTGCTTCGCAGGCCTTCTAGGAACCCTTAGCCGAGGGCACCATACTTAGGGGAGAAAGTCAGCTTGCGTTCCTGCTGCCGCTGCAGTACAGTGCTTCCTCTTACCCGGCAGGCCTTTGGTAGAGGCTGAGCCCCGATAGAGCCTACCTAGAGGTTTCCTTGGATGCGGGAGTTGGCTACATGCGGAACACCCCGTGAAGAAAAGTGGACTCAGGGGAGGAGCGAGTGTGCAGCTAGTGTCCCTGTGCACTTGCTAGAGAGCACAAGGAGGTGAACTACGTGTCGACTGGAAGCGGGGGTCTGAGGGCAGAAGCCTTGTGTTCCCGTTTTGAAAGCTCCATTCCTGCTGCCTTGAAGCTACCCGAATGACCCCGTTTTCGGACGGGCCTCTCGGCACTGGAGGCAGGGCTCGGGAACGAGAAGGCATTTTCTCTGAATAATCAGGGTGCTTCCGGAGCCGTGTTGGGAGCTCATCCTGTCAGGCTGTCGGACTACAGGGAACGGCCCCTTGAGGGCCTGCCTCGAGAAAGGCCTTGAGTCGCCCTGCAGGAACGGAGCACACAGCGAGCTCTTGGAGGTCTTAGTCACTGGTGTGCTTTATTGGATCGGTGCTGCCCGTTTCAGGACTCCTGGACGCTTCGGGTGTGCACCCTTTTCCCTGCGAAAACCCCCGGCCCCTGGGGGCATGCTGTGCCACACCCAGGCCCCTAGGCCCTTGAGAGAGGGGCCTACTGTGCATGCCGAGGGAAGGACTACACCCAGCGCTTTTAAAGGGGACGCCTACGATGCCTCGGCACTCCAACAGCATCAGGCACGCCTTGCTAGCCAGTCCCCCGTGCCCTGGAAGGGTTCGACATTGACCTTCTCTCAGCTGCACTGAGGAAAGAGTCTGCTTCGAACGCCTTCTGGCCCCTCGGTTGGAAAGTCACTCTACTCACGGAGAGAGTCAGCTTGCACGGCAGCGGCAACTAAAGCCGAGTTCTTCAGGCAAACACAGCACTGCGGTCTTTTGGAAGAGGCAGGCGCTTAGAGGCCTCACGAGAGCCTGCCTTGGTTGAGGCCGTTTGCTCCACGCAGAACACCCTGCGTCAACAAGTGGATGCAGGGGAGGGCCCACTGTGTACCTGGTGTGGTTTGGGGCCAGCTTACGTTTCCTGCCTGTCTGGCTTGCAATGCGGGCCTGAGGGCACAGGCCGCCTTCCCCACTGTGAAAGTTCCCTTGGTCGGGCCTTGAACTCCACGATGAGACCACCCCTCGGGACGGGCCTCTCGTCACGGTAGGCATGGCTCTGGGAAGCAAATGAGTTCTCTCTCGGAAAACAGGGTGCGTCCAGGGCCCGCTCGGGAGCTCATGCTGCGATGCTCTAATACCTACCTGGAGACCGAACGTCAGCCCCTCGCCTCGAGGAAAGTCGCTTTATTGCCCTGCTGAAGCGGGGGCATGCAGCCCTTTCCAAGAGGCCTTCGTCGCGCCTCTCTTTTCTTCTCTTCTTGGTTAGTGCGCCGCCCGGGAAGCCCAGGACCCTCGCGTTCGCACCCTAGTCCCTGCAAGGCCCCTGAATACCGGCAGGCTCCACTGGCCTGCTCAGCAGCATCCAGGCCCGGAAAGCCCTTCCCAGTCTCTCTGTGTATGCCGAGGGTAGGGCAGCGCACTGCACACCGCCTGGAGGGAGCCAGATTGCCTCAGCACTGCACCAGCTACAGGGAACCTCTTCCCTCACGTCCTACTTGTCGAGGAACTCGGCCTCATTGCCCTTGTCGGAGCTGCACTTAGGAAAAGAATCTGCTTCGCAGGCCTTCTAGGAACCCTTAGCCGAGGGCACCATACTTAGGGGAGAAAGTCAGCTTGCGTTCCTGCGGCCGCTGCAGTACAGTGCTTCCTCTTACCCGGCAGGCCTTTGGTAGAGGCTGAGCCCCGATAGAGCCTACCTAGAGGTTTCCTTGGATGCGGGAGTTGGCTACATGCGGAACACCCCGTGAAGAAAAGTGGACTCAGGGGAGGAGCGAGTGTGCAGCTAGTGTCCCTGTGCACTTGCTAGAGAGCACAAGGAGGTGAACTACGTGTCGACTGGAAGCGGGGGTCTGAGGGCAGAAGCCTTGTGTTCCCGTTTTGAAAGCTCCATTCCTGCTGCCTTGAAGCTACCCGAATGACCCCGTTTTCGGACGGGCCTCTCGGCACTGGAGGCAGGGCTCGGGAACGAGAAGGCATTTTCTCTGAATAATCAGGGTGCTTCCGGAGCCGTGTTGGGAGCTCATCCTGTCAGGCTGTCGGACTACAGGGAACGGCCCCTTGAGGGCCTGCCTCGAGAAAGGCCTTGAGTCGCCCTGCAGGAACGGAGCACACAGCGAGCTCTTGGAGGTCTTAGTCACTGGTGTGCTTTATTGGATCGGTGCTGCCCGTTTCAGGACTCCTGGACGCTTCGGGTGTGCACCCTTTTCCCTGCGAAAACCCCCGGCCCCTGGGGGCATGCTGTGCCACACCCAGGCCCCTAGGCCCTTGAGAGAGGGGCCTACTGTGCATGCCGAGGGAAGGACTACACCCAGCGCTTTTAAAGGGGACGCCTACGATGCCTCGGCACTCCAACAGCATCAGGCACGCCTTGCTAGCCAGTCCCCCGTGCCCTGGAAGGGTTCGACATTGACCTTCTCTCAGCTGCACTGAGGAAAGAGTCTGCTTCGAACGCCTTCTGGCCCCTCGGTTGGAAAGTCACTCTACTCACGGAGAGAGTCAGCTTGCACGGCAGCGGCAACTAAAGCCGAGTTCTTCAGGCAAACACAGCACTGCGGTCTTTTGGAAGAGGCAGGCGCTTAGAGGCCTCACGAGAGCCTGCCTTGGTTGAGGCCGTTTGCTCCACGCAGAACACCCTGCGTCAACAAGTGGATGCAGGGGAGGGCCCACTGTGTACCTGGTGTGGTTTGGGGCCAGCTTACGTTTCCTGCCTGTCTGGCTTGCAATGCGGGCCTGAGGGCACAGGCCGCCTTCCCCACTGTGAAAGTTCCCTTGGTCGGGCCTTGAACTCCACGATGAGACCACCCCTCGGGACGGGCCTCTCGTCACGGTAGGCATGGCTCTGGGAAGCAAATGAGTTCTCTCTCGGAAAACAGGGTGCGTCCAGGGCCCGCTCGGGAGCTCATGCTGCGATGCTCTAATACCTACCTGGAGACCGAACGTCAGCCCCTCGCCTCGAGGAAAGTCGCTTTATTGCCCTGCTGAAGCGGGGGCATGCAGCCCTTTCCAAGAGGCCTTCGTCGCGCCTCTCTTTTCTTCTCTTCTTGGTTAGTGCGCCGCCCGGGAAGCCCAGGACCCTCGCGTTCGCACCCTAGTCCCTGCAAGGCCCCTGAATACCGGCAGGCTCCACTGGCCTGCTCAGCGGCATCCAGGCCCGGAAAGCCCTTCCTTCCCAGTCTCTCTGTGTATGCCGAGTGTAGGGCAGCGCACTGCACACCTCCTGGAGAGAGCCAGATATCCTCAGCACTGCACCAGCTACAGGGAACCTCTTCCCTCACGTCCTACTTGTCAAGGAACTCGGCCTCATTGCCCTTGTCGGAGCTGCACTTAGGAAAAGAATCTGCTTCGCAGGCCTTCTAGGAACCCTTAGCCGAGGGCACCATACTTAGGGGAGAAAGTCAGCTTGCGTTCCTGCTGCCGCTGCAGTACAGTGCTTCCTCTTACCCGGCAGGCCTTTGATAGAGGCTGAGCCCCGATAGAGCCTACCTAGAGGTTTCCTTGGATGCGGGAGTTGGCTACATGCGGAACACCCCGTGAAGAAAAGTGGACTCAGGGGAGGAGCGAGTGTGCAGCTAGTGTCCCTGTGCACTTGCTAGAGAGCACAAGGAGGTGAACTACGTGTCGACTGGAAGCGGGGGTCTGAGGGCAGAAGCCTTGTGTTCCCGTTTTGAAAGCTCCATTCCTGCTGCCTTGAAGCTACCCGAATGACCCCGTTTTCGGACGGGCCTCTCGGCACTGGAGGCAGGGCTCGGGAACGAGAAGGCATTTTCTCTGAATAATCAGGGTGCTTCCGGAGCCGTGTTGGGAGCTCATCCTGTCAGGCTGTCGGACTACAGGGAACGGCCCCTTGAGGGCCTGCCTCGAGAAAGGCCTTGAGTCGCCCTGCAGGAACGGAGCACACAGCGAGCTCTTGGAGGTCTTAGTCACTGGTGTGCTTTATTGGATCGGTGCTGCCCGTTTCAGGACTCCTGGACGCTTCGGGTGTGCCCCCTTTTCCCTGCGAAAACCCCCGGCCCCTGGGGGCGTGCTGTGCCACACCCAGGCCCCTAGGCCCTTGAGAGAGGGGCCTACTGTGCATGCCGAGGGAAGGACTACACCCAGCGCTTTTAAAGGGGACGCCTACGATGCCTCGGCACTCCAACAGCATCAGGCACGCCTTGCTAGCCAGTCCCCCGTGCCCTGGAAGGGTTCGACATTGACCTTCTCTCAGCTGCACTGAGGAAAGAGTCTGCTTCGAACGCCTTCTGGCCCCTCGGTTGGAAAGTCACTCTACTCACGGAGAGAGTCAGCTTGCACGGCAGCGGCAACTAAAGCCGAGTTCTTCAGGCAAACACAGCACTGCGGTCTTTTGGAAGAGGCAGGCGCTTAGAGGCCTCACGAGAGCCTGCCTTGGTTGAGGCCGTTTGCTCCACGCAGAACACCCTGCGTCAACAAGTGGATGCAGGGGAGGGCCCACTGTGTACCTGGTGTGGTTTGGGGCCAGCTTACGTTTCCTGCCTGTCTGGCTTGCAATGCGGGCCTGAGGGCACAGGCCGCCTTCCCCACTGTGAAAGTTCCCTTGGTCGGGCCTTGAACTCCACGATGAGACCACCCCTCGGGACGGGCCTCTCGTCACGGTAGGCATGGCTCTGGGAAGCAAATGAGTTCTCTCTCGGAAAACAGGGTGCGTCCAGGGCCCGCTCGGGAGCTCATGCTGCGATGCTCTAATACCTACCTGGAGACCGAACGTCAGCCCCTCGCCTCGAGGAAAGTCGCTTTATTGCCCTGCTGAAGCGGGGGCATGCAGCCCTTTCCAAGAGGCCTTCGTCGCGCCTCTCTTTTCTTCTCTTCTTGGTTAGTGCGCCGCCCGGGAAGCCCAGGACCCTCGCGTTCGCACCCTAGTCCCTGCAAGGCCCCTGAATACCGGCAGGCTCCACTGGCCTGCTCAGCGGCATCCAGGCCCGGAAAGCCCTTCCCAGTCTCTCTGTGTATGCCGAGGGTAGGGCAGCGCACTGCACACCGCCTGGAGGGAGCTAGATTTCCTCAGCACTGCACCAGCTACAGGGAACCTCTTCCCTCACGTCCTACTTGTCGAGGAACTCGGCCTCATTGCCCTTGTCGGAGCTGCACTTAGGAAAAGAATCTGCTTCGCAGGCCTTCTAGGAACCCTTAGCCGAGGGCACCATACTTAGGGGAGAAAGTCAGCTTGCGTTCCTGCTGCCGCTGCAGTACAGTGCTTCCTCTTACCCGGCAGGCCTTTGGTAGAGGCTGAGCCCCGATAGAGCCTACCTAGAGGTTTCCTTGGATGCGGGAGTTGGCTACATGCGGAACACCCCGTGAAGAAAAGTGGACTCAGGGGAGGAGCGAGTGTGCAGCTAGTGTCCCTGTGCACTTGCTAGAGAGCACAAGGAGGTGAACTACGTGTCGACTGGAAGCGGGGGTCTGAGGGCAGAAGCCTTGTGTTCCCGTTTTGAAAGCTCCATTCCTGCTGCCTTGAAGCTACCCGAATGACCCCGTTTTCGGACGGGCCTCTCGGCACTGGAGGCAGGGCTCGGGAACGAGAAGGCATTTTCTCTGAATAATCAGGGTGCTTCCGGAGCCGCGTTGGGAGCTCATCCTGTCAGGCTGTCGGACTACAGGGAACGGCCCCTTGAGGGCCTGCCTCGAGAAAGGCCTTGAGTCGCCCTGCAGGAACGGAGCACACAGCGAGCTCTTGGAGGTCTTAGTCACTGGTGTGCTTTATTGGATCGGTGCTGCCCGTTTCAGGACTCCTGGACGCTTCGGGTGTGCCCCCTTTTCCCTGCGAAAACCCCCGGCCCCTGGGGGCGTGCTGTGCCACACCCAGGCCCCTAGGCCCTTGAGAGAGGGGCCTACTGTGCATGCCGAGGGAAGGACTACACCCAGCGCTTTTAAAGGGGACGCCTACGATGCCTCGGCACTCCAACAGCATCAGGCACGCCTTGCTAGCCAGTCCCCCGTGCCCTGGAAGGGTTCGACATTGACCTTCTCTCAGCTGCACTGAGGAAAGAGTCTGCTTCGAACGCCTTCTGGCCCCTCGGTTGGAAAGTCACTCTACTCACGGAGAGAGTCAGCTTGCACGGCAGCGGCAACTAAAGCCGAGTTCTTCAGGCAAACACAGCACTGCGGTCTTTTGGAAGAGGCAGGCGCTTAGAGGCCTCACGAGAGCCTGCCTTGGTTGAGGCCGTTTGCTCCACGCAGAACACCCTGCGTCAACAAGTGGATGCAGGGGAGGGCCCACTGTGTACCTGGTGTGGTTTGGGGCCAGCTTACGTTTCCTGCCTGTCTGGCTTGCAATGCGGGCCTGAGGGCACAGGCCGCCTTCCCCACTGTGAAAGTTCCCTTGGTCGGGCCTTGAACTCCACGATGAGACCACCCCTCGGGACGGGCCTCTCGTCACGGTAGGCATGGCTCTGGGAAGCAAATGAGTTCTCTCTCGGAAAACAGGGTGCGCTCAGGGCCCGCTCGGGAGCTCATGCTGCGATGCTCTAATACCTACCTGGAGACCGAACGTCAGCCCCTCGCCTCGAGGAAAGTCGCTTTATTGCCCTGCTGAAGCGGGGGCATGCAGCCCTTTCCAAGAGGCCTTCGTCGCGCCTCTCTTTTCTTCTCTTCTTGGTTAGTGCGCCGCCCGGGAAGCCCAGGACCCTCGCGTTCGCACCCTAGTCCCTGCAAGGCCCCTGAATACCGGCAGGCTCCACTGGCCTGCTCAGCGGCATCCAGGCCCGGAAAGCCCTTCCCAGTCTCTCTGTGTATGCCGAGGGTAGGGCAGCGCACTGCACACCGCCTGGAGGGAGCCAGATTGCCTCAGCACTGCACCAGCTACAGGGAACCTCTTCCCTCACGTCCTACTTGTCGAGGAACTCGGCCTCATTGCCCTTGTCGGAGCTGCACTTAGGAAAAGAATCTGCTTCGCAGGCCTTCTAGGAACCCTTAGCCGAGGGCACCATACTTAGGGGAGAAAGTCAGCTTGCGTTCCTGCTGCCGCTGCAGTACAGTGCTTCCTCTTACCCGGCAGGCCTTTGGTAGAGGCTGAGCCCCGATAGAGCCTACCTAGAGGTTTCCTTGGATGCGGGAGTTGGCTACATGCGGAACACCCCGTGAAGAAAAGTGGACTCAGGGGAGGAGCGAGTGTGCAGCTAGTGTCCCTGTGCACTTGCTAGAGAGCACAAGGAGGTGAACTACGTGTCGACTGGAAGCGGGGGTCTGAGGGCAGAAGCCTTGTGTTCCCGTTTTGAAAGCTCCATTCCTGCTGCCTTGAAGCTACCCGGATGACCCCGTTTTCGGACGGGCCTCTCGGCACTGGAGGCAGGGCTCGGGAACGAGAAGGCATTTTCTCTGAAGAATCAGGGTGCTTCCGGAGCCGTGTTGGGAGCTCATCCTGTCAGGCTGTCGGACTACAGGGAACGGCCCCTTGAGGGCCTGCCTCGAGAAAGGCCTTGAGTCGCCCTGCAGGAACGGAGCACACAGCGAGCTCTTGGAGGTCTTAGTCACTGGTGTGCTTTATTGGATCGGTGCTGCCCGTTTCAGGACTCCTGGACGCTTCGGGTGTGCACCCTTTTCCCTGCGAAAACCCCCGGCCCCTGGGGGCGTGCTGTGCCACACCCAGGCCCCTAGGCCCTTGAGAGAGGGGCCTACTGTGCATGCCGAGGGAAGGACTACACCCAGCGCTTTTAAAGGGGACGCCTACGATGCCTCGGCACTCCAACAGCATCAGGCACGCCTTGCTAGCCAGTCCCCCGTGCCCTGGAAGGGTTCGACATTGACCTTCTCTCAGCTGCACTGAGGAAAGAGTCTGCTTCGAACGCCTTCTGGCCCCTCGGTTGGAAAGTCACTCTACTCACGGAGAGAGTCAGCTTGCACGGCAGCGGCAACTAAAGCCGAGTTCTTCAGGCAAACACAGCACTGCGGTCTTTTGGAAGAGGCAGGCGCTTAGAGGCCTCACGAGAGCCTGCCTTGGTTGAGGCCGTTTGCTCCACGCAGAACACCCTGCGTCAACAAGTGGATGCAGGGGAGGGCCCACTGTGTACCTGGTGTGGTTTGGGGCCAGCTTACGTTTCCTGCCTGTCTGGCTTGCAATGCGGGCCTGAGGGCACAGGCCGCCTTCCCCACTGTGAAAGTTCCCTTGGTCGGGCCTTGAACTCCACGATGAGACCACCCCTCGGGACGGGCCTCTCGTCACGGTAGGCATGGCTCTGGGAAGCAAATGAGTTCTCTCTCGGAAAACAGGGTGCGTCCAGGGCCCGCTCGGGAGCTCATGCTGCGATGCTCTAATACCTACCTGGAGACCGAACGTCAGCCCCTCGCCTCGAGGAAAGTCGCTTTATTGCCCTGCTGAAGCGGGGGCATGCAGCCCTTTCCAAGAGGCCTTCGTCGCGCCTCTCTTTTCTTCTCTTCTTGGTTAGTGCGCCGCCCGGGAAGCCCAGGACCCTCGCGTTCGCACCCTAGTCCCTGCAAGGCCCCTGAATACCGGCAGGCTCCACTGGCCTGCTCAGCGGCATCCAGGCCCGGAAAGCCCTTCCCAGTCTCTCTGTGTATGCCGAGGGTAGGGCAGCGCACTGCACACCGCCTGGAGGGAGCCAGATTGCCTCAGCACTGCACCAGCTACAGGGAACCTCTTCCCTCACGTCCTACTTGTCGAGGAACTCGGCCTCATTGCCCTTGTCGGAGCTGCACTTAGGAAAAGAATCTGCTTCGCAGGCCTTCTAGGAACCCTTAGCCGAGGGCACCATACTTAGGGGAGAAAGTCAGCTTGCGTTCCTGCTGCCGCTGCAGTACAGTGCTTCCTCTTACCCGGCAGGCCTTTGGTAGAGGCTGAGCCCCGATAGAGCCTACCTAGAGGTTTCCTTGGATACGGGAGTTGGCTACATGCGGAACACCCCGTGAAGAAAAGTGGACTCAGGGGAGGAGCGAGTGTGCAGCTAGTGTCCCTGTGCACTTGCTAGAGAGCACAAGGAGGTGAACTACGTGTCGACTGGAAGCGGGGGTCTGAGGGCAGAAGCCTTGTGTTCCCGTTTTGAAAGCTCCATTCCTGCTGCCTTGAAGCTACCCGAATGACCCCGTTTTCGGACGGGCCTCTCGGCACTGGAGGCAGGGCTCGGGAACGAGAAGGCATTTTCTCTGAATAATCAGGGTGCTTCCGGAGCCGTGTTGGGAGCTCATCCTGTCAGGCTGTCGGACTACAGGGAACGGCCCCTTGAGGGCCTGCCTCGAGAAAGGCCTTGAGTCGCCCTGCAGGAACGGAGCACACAGCGAGCTCTTGGAGGTCTTAGTCACTGGTGTGCTTTATTGGATCGGTGCTGCCCGTTTCAGGACTCCTGGACGCTTCGGGTGTGCACCCTTTTCCCTGCGAAAACCCCCGGCCCCTGGGGGCATGCTGTGCCACACCCAGGCCCCTAGGCCCTTGAGAGAGGGGCCTACTGTGCATGCCGAGGGAAGGACTACACCCAGCGCTTTTAAAGGGGACGCCTACGATGCCTCGGCACTCCAACAGCATCAGGCACGCCTTGCTAGCCAGTCCCCCGTGCCCTGGAAGGGTTCGACATTGACCTTCTCTCAGCTGCACTGAGGAAAGAGTCTGCTTCGAACGCCTTCTGGCCCCTCGGTTGGAAAGTCACTCTACTCACGGAGAGAGTCAGCTTGCACGGCAGCGGCAACTAAAGCCGAGTTCTTCAGGCAAACACAGCACTGCGGTCTTTTGGAAGAGGCAGGCGCTTAGAGGCCTCACGAGAGCCTGCCTTGGTTGAGGCCGTTTGCTCCACGCAGAACACCCTGCGTCAACAAGTGGATGCAGGGGAGGGCCCACTGTGTACCTGGTGTGGTTTGGGGCCAGCTTACGTTTCCTGCCTGTCTGGCTTGCAATGCGGGCCTGAGGGCACAGGCCGCCTTCCCCACTGTGAAAGTTCCCTTGGTCGGGCCTTGAACTCCACGATGAGACCACCCCTCGGGACGGGCCTCTCGTCACGGTAGGCATGGCTCTGGGAAGCAAATGAGTTCTCTCTCGGAAAACAGGGTGCGTCCAGGGCCCGCTCGGGAGCTCATGCTGCGATGCTCTAATACCTACCTGGAGACCGAACGTCAGCCCCTCGCCTCGAGGAAAGTCGCTTTATTGCCCTGCTGAAGCGGGGGCATGCAGCCCTTTCCAAGAGGCCTTCGTCGCGCCTCTCTTTTCTTCTCTTCTTGGTTAGTGCGCCGCCCGGGAAGCCCAGGACCCTCGCGTTCGCACCCTAGTCCCTGCAAGGCCCCTGAATACCGGCAGGCTCCACTGGCCTGCTCAGCGGCATCCAGGCCCGGAAAGCCCTTCCCAGTCTCTCTGTGTATGCCGAGGGTAGGGCAGCGCACTGCACACCGCCTGGAGGGAGCCAGATTGCCTCAGCACTGCACCAGCTACAGGGAACCTCTTCCCTCACGTCCTACTTGTCGAGGAACTCGGCCTCATTGCCCTTGTCGGAGCTGCACTTAGGAAAAGAATCTGCTTCGCAGGCCTTCTAGGAACCCTTAGCCGAGGGCACCATACTTAGGGGAGAAAGTCAGCTTGCGTTCCTGCTGCCGCTGCAGTACAGTGCTTCCTCTTACCCGGCAGGCCTTTGGTAGAGGCTGAGCCCCGATAGAGCCTACCTAGAGGTTTCCTTGGATGCGGGAGTTGGCTACATGCGGAACACCCCGTGAAGAAAAGTGGACTCAGGGGAGGAGCGAGTGTGCAGCTAGTGTCCCTGTGCACTTGCTAGAGAGCACAAGGAGGTGAACTACGTGTCGACTGGAAGCGGGGGTCTGAGGGCAGAAGCCTTGTGTTCCCGTTTTGAAAGCTCCATTCCTGCTGCCTTGAAGCTACCCGAATGACCCCGTTTTCGGACGGGCCTCTCGGCACTGGAGGCAGGGCTCGGGAACGAGAAGGCATTTTCTCTGAATAATCAGGGTGCTTCCGGAGCCGTGTTGGGAGCTCATCCTGTCAGGCTGTCGGACTACAGGGAACGGCCCCTTGAGGGCCTGCCTCGAGAAAGGCCTTGAGTCGCCCTGCAGGAACGGAGCACACAGCGAGCTCTTGGAGGTCTTAGTCACTGGTGTGCTTTATTGGATCGGTGCTGCCCGTTTCAGGACTCCTGGACGCTTCGGGTGTGCACCCTTTTCCCTGCGAAAACCCCCGGCCCCTGGGGGCATGCTGTGCCACACCCAGGCCCCTAGGCCCTTGAGAGAGGGGCCTACTGTGCATGCCGAGGGAAGGACTACACCCAGCGCTTTTAAAGGGGACGCCTACGATGCCTCGGCACTCCAACAGCATCAGGCACGCCTTGCTAGCCAGTCCCCCGTGCCCTGGAAGGGTTCGACATTGACCTTCTCTCAGCTGCACTGAGGAAAGAGTCTGCTTCGAACGCCTTCTGGCCCCTCGGTTGGAAAGTCACTCTACTCACGGAGAGAGTCAGCTTGCACGGCAGCGGCAACTAAAGCCGAGTTCTTCAGGCAAACACAGCACTGCGGTCTTTTGGAAGAGGCAGGCGCTTAGAGGCCTCACGAGAGCCTGCCTTGGTTGAGGCCGTTTGCTCCACGCAGAACACCCTGCGTCAACAAGTGGATGCAGGGGAGGGCCCACTGTGTACCTGGTGTGGTTTGGGGCCAGCTTACGTTTCCTGCCTGTCTGGCTTGCAATGCGGGCCTGAGGGCACAGGCCGCCTTCCCCACTGTGAAAGTTCCCTTGGTCGGGCCTTGAACTCCACGATGAGACCACCCCTCGGGACGGGCCTCTCGTCACGGTAGGCATGGCTCTGGGAAGCAAATGAGTTCTCTCTCGGAAAACAGGGTGCGTCCAGGGCCCGCTCGGGAGCTCATGCTGCGATGCTCTAATACCTACCTGGAGACCGAACGTCAGCCCCTCGCCTCGAGGAAAGTCGCTTTATTGCCCTGCTGAAGCGGGGGCATGCAGCCCTTTCCAAGAGGCCTTCGTCGCGCCTCTCTTTTCTTCTCTTCTTGGTTAGTGCGCCGCCCGGGAAGCCCAGGACCCTCGCGTTCGCACCCTAGTCCCTGCAAGGCCCCTGAATACCGGCAGGCTCCACTGGCCTGCTCAGCGGCATCCAGGCCCGGAAAGCCCTTCCCAGTCTCTCTGTGTATGCCGAGGGTAGGGCAGCGCACTGCACACCGCCTGGAGGGAGCCAGATTGCCTCAGCACTGCACCAGCTACAGGGAACCTCTTCCCTCACGTCCTACTTGTCGAGGAACTCGGCCTCATTGCCCTTGTCGGAGCTGCACTTAGGAAAAGAATCTGCTTCGCAGGCCTTCTAGGAACCCTTAGCCGAGGGCACCATACTTAGGGGAGAAAGTCAGCTTGCGTTCCTGCGGCCGCTGCAGTACAGTGCTTCCTCTTACCCGGCAGGCCTTTGGTAGAGGCTGAGCCCCGATAGAGCCTACCTAGAGGTTTCCTTGGATGCGGGAGTTGGCTACATGCGGAACACCCCGTGAAGAAAAGTGGACTCAGGGGAGGAGCGAGTGTGCAGCTAGTGTCCCTGTGCACTTGCTAGAGAGCACAAGGAGGTGAACTACGTGTCGACTGGAAGCGGGGGTCTGAGGGCAGAAGCCTTGTGTTCCCGTTTTGAAAGCTCCATTCCTGCTGCCTTGAAGCTACCCGAATGACCCCGTTTTCGGACGGGCCTCTCGGCACTGGAGGCAGGGCTCGGGAACGAGAAGGCATTTTCTCTGAATAATCAGGGTGCTTCCGGAGCCGTGTTGGGAGCTCATCCTGTCAGGCTGTCGGACTACAGGGAACGGCCCCTTGAGGGCCTGCCTCGAGAAAGGCCTTGAGTCGCCCTGCAGGAACGGAGCACACAGCGAGCTCTTGGAGGTCTTAGTCACTGGTGTGCTTTATTGGATCGGTGCTGCCCGTTTCAGGACTCCTGGACGCTTCGGGTGTGCACCCTTTTCCCTGCGAAAACCCCCGGCCCCTGGGGGCATGCTGTGCCACACCCAGGCCCCTAGGCCCTTGAGAGAGGGGCCTACTGTGCATGCCGAGGGAAGGACTACACCCAGCGCTTTTAAAGGGGACGCCTACGATGCCTCGGCACTCCAACAGCATCAGGCACGCCTTGCTAGCCAGTCCCCCGTGCCCTGGAAGGGTTCGACATTGACCTTCTCTCAGCTGCACTGAGGAAAGAGTCTGCTTCGAACGCCTTCTGGCCCCTCGGTTGGAAAGTCACTCTACTCACGGAGAGAGTCAGCTTGCACGGCAGCGGCAACTAAAGCCGAGTTCTTCAGGCAAACACAGCACTGCGGTCTTTTGGAAGAGGCAGGCGCTTAGAGGCCTCACGAGAGCCTTCCTTGGTTGAGGCCGTTTGCTCCACGCAGAACACCCTGCGTCAACAAGTGGATGCAGGGCAGGGCCCACTGTGTACCTGGTGTGGTTTGGGGCCAGCTTACGTTTCCTGCCTGTCTGGCTTGCAATGCGGGCCTGAGGGCACAGGCCGCCTTCCCCACTGTGAAAGTTCCCTTGGTCGGGCCTTGAACTCCACGATGAGACCACCCCTCGGGACGGGCCTCTCGTCACGGTAGGCATGGCTCTGGGAAGCAAATGAGTTCTCTCTCGGAAAACAGGGTGCGTCCAGGGCCCGCTCGGGAGCTCATGCTGCGATGCTCTAATACCTACCTGGAGACCGAACGTCAGCCCCTCGCCTCGAGGAAAGTCGCTTTATTGCCCTGCTGAAGCGGGGGCATGCAGCCCTTTCCAAGAGGCCTTCGTCGCGCCTCTCTTTTCTTCTCTTCTTGGTTAGTGCGCCGCCCGGGAAGCCCAGGACCCTCGCGTTCGCACCCTAGTCCCTGCAAGGCCCCTGAATACCGGCAGGCTCCACTGGCCTGCTCAGCGGCATCCAGGCCCGGAAAGCCCTTCCTTCCCAGTCTCTCTGTGTATGCCGAGTGTAGGGCAGCGCACTGCACACCTCCTGGAGAGAGCCAGATATCCTCAGCACTGCACCAGCTACAGGGAACCTCTTCCCTCACGTCCTACTTGTCAAGGAACTCGGCCTCATTGCCCTTGTCGGAGCTGCACTTAGGAAAAGAATCTGCTTCGCAGGCCTTCTAGGAACCCTTAGCCGAGGGCACCATACTTAGGGGAGAAAGTCAGCTTGCGTTCCTGCTGCCGCTGCAGTACAGTGCTTCCTCTTACCCGGCAGGCCTTTGGTAGAGGCTGAGCCCCGATAGAGCCTACCTAGAGGTTTCCTTGGATGCGGGAGTTGGCTACATGCGGAACACCCCGTGAAGAAAAGTGGACTCAGGGGAGGAGCGAGTGTGCAGCTAGTGTCCCTGTGCACTTGCTAGAGAGCACAAGGAGGTGAACTACGTGTCGACTGGAAGCGGGGGTCTGAGGGCAGAAGCCTTGTGTTCCCGTTTTGAAAGCTCCATTCCTGCTGCCTTGAAGCTACCCGAATGACCCCGTTTTCGGACGGGCCTCTCGGCACTGGAGGCAGGGCTCGGGAACGAGAAGGCATTTTCTCTGAATAATCAGGGTGCTTCCGGAGCCGTGTTGGGAGCTCATCCTGTCAGGCTGTCGGACTACAGGGAACGGCCCCTTGAGGGCCTGCCTCGAGAAAGGCCTTGAGTCGCCCTGCAGGAACGGAGCACACAGCGAGCTCTTGGAGGTCTTAGTCACTGGTGTGCTTTATTGGATCGGTGCTGCCCGTTTCAGGACTCCTGGACGCTTCGGGTGTGCCCCCTTTTCCCTGCGAAAACCCCCGGCCCCTGGGGGCGTGCTGTGCCACACCCAGGCCCCTAGGCCCTTGAGAGAGGGGCCTACTGTGCATGCCGAGGGAAGGACTACACCCAGCGCTTTTAAAGGGGACGCCTACGATGCCTCGGCACTCCAACAGCATCAGGCACGCCTTGCTAGCCAGTCCCCCGTGCCCTGGAAGGGTTCGACATTGACCTTCTCTCAGCTGCACTGAGGAAAGAGTCTGCTTCGAACGCCTTCTGGCCCCTCGGTTGGAAAGTCACTCTACTCACGGAGAGAGTCAGCTTGCACGGCAGCGGCAACTAAAGCCGAGTTCTTCAGGCAAACACAGCACTGCGGTCTTTTGGAAGAGGCAGGCGCTTAGAGGCCTCACGAGAGCCTGCCTTGGTTGAGGCCGTTTGCTCCACGCAGAACACCCTGCGTCAACAAGTGGATGCAGGGGAGGGCCCACTGTGTACCTGGTGTGGTTTGGGGCCAGCTTACGTTTCCTGCCTGTCTGGCTTGCAATGCGGGCCTGAGGGCACAGGCCGCCTTCCCCACTGTGAAAGTTCCCTTGGTCGGGCCTTGAACTCCACGATGAGACCACCCCTCGGGACGGGCCTCTCGTCACGGTAGGCATGGCTCTGGGAAGCAAATGAGTTCTCTCTCGGAAAACAGGGTGCGTCCAGGGCCCGCTCGGGAGCTCATGCTGCGATGCTCTAATACCTACCTGGAGACCGAACGTCAGCCCCTCGCCTCGAGGAAAGTCGCTTTATTGCCCTGCTGAAGCGGGGGCATGCAGCCCTTTCCAAGAGGCCTTCGTCGCGCCTCTCTTTTCTTCTCTTCTTGGTTAGTGCGCCGCCCGGGAAGCCCAGGACCCTCGCGTTCGCACCCTAGTCCCTGCAAGGCCCCTGAATCCCGGCAGGCTCCACTGGCCTGCTCAGCGGCATCCAGGCCCGGAAAGCCCTTCCCAGTCTCTCTGTGTATGCCGAGGGTAGGGCAGCGCACTGCACACCGCCTGGAGGGAGCTAGATTTCCTCAGCACTGCACCAGCTACAGGGAACCTCTTCCCTCACGTCCTACTTGTCGAGGAACTCGGCCTCATTGCCCTTGTCGGAGCTGCACTTAGGAAAAGAATCTGCTTCGCAGGCCTTCTAGGAACCCTTAGCCGAGGGCACCATACTTAGGGGAGAAAGTCAGCTTGCGTTCCTGCTGCCGCTGCAGTACAGTGCTTCCTCTTACCCGGCAGGCCTTTGGTAGAGGCTGAGCCCCGATAGAGCCTACCTAGAGGTTTCCTTGGATGCGGGAGTTGGCTACATGCGGAACACCCCGTGAAGAAAAGTGGACTCAGGGGAGGAGCGAGTGTGCAGCTAGTGTCCCTGTGCACTTGCTAGAGAGCACAAGGAGGTGAACTACGTGGCGACTGGAAGCGGGGGTCTGAGGGCAGAAGCCTTGTGTTCCCGTTTTGAAAGCTCCATTCCTGCTGCCTTGAAGCTACCCGAATGACCCCGTTTTCGGACGGGCCTCTCGGCACTGGAGGCAGGGCTCGGGAACGAGAAGGCATTTTCTCTGAATAATCAGGGTGCTTCCGGAGCCGCGTTGGGAGCTCATCCTGTCAGGCTGTCGGACTACAGGGAACGGCCCCTTGAGGGCCTGCCTCGAGAAAGGCCTTGAGTCGCCCTGCAGGAACGGAGCACACAGCGAGCTCTTGGAGGTCTTAGTCACTGGTGTGCTTTATTGGATCGGTGCTGCCCGTTTCAGGACTCCTGGACGCTTCGGGTGTGCCCCCTTTTCCCTGCGAAAACCCCCGGCCCCTGGGGGCGTGCTGTGCCACACCCAGGCCCCTAGGCCCTTGAGAGAGGGGCCTACTGTGCATGCCGAGGGAAGGACTACACCCAGCGCTTTTAAAGGGGACGCCTACGATGCCTCGGCACTCCAACAGCATCAGGCACGCCTTGCTAGCCAGTCCCCCGTGCCCTGGAAGGGTTCGACATTGACCTTCTCTCAGCTGCACTGAGGAAAGAGTCTGCTTCGAACGCCTTCTGGCCCCTCGGTTGGAAAGTCACTCTACTCACGGAGAGAGTCAGCTTGCACGGCAGCGGCAACTAAAGCCGAGTTCTTCAGGCAAACACAGCACTGCGGTCTTTTGGAAGAGGCAGGCGCTTAGAGGCCTCACGAGAGCCTGCCTTGGTTGAGGCCGTTTGCTCCACGCAGAACACCCTGCGTCAACAAGTGGATGCAGGGGAGGGCCCACTGTGTACCTGGTGTGGTTTGGGGCCAGCTTACGTTTCCTGCCTGTCTGGCTTGCAATGCGGGCCTGAGGGCACAGGCCGCCTTCCCCACTGTGAAAGTTCCCTTGGTCGGGCCTTGAACTCCACGATGAGACCACCCCTCGGGACGGGCCTCTCGTCACGGTAGGCATGGCTCTGGGAAGCAAATGAGTTCTCTCTCGGAAAACAGGGTGCGTCCAGGGCCCGCTCGGGAGCTCATGCTGCGATGCTCTAATACCTACCTGGAGACCGAACGTCAGCCCCTCGCCTCGAGGAAAGTCGCTTTATTGCCCTGCTGAAGCGGGGGCATGCAGCCCTTTCCAAGAGGCCTTCGTCGCGCCTCTCTTTTCTTCTCTTCTTGGTTAGTGCGCCGCCCGGGAAGCCCAGGACCCTCGCGTTCGCACCCTAGTCCCTGCAAGGCCCCTGAATACCGGCAGGCTCCACTGGCCTGCTCAGCGGCATCCAGGCCCGGAAAGCCCTTCCCAGTCTCTCTGTGTATGCCGAGGGTAGGGCAGCGCACTGCACACCGCCTGGAGGGAGCCAGATTGCCTCAGCACTGCACCAGCTACAGGGAACCTCTTCCCTCACGTCCTACTTGTCGAGGAACTCGGCCTCATTGCCCTTGTCGGAGCTGCACTTAGGAAAAGAATCTGCTTCGCAGGCCTTCTAGGAACCCTTAGCCGAGGGCACCATACTTAGGGGAGAAAGTCAGCTTGCGTTCCTGCTGCCGCTGCAGTACAGTGCTTCCTCTTACCCGGCAGGCCTTTGGTAGAGGCTGAGCCCCGATAGAGCCTACCTAGAGGTTTCCTTGGATGCGGGAGTTGGCTACATGCGGAACACCCCGTGAAGAAAAGTGGACTCAGGGGAGGAGCGAGTGTGCAGCTAGTGTCCCTGTGCACTTGCTAGAGAGCACAAGGAGGTGAACTACGTGGCGACTGGAAGCGGGGGTCTGAGGGCAGAAGCCTTGTGTTCCCGTTTTGAAAGCTCCATTCCTGCTGCCTTGAAGCTACCCGGATGACCCCGTTTTCGGACGGGCCTCTCGGCACTGGAGGCAGGGCTCGGGAACGAGAAGGCATTTTCTCTGAAGAATCAGGGTGCTTCCGGAGCCGCGTTGGGAGCTCATCCTGTCAGGCTGTCGGACTACAGGGAACGGCCCCTTGAGGGCCTGCCTCGAGAAAGGCCTTGAGTCGCCCTGCAGGAACGGAGCACACAGCGAGCTCTTGGAGGTCTTAGTCACTGGTGTGCTTTATTGGATCGGTGCTGCCCGTTTCAGGACTCCTGGACGCTTCGGGTGTGCACCCTTTTCCCTGCGAAAACCCCCGGCCCCTGGGGGCGTGCTGTGCCACACCCAGGCCCCTAGGCCCTTGAGAGAGAGGCCTACTGTGCATGCCGAGGGAAGGACTACACCCAGCGCTTTTAAAGGGGACGCCTACGATGCCTCGGCACTCCAACAGCATCAGGCACGCCTTGCTAGCCAGTCCCCCGTGCCCTGGAAGGGTTCGACATTGACCTTCTCTCAGCTGCACTGAGGAAAGAGTCTGCTTCGAACGCCTTCTGGCCCCTCGGTTGGAAAGTCACTCTACTCACGGAGAGAGTCAGCTTGCACGGCAGCGGCAACTAAAGCCGAGTTCTTCAGGCAAACACAGCACTGCGGTCTTTTGGAAGAGGCAGGCGCTTAGAGGCCTCACGAGAGCCTGCCTTGGTTGAGGCCGTTTGCTCCACGCAGAACACCCTGCGTCAACAAGTGGATGCAGGGGAGGGCCCACTGTGTACCTGGTGTGGTTTGGGGCCAGCTTACGTTTCCTGCCTGTCTGGCTTGCAATGCGGGCCTGAGGGCACAGGCCGCCTTCCCCACTGTGAAAGTTCCCTTGGTCGGGCCTTGAACTCCACGATGAGACCACCCCTCGTGACGGGCCTCTCGTCACGGTAGGCATGGCTCTGGGAAGCAAATGAGTTCTCTCTCGGAAAACAGGGTGCGTCCAGGGCCCGCTCGGGAGCTCATGCTGCGATGCTCTAATACCTACCTGGAGACCGAACGTCAGCCCCTCGCCTCGAGGAAAGTCGCTTTATTGCCCTGCTGAAGCGGGGGCATGCAGCCCTTTCCAAGAGGCCTTCGTCGCGCCTCTCTTTTCTTCTCTTCTTGGTTAGTGCGCCGCCCGGGAAGCCCAGGACCCTCGCGTTCGCACCCTAGTCCCTGCAAGGCCCCTGAATACCGGCAGGCTCCACTGGCCTGCTCAGCGGCATCCAGGCCCGGAAAGCCCTTCCCAGTCTCTCTGTGTATGCCGAGGGTAGGGCAGCGCACTGCACACCGCCTGGAGGGAGCCAGATTGCCTCAGCACTGCACCAGCTACAGGGAACCTCTTCCCTCACGTCCTACTTGTCGAGGAACTCGGCCTCATTGCCCTTGTCGGAGCTGCACTTAGGAAAAGAATCTGCTTCGCAGGCCTTCTAGGAACCCTTAGCCGAGGGCACCATACTTAGGGGAGAAAGTCAGCTTGCGTTCCTGCTGCCGCTGCAGTACAGTGCTTCCTCTTACCCGGCAGGCCTTTGGTAGAGGCTGAGCCCCGATAGAGCCTACCTAGAGGTTTCCTTGGATGCGGGAGTTGGCTACATGCGGAACACCCCGTGAAGAAAAGTGGACTCAGGGGAGGAGCGAGTGTGCAGCTAGTGTCCCTGTGCACTTGCTAGAGAGCACAAGGAGGTGAACTACGTGTCGACTGGAAGCGGGGGTCTGAGGGCAGAAGCCTTGTGTTCCCGTTTTGAAAGCTCCATTCCTGCTGCCTTGAAGCTACCCGAATGACCCCGTTTTCGGACGGGCCTCTCGGCACTGGAGGCAGGGCTCGGGAACGAGAAGGCATTTTCTCTGAATAATCAGGGTGCTTCCGGAGCCGTGTTGGGAGCTCATCCTGTCAGGCTGTCGGACTACAGGGAACGGCCCCTTGAGGGCCTGCCTCGAGAAAGGCCTTGAGTCGCCCTGCAGGAACGGAGCACACAGCGAGCTCTTGGAGGTCTTAGTCACTGGTGTGCTTTATTGGATCGGTGCTGCCCGTTTCAGGACTCCTGGACGCTTCGGGTGTGCACCCTTTTCCCTGCGAAAACCCCCGGCCCCTGGGGGCATGCTGTGCCACACCCAGGCCCCTAGGCCCTTGAGAGAGGGGCCTACTGTGCATGCCGAGGGAAGGACTACACCCAGCGCTTTTAAAGGGGACGCCTACGATGCCTCGGCACTCCAACAGCATCAGGCACGCCTTGCTAGCCAGTCCCCCGTGCCCTGGAAGGGTTCGACATTGACCTTCTCTCAGCTGCACTGAGGAAAGAGTCTGCTTCGAACGCCTTCTGGCCCCTCGGTTGGAAAGTCACTCTACTCACGGAGAGAGTCAGCTTGCACGGCAGCGGCAACTAAAGCCGAGTTCTTCAGGCAAACACAGCACTGCGGTCTTTTGGAAGAGGCAGGCGCTTAGAGGCCTCACGAGAGCCTGCCTTGGTTGAGGCCGTTTGCTCCACGCAGAACACCCTGCGTCAACAAGTGGATGCAGGGGAGGGCCCACTGTGTACCTGGTGTGGTTTGGGGCCAGCTTACGTTTCCTGCCTGTCTGGCTTGCAATGCGGGCCTGAGGGCACAGGCCGCCTTCCCCACTGTGAAAGTTCCCTTGGTCGGGCCTTGAACTCCACGATGAGACCACCCCTCGGGACGGGCCTCTCGTCACGGTAGGCATGGCTCTGGGAAGCAAATGAGTTCTCTCTCGGAAAACAGGGTGCGTCCAGGGCCCGCTCGGGAGCTCATGCTGCGATGCTCTAATACCTACCTGGAGACCGAACGTCAGCCCCTCGCCTCGAGGAAAGTCGCTTTATTGCCCTGCTGAAGCGGGGGCATGCAGCCCTTTCCAAGAGGCCTTCGTCGCGCCTCTCTTTTCTTCTCTTCTTGGTTAGTGCGCCGCCCGGGAAGCCCAGGACCCTCGCGTTCGCACCCTAGTCCCTGCAAGGCCCCTGAATACCGGCAGGCTCCACTGGCCTGCTCAGCGGCATCCAGGCCCGGAAAGCCCTTCCTTCCCAGTCTCTCTGTGTATGCCGAGTGTAGGGCAGCGCACTGCACACCTCCTGGAGAGAGCCAGATATCCTCAGCACTGCACCAGCTACAGGGAACCTCTTCCCTCACGTCCTACTTGTCAAGGAACTCGGCCTCATTGCCCTTGTCGGAGCTGCACTTAGGAAAAGAATCTGCTTCGCAGGCTTTCTAGGAACCCTTAGCCGAGGGCACCATACTTAGGGGAGAAAGTCAGCTTGCGTTCCTGCTGCCGCTGCAGTACAGTGCTTCCTCTTACCCGGCAGGCCTTTGGTAGAGGCTGAGCCCCGATAGAGCCTACCTAGAGGTTTCCTTGGATGCGGGAGTTGGCTACATGCGGAACACCCCGTGAAGAAAAGTGGACTCAGGGGAGGAGCGAGTGTGCAGCTAGTGTCCCTGTGCACTTGCTAGAGAGCACAAGGAGGTGAACTACGTGTCGACTGGAAGCGGGGGTCTGAGGGCAGAAGCCTTGTGTTCCCGTTTTGAAAGCTCCATTCCTGCTGCCTTGAAGCTACCCGAATGACCCCGTTTTCGGACGGGCCTCTCGGCACTGGAGGCAGGGCTCGGGAACGAGAAGGCATTTTCTCTGAATAATCAGGGTGCTTCCGGAGCCGTGTTGGGAGCTCATCCTGTCAGGCTGTCGGACTACAGGGAACGGCCCCTTGAGGGCCTGCCTCGAGAAAGGCCTTGAGTCGCCCTGCAGGAACGGAGCACACAGCGAGCTCTTGGAGGTCTTAGTCACTGGTGTGCTTTATTGGATCGGTGCTGCCCGTTTCAGGACTCCTGGACGCTTCGGGTGTGCCCCCTTTTCCCTGCGAAAACCCCCGGCCCCTGGGGGCGTGCTGTGCCACACCCAGGCCCCTAGGCCCTTGAGAGAGGGGCCTACTGTGCATGCCGAGGGAAGGACTACACCCAGCGCTTTTAAAGGGGACGCCTACGATGCCTCGGCACTCCAACAGCATCAGGCACGCCTTGCTAGCCAGTCCCCCGTGCCCTGGAAGGGTTCGACATTGACCTTCTCTCAGCTGCACTGAGGAAAGAGTCTGCTTCGAACGCCTTCTGGCCCCTCGGTTGGAAAGTCACTCTACTCACGGAGAGAGTCAGCTTGCACGGCAGCGGCAACTAAAGCCGAGTTCTTCAGGCAAACACAGCACTGCGGTCTTTTGGAAGAGGCAGGCGCTTAGAGGCCTCACGAGAGCCTGCCTTGGTTGAGGCCGTTTGCTCCACGCAGAACACCCTGCGTCAACAAGTGGATGCAGGGGAGGGCCCACTGTGTACCTGGTGTGGTTTGGGGCCAGCTTACGTTTCCTGCCTGTCTGGCTTGCAATGCGGGCCTGAGGGCACAGGCCGCCTTCCCCACTGTGAAAGTTCCCTTGGTCGGGCCTTGAACTCCACGATGAGACCACCCCTCGGGACGGGCCTCTCGTCACGGTAGGCATGGCTCTGGGAAGCAAATGAGTTCTCTCTCGGAAAACAGGGTGCGTCCAGGGCCCGCTCGGGAGCTCATGCTGCGATGCTCTAATACCTACCTGGAGACCGAACGTCAGCCCCTCGCCTCGAGGAAAGTCGCTTTATTGCCCTGCTGAAGCGGGGGCATGCAGCCCTTTCCAAGAGGCCTTCGTCGCGCCTCTCTTTTCTTCTCTTCTTGGTTAGTGCGCCGCCCGGGAAGCCCAGGACCCTCGCGTTCGCACCCTAGTCCCTGCAAGGCCCCTGAATACCGGCAGGCTCCACTGGCCTGCTCAGCGGCATCCAGGCCCGGAAAGCCCTTCCCAGTCTCTCTGTGTATGCCGAGGGTAGGGCAGCGCACTGCACACCGCCTGGAGGGAGCCAGATTGCCTCAGCACTGCACCAGCTACAGGGAACCTCTTCCCTCACGTCCTACTTGTCGAGGAACTCGGCCTCATTGCCCTTGTCGGAGCTGCACTTAGGAAAAGAATCTGCTTCGCAGGCCTTCTAGGAACCCTTAGCCGAGGGCACCATACTTAGGGGAGAAAGTCAGCTTGCGTTCCTGCTGCCGCTGCAGTACAGTGCTTCCTCTTACCCGGCAGGCCTTTGGTAGAGGCTGAGCCCCGATAGAGCCTACCTAGAGGTTTCCTTGGATGCGGGAGTTGGCTACATGCGGAACACCCCGTGAAGAAAAGTGGACTCAGGGGAGGAGCGAGTGTGCAGCTAGTGTCCCTGTGCACTTGCTAGAGAGCACAAGGAGGTGAACTACGTGTCGACTGGAAGCGGGGGTCTGAGGGCAGAAGCCTTGTGTTCCCGTTTTGAAAGCTCCATTCCTGCTGCCTTGAAGCTACCCGAATGACCCCGTTTTCGGACGGGCCTCTCGGCACTGGAGGCAGGGCTCGGGAACGAGAAGGCATTTTCTCTGAATAATCAGGGTGCTTCCGGAGCCGCGTTGGGAGCTCATCCTGTCAGGCTGTCGGACTACAGGGAACGGCCCCTTGAGGGCCTGCCTCGAGAAAGGCCTTGAGTCGCCCTGCAGGAACGGAGCACACAGCGAGCTCTTGGAGGTCTTAGTCACTGGTGTGCTTTATTGGATCGGTGCTGCCCGTTTCAGGACTCCTGGACGCTTCGGGTGTGCACCCTTTTCCCTGCGAAAACCCCCGGCCCCTGGGGGCATGCTGTGCCACACCCAGGCCCCTAGGCCCTTGAGAGAGAGGCCTACTGTGCATGCCGAGGGAAGGACTACACCCAGCGCTTTTAAAGGGGACGCCTACGATGCCTCGGCACTCCAACAGCATCAGGCACGCCTTGCTAGCCAGTCCCCCGTGCCCTGGAAGGGTTCGACATTGACCTTCTCTCAGCTGCACTGAGGAAAGAGTCTGCTTCGAACGCCTTCTGGCCCCTCGGTTGGAAAGTCACTCTACTCACGGAGAGAGTCAGCTTGCACGGCAGCGGCAACTAAAGCCGAGTTCTTCAGGCAAACACAGCACTGCGGTCTTTTGGAAGAGGCAGGCGCTTAGAGGCCTCACGAGAGCCTGCCTTGGTTGAGGCCGTTTGCTCCACGCAGAACACCCTGCGTCAACAAGTGGATGCAGGGGAGGGCCCACTGTGTACCTGGTGTGGTTTGGGGCCAGCTTACGTTTCCTGCCTGTCTGGCTTGCAATGCGGGCCTGAGGGCACAGGCCGCCTTCCCCACTGTGAAAGTTCCCTTGGTCGGGCCTTGAACTCCACGATGAGACCACCCCTCGTGACGGGCCTCTCGTCACGGTAGGCATGGCTCTGGGAAGCAAATGAGTTCTCTCTCGGAAAACAGGGTGCGTCCAGGGCCCGCTCGGGAGCTCATGCTGCGATGCTCTAATACCTACCTGGAGACCGAACGTCAGCCCCTCGCCTCGAGGAAAGTCGCTTTATTGCCCTGCTGAAGCGGGGGCATGCAGCCCTTTCCAAGAGGCCTTCGTCGCGCCTCTCTTTTCTTCTCTTCTTGGTTAGTGCGCCGCCCGGGAAGCCCAGGACCCTCGCGTTCGCACCCTAGTCCCTGCAAGGCCCCTGAATACCGGCAGGCTCCACTGGCCTGCTCAGCGGCATCCAGGCCCGGAAAGCCCTTCCCAGTCTCTCTGTGTATGCCGAGGGTAGGGCAGCGCACTGCACACCGCCTGGAGGGAGCCAGATTGCCTCAGCACTGCACCAGCTACAGGGAACCTCTTCCCTCACGTCCTACTTGTCGAGGAACTCGGCCTCATTGCCCTTGTCGGAGCTGCACTTAGGAAAAGAATCTGCTTCGCAGGCCTTCTAGGAACCCTTAGCCGAGGGCACCATACTTAGGGGAGAAAGTCAGCTTGCGTTCCTGCTGCCGCTGCAGTACAGTGCTTCCTCTTACCCGGCAGGCCTTTGGTAGAGGCTGAGCCCCGATAGAGCCTACCTAGAGGTTTCCTTGGATGCGGGAGTTGGCTACATGCGGAACACCCCGTGAAGAAAAGTGGACTCAGGGGAGGAGCGAGTGTGCAGCTAGTGTCCCTGTGCACTTGCTAGAGAGCACAAGGAGGTGAACTACGTGTCGACTGGAAGCGGGGGTCTGAGGGCAGAAGCCTTGTGTTCCCGTTTTGAAAGCTCCATTCCTGCTGCCTTGAAGCTACCCGAATGACCCCGTTTTCGGACGGGCCTCTCGGCACTGGAGGCAGGGCTCGGGAACGAGAAGGCATTTTCTCTGAATAATCAGGGTGCTTCCGGAGCCGTGTTGGGAGCTCATCCTGTCAGGCTGTCGGACTACAGGGAACGGCCCCTTGAGGGCCTGCCTCGAGAAAGGCCTTGAGTCGCCCTGCAGGAACGGAGCACACAGCGAGCTCTTGGAGGTCTTAGTCACTGGTGTGCTTTATTGGATCGGTGCTGCCCGTTTCAGGACTCCTGGACGCTTCGGGTGTGCACCCTTTTCCCTGCGAAAACCCCCGGCCCCTGGGGGCATGCTGTGCCACACCCAGGCCCCTAGGCCCTTGAGAGAGGGGCCTACTGTGCATGCCGAGGGAAGGACTACACCCAGCGCTTTTAAAGGGGACGCCTACGATGCCTCGGCACTCCAACAGCATCAGGCACGCCTTGCTAGCCAGTCCCCCGTGCCCTGGAAGGGTTCGACATTGACCTTCTCTCAGCTGCACTGAGGAAAGAGTCTGCTTCGAACGCCTTCTGGCCCCTCGGTTGGAAAGTCACTCTACTCACGGAGAGAGTCAGCTTGCACGGCAGCGGCAACTAAAGCCGAGTTCTTCAGGCAAACACAGCACTGCGGTCTTTTGGAAGAGGCAGGCGCTTAGAGGCCTCACGAGAGCCTGCCTTGGTTGAGGCCGTTTGCTCCACGCAGAACACCCTGCGTCAACAAGTGGATGCAGGGGAGGGCCCACTGTGTACCTGGTGTGGTTTGGGGCCAGCTTACGTTTCCTGCCTGTCTGGCTTGCAATGCGGGCCTGAGGGCACAGGCCGCCTTCCCCACTGTGAAAGTTCCCTTGGTCGGGCCTTGAACTCCACGATGAGACCACCCCTCGGGACGGGCCTCTCGTCACGGTAGGCATGGCTCTGGGAAGCAAATGAGTTCTCTCTCGGAAAACAGGGTGCGCTCAGGGCCCGCTCGGGAGCTCATGCTGCGATGCTCTAATACCTACCTGGAGACCGAACGTCAGCCCCTCGCCTCGAGGAAAGTCGCTTTATTGCCCTGCTGAAGCGGGGGCATGCAGCCCTTTCCAAGAGGCCTTCGTCGCGCCTCTCTTTTCTTCTCTTCTTGGTTAGTGCGCCGCCCGGGAAGCCCAGGACCCTCGCGTTCGCACCCTAGTCCCTGCAAGGCCCCTGAATACCGGCAGGCTCCACTGGCCTGCTCAGCGGCATCCAGGCCCGGAAAGCCCTTCCCAGTCTCTCTGTGTATGCCGAGGGTAGGGCAGCGCACTGCACACCGCCTGGAGGGAGCTAGATTTCCTCAGCACTGCACCAGCTACAGGGAACCTCTTCCCTCACGTCCTACTTGTCGAGGAACTCGGCCTCATTGCCCTTGTCGGAGCTGCACTTAGGAAAAGAATCTGCTTCGCAGGCCTTCTAGGAACCCTTAGCCGAGGGCACCATACTTAGGGGAGAAAGTCAGCTTGCGTTCCTGCTGCCGCTGCAGTACAGTGCTTCCTCTTACCCGGCAGGCCTTTGGTAGAGGCTGAGCCCCGATAGAGCCTACCTAGAGGTTTCCTTGGATGCGGGAGTTGGCTACATGCGGAACACCCCGTGAAGAAAAGTGGACTCAGGGGAGGAGCGAGTGTGCAGCTAGTGTCCCTGTGCACTTGCTAGAGAGCACAAGGAGGTGAACTACGTGTCGACTGGAAGCGGGGGTCTGAGGGCAGAAGCCTTGTGTTCCCGTTTTGAAAGCTCCATTCCTGCTGCCTTGAAGCTACCCGAATGACCCCGTTTTCGGACGGGCCTCTAGGCACTGGAGGCAGGGCTCGGGAACGAGAAGGCATTTTCTCTGAATAATCAGGGTGCTTCCGGAGCCGTGTTGGGAGCTCATCCTGTCAGGCTGTCGGACTACAGGGAACGGCCCCTTGAGGGCCTGCCTCGAGAAAGGCCTTGAGTCGCCCTGCAGGAACGGAGCACACAGCGAGCTCTTGGAGGTCTTAGTCACTGGTGTGCTTTATTGGATCGGTGCTGCCCGTTTCAGGACTCCTGGACGCTTCGGGTGTGCACCCTTTTCCCTGCGAAAACCCCCGGCCCCTGGGGGCATGCTGTGCCACACCCAGGCCCCTAGGCCCTTGAGAGAGGGGCCTACTGTGCATGCCGAGGGAAGGACTACACCCAGCGCTTTTAAAGGGGACGCCTACGATGCCTCGGCACTCCAACAGCATCAGGCACGCCTTGCTAGCCAGTCCCCCGTGCCCTGGAAGGGTTCGACATTGACCTTCTCTCAGCTGCACTGAGGAAAGAGTCTGCTTCGAACGCCTTCTGGCCCCTCGGTTGGAAAGTCACTCTACTCACGGAGAGAGTCAGCTTGCACGGCAGCGGCAACTAAAGCCGAGTTCTTCAGGCAAACACAGCACTGCGGTCTTTTGGAAGAGGCAGGCGCTTAGAGGCCTCACGAGAGCCTGCCTTGGTTGAGGCCGTTTGCTCCACGCAGAACACCCTGCGTCAACAAGTGGATGCAGGGGAGGGCCCACTGTGTACCTGGTGTGGTTTGGGGCCAGCTTACGTTTCCTGCCTGTCTGGCTTGCAATGCAGGCCTGAGGGCACAGGCCGCCTTCCCCACTGTGAAAGTTCCCTTGGTCGGGCCTTGAACTCCACGATGAGACCACCCCTCGGGACGGGCCTCTCGTCACGGTAGGCATGGCTCTGGGAAGCAAATGAGTTCTCTCTCGGAAAACAGGGTGCGTCCAGGGCCCGCTCGGGAGCTCATGCTGCGATGCTCTAATACCTACCTGGAGACCGAACGTCAGCCCCTCGCCTCGAGGAAAGTCGCTTTATTGCCCTGCTGAAGCGGGGGCATGCAGCCCTTTCCAAGAGGCCTTCGTCGCGCCTCTCTTTTCTTCTCTTCTTGGTTAGTGCGCCGCCCGGGAAGCCCAGGACCCTCGCGTTCGCACCCTAGTCCCTGCAAGGCCCCTGAATACCGGCAGGCTCCACTGGCCTGCTCAGCGGCATCCAGGCCCGGAAAGCCCTTCCCAGTCTCTCTGTGTATGCCGAGGGTAGGGCAGCGCACTGCACACCGCCTGGAGGGAGCCAGATTGCCTCAGCACTGCACCAGCTACAGGGAACCTCTTCCCTCACGTCCTACTTGTCGAGGAACTCGGCCTCATTGCCCTTGTCGGAGCTGCACTTAGGAAAAGAATCTGCTTCGCAGGCCTTCTAGGAACCCTTAGCCGAGGGCACCATACTTAGGGGAGAAAGTCAGCTTGCGTTCCTGCTGCCGCTGCAGTACAGTGCTTCCTCTTACCCGGCAGGCCTTTGGTAGAGGCTGAGCCCCGATAGAGCCTACCTAGAGGTTTCCTTGGATGCGGGAGTTGGCTACATGCAGAACACCCCGTGAAGAAAAGTGGACTCAGGGGAGGAGCGAGTGTGCAGCTAGTGTCCCTGTGCACTTGCTAGAGAGCACAAGGAGGTGAACTACGTGTCGACTGGAAGCGGGGGTCTGAGGGCAGAAGCCTTGTGTTCCCGTTTTGAAAGCTCCATTCCTGCTGCCTTGAAGCTACCCGAATGACCCCGTTTTCGGACGGGCCTCTAGGCACTGGAGGCAGGGCTCGGGAACGAGAAGGCATTTTCTCTGAATAATCAGGGTGCTTCCGGAGCCGTGTTGGGAGCTCATCCTGTCAGGCTGTCGGACTACAGGGAACGGCCCCTTGAGGGCCTGCCTCGAGAAAGGCCTTGAGTCGCCCTGCAGGAACGGAGCACACAGCGAGCTCTTGGAGGTCTTAGTCACTGGTGTGCTTTATTGGATCGGTGCTGCCCGTTTCAGGACTCCTGGACGCTTCGGGTGTGCACCCTTTTCCCTGCGAAAACCCCCGGCCCCTGGGGGCATGCTGTGCCACACCCAGGCCCCTAGGCCCTTGAGAGAGGGGCCTACTGTGCATGCCGAGGGAAGGACTACACCCAGCGCTTTTAAAGGGGACGCCTACGATGCCTCGGCACTCCAACAGCATCAGGCACGCCTTGCTAGCCAGTCCCCCGTGCCCTGGAAGGGTTCGACATTGACCTTCTCTCAGCTGCACTGAGGAAAGAGTCTGCTTCGAACGCCTTCTGGCCCCTCGGTTGGAAAGTCACTCTACTCACGGAGAGAGTCAGCTTGCACGGCAGCGGCAACTAAAGCCGAGTTCTTCAGGCAAACACAGCACTGCGGTCTTTTGGAAGAGGCAGGCGCTTAGAGGCCTCACGAGAGCCTGCCTTGGTTGAGGCCGTTTGCTCCACGCAGAACACCCTGCGTCAACAAGTGGATGCAGGGGAGGGCCCACTGTGTACCTGGTGTGGTTTGGGGCCAGCTTACGTTTCCTGCCTGTCTGGCTTGCAATGCGGGCCTGAGGGCACAGGCCGCCTTCCCCACTGTGAAAGTTCCCTTGGTCGGGCCTTGAACTCCACGATGAGACCACCCCTCGTGACGGGCCTCTCGTCACGGTAGGCATGGCTCTGGGAAGCAAATGAGTTCTCTCTCGGAAAACAGGGTGCGTCCAGGGCCCGCTCGGGAGCTCATGCTGCGATGCTCTAATACCTACCTGGAGACCGAACGTCAGCCCCTCGCCTCGAGGAAAGTCGCTTTATTGCCCTGCTGAAGCGGGGGCATGCAGCCCTTTCCAAGAGGCCTTCGTCGCGCCTCTCTTTTCTTCTCTTCTTGGTTAGTGCGCCGCCCGGGAAGCCCAGGACCCTCGCGTTCGCACCCTAGTCCCTGCAAGGCCCCTGAATACCGGCAGGCTCCACTGGCCTGCTCAGCGGCATCCAGGCCCGGAAAGCCCTTCCTTCCCAGTCTCTCTGTGTATGCCGAGTGTAGGGCAGCGCACTGCACACCTCCTGGAGAGAGCCAGATTTCCTCAGCACTGCACCAGCTACAGGGAACCTCTTCCCTCACGTCCTACTTGTCGAGGAACTCGGCCTCATTGCCCTTGTCGGAGCTGCACTTAGGAAAAGAATCTGCTTCGCAGGCCTTCTAGGAACCCTTAGCCGAGGGCACCATACTTAGGGGAGAAAGTCAGCTTGCGTTCCTGCTGCCGCTGCAGTACAGTGCTTCCTCTTACCCGGCAGGCCTTTGGTAGAGGCTGAGCCCCGATAGAGCCTACCTAGAGGTTTCCTTGGATGCGGGAGTTGGCTACATGCGGAACACCCCGTGAAGAAAAGTGGACTCAGGGGAGGAGCGAGTGTGCAGCTAGTGTCCCTGTGCACTTGCTAGAGAGCACAAAGAGGTGAACTACGTGTCGACTGGAAGCGGGGGTCTGAGGGCAGAAGCCTTGTGTTCCCGTTTTGAAAGCTCCATTCCTGCTGCCTTGAAGCTACCCGAATGACCCCGTTTTCGGACGGGCCTCTCGGCACTGGAGGCAGGGCTCGGGAACGAGAAGGCATTTTCTCTGAATAATCAGGGTGCTTCCGGAGCCGTGTTGGGAGCTCATCCTGTCAGGCTGTCGGACTACAGGGAACGGCCCCTTGAGGGCCTGCCTCGAGAAAGGCCTTGAGTCGCCCTGCAGGAACGGAGCACACAGCGAGCTCTTGGAGGTCTTAGTCACTGGTGTGCTTTATTGGATCGGTGCTGCCCGTTTCAGGACTCCTGGACGCTTCGGGTGTGCACCCTTTTCCCTGCGAAAACCCCCGGCCCCTGGGGGCATGCTGTGCCACACCCAGGCCCCTAGGCCCTTGAGAGAGGGGCCTACTGTGCATGCCGAGGGAAGGACTACACCCAGCGCTTTTAAAGGGGACGCCTACGATGCCTCGGCACTCCAACAGCATCAGGCACGCCTTGCTAGCCAGTCCCCCGTGCCCTGGAAGGGTTCGACATTGACCTTCTCTCAGCTGCACTGAGGAAAGAGTCTGCTTCGAACGCCTTCTGGCCCCTCGGTTGGAAAGTCACTCTACTCACGGAGAGAGTCAGCTTGCACGGCAGCGGCAACTAAAGCCGAGTTCTTCAGGCAAACACAGCACTGCGGTCTTTTGGAAGAGGCAGGCGCTTAGAGGCCTCACGAGAGCCTGCCTTGGTTGAGGCCGTTTGCTCCACGCAGAACACCCTGCGTCAACAAGTGGATGCAGGGGAGGGCCCACTGTGTACCTGGTGTGGTTTGGGGCCAGCTTACGTTTCCTGCCTGTCTGGCTTGCAATGCGGGCCTGAGGGCACAGGCCGCCTTCCCCACTGTGAAAGTTCCCTTGGTCGGGCCTTGAACTCCACGATGAGACCACCCCTCGGGACGGGCCTCTCGTCACGGTAGGCATGGCTCTGGGAAGCAAATGAGTTCTCTCTCGGAAAACAGGGTGCGTCCAGGGCCCGCTCGGGAGCTCATGCTGCGATGCTCTAATACCTACCTGGAGACCGAACGTCAGCCCCTCGCCTCGAGGAAAGTCGCTTTATTGCCCTGCTGAAGCGGGGGCATGCAGCCCTTTCCAAGAGGCCTTCGTCGCGCCTCTCTTTTCTTCTCTTCTTGGTTAGTGCGCCGCCCAGGAAGCCCAGGACCCTCGCGTTCGCACCCTAGTCCCTGCAAGGCCCCTGAATACCGGCAGGCTCCACTGGCCTGCTCAGCGGCATCCAGGCCCGGAAAGCCCTTCCCAGTCTCTCTGTGTATGCCGAGGGTAGGGCAGCGCACTGCACACCTCCTGGAGAGAGCTAGATTGCCTCAGCACTGCACCAGCTACAGGGAACCTCTTCCCTCACGTCCTACTTGTCGAGGAACTCGGCCTCATTGCCCTTGTCGGAGCTGCACTTAGGAAAAGAATCTGCTTCGCAGGCCTTCTAGGAACCCTTAGCCGAGGGCACCATACTTAGGGGAGAAAGTCAGCTTGCGTTCCTGCTGCCGCTGCAGTACAGTGCTTCCTCTTACCCGGCAGGCCTTTGGTAGAGGCTGAGCCCCGATAGAGCCTACCTAGAGGTTTCCTTGGATGCGGGAGTTGGCTACATGCGGAACACCCCGTGAAGAAAAGTGGACTCAGGGGAGGAGCGAGTGTGCAGCTAGTGTCCCTGTGCACTTGCTAGAGAGCACAAGGAGGTGAACTACGTGTCGACTGGAAGCGGGGGTCTGAGGGCAGAAGCCTTGTGTTCCCGTTTTGAAAGCTCCATTCCTGCTGCCTTGAAGCTACCCGAATGACCCCGTTTTCGGACGGGCCTCTAGGCACTGGAGGCAGGGCTCGGGAACGAGAAGGCATTTTCTCTGAATAATCAGGGTGCTTCCGGAGCCGTGTTGGGAGCTCATCCTGTCAGGCTGTCGGACTACAGGGAACGGCCCCTTGAGGGCCTGCCTCGAGAAAGGCCTTGAGTCGCCCTGCAGGAACGGAGCACACAGCGAGCTCTTGGAGGTCTTAGTCACTGGTGTGCTTTATTGGATCGGTGCTGCCCGTTTCAGGACTCCTGGACGCTTCGGGTGTGCACCCTTTTCCCTGCGAAAACCCCCGGCCCCTGGGGGCATGCTGTGCCACACCCAGGCCCCTAGGCCCTTGAGAGAGGGGCCTACTGTGCATGCCGAGGGAAGGACTACACCCAGCGCTTTTAAAGGGGACGCCTACGATGCCTCGGCACTCCAACAGCATCAGGCACGCCTTGCTAGCCAGTCCCCCGTGCCCTGGAAGGGTTCGACATTGACCTTCTCTCAGCTGCACTGAGGAAAGAGTCTGCTTCGAACGCCTTCTGGCCCCTCGGTTGGAAAGTCACTCTACTCACGGAGAGAGTCAGCTTGCACGGCAGCGGCAACTAAAGCCGAGTTCTTCAGGCAAACACAGCACTGCGGTCTTTTGGAAGAGGCAGGCGCTTAGAGGCCTCACGAGAGCCTGCCTTGGTTGAGGCCGTTTGCTCCACGCAGAACACCCTGCGTCAACAAGTGGATGCAGGGGAGGGCCCACTGTGTACCTGGTGTGGTTTGGGGCCAGCTTACGTTTCCTGCCTGTCTGGCTTGCAATGCGGGCCTGAGGGCACAGGCCGCCTTCCCCACTGTGAAAGTTCCCTTGGTCGGGCCTTGAACTCCACGATGAGACCACCCCTCGGGACGGGCCTCTCGTCACGGTAGGCATGGCTCTGGGAAGCAAATGAGTTCTCTCTCGGAAAACAGGGTGCGTCCAGGGCCCGCTCGGGAGCTCATGCTGCGATGCTCTAATACCTACCTGGAGACCGAACGTCAGCCCCTCGCCTCGAGGAAAGTCGCTTTATTGCCCTGCTGAAGCGGGGGCATGCAGCCCTTTCCAAGAGGCCTTCGTCGCGCCTCTCTTTTCTTCTCTTCTTGGTTAGTGCGCCGCCCGGGAAGCCCAGGACCCTCGCGTTCGCACCCTAGTCCCTGCAAGGCCCCTGAATACCGGCAGGCTCCACTGGCCTGCTCAGCGGCATCCAGGCCCGGAAAGCCCTTCCCAGTCTCTCTGTGTATGCCGAGGGTAGGGCAGCGCACTGCACACCGCCTGGAGGGAGCCAGATTGCCTCAGCACTGCACCAGCTACAGGGAACCTCTTCCCTCACGTCCTACTTGTCGAGGAACTCGGCCTCATTGCCCTTGTCGGAGCTGCACTTAGGAAAAGAATCTGCTTCGCAGGCCTTCTAGGAACCCTTAGCCGAGGGCACCATACTTAGGGGAGAAAGTCAGCTTGCGTTCCTGCTGCCGCTGCAGTACAGTGCTTCCTCTTACCCGGCAGGCCTTTGGTAGAGGCTGAGCCCCGATAGAGCCTACCTAGAGGTTTCCTTGGATGCGGGAGTTGGCTACATGCAGAACACCCCGTGAAGAAAAGTGGACTCAGGGGAGGAGCGAGTGTGCAGCTAGTGTCCCTGTGCACTTGCTAGAGAGCACAAGGAGGTGAACTACGTGTCGACTGGAAGCGGGGGTCTGAGGGCAGAAGCCTTGTGTTCCCGTTTTGAAAGCTCCATTCCTGCTGCCTTGAAGCTACCCGAATGACCCCGTTTTCGGACGGGCCTCTAGGCACTGGAGGCAGGGCTCGGGAACGAGAAGGCATTTTCTCTGAATAATCAGGGTGCTTCCGGAGCCGTGTTGGGAGCTCATCCTGTCAGGCTGTCGGACTACAGGGAACGGCCCCTTGAGGGCCTGCCTCGAGAAAGGCCTTGAGTCGCCCTGCAGGAACGGAGCACACAGCGAGCTCTTGGAGGTCTTAGTCACTGGTGTGCTTTATTGGATCGGTGCTGCCCGTTTCAGGACTCCTGGACGCTTCGGGTGTGCACCCTTTTCCCTGCGAAAACCCCCGGCCCCTGGGGGCATGCTGTGCCACACCCAGGCCCCTAGGCCCTTGAGAGAGGAGCCTACTGTGCATGCCGAGGGAAGGACTACACCCAGCGCTTTTAAAGGGGACGCCTACGATGCCTCGGCACTCCAACAGCATCAGGCACGCCTTGCTAGCCAGTCCCCCGTGCCCTGGAAGGGTTCGACATTGACCTTCTCTCAGCTGCACTGAGGAAAGAGTCTGCTTCGAACGCCTTCTGGCTCCTCGGTTGGAAAGTCACTCTACTCACGGAGAGAGTCAGCTTGCACGGCAGCGGCAACTAAAGCCGAGTTCTTCAGGCAAACACAGCACTGCGGTCTTTTGGAAGAGGCAGGCGCTTAGAGGCCTCACGAGAGCCTGCCTTGGTTGAGGCCGTTTGCTCCACGCAGAACACCCTGCGTCAACAAGTGGATGCAGGGGAGGGCCCACTGTGTACCTGGTGTGGTTTGGGGCCAGCTTACGTTTCCTGCCTGTCTGGATTGCAATGCGGGCCTGAGGGCACAGGCCGCCTTCCCCACTGTGAAAGTTCCCTTGGTCGGGCCTTGAACTCCACGATGAGACCACCCCTCGTGACGGGCCTCTCGTCACGGTAGGCATGGCTCTGGGAAGCAAATGAGTTCTCTCTCGGAAAACAGGGTGCGTCCAGGGCCCGCTCGGGAGCTCATGCTGCGATGCTCTAATACCTACCTGGAGACCGAACGTCAGCCCCTCGCCTCGAGGAAAGTCGCTTTATTGCCCTGCTGAAGCGGGGGCATGCAGCCCTTTCCAAGAGGCCTTCGTCGCGCCTCTCTTTTCTTCTCTTCTTGGTTAGTGCGCCGCCCGGGAAGCCCAGGACCCTCGCGTTCGCACCCTAGTCCCTGCAAGGCCCCTGAATACCGGCAGGCTCCACTGGCCTGCTCAGCGGCATCCAGGCCCGGAAAGCCCTTCCTTCCCAGTCTCTCTGTGTATGCCGAGGGTAGGGCAGCGCACTGCACACCCCCTGGAGGGAGCCAGATTTCCTCAGCACTGCACCAGCTACAGGGAACCTCTTCCCTCACGTCCTACTTGTCAAGGAACTCGGCCTCATTGCCCTTGTCGGAGCTGCACTTAGGAAAAGAATCTGCTTCGCAGGCCTTCTAGGAACCCTTAGCCGAGGGCACCATACTTAGGGGAGAAAGTCAGCTTGTGTTCCTGCTGCCGCTGCAGTACAGTGCTTCCTCTTACCCGGCAGGCCTTTGGTAGAGGCTGAGCCCCGATAGAGCCTACCTAGAGGTTTCCTTGGATGCGGGAGTTGGCTACATGCGGAACACCCCGTGAAGAAAAGTGGACTCAGGGGAGGAGCGAGTGTGCAGCTAGTGTCCCTGTGCACTTGCTAGAGAGCACAAAGAGGTGAACTACGTGTCGACTGGAAGCGGGGGTCTGAGGGCAGAAGCCTTGTGTTCCCGTTTTGAAAGCTCCATTCCTGCTGCCTTGAAGCTACCCGAATGACCCCGTTTTCGGACGGGCCTCTCGGCACTGGAGGCAGGGCTCGGGAACGAGAAGGCATTTTCTCTGAATAATCAGGGTGCTTCCGGAGCCGTGTTGGGAGCTCATCCTGTCAGGCTGTCGGACTACAGGGAACGGCCCCTTGAGGGCCTGCCTCGAGAAAGGCCTTGAGTCGCCCTGCAGGAACGGAGCACACAGCGAGCTCTTGGAGGTCTTAGTCACTGGTGTGCTTTATTGGATCGGTGCTGCCCGTTTCAGGACTCCTGGACGCTTCGGGTGTGCACCCTTTTCCCTGCGAAAACCCCCGGCCCCTGGGGGCATGCTGTGCCACACCCAGGCCCCTAGGCCCTTGAGAGAGGGGCCTACTGTGCATGCCGAGGGAAGGACTACACCCAGCGCTTTTAAAGGGGACGCCTACGATGCCTCGGCACTCCAACAGCATCAGGCACGCCTTGCTAGCCAGTCCCCCGTGCCCTGGAAGGGTTCGACATTGACCTTCTCTCAGCTGCACTGAGGAAAGAGTCTGCTTCGAACGCCTTCTGGCCCCTCGGTTGGAAAGTCACTCTACTCACGGAGAGAGTCAGCTTGCACGGCAGCGGCAACTAAAGCCGAGTTCTTCAGGCAAACACAGCACTGCGGTCTTTTGGAAGAGGCAGGCGCTTAGAGGCCTCACGAGAGCCTGCCTTGGTTGAGGCCGTTTGCTCCACGCAGAACACCCTGCGTCAACAAGTGGATGCAGGGGAGGGCCCACTGTGTACCTGGTGTGGTTTGGGGCCAGCTTACGTTTCCTGCCTGTCTGGCTTGCAATGCGGGCCTGAGGGCACAGGCCGCCTTCCCCACTGTGAAAGTTCCCTTGGTCGGGCCTTGAACTCCACGATGAGACCACCCCTCGTGACGGGCCTCTCGTCACGGTAGGCATGGCTCTGGGAAGCAAATGAGTTCTCTCTCGGAAAACAGGGTGCGTCCAGGGCCCGCTCGGGAGCTCATGCTGCGATGCTCTAATACCTACCTGGAGACCGAACGTCAGCCCCTCGCCTCGAGGAAAGTCGCTTTATTGCCCTGCTGAAGCGGGGGCATGCAGCCCTTTCCAAGAGGCCTTCGTCGCGCCTCTCTTTTCTTCTCTTCTTGGTTAGTGCGCCGCCCGGGAAGCCCAGGACCCTCGCGTTCGCACCCTAGTCCCTGCAAGGCCCCTGAATACCGGCAGGCTCCACTGGCCTGCTCAGCGGCATCCAGGCCCGGAAAGCCCTTCCCAGTCTCTCTGTGTATGCCGAGGGTAGGGCAGCGCACTGCACACCTCCTGGAGAGAGCTAGATTGCCTCAGCACTGCACCAGCTACAGGGAACCTCTTCCCTCACGTCCTACTTGTCGAGGAACTCGGCCTCATTGCCCTTGTCGGAGCTGCACTTAGGAAAAGAATCTGCTTCGCAGGCCTTCTAGGAACCCTTAGCCGAGGGCACCATACTTAGGGGAGAAAGTCAGCTTGCGTTCCTGCTGCCGCTGCAGTACAGTGCTTCCTCTTACCCGGCAGGCCTTTGGTAGAGGCTGAGCCCCGATAGAGCCTACCTAGAGGTTTCCTTGGATGCGGGAGTTGGCTACATGCGGAACACCCCGTGAAGAAAAGTGGACTCAGGGGAGGAGCGAGTGTGCAGCTAGTGTCCCTGTGCACTTGCTAGAGAGCACAAGGAGGTGAACTACGTGTCGACTGGAAGCGGGGGTCTGAGGGCAGAAGCCTTGTGTTCCCGTTTTGAAAGCTCCATTCCTGCTGCCTTGAAGCTACCCGAATGACCCCGTTTTCGGACGGGCCTCTAGGCACTGGAGGCAGGGCTCGGGAACGAGAAGGCATTTTCTCTGAATAATCAGGGTGCTTCCGGAGCCGTGTTGGGAGCTCATCCTGTCAGGCTGTCGGACTACAGGGAACGGCCCCTTGAGGGCCTGCCTCGAGAAAGGCCTTGAGTCGCCCTGCAGGAACGGAGCACACAGCGAGCTCTTGGAGGTCTTAGTCACTGGTGTGCTTTATTGGATCGGTGCTGCCCGTTTCAGGACTCCTGGACGCTTCGGGTGTGCACCCTTTTCCCTGCGAAAACCCCCGGCCCCTGGGGGCATGCTGTGCCACACCCAGGCCCCTAGGCCCTTGAGAGAGGGGCCTACTGTGCATGCCGAGGGAAGGACTACACCCAGCGCTTTTAAAGGGGACGCCTACGATGCCTCGGCACTCCAACAGCATCAGGCACGCCTTGCTAGCCAGTCCCCCGTGCCCTGGAAGGGTTCGACATTGACCTTCTCTCAGCTGCACTGAGGAAAGAGTCTGCTTCGAACGCCTTCTGGCCCCTCGGTTGGAAAGTCACTCTACTCACGGAGAGAGTCAGCTTGCACGGCAGCGGCAACTAAAGCCGAGTTCTTCAGGCAAACACAGCACTGCGGTCTTTTGGAAGAGGCAGGCGCTTAGAGGCCTCACGAGAGCCTGCCTTGGTTGAGGCCGTTTGCTCCACGCAGAACACCCTGCGTCAACAAGTGGATGCAGGGGAGGGCCCACTGTGTACCTGGTGTGGTTTGGGGCCAGCTTACGTTTCCTGCCTGTCTGGCTTGCAATGCGGGCCTGAGGGCACAGGCCGCCTTCCCCACTGTGAAAGTTCCCTTGGTCGGGCCTTGAACTCCACGATGAGACCACCCCTCGTGACGGGCCTCTCGTCACGGTAGGCATGGCTCTGGGAAGCAAATGAGTTCTCTCTCGGAAAACAGGGTGCGTCCAGGGCCCGCTCGGGAGCTCATGCTGCGATGCTCTAATACCTACCTGGAGACCGAACGTCAGCCCCTCGCCTCGAGGAAAGTCGCTTTATTGCCCTGCTGAAGCGGGGGCATGCAGCCCTTTCCAAGAGGCCTTCGTCGCGCCTCTCTTTTCTTCTCTTCTTGGTTAGTGCGCCGCCCGGGAAGCCCAGGACCCTCGCGTTCGCACCCTAGTCCCTGCAAGGCCCCTGAATACCGGCAGGCTCCACTGGCCTGCTCAGCGGCATCCAGGCCCGGAAAGCCCTTCCCAGTCTCTCTGTGTATGCCGAGGGTAGGGCAGCGCACTGCACACCTCCTGGAGAGAGCTAGATTGCCTCAGCACTGCACCAGCTACAGGGAACCTCTTCCCTCACGTCCTACTTGTCGAGGAACTCGGCCTCATTGCCCTTGTCGGAGCTGCACTTAGGAAAAGAATCTGCTTCGCAGGCCTTCTAGGAACCCTTAGCCGAGGGCACCATACTTAGGGGAGAAAGTCAGCTTGCGTTCCTGCTGCCGCTGCAGTACAGTGCTTCCTCTTACCCGGCAGGCCTTTGGTAGAGGCTGAGCCCCGATAGAGCCTACCTAGAGGTTTCCTTGGATGCGGGAGTTGGCTACATGCGGAACACCCCATGAAGAAAAGTGGACTCAGGGGAGGAGCGAGTGTGCAGCTAGTGTCCCTGTGCACTTGCTAGAGAGCACAAGGAGGTGAACTACGTGTCGACTGGAAGCGGGGGTCTGAGGGCAGAAGCCTTGTGTTCCCGTTTTGAAAGCTCCATTCCTGCTGCCTTGAAGCTACCCGAATGACCCCGTTTTCGGACGGGCCTCTAGGCACTGGAGGCAGGGCTCGGGAACGAGAAGGCATTTTCTCTGAATAATCAGGGTGCTTCCGGAGCCGTGTTGGGAGCTCATCCTGTCAGGCTGTCGGACTACAGGGAACGGCCCCTTGAGGGCCTGCCTCGAGAAAGGCCTTGAGTCGCCCTGCAGGAACGGAGCACACAGCGAGCTCTTGGAGGTCTTAGTCACTGGTGTGCTTTATTGGATCGGTGCTGCCCGTTTCAGGACTCCTGGACGCTTCGGGTGTGCACCCTTTTCCCTGCGAAAACCCCCGGCCCCTGGGGGCATGCTGTGCCACACCCAGGCCCCTAGGCCCTTGAGAGAGGGGCCTACTGTGCATGCCGAGGGAAGGACTACACCCAGCGCTTTTAAAGGGGACGCCTACGATGCCTCGGCACTCCAACAGCATCAGGCACGCCTTGCTAGCCAGTCCCCCGTGCCCTGGAAGGGTTCGACATTGACCTTCTCTCAGCTGCACTGAGGAAAGAGTCTGCTTCGAACGCCTTCTGGCCCCTCGGTTGGAAAGTCACTCTACTCACGGAGAGAGTCAGCTTGCACGGCAGCGGCAACTAAAGCCGAGTTCTTCAGGCAAACACAGCACTGCGGTCTTTTGGAAGAGGCAGGCGCTTAGAGGCCTCACGAGAGCCTGCCTTGGTTGAGGCCGTTTGCTCCACGCAGAACACCCTGCGTCAACAAGTGGATGCAGGGGAGGGCCCACTGTGTACCTGGTGTGGTTTGGGGCCAGCTTACGTTTCCTGCCTGTCTGGCTTGCAATGCGGGCCTGAGGGCACAGGCCGCCTTCCCCACTGTGAAAGTTCCCTTGGTCGGGCCTTGAACTCCACGATGAGACCACCCCTCGTGACGGGCCTCTCGTCACGGTAGGCATGGCTCTGGGAAGCAAATGAGTTCTCTCTCGGAAAACAGGGTGCGTCCAGGGCCCGCTCGGGAGCTCATGCTGCGATGCTCTAATACCTACCTGGAGACCGAACGTCAGCCCCTCGCCTCGAGGAAAGTCGCTTTATTGCCCTGCTGAAGCGGGGGCATGCAGCCCTTTCCAAGAGGCCTTCGTCGCGCCTCTCTTTTCTTCTCTTCTTGGTTAGTGCGCCGCCCGGGAAGCCCAGGACCCTCGCGTTCGCACCCTAGTCCCTGCAAGGCCCCTGAATACCGGCAGGCTCCACTGGCCTGCTCAGCGGCATCCAGGCCCGGAAAGCCCTTCCTTCCCAGTCTCTCTGTGTATGCCGTGTGTAGGGCAGCGCACTGCACACCTCCTGGAGAGAGCCAGATTTCCTCAGCACTGCACCAGCTACAGGGAACCTCTTCCCTCACGTCCTACTTGTCGAGGAACTCGGCCTCATTGCCCTTGTCGGAGCTGCACTTAGGAAAAGAATCTGCTTCGCAGGCCTTCTAGGAACCCTTAGCCGAGGGCACCATACTTAGGGGAGAAAGTCAGCTTGCGTTCCTGCTGCCGCTGCAGTACAGTGCTTCCTCTTACCCGGCAGGCCTTTGGTAGAGGCTGAGCCCCGATAGAGCCTACCTAGAGGTTTCCTTGGATGCGGGAGTTGGCTACATGCGGAACACCCCGTGAAGAAAAGTGGACTCAGGGGAGGAGCGAGTGTGCAGCTAGTGTCCCTGTGCACTTGCTAGAGAGCACAAGGAGGTGAACTACGTGTCGACTGGAAGCGGGGGTCTGAGGGCAGAAGCCTTGTGTTCCCGTTTTGAAAGCTCCATTCCTGCTGCCTTGAAGCTACCCGAATGACCCCGTTTTCGGACGGGCCTCTAGGCACTGGAGGCAGGGCTCGGGAACGAGAAGGCATTTTCTCTGAATAATCAGGGTGCTTCCGGAGCCGTGTTGGGAGCTCATCCTGTCAGGCTGTCGGACTACAGGGAACGGCCCCTTGAGGGCCTGCCTCGAGAAAGGCCTTGAGTCGCCCTGCAGGAACGGAGCACACAGCGAGCTCTTGGAGGTCTTAGTCACTGGTGTGCTTTATTGGATCGGTGCTGCCCGTTTCAGGACTCCTGGACGCTTCGGGTGTGCACCCTTTTCCCTGCGAAAACCCCCGGCCCCTGGGGGCATGCTGTGCCACACCCAGGCCCCTAGGCCCTTGAGAGAGGGGCCTACTGTGCATGCCGAGGGAAGGACTACACCCAGCGCTTTTAAAGGGGACGCCTACGATGCCTCGGCACTCCAACAGCATCAGGCACGCCTTGCTAGCCAGTCCCCCGTGCCCTGGAAGGGTTCGACATTGACCTTCTCTCAGCTGCACTGAGGAAAGAGTCTGCTTCGAACGCCTTCTGGCCCCTCGGTTGGAAAGTCACTCTACTCACGGAGAGAGTCAGCTTGCACGGCAGCGGCAACTAAAGCCGAGTTCTTCAGGCAAACACAGCACTGCGGTCTTTTGGAAGAGGCAGGCGCTTAGAGGCCTCACGAGAGCCTGCCTTGGTTGAGGCCGTTTGCTCCACGCAGAACACCCTGCGTCAACAAGTGGATGCAGGGGAGGGCCCACTGTGTACCTGGTGTGGTTTGGGGCCAGCTTACGTTTCCTGCCTGTCTGGCTTGCAATGCGGGCCTGAGGGCACAGGCCGCCTTCCCCACTGTGAAAGTTCCCTTGGTCGGGCCTTGAACTCCACGATGAGACCACCCCTCGGGACGGGCCTCTCGTCACGGTAGGCATGGCTCTGGGAAGCAAATGAGTTCTCTCTCGGAAAACAGGGTGCGTCCAGGGCCCGCTCGGGAGCTCATGCTGCGATGCTCTAATACCTACCTGGAGACCGAACGTCAGCCCCTCGCCTCGAGGAAAGTCGCTTTATTGCCCTGCTGAAGCGGGGGCATGCAGCCCTTTCCAAGAGGCCTTCGTCGCGCCTCTCTTTTCTTCTCTTCTTGGTTAGTGCGCCGCCCGGGAAGCCCAGGACCCTCGCGTTCGCACCCTAGTCCCTGCAAGGTCCCTGAATACCGGCAGGCTCCACTGGCCTGCTCAGCGGCATCCAGGCCCGGAAAGCCCTTCCCAGTCTCTCTGTGTATGCCAAGTGTAGGGCAGCGCACTGCACACCTCCTGGAGAGAGCTAGATTGCCTCAGCACTGCACCAGCTACAGGGAACCTCTTCCCTCACGTCCTACTTGTCAAGGAACTCGGCCTCATTGCCCTTGTCGGAGCTGCACTTAGGAAAAGAATCTGCTTCGCAGGCCTTCTAGGAACCCTTAGCCGAGGGCACCATACTTAGGGGAGAAAGTCAGCTTGCGTTCCTGCTGCCGCTGCAGTACAGTGCTTCCTCTTACCCGGCAGGCCTTTGGTAGAGGCTGAGCCCCGATAGAGCCTACCTAGAGGTTTCCTTGGATGCGGGAGTTGGCTACATGCGGAACACCCCGTGAAGAAAAGTGGACTCAGGGGAGGAGCGAGTGTGCAGCTAGTGTCCCTGTGCACTTGCTAGAGAGCACAAGGAGGTGAACTACGTGTCGACTGGAAGCGGGGGTCTGAGGGCAGAAGCCTTGTGTTCCCGTTTTGAAAGCTCCATTCCTGCTGCCTTGAAGCTACCCGAATGACCCCGTTTTCGGACGGGCCTCTAGGCACTGGAGGCAGGGCTCGGGAACGAGAAGGCATTTTCTCTGAATAATCAGGGTGCTTCCGGAGCCGTGTTGGGAGCTCATCCTGTCAGGCTGTCGGACTACAGGGAACGGCCCCTTGAGGGCCTGCCTCGAGAAAGGCCTTGAGTCGCCCTGCAGGAACGGAGCACACAGCGAGCTCTTGGAGGTCTTAGTCACTGGTGTGCTTTATTGGATCGGTGCTGCCCGTTTCAGGACTCCTGGACGCTTCGGGTGTGCCCCCTTTTCCCTGCGAAAACCCTCGGCCCCTGGGTGCATGCTGTGCCACACCCAGGCCCCTAGGCCCTTGAGAGAGGGGCCTACTGTGCATGCCGAGGGAAGGACTACACCCAGCGCTTTTAAAGGGGACGCCTACGATGCCTCGGCACTCCAACAGCATCAGGCACGCCTTGCTAGCCAGTCCCCCGTGCCCTGGAAGGGTTCGACATTGACCTTCTCTCAGCTGCACTGAGGAAAGAGTCTGCTTCGAACGCCTTCTGGCCCCTCGGTTGGAAAGTCACTCTACTCACGGAGAGAGTCAGCTTGCACGGCAGCGGCAACTAAAGCCGAGTTCTTCAGGCAAACACAGCACTGCGGTCTTTTGGAAGAGGCAGGCGCTTAGAGGCCTCACGAGAGCCTGCCTTGGTTGAGGCCGTTTGCTCCACGCAGAACACCCTGCGTCAACAAGTGGATGCAGGGGAGGGCCCATTGTGTACCTGGTGTGGTTTGGGGCCAGCTTACGTTTCCTGCCTGTCTGGCTTGCAATGCGGGCCTGAGGGCACAGGCCGCCTTCCCCACTGTGAAAGTTCCCTTGGTCGGGCCTTGAACTCCACGATGAGACCACCCCTCGGGACGGGCCTCTCGTCACGGTAGGCATGGCTCTGGGAAGCAAATGAGTTCTCTCTCGGAAAACAGGGTGCGTCCAGGGCCCGCTCGGGAGCTCATGCTGCGATGCTCTAATACCTACCTGGAGACCGAACGTCAGCCCCTCGCCTCGAGGAAAGTCGCTTTATTGCCCTGCTGAAGCGGGGGCATGCAGCCCTTTCCAAGAGGCCTTCGTCGCGCCTCTCTTTTCTTCTCTTCTTGGTTAGTGCGCCGCCCGGGAAGCCCAGGACCCTCGCGTTCGCACCCTAGTCCCTGCAAGGCCCCTGAATATCGGCAGGCTCCACTGGTCTGCTCAGCGGCATCCAGGCCCGGAAAGCCCTTCCCAGTCTCTCTGTGTATGCCGTGTGTAGGGCAAGGCACTGCACACCTCCTGGAGAGAGCTAGATTGCCTCAGCACTGCACCAGCTACAGGGAACCTCTTCCCTCACGTCCTACTTGTCAAGGAACTCGGCCTCATTGCCCTTGTCGGAGCTGCACTTAGGAAAAGAATCTGCTTCGCAGGCCTTCTAGGAACCCTTAGCCGAGGGCACCATACTTAGGGGAGAAAGTCAGCTTGCGTTCCTGCTGCCGCTGCAGTACAGTGCTTCCTCTTACCCGGCAGGCCTTTGGTAGAGGCTGAGCCCCGATAGAGCCTACCTAGAGGTTTCCTTGGATGCGGGAGTTGGCTACATGCGGAACACCCCGTGAAGAAAAGTGGACTCAGGGGAGGAGCGAGTGTGCAGCTAGTGTCCCTGTGCACTTGCTAGAGAGCACAAGGAGGTGAACTACGTGTCGACTGGAAGCGGGGGTCTGAGGGCAGAAGCCTTGTGTTCCCGTTTTGAAAGCTCCATTCCTGCTGCCTTGAAGCTACCCGAATGACCCCGTTTTCGGACGGGCCTCTAGGCACTGGAGGCAGGGCTCGGGAACGAGAAGGCATTTTCTCTGAATAATCAGGGTGCTTCCGGAGCCGTGTTGGGAGCTCATCCTGTCAGGCTGTCGGACTACAGGGAACGGCCCCTTGAGGGCCTGCCTCGAGAAAGGCCTTGAGTCGCCCTGCAGGAACGGAGCACACAGCGAGCTCTTGGAGGTCTTAGTCACTGGTGTGCTTTATTGGATCGGTGCTGCCCGTTTCAGGACTCCTGGACGCTTCGGGTGTGCACCCTTTTCCCTGCGAAAACCCCCGGCCCCTGGGGGCATGCTGTGCCACACCCAGGCCCCTAGGCCCTTGAGAGAGGGGCCTACTGTGCATGCCGAGGGAAGGACTACACCCAGCGCTTTTAAAGGGGACGCCTACGATGCCTCGGCACTCCAACAGCATCAGGCACGCCTTGCTAGCCAGTCCCCCGTGCCCTGGAAGGGTTCGACATTGACCTTCTCTCAGCTGCACTGAGGAAAGAGTCTGCTTCGAACGCCTTCTGGCCCCTCGGTTGGAAAGTCACTCTACTCACGGAGAGAGTCAGCTTGCACGGCAGCGGCAACTAAAGCCGAGTTCTTCAGGCAAACACAGCACTGCGGTCTTTTGGAAGAGGCAGGCGCTTAGAGGCCTCACGAGAGCCTGCCTTGGTTGAGGCCGTTTGCTCCACGCAGAACACCCTGCGTCAACAAGTGGATGCAGGGGAGGGTCCACTGCGTACCTGGTATGGTTTGTGGCTTGTTGAATCCCCAGGTTACGTTACTGCCTGTCTGACTTGAAATGAGGGCCTGAAGGTACACACCATCTTTCCCTGTTTGAAAGTTCCCTTGGTTAGGCCGTGAATTACATGGAGAGACACCCTTTCTGATGGGGCTCTCGTATGAAGGAGAAAGGCAGGACACGCTGTGGAAAACAGGGAGCCTTGTTATGCTAATGGGCGGGATGTAAGTTGCCAACAGCCACTCTGTAGAAGTGCATGTTGTTTCCTGAAACATCTAAACAATAGAGTTACAAGCCTAGGACACTTCCACTTATGGGCATATACCTTTGGAAAACTGAAATTTAACAAGACACAGCCACCCCAACATTTAGGGCTAATCGGTTTACAAGAACCTCCAATACGGGACACCTTAAATATCCCAGGATACAGAAAAGTGGACAAAGAACTTGTGGTACTTACCTATGATGGAATATCACTCACCCCTGAAATCAATATCATATGGCCAGTCGCAGCATAATGAAGGGATTTAGTAACAATGATTCTAAGTGAAATAAATCACACAGAAAAAGAAACTGATCATACGATGTCACTTATAAAGGGAATGTAAACATGGCTACGCAGGAACTGGATTACCAGTCAGGACAGAGTCTCACATTGAGAAAACACACTTATGCCTGCTTAAGGGGAAAGGTGAGGTGGGGTGATGCATAACACCAGTGTTTGAAACGAGCAAAGGTACCGTACCATGAATGAAATATGTAATAGGCAAGACCTACTCCTTGCTCAGTGAGAGGAACTCAACACCCCTTATTCACTGCAGAGGAATATATCTGACTAGTAAGTATCTTAAAACCTATGTGTTGATATGTCTCCGTAACGGAATCAAGTGCATGTAGAGTGGCATAAACACGACAGTGAAAATCAGCTAAACCCCATTATAAATATAAATTTTGAAAACAAAGCACAAACACAGTGAACTTATTCGAAAATGAGTTCAGGGGCTCTGATGCAACCTGGATTGACCAAATCTACACCCACAGCTGGATGAGACATAAGGCTGGACACTTGGGGCTGAGAGGATGGGTAAGGTTGCATGAGCAAATGTAGAACCTTTAAAGCAATACTGCGTGCTACCCATTCCATGGGTCCCAACTCTACATGTTTAAGGGAATCTTACTACAGCTAAATCATATGCGGAAAACCCAGAAGTTGGTACACCGTGTGATCAGGAAGGTTTCTAAAACACACCTCATTTTTCCTCCTCTAGTCCTCAGGATAGCCATTGCAGCTGCTTTACTGATCTCCACACTTGGGGAGTCAGCGCCCTTAACCTCCTGTTTCGTACAGTTTGTAGTTTGTGTAGAGGTTGCACGGGAAGAGGGGGGCACCAATGAGAGACTAGCTGTAGGCATTTGGACGGGCATATGTCACTCTAATTTCCCATCACGAAGAAGAATTAAGTGAAGGCTCAGCCTTCCGCCCCGGAACCAGATTAAGGCCTGAAACAATCCTGCGGTTGTGCGGCCAGCTCAGAAAAATGCGAGTTGATAAAAAGAGCTCATGGGCACTGCAATTCACAAACCTGCAGAGGTATAAAGGACAACTAACGTCCAGAAATATATTGAGGTAAGGCCACGAGGAGAACTTGATAGCAAGGGAGAATTGCAGGAAACAGATTTCAAGAGGAAGATTTTAATCGCCTTTAAAGCACATGAAAGGAGGCAGATCTTCGACAATGATGCACTTGGCTAAAAATTGTGTATGCGTTTTTTCTTGAATATATTCAGGAAAAAATGCTTCCGCACTTTTTGACCAACCAAACAAGCGGGCAATGCAAATACACACTACAAAGATGTCTCACCTCCCAACGGTCCAAATGGATATCTGAAAAATGTGTAAAAATGAGAAAGGCTGGACAGGCCGTGGATTACAGGGAGCCTTGTTATGCTGATGGGCAGGATGTAAATTGCCAACAGCCACTCTTGAGAAGTTCATGGTGTTTCCTAAATCATGTGAACAACAGAGCTACAGAGCCTAGGGCACTTCCACTCATGCCGTATGCACTGGGCAAACTGAAACTCATCAAGACACAACCACCCCAATGTTTAGGGCTGCTCTGTTTACAAGAACCTCCACTTCTTTACACCTTAAATATCTCAGGAAAGAGAAAATTGGAAAAGAAGTTGTGGTACTTATGTACAGTGGAATATCACTCAGCCATAAAATCAATGTCATAAGGCTAGTAGCATCATAATGAGTGGATTCCTGTATGATGATTCTAAGTGAAATGAGTCACACAGAAAAAGAAACTTATCCTAAGATATCACTTATAGAGGGAATGTAAAAATCACTACACCTGAACTGAATTACAAAACAGAACAGATTCTCCCATTTATAAAACACACTTGGGCTTCCCTGGTGGCGCAGTGGTTGAGAATCTGCCTGCCAATGCAGGGGACACAGGTTCGAGCCCTGGTCTGGGAAGATCCCACATGCCGCGGAGCAACTGGGCCCGTGAGCCACAATTGCTGAGCCTGCGCGTCTGGAGCCTGTGCTCTGCAACAAGAGAGGCCGCGATAGTGAGAGGCCCACACAGCGCGATGAAGAGTGGCCCCCGCTTGCCACAACTAGAGAAAGCCCTCACACAGAAACGAAGACCCAACACAGCCATAAATAAATAAATAAATAAAGCACAACTGTCAACAAGTAAAAAGTAAACACTATAAAAAAAAAACACACATGCCTGCTTAAGGGGAAAGGTGATGTGGGGTGATGCATAAAATTAGAATTTGAAATTAGCACAGATACCATTCCATAACCAAATATATAATAGTGAAGGGCTACTCCTTACTCAATGAACTGGACTCACCACAACCTATTCACCACAGAAGAGTATATCTGACTAGTAAGAATCTTAAAATATATTTATTGATATCTCTCTGTAAGTTAATCAAGTGGTTGTAAAGCAGCATAAACACAGCAGTGGAAATCTGCTAAACCCCATCAAAAAAATAAATATATTCAGGGAAAACGCATACGGCCTTTTGGCCATCCAAACAAGCGCAAAATGCAAATCAGCACTACAAAGAAGTCTCTCTTCGAATTTGACAAAGGGGCCATCCTGGAAAAGTGTAAAACCAGAAGTGCAGCACAGGACATGGAGAAAAGGAAGCCTTTCTACGCTGATGGGGGTGGGATGTAAATAGCCAACGGCCACTCTGGAGAAGTGTATGGTGTTTTCTAAAATATCTAATAAACAGAGCTTTAAAGCATACGGCACTTCCACTCTTGGGCGTATATCTTGGGAAAACCAAAAATCGACCGGACAAAGCACCCCACATTTCGTGCTGCTCTGTTTAGAGATGCCTCGACTTGGGTACAACTTACATGTCCTTGGAAGTAAAAAATGTATAAAGAAGATGTGGTACTTATGTACAATGGAATATAACTGAGAAATTAAATCAATGGTATAAGGCCAGTTGCAGCAATTCGTGGAAACTGAGGTACGGTCATTCTAAGTGACATAACTCAGATATAAAAAGAGACTTATCATAAGGTACCACTTATAGATGGTATCTAAAAATGGCTACACATGAACTCAATTACAAAACAGAAACAGTGTCACACATTTAGAAAACACACATGGCTGCTAAATGAGAATGGTGGGGTGGGGTGATGCATAAACCAGGAGGTTGGAATTAGCATAATTACGGTTCCAGAAACAAAATAGGTAATCGACAGGACCTACTGTATAGCACAAACAGCTGGACTCAACCCACTTTTCACTGGAAAAGGATATATAAGACTCATAAGAATCTGTAAAAGAATTTATTGGTGTCTCTCTTTAAGTGATTCAAGTGAATAGATGTAGAACAGGAAGAAACACAGTACTGAAAATAAGCTATACCCCATTATAAAATTACATAACAAGAACAACAACAATAAAAAGACAGTGAGAGAGAGAGAAATTCTTACAAAATTTGTTCAAGGGCTGTGATACAACCTGGACTGAACACATCTAGACACACAGCTGGATGGGACCTAAGGCTCTACACTCATGGGTCTGAGAGGCTTGGTGAGGATGGGACAGCAAATGCAGGGCTTTTAGAGTAATACTGCCTGGCCCCCATTCCATGGGTCCCATATCTCCAGGTGCAGGGGACCCTTCCTACAGTTAAAACATGAATGGGACTTCCAGAGGATGGTACACCTTCTGTTCGGGAAGAGTTTGGGAAAGTCGCTTCATCTGCACTTCTCCTGGTATTCGGGTTCCCCAGCTCCTTTCCTTAGAGTCTCCTCACTTTGGGAAGGCAGCACAATCAACAGCCGGTTTTGCACAGCTTGGAATTTTCCGTGTGAAGAAAGGGAATGGGGGGATGGACTGAGACACAAGCCCTAGATGTTTGGACAGGCATATGCCACTCTAGTTTCCTAATCTGGAAGAAGAACTTCCCTATCCTTCAGGTGTCTCAGTAACAGGAATGGGTCTGTAGAAATATTGCCCCTTTGTGGCTACTTCCTTAAACAAGTTGAAAACTGGTGCTCAGGGGCACTGCAATTCACAAACATGCAGGGTTGTAATTGACACCTCTAATGGAGTCATTTCTTGAGCCAAGTATTCGTAAAGGCCTTGTAAGCAAGGCAGAATTGCAGGAAAGGAATTTCAAGAGGTAGTTTGCACTCGCCATTAAAGCACATGCAAACCTGCTGAACATCACCAATGATGCAGTTTGCCAAAAAGACCGCATGCGTTATTCCTTAATATATTCAGGAAAAACCCTTACTCCATTTTTGGCCAAGAAAACAAGCGGGCAATGTAAATTAATACTACAAAGAGGTATCACTTTGCACCAGTCAGAATGGCCAAACTCACAAAGTGTAAAACCTGAAATGCAGGACAGGGCATGGAGAAAAGGGAACCCTGACAAGCTGCTGGTGGGAATGTAAATTGCTAACAGCCACTGTGGAGAAGTGGGTGGTGATTCCTTAAAAATCTAAAAAACAGAGCTTCAGAGCATATGCTGCTTCCACTCATGGGACTGTATCTTGGAAAAAACGTAAATTGACAGGACCCAGGCACTCCAAAATTTATGCAGCCCTGTTTACAAGAGCCTCTACTTAGAAGCTACCTAAACGTCCTTGGAAGGAAGACTGGATAAAGAAATTATTGTAGATATGTACAATGGAATATTACTCAGACGTGAAATGAATGGAATAAGGCCATTTGAAGCCACACGGAAGGACATAGATACATTCATACTAAGTGTCATAAATCAGACAAAGATAAATATCATATGATATTACTTATTGGTGGAATCTAACAATTGATACAAAGGTACTATCTTACAACACAGAAACAGAGTCCCAGACTTAGAACACAAACTTATGGTTACCAAACTGGAAAGGTGTGTTGGAGGCATAAATCATGAGGTTGGAGTTAGTATATACATATTTACAGAGAGAAGACTTGTCATCAACATGGCCCTGCTGTAGAGCACTTGGAACTCTTCTCAACACCCTTTAGTAACCTCAATGGGGAAATAATTCCAAAAACAATATATAGTCTTCTCTGTATAAATGAATCATGTGGGTGTATATCAAAACGAACACAGCATGGTAAATCAACTATACTCCATTATAAATTTAAAATTAAATTACAGAAAAGAAAAATGATCACTAAGTTCGTTTAGTTGTGGTGAACGTGCTAGTGTCACATCCCTGGACACAGACCCAATTTGGTCCCAAGGCTGGACTGTTGCACATCTGAGGACCTCAGGAGGATATGCCAGCTAATTCGACCCCTTGAACATGTAGTACCTGGTCCCCTCTGCATGGGATCACAATCTCCAGATCTAAGTGTGCCCTCATACTACTAAACCAGCCCTCTGACACCCAAAAGATAGTGGACTCTCTGGGCTGGATGACATTTGGAAAATCGCCTGGTCTCAACATATCCTGGTGTTTGGGTTCTGACCTCCCGACTCCTTCATTAGGGTCATCTCACTCTACAAGACAGCACCCTCAACAGGTGATTTGGCAGGGGTTTATACTTCTTTGGGGGATGAAGGGTAAGGGGGGAGAGGGAATGGGACAGAAGCCCTTACACGTTTGGTCAGACACATTCCACTCTAATTTAAAACCCAGGAACAGGACTTTCCCTACATCTAAGGTTGTGTCAGTAACCAGAGAGGGATGGTAGAAATCCTGCCGCCTTCTGTTTCCCATAACAACAATTCTAAAACTGGACCTGATAGGCACTTCATATTCACAATGCCTGGGGAGCTGTAAATGACAACAGCCCTTAAAAAATGTCTTGGAGTAAGTAATCGAAATAGACTTCAAAACAAGGCAACCTTTCAATAACCCTTTTTCAAGGGGTAAATTTTACTCACACTGTTCAAAAAAAAAAAAAAGCACATATGAAGATGCTCACCATTGCTTTATGTTAGACAAATGCATATCAGTTGTACAAAGATGTATCACCTGGAACCACTCAGAATAGCTATCCTCACAATGTCTAGAAACAATGAATGCTTCAGAGGGTGTGGAAGAAAGAGAAACCTACTACTTATTATTATGTTTTTTTTTTAAATCTGCGTTGGGTCTTCATTGTTGCGTATGGCTTTTCTATAGTTGCAGCAAGCAGGGGCTACTCATCGTTGTGGTATGCAGCCTTCTGTTTACGGTGGCTTCTCTTGTTGTGGAGCACAGGCTCTAGGCACACAGGTTTCAGTAGCTGTGGCACGTGAGGTCAGTAGTTGTGACTCGTGGGCTCTAGAGCGCAGACTCAGTAGTTGTGGTGCGTAGGCTTAGTTGCTCTGTGGCGTGTGGGATCTTCCTGGGCCAGGGCTCGAACCTGTGTCCCCTGTACTGGCAGGCGGATTCTTAACCACTGTGCCACCAATACTACGTTACTGGTGTCAATGCCAATTGGTAATAGCCACTGTGGAGCACAGAATGGAGGTTACCAGAGTAAGCGGAGGTAGGAGGGATAAACTGGAAATTGGGTTTGACATATACATACCACTATATATAAAAGAGCTAACAAATAATGGCCTACTGTATAGCACAGGGAACTCTACTCAATACTCTGTAATGACCTGTATGGGAAAGGAATCCAAAAAGGTTTAGATATATGTACAACTGTTTCACTCTGCTGTGCAGCAGAAAGCAACACAACATTGTAAATCAACTATACTCCAAAAAAATTGAAATAGAAATGAAATGAAATAAAATAAAATAGAGCTACCAGATGATCCAGCAAGTTCACTCCTGTGTGCATATCTGGAGGAAAGCATACATCGAAAAGACACATCTTCCCCAATGTTCACTGCAACACTCTTTACAATAGCAAAGACATGGAAGCAACCAAAATGTCCATCAACATATGAATATAGGTAAAGAATATGTGATACATATATATATTATGGAATATGACTCAGCCATAAAATAGAAGAAAATAATGCCAATTGCAGTAACATGGATAGACATAGAGATGATTGTACTAAGTGAAGTAAGTCAGACACAGTAAGACAAATATTGTATGATATCACTTCTAGATGGAAGCTAAAAATTGATACAAATGAACTAACTTACAAAACAGAGGCAGACTCACAGACTTGGGAAACAAACTTATGGTTACCAAAGGGGAAAGGTGGGGAGTAGGGATAAATCAGGAACTTGGGGTAAGCATACAAATACTACTCTATATAACATAGATAATCAACAAGGACCTACTGTATAGCACAGGGAACTCTACTCAGTATTCTGGGAATACCTTTATCAGAAAAGAATCTGAAAAAGAATGAATATATACATATGTGTAACTGAATCACTTCCTGTGCAGCTGAAATGAACACAACAATGTAAATCAACTATACTCCAAGAAAATTTAAATTACAAAATAAAGAAAATCACCTATATTTCAAAAGAAAAAAAAAGAATTCCCATATATTTTTATGGCTTGATAGCTTACTTTTTTAGTGCTCAATATTATCCCATTCCCAGAATATATTAATACTATATCATTTCATTCACCTATTGGAGAACACCTTAGTTTCATTCACATTTTGGCAATATTGAGTTAGGTGTTATAAATATCCATATGCAAGTTTTCGTCTGGAAGTATGTTTTAAACTACTTTCAGTAAATATCCATGAGAATACTTGCCGGATTGTACAGTAACAGAATGTTCAATATTATAGCAAGTGTCAATCAGATTACCAAAGTAGCTGTATTATTTTTCATTTCCACCAATAACAAATGACATTTCCTATTGTTCCAGATCCCCTACAGAATTTGTTCTTGTCATTGTTCACATTTTAGCCAGTCTAATGGCTAAAATCGTATGTAATTGTATTGTTAATTTGCTTTTTCATGGCAGCATGTAATCTAGATTATTCTTCTGTATACTTATATGCATAGTGTCTATTTTCTTTGGTGAGGTGGCCATAAAGTATATTGGTCCACATTTTATTTAGTCTGCTTTCATTTTTTTCTACCCAATCTGTATTTGTTTTATTTATTTTTGTGCCTTATTGCATTAGCAAGAACTTGGAGTAAAATATGGAAAAGGAGTCATGAAAGGGGACATCCTTGCTTTTACCTGAACTTAGTGGAAAAGCTTCATGTTTTTGACCATTAATCATGATGTAAGATAAAAGTTTCTTCTAGATCTTTGTTATCAACTTGAGAAAGTTCCAGTTTATTTATTTAACCGAGAGCTGTTATGAAGACTGGTTGTTAGATTTTTTCAAAGGTCTTCTGAATCTATTGATATGCTAATGATTGTCTTTAGGGTGTTGATATGATGGATATAATTATTTGATTTTAGAATGTTGAATCAGCCTTGCATTCCTGGGATTATTCCTTCTCATTCGTGATATAAAATTCTCTCAAAATATTGTTGGATTTGATTTGTTAATATTTTGTTGAGGATTTTTGCATTTATGTTTCTGAGAGTTATTGGTCAGTTTTCTTTACTATTCATATGTTCCTCTAAGTTGGGATGTTGTGGATTTAGTGTCAGACATTCACTTGGGGAGATTCTCAGTCATTTTTAAAAAAATATATTTTCTGTTCTTTGTTATCTTTATTCTCCTCCTGCTATACGCATTATGTATAGGTCCCAGCATTTTCATTGTTCCAAAATTATTGACTACTCTGTTCTGTTGATTTATTTCCTGCCCATTTTCTCTTTTCTTTTGAGATTTAAAGGTTTCTCTTGATATGTCTTCAAGCTCACAGATATTTATCCTCAGCCATCTCTTTGACTGCTAAAACAAAATATGAGAGACTTGGTATTTTACAAACAACAGAATATTTTTTGTTTTCTCATAATTGCTGAGGCTGAAAAGTTCAAGAACAAGTTACCAGGTGCTTCCCTGGTGGCGCAGTGGATAAGAATCTGCCTACCAATAAAGGGGACACGGGTTTGAGCCCTGGTCTGGGAAGATCCCACATGCCAAGAACAACTAAGCCCGTGCACCACAAATACTGAGCCTGTACTCTAGAGCCCACAGGCCACAACTACTGAGCCCATGTGCCACAGCTACTGAAAACTGCACGCCTAGAGCCCGTGCTCTACAACAAGAAAAGCCACCCAATGAGAAGCCCACACACTGTAACAAGGAGCCAATGCAGCCCAAAATTAATTAATTAATTAGTTAACTTTAAAAAAAAGAACAACTTGCCAGCTGACTTAGTGTCTGGTGAGGGAACAATATCTTGTTCATAATGTGGGTCTTCTCGCTCGGCAATCAAATCATGTGATGGGCTTGAGATCTTCTGTGTGCTACATTTATTAGGTCACTAATCCCATGTTTCAAGTCTCTGGCCTCATGACCTAATCACCTCCCAAAAGCCCCACCTCCTAATACCATCAGCATGGGAGCTTTGTTTCAAAATTTTAAAATTAGAGGTACAATGTTTACACCATAACAGGCACCACAGAGTTAACTGATTTTCCTTTCATATTAAAGGTTTGCACATTTATATTTATTTTATAATCCCAAAACCCTTGCTGTTTTTTTTTTTAAGATTCTTTTCCCATATATGCCAGTACAGACCATTGAGTAGAGTTCCCTGTGCTATAAAGCAGGTCATTATCAATACTTATCTATCTTATATATACTAGTGTGTATAGGTCAGTCCCAATCTCCTAATTTTCCCCTTCCCCACTTATCCCAAGGTAACCATAAGTTTCTTTTTTATATCCATGACTCTATTTCTGTTGTGTAAATTAGTTCATTTTTACCTTTTTTTCTTTTTTAGATTCCTCTTTTAAGCAATATCAAATGATGCCTATCTTTCTGTGTCTGACTTGCTTCATTCAGTATAACAATCTCTAGGTCCATCCATGTTGCTACAAACCCTTAATTGTTAAGGATAGCTCTCAATTTTTTCCAGTATCATCTGCAAATCTTTCTGGCAGACATGTGATAACACTTTTTAAACAGGGATATTGAGACCAAGTATCCTGGCCTGCAAACAAACAAAATATCATTCATATAGTGAAAACTTTGCACATCAAAGGATGAAAGCACTTGGTCTAAATCCCTTTGCACCCACTGCTGACAGAGGGCAAAGAAGTTTGACTCACTAATCTTCCTTACGTGCACTTCTTCCTAATGAGGTATTCTATCTAAAGCTTATAAGAAGTGGGAATGCATCATGGAACACACCAATCTCTACTACAGATACTGAAGCAGAAAAAAAACAAAAACAAAAACAAAAACATGATGAATCCATCCAAAGATTCTGTCCACATTGTTACAATAGTTTCCCTCGCACTGTGAACCCTTTTCAAACACTATTACTTGAAACTACTTTTTTTTCAACAAAAATAATGTTAATCTGCAGTCACACGCTCCAGTAATATTACACTATCCCTTGTGCAAGTATGTAGGGATTCGAGGAGCTATGGGAGGCTATCATGAGAGGTTGCCTAGAGTAATTAGGACATTTCATTTCATGTTGGCTCTTCTCCCTAAGATGTCTGCTGTCCTCTTCTTTTCATAGCTACTAGCATTGAGAAAGTGAGCAAGATAAGGCCCTTCACTTTTACTGCCTATGAATGCAGCTGTGATTAACCCCACAGACCTTGGTGCTTCCAGAATCCCCTGAACCTACTGACCTTCCATGCATGGCATGACATAGATAAGGATGGTGACGTGTAGACTTGTGTAGCGCATGCTATAAAATTTTCGAGTCTTCCCTTCCTTATAATTCCAAAGAATAGGTTTCTTTGGATTTCTGCTTAATGCTGATGGAGTTGGTACATAAGTTGAGGGATGTATCAAGGCACACCAAAAGAGAGGGTAACTGCACAGAAAATACAAGCAGTTATATTTCTGTGTACTTCCAAGCAGCTTATTTGCTATATCAACCATGGTGACATGTTGACCCTTCCTCTTTCTACTAGTAGTAAAACATACATAAAGGATATTTAGGCTGCTTGTTTTATCCCCACCTCTCACAATTGATCTCCATTCACATAAAGGACAATGAAGGGCCCTTTCTACCATCTTAACCAATACTTGAGAACTAGAAAATGTCCAGATTTTTCCGGGGATTATTTTCATATTCCCCAATCAGGCCTATGAAGGAATCTTACCTATTGTGTTTACTGAAGTCATATCTGACGGCATCCCATCATCAACAAAACTGGAAAGAAATTTGAAGGGTCTTAGATTTTACCATATTTGAAATTCCAATATTTTAGCCTGACACGTTTTTGGATTTTAGATATGGGGAGGGGGAAGGGTAAGCTGTGACAAAGTGAAAGAGAGGCATGGATTTTAGAAAAAAATATTTTAAATGAAACAAAAAATCATTTTTATGACAAAAAGACAGCAAGATTTTTATATTTTTATCTGTTCCACTTGCACATAAAAGTCTCTTGGGGTTATGTAAAGAAGTCCTGTTGGGTGCTGTGCATGGTGCAAGTATGGATTAAAGCTTAGGAATCTTAAGCTTCACTCACCTGAAACTTTTAAATTAGGATGCAAGCAATCCTGTCCAACATTTGAACAGAGCAAGGCACTGTCTTTATTTTATTTGTCAGGTAATTAATCTGTCTTTTGCCCCAAGGACAGAAACAACTGGCATCTTCCATCAATGTGTTGTACAGAAATCTTTGAACACAGAGTGCAAGCAGAGGAAGATACAAGATTAAAAAAAAAAATGAGAGACCCTTGTGGCATTTTCTCCTAACTTATTGCAATCTCCCATTTAAAATGTGGGAATAATCAATCTTCTGAGGAAAAAGGCCCAAGGAAGGTTTTTTTTTTTTTTTTTTTGCAGTATGTGGGCCTCTCACTGTTGTGGCCTCTCCCGTTGCGGAGCATGTGGGATCCTCCCGGATCAGGGCATGAACCCACGTCCCCTGCATTGGCAGGTGGACTCTCAACCACTGCACCACCAGGGAAGCCCCCAAGGAAGGTTTTTGCTTCTGTGGAATAATGGGATTGCTAAAGATTTCAGGAGGCAAGACGAATTAGTGAGAATGACCATGAGAAATCAGAGAAAACCCAGATCCATGGATGAAGTGATGCTTACCCCTGTGAATCAATGAGAAGTAGGAGCGAATTAAAAGAAAGCTGAACACAACATTTTCTGAATAAATGTAACCTTTCAGCTGTCATAGAAAATTAATACTCACTATGATACAACATATTTAGTTTAACAAATTAACTTAAATTTAAAGCTTAATAATTAGATTTATGGAAGAAACGAAAACATATTTGTGGTTTAGAATAAATAATGTGTTCTGCTACATATAAGAAGATTACATAAATAAATAGAAATAAGACTAAATAAATAAATAAATAGAAAAAAACAAATTAGGTATTATTAACATTAAAACTGACACTCATCTAAAGAAAGAGAAGGACAGACAGAAAGAGAGAAGAACTCACAGCAAGCATATATTAAAAACTCCTAAATAAGAAGTCTTCAGATGTTAAAAAAAAAAAAAGTCTTCCATAAGAAGATAACGTAATAGCAAAAGTGGGGAAAATATACCAAAAGATATCTCAAAAAAGAGTACAGAATGTTAAGTAAACATATCAAAAGATGCTTGGCTTCTTAGTAGTCAATTAAATGCAAAAAAATTGATACCTGGAATTATCACTCACCAACCAGAAAGTTCAAATGAAAATGACAGGTATTATCAAGTTTGAAAAGAATGTGTATAATCCTTGAATCTCATTCACTGCTGCTGAGAATGAAAAATCATACAAATGTTTTGAAAATATTTAGAAATATCTAAAAAGATAAACACATGAAAGCTATGACTCGAAAATCTTACTACTACTTGTATACTGAACAATAATTTATACACATACAACCAAAGCTCAAGTTCTAGAATTTATATACCAGTGCTCTTCTCAATAGACACAAACTGAAAATCATTCATATTGTAATACACATTGGAATAAATTAATTAATAGTTAAATATTTACACTATGGAATTCTATGCAACAGTGGCAATGCATGATCACAACAACAGGCAACAATATAGGCATATTCACAAACAACATAAAATAAAAAACCCAATCCAAAAGTGATTTTACTGTGCCATAACATTTATATAAATTACAAAATGCAGGTAACATGACCTTTTTGTTAGATACCAGAACAATATTAAACCTTAAGGGGAGTCACTAGAATGGGACCAGGGGGCCTCTGGGTATCTGGCAATTTTCTGTGTCTTTGTCTAGAAGCTATGTATAGAGTGTATTCAGATTCTGAATTTTCTGAAATTTGTCATTTCCTTACAAACCATTCATGTTTTTAGTTGTTTTTTATACATAACAAAAAGTAAAAATGATAGACTAGGGAAGGTAATTATATTAGCACTTTAATATCCATGCTTTTCAAGGTGGAAATGAAAGGTATTAAACACTTGATATTGTGATTACTTCTTAAAAGTAAGGTGAAATTTTGAGATTAATAAATAAGACATACTACTTCATATATAATCCTCAAACAGGAGGGGTAGAAAGGAGTATTATTTGTTAAATTTAATACAGAATAATTAAGATAGAAAATAATGAAAACAGACTAGGTTTAAAAAAGAGCACACTGGACTTCCCTGATGTCACAGTGGGTAAGAATTTGCCTGCCAATGCAGGGCACAAGGGTTCAATCCCTGGTCTGGGAAGATCTCACATGCCGGAGAGCAACTAAGACCGTGCACCACAACTATGGAGCCTGCGCTCTAGAGCCAGCAAGCAACAACTACTGAGCCTGCATGACACAACTACTGAATCCCATGCACCTAGAGCCCATACTCCACAACAAGAGAAACGACCACAAGGAGAAGCCCATGCACTACAAAAATGAGTAGCCCCTGCTTGACACAACTAGAGAAACCTTGTGCAGCAATGAAGACCCAACACAACCAAAAATAAATAAAATTAAATCTTTTGATTTCTGAGATGACTCACTCACATGGCTGTAGGTAAGAGGCCTCAGTTCCTTGCCACATGGATCTCTCCTTAGGGCTGCTTGAGTGTCTTCATGACATGGCAGCTGGCTTACCCCAGGATGAGTGATCTAGCAGAAACCAAAGCAGAAGCTGCAATGTCTTTTATAACTTTGGAAGCTACACTTTGTCATTTCTGCAATTTCTTATTAGTTAAACAGTCAGCCCTTTTCAAGTGCAAGGAGCCACACAGGTACATGAAGACTGGGAGATAATTAGGGCCATCTTGGAGGCTGGCTACCAAAGTGGCTGACTCACCAAACACTGAATTTTGTTTTCTTCACTGATGGAGAGAAAATGGTGAGTGAATGTCATTGGTGTTCTTTGAGATGTACCAAAGCTAGCTCTTGCTCTCAGCCCCAGCTGTGTGGCTGAGAGGGTCTTGGTGTTTTGGCCGGGTGTCAGGCCTGTGCCTCTGAGGTGGGAGAGCAGAGTTCAGAATATTGGTCTACCAGAGACTTCCGGCACCTTGTAATATCAAAATGGCGAAAGCCTCCCAGAGATATCTGTCTCAGTGCTAAGACCCAGTTCCACTCAAAGACCAGTAAGATCCAATGCTGGACATCTCATGTGAAACAACTAGCAAGACAAGAATGCAAGCTCACCCATTATCAGAGAGGCTGCCTAAAATCATAATAAGGTCACAGACACCCCAAAACACACCACCGGATGTGGATTTGCCCACCCGAAAGACAGGATCCAGACACACCCACCAGAGGACAGGCACCAGTCCCCTCCACCAGAAAGCCTACAAAACCCACTGAACTAACCTTAGCCACTGGGGGCAGACACCAAAAACAACGGGAACTACGAATCTGCAGCCTGCGAAAAGGAGACCCCAAACACCATCCCCAAAGCCAAATGAGAAGACAGAGAAACACACAGCAGATGAAGGAGCAAGGTAAAAACCTACCAGACCAAACAAATGTAGAGGAAATAGGCAGTCTACCGGAAAAAGAATTCAGAGTAATGATAGTAAATATGATCCCAAATCTTGGAACTGGAATAGAGAATATACAAGACACATTTAACAAGGACCTAGAAGAACTAAAGAGCAAACAAACAATGATGAACAACACAGTAAATGGAATTAAAAGTTCACTAGAAGGAAACAATAGCAGAATAACTGAGGCAGAAGAATGGATAAATGACCTGGAAGACAAAATAGTGGAAATAACTACTGCAGAGCAGAATAAAGAAAAAAGAATGAAAAGAATTGAGGACAATCTGAGACACTGCTGGGACAACATTAAGCACACCAACATTCTAATATAGGGGTCCCAGAAGTAGAAGAGAAAAAGAAAGAGACTGAGAAAATATTTGAAGAAATAATAATTGAAAAATTCCCTAATATGGGAAAGGAATCATTAATCAAGTCCAGGAAGTGCAGAGAGTCCCATACAAGATACACCCAAGGAGAAACATGCCAAAACATATATTATCAAATTATCAAAAATTAAATACAAAGAAAAAATATTAAAAGCAGCAAGGGAAAAACAACAAATAACATACAAGGGAATCCCCATAAGGTTAACAGCTGATCTTTCAGCAGAAACTCTGCAAGCCAGAAGGGACTGGCAAGACATATTTAAAGTGATAAAAGGGGAAAAGCTACAACCAAGATTACTTGACCCAGCAAAGAATCTCATTCACATTTGACAGAGAAATTAAAACCATGACAGACAAGCAAAAGCTAAGAGAATTCAGCACCACCAAACCAGCTTTACAACAAATGCTAAAGGAACTCCTCTAGGCAGGAAACACAAGAGAAGAAAAAGACCTACAATAACAAACCCAAAACAATTAAGAAAATGGTAATAAGAACATACATATCAATAATTACCTTAAATGTAAATGGATTAAATGCTCCAACCAAAAGACATAGACTGGCTGAATGGATCCCAAAACATGACTAGTAAATATGCAGTTTACAAGAGACCCACTTCAGTCCTAGGGACACATACAGACTGGAAGATAGGGGATGGAATAAGATATTCCATGCAAATGGAAATGAAAAGAAATCTAGGGTAACAATTCTCATATCAGAGAAAAAAGACTTTAAAATAAAGACTATTACAGGAGACCAAGAAGGACACTACATTGACAAGGGATCAATCCGAGAAGAAGATATAAAAATTGTACATATTTATGCACCCAACATAGGAGCACCTCAATACATAAGGCAAATACTAACCGCCATAAAAGGGGAAATCGCCAGTAACACATTCATAGTAGGGGACTTTAGCACCTCTCTTTCACCAATGAAAAGAACATCCAAAATGAAAATAAATAAGGCAACACAAGCTTTAAATGATACATTAAACAAGATGGACTTAATTGATATTTATAGGACATTCCATCCAAAAACAACAGAATACACTTTTTCTCAAGTGCTCGTGGAACATTCTAAAGGATAGATCATATCTTGGGTCACAAAAAAAGCCATGGTAAATTTAAGAAAACTGAAATCGTATCAAGTATCTTTTCCGACCACAATGCTATCAGACTAGATATCAATTACAGGAAAAGATCTGTAAAAAATACAAACACGTGGATGCTAAACAATACACTACTTAATAACCAAGACATCACTGAAGAAATCAAAGAGAAAATAAAAAAATACCTAGAAACAAATGATAATGAAAACATGAAGACCCAAAACCTATGGGATGCAGCAAAAGCAGTCTAAGAGGGAGATTTATAGCAATACAATCCTACCTCAAGAAACAGGAAACATCTCATATAAGCAAGCTAACTTTACACCTAAAGCAATTAGAGAAAGAAAGAAAGAAAAAAACCCCAAAGTCAGCACAGGAAAGAAATCATAGAGATCAGATCAGAAATAAATGCAAAAGAAATGAAGAAAACAACAACAAAGATCAAAAAAACTAAAAGTTGGTTCTCTGAGAAGATAAACAAAATTGATAAACCATTAGCCACAGTCATCAAGAAAAAAAAGGGAGAAAACTCACATCAATAGAATTACAAATGAAAAAGGAGAAGTAAAACTGACACTGCAGAAATACAAAGGATCATGAGAGATTACTGCAAGCAACTATATGCCAATAAAATGGACAACCAGGAAGAAATGGACAAATTCTTAGAAAAGCACAAGATTCCAAGACTGAACCAAGAAGAAATTGAAATTATAAACAAACCAATCCCAAGCAGTGAAATTGAGACTGTGATTAAAAATCTTCCAACAACCAAAAGCCCAGGACCAGATGGCTTCACAGGCAAATTCTATCCAACATTTAGAGAAGACTTAACACCTATCCTTCTGAAACTCTTCCAAAATATAGTAGAGGGAGGAACTCTCCCAAACTTATTCTATGAGACCACCATCTCCCTGACACTAAAATCAGACAAAGTTGTCACAAAGAAAGAAAACTACAGGCCAATATCACTGATGAACATAGATGCAAAAATCCACTAGCAAACAGAATCCAACAGCACATTAAAAGGATCATACACCAAGATCAAGTGGGGTTTATCCCAGGGATGCAAGGATTCTTCAATACATACAAATCAATGTGATACACCATATTAAAAAACTGAAGGATAAGAACAATATGGTCATCTCAATAGACCCAGAAAATGCTTTTGACAATATTAAACACCCATTTATGATAAAAAAAAACTCCAGAAGGTAGGCATAAAGGGAAATTTCCTGGACATAATAAAGACCATATATGACAAACCCACAGCCAACATTGTTCTTAATGGTGAAAAAGTGAAACCATTTCCACCAAGATCAGGAAGAAGACAAGGTTGCCCACTCTCACCACTATCATTCAAGACACTTTTGGAATTTTTACCTACAGCAACCAGAGAAGAAAAAGAAATAAAAGGAATCCAAATCAGAAAAGAAGAAGTTAAGCTCTCCCTGTTTACAGGTGACATGATACTATACATAGAGAATCTGAAAGATGCTACCAGAAACCTACTAGAGTTAATCAATGAATCTGGTAAGGTTGTAGCATACAAAATTAATGTACAGATATCTCTTTTATTCCTATACACTAAAGATGAAAAATCTGAAAGAGAAATTAAGGAAACACTCCCTTTTACCATTGCAACAAAAAGAATAAAATACCTAGGAATAAACCTACCTAAGGAGACAAAAGTCATTTACTCAACAAACTATAAGACACTGATGAAAGAAATCAAAGATGACACAAACAGATAGAGAGATATACCATATTCTTGGATTGGAAGAATCAACACTGTGAAAATGACTATACTACCCAAAGCAATCTACAGATTCAATGCAATCCCTATCAAACTACCAATGGCGTTTTTCAGAGAACTGGAACCAAAAATTTCACAATTTATATGGAAACACAAAAAACCCCGAGCAGCTAAAGCAATCTTGAGAAGAAAAACAGAGCTGGAGGAATCAGGCTCCCTGACTTCAGACAATACTACAAAGCTACAGTAGTCAAGACAGTATGGTACTGGCACAAAAACAGAATTATAGATCAATGGAACAGGAGGGAAAGCCCAGAGATAAACCCATACACATAAGGTCACCTTATTTTTGACAAAGGAGGCAAGAATATACAATGGAGAAATCAGAGCCTCTTCAATAAGTGGTGCTGAGAAAACTGGAAAGCTACAGGTAAAAGAATGAAATTAGAAGACTCGCTAACACCATACACAAAAATAAACTCAAAATGGATTAAAGACCTAAATGTAAGGCCAGACATTATCAAACTCTTAGAGGAAAACATAGGCAGAACAGTCTATGACATCAATCACAGCAAGATCCTTTTGGACCCACCTCCTAGAGAAATGGAAATAAAAACAAAAATAAAAAAATGAGACTTAAAAGCTTTTGCACAGCAAAGGAAAACATAAACAAGACAAAAAGACAACCCTCAGAGTGAGAGAAAATATTTGCCAATGAAGAAACTGACAAAGGATTAATCTCCACACTTTACAAGCACCCCATGCAGATCAATATCAAAAAAACAAACAACCCAATCCATAAATGGGCAGAAGACCTAAATAGACATTTCTCCAAAGAAGATATACAGATTGCCAACAAACACATGAAAGAATGCTCAACATCACTGATCATTAGAGAAATGCAAATCAAAATTACAATGAGGTATCACCACACACAGGTAAGAATGGCCTTCATCAAAAAAATATACAAACAATAAATGCTGCAGAGGTGTGGAGAAAAGGGAACCCTCTTGCACCACTGGTGGGAGTGTAAATTGATACAGCCACTATTGAGAACAGTATGGAGATTCCTTAAAAAACTAAAAATAGAACTACCATTAAAATATGACACAGCAATCCCACTACTGGACATATACCGGAAGAAAACCATAATTCAAAAACAGCCATGTTCCACAATGTTCATTGCAGCTCTATTTGCAATAGCCAGGACATGGAAGCAATCTAAGTATCCAATCAACTGATGAATGGATAAAGAAGATGTTGCACATCTTCAATATAAAATGGAATATTACTCAGCCATAAAAAGAAATGAAACTGAGTTATTTGTAGTGAGGTGGATGGACCTAGAGTATGTCATACAGAGTGAATTAAGTCAGAAAGAGAAAAACAAATACTGTATGCTAACACATATATATGGAATCTAAAAAAAGAAAAGAAAAAAAAATGGTTCGGAAGAACCTAGGGGCAGTACAGGAATAAAGACGCAGACTTAGAGAATGGACTTGAGGACATGGGGAGGGGAAGTGTAAGCTGGGATGAAGTGAGAGAGTGGCATGGACTTATATATACTACCAAATGTAAAATAGATAGCTAACAAGAAAGAGCTACATAGCACAGGGAAATCATCTCAGTGCTTTGTGACCACTTAAAGGGGTGGGATAGGGAGGGTGGGAGGGAGACACAAGAGGGAGGAGATATGGGGATATATGTACATGTATAGCTTGTTCACTTTGTTATAAAGCAGAAATGAATACACCATTGTAAAACAATTATAGTCCAATAAGATGATTAAATAAATAAATAAATAAATAATTTATGCCCCCCCCAAATTAAATCTTTTTAAAAATAAATAAATAAAAAAGAGCATTCAATAACATGGTAACTCTAAACCTAAGTATTTTCAGTACTATAGTAAATGTAACTGGATTAATATCTCCTATTAAAGTGTAATTTTTTATATTACGTGCAACTAAATTTTTTTCACAATATACAGGTAAAATAAAAGAATTATGTTAGAAAGGAAAAAACATTCCACGTATATAAAAACAATAAAACAATAAGCATATATTATCATGCTTATGATAAGCATATAATAAGCATATATTATATCATATAATATATAAGCATATATAAGCATATAATATCAAGATTATGATAAGCATATAATAAGCATCTTAGATAAAGTAGTCTTTAATTTCAGGACAATTTGTCATTATTGTAATTAGTATTATTATCCCAATTTCTTAAAAATATTTCAATACTTTTTCTATTTGAAAAAATATTTTAATATTTTTTTCTTCACTCTTTTGTGGTCTAATACATGGTAAGTATTTAGGTGCTAACATAACCTAAATATATATGTTGTTTTTTTACAGCCAAACAAAACTGAATCAAGAAGAAATAGATAACTTGAACATACTGATCACTAAAATCAAAATAGAATCTGTAATTTAAAAAAACTCCCAGGGCTTCCCTGGTGGCGCAGTGGTTGAGAGTCCACCTGCTGATGCAGGAGACGTGGGTTCATGCCCCGGTCTGGGAAGATCCCACATGCCGCAGAGTGGCTGTGTCCATGAGCCATGGCCACTGAGCCTGCACGTCCAGAGCCTGTGTGCCACAATGGGAGAGGCCACAACAGTGAGAGGCCCATGTATAGCAAAACAAACAAACAAACAAACAAACAAACAAACTCCCTACCAACAAAAGTCCAGGATCAGATGGTTTCACAAGCAAATTCTACCAAATATACAAAGCAAAACATACTGATTCTTCTCAAACTCTTCGAAAAGTTTGAAGAGTAAGGAATACTTCCAAAGACATTCTATGAAGCCACCATCACAATGATATCAAAAAAAAGATGGGGCAGACTTCCCTGGTGGCACAGTGGTTAAGAATCCATCTGCCAATGCAGGGGACATAGGTTCGAGCCCTGGTCTGGGAAGATCCCACATGCCATGGAGCAACAAAGCCTGTGTGCCACAACTACTGAGCCTGCACTCTACAAACGAGGAGCCACAACTACTGAGCCTGATAGCCACAACTGTTGAAACCTGCACACCTAGAGCCCATGCTCTGCAAAAAAAGAAACCACCACAATGAACAGCGTGCACACCACAATGAAGAGTAGCGCCGGCTCGCCACAACAAGAGAGAGCCCGTGCACAGCAACGGACACCCAATGCATCCAAAAAAAATTAATAAAGAAATTTACTAAAACAAACAAACAGAAAAACAGCAGATTGGGGCTTTTCTGGTGGTCCAGCAGTTAAGATATCGCCTTCCAGTGCAGGGGGGGCGGGTTCAATCCCTGATGGTGGAGCTAAGATCCCACATGCCTCACAAACAAGAAACTAAAACATAAAGTAGAAGCAATATTGGAACAAATTTAATAAAGACTTAAAAAAAACACAGAGAAAGACACAACCAAAAAAGAAAACTGCAGGCCAATATATTTGATAAATATAGATGCAAAAATTCTCAACTGAATATTAGAAAACCGAATCTGACAACACATAAGAGGATCATACACCATGACCAAATTTGATTCACCCCAGTGTCACAAAGTTGTTTCAACATATGCAAATCAATCAACATAATACACCCCATCAACAAAGGAAAAACACAAAACAAATGATCATCTCAATAGATGTCAAAAAAGCATTTGAAAAATTTCAACATCCATTCATGATAAAAACACTTACCAGGGCTTCCCTGGTGGCACAGTGTTTGAGAGTCCGCCTGCCAATGCAGGGGACACAGGTTCGTGCCCCAGTCTGGGAAGATCCCACATGCCACGGAGCAGCTGGGCCTGTGAGTCATGGCCACTGAGCCTGCGCATCCAGAGCCTGTGCTCCACAACGGGAGAGGTCACAACAGTGAGACCCACGTACCACCAAAACAAACAAACAAACAAACAAAAAACACTTACTGAAGTGGGTATAGAGGAAACATATCTCAACATAATAAAAGCTATTTATGACAAGCCCACAGCCAATATAATACTCAATATTCATAGGCTGAAAGCCTTCCCCCTAAAATCTGGAACAAGACAAGGATGCCCACTCTCACTTCTTCTCTTCAACATAGTATTGGTAGTCTTAGCCACAACAATCAGACAAGAAAAAGAAATAAAATCTAACCACATTGGAAGGGAAGAGGTAAAGTTGTCATTATATGCAGATGACATGATAATATATATAAAGGAAACCCTAAAAGTTCCACACAAAACTACTAGAACTGATAAACAAATTCAGCAAAGTAACAGGATATAAGATTAACATACATAAATTGGTTGCATTTCTTGGTTTTCCTTTTTTAAAAATTTATTTTGGCTGCATTGTGTCTTCATTGCTGTGCATGGGCTTTCTCTAGTTGTGGCCAGTGGGGGCTAGTCTTCGTTGTGGTGCACAGGCTTCTCATTGCAGTGGCTTCTCTTGTTGCGGAACATGGGCTCTAGGCATGTGGGCTTAAGTAGTTGTGGCACACGGGCTCAGTAGTTGTGGCTCACGGGCTCTAGTGTGCAGGTTAAGTACTTGTGGCACACAGGTCTAGTTGCTTCACGGCGTGTGAGATCTTCCTGCACCAGGGCTCAAACCCATGTCCCTTGTATTGGCAGGTGGATTCTCAACCATGGAGACACCAGGGAAGTCCCTGGTTTCATTTATTTACACTAACAATGAAATATGAGAAAGGAAATGTAAACAAGCAATCCTTTTTAAAATGGCATCAAAAAAAATAAAATACTTAGGAATAAACATCACCAAGGAGGTGAAAGACTTATATGTTGAGAACTACAAAACATTAGTAAAGGAAACTGAAGAAGATTCAGAGAAATAGAAAGACATCTCACGCTCTTGGATGGGAAGAATTAATACTGTTAAAATGGCTATACTACCCAAAGCAATCTACAGATTTAATGTGATCCCTATCAAACTGCCCATGACATTTTCCCCAGAACTAGAACAAATAATCCTAAAATGTATCTGGAACCATAAAAAGTCAGAACTGTCAACACAATCCTGAGGAAAAAGAACAAAGCAGGAGGCATAACCCTCCTAAACTTCAGAAAATACTACAAAGTTACAATAATCAAAACCACAAGGGATTGGCACAGAAAGAAATACATGGATCAATGGAATGGAATAGAGAGCCCAGAAATAAATGCACACACCTATGGTCAATTAACCTTTGACAAAGGAGGCAAGAATATACAATGGGGAAAAGATAGTCTCTTCAGCAATCGGGGTTTTGAAAGTTAGACAGCCGTATTCAAATCAGTGAAGTCAGAACATACCCTCACACCATACACAAAAATAAACTCAAAATGGCTTACATGCTTAAATATAAGATGATAGGACACCTTAAAACTCCTAGAAGAGAACATAAGCAAAACATTCTCTGACATAAATCATACCACAGTTTTCCTAGGTAGTTCTCCCTAGGCAGTACAAATACAGTTAAGTCACCTACATATGAACTTTCAAGTTTCAAACTTTCAAAGATGCAAACGTCCATTCGCATGTCCAATCATGTAAGTTAGTTCACGTGTCTGGCATACATTGTCATGTGAGTGCATCCTCTATAAGTGGTTGTGCTTTTGTGTTTTTTACAGTACTGTATAGAGTACAGTAGTACAGTACGTTTATTTCAAGCCCAAGATATCTGAAAGCAAGCATAAAAACAGCAGTGATATAGCTGGTACTGTTAAGAAGGGCCAAGTGATAATGATGGAAACAAAAGTGAAAGTAATTGAGACAGTGGAGCAAGGCAAAAAGATGTTAGACATCGCTCCTTCTTATAACATGAATCATTCAATCATTGGCACAAATCTAAAGAACAAGGACAAGATCATGGAACATGTGAAGTCTGCTGTGCTGACGGTGTTGACAAAATATCAAAGAAGCATGGAAAAGTGATGGAGGAGATGGAGAAACTTCTCAGTGTGCAGATGCAGGATCAACATCAGTGCTGAGTCCTGCTCAGCTTAATGCTGATTCAAGAGAAAGCTAAAAGCCTTTATGAAAACTTGAAGAAGAAAAACGGCAAAGAATCAGAGGGCACATCTTTTAATGCCAGTCATGGCTGGTTTCATCGGTTCGAGGCTAGAGCCAACATTCACAATGTAAAAGTAAGTGAAGAGGCAGCAAGTGCAGATAGGGTAGCTGTCCAGAAACATCTGGAAACACTTTGAGAAATTATTGATGATGGTGTGTATTAGCCCAACTAGGTTTTTAATGTGGATGAGACACAACTGTACTGGAAGAGGATGACAGACCAAAGTTACATCAGTAGGGAGGAAAAGTTGATGCCGGACTGTAAAGCAGCAAAGGATAGGTTAACTGTTGTTTGGTGGCCATTCTTCCAGTGATATGAAGCTGAAGCCTCTCTTAGTTTGTCATTCAGAGAACCCAAGAATCCTTAAAAACATAGCCAAGGGCTCTTTTCCTGTTGTGTGGAAGCGTAACCCCAAATCCTGGATTACACAGGCCACGTTCCAGGACTGGTTTTGCCACCACATTATCCCAGATGTAGAGAAATATTGCTTGGAGAAGGACATTCCACCAAAACATTCTTTTGTTGCTCGACAGTGCTCTGGGCCACCTTCCATCCATGGATGACTTTAATGCCAATGTCAAAGTAGTGCATCTGTCACCGAATACTACGTTGCTCATCCAACCTATGGACCAGGGAGTCAGAGTGACCTTCAAGAAATATTATTTATGTCACACTTTTTGTCAGGCAGTAAAGGTAAGTGACAAATCAGGAACAACCTAAGGACAACTTTGGAAGGACTATAACATCTACAAGACCATAAAAACATTGACTTTGCATGGTGTGACAGTATAGTGGTCACTGTGAATGCAGTTCAGAAGAACGTTTGCCCACAGTTTGTTCATGATTTTTGTGAATTTGAGAAGGTAGATCAGAAGTCCGAAGAGGTCTTTAGCAACGTAGTGACCCTCAGTGAGAAGCTGGAGCTAGATCACAAGAGGACAATTTCATCGAACTCCTTGCTGTGCAACATGAGGAGCTTACTGATGGAATTGGAGGCCAAGAGAAAGGATGAAGAGGGACAGGAGGAAGAAAAACTAACTGAAGAACTGAAGAGATTCACAACACAGAAAATGGCAAGGGAATCTTCTTTATTTGAGGAAGCACTGTTAGTTTTTGAGGCAGAGGACCCGAACCTAGAATGTTACTCAAAGGTGGCAGCAGCCATTCAGAATGAAATCCAGTGCTACCTTGTCTTCTATGATGAGACAAAAGAGCTACTACCCAGACATCAATGGATCATTTTTTCAAGAGGGTAGATAGAATTAAATCCAGCAAGGAATGAGAACTTGTGTCATCAATGTCAGTTATGAGTGAAATGGCAGCTTGCCCTCTGTCTCCTACTACTGATAATCCTTCACCTCTACCTTCTCCCACCTCCTCTCCCTCCTCTAATCAGTAACTCTTCTCACCTGTTCCCTCGATGCCAGCCCGAGTATCCCAGCTGTTGTACTATATTACTGTACTTTTCAAGTTACTGTACTGTAAGATTAAAAATGTTTTCTTTATTTTTGTGTTTGTTTTTTATGTATTGTTTGTGTGAAGTGTATTATAAACTTATTACTGTACAATACCATATAGCCGACTGTGTAAGTTGGGTACCTAGGCTACGTTTGTTGGACTTACAAACAAATTGGACTTTCAAATGCACTCTTGGAACAGAACTTGTTCATATGTAGGGGACTTACTCTAAAAGCATAAAAGAAACAGGAACTAATCAAACTTAAAAGCTGTTGCACAGCAAAGGAAGCCATAATCAAAATGAAAATACAACCTATGGACTGGAGAAAATATTAGCAAATTATGAGACTGACAAGGGCTTAATTTCCAAACTGCACAAACAGCTCATACACCTCAATAACAAAATAACAACTCAATAGAAAAATGGGTAGAAGACCTAAATAAACATTTCTCCACAGAAGACATACAGATAGCCAATAGGCACATGAAAAGATGCTCATCATCACTAATTATTAGAGAAATGCAAATCCAAATTACAATGAGGTATCACTTCACACTGATCAGAATGGCCATAATTTAAAAAAATCTACAATTAACAAATGCTGGATGGGGTATGGAGAAAAGGGAACCCTTCTACACTGTTGGTGGCCATGTAAGTTGGTGCAGCCACTATGGAAAACAGTCTGGAGGTTCCTCAAAAAAAACTATAAAGAGAGTTGCCACATGATCTAGCAATCTCACTTGTGGACATATATCTAGACAAAACTATAATTCAAAAAAATATATAAAACCCTATGTACATAGCAGCACTATTTATAAAAGCCAAGATATGGAAACAACCTAAATGTTCATTGAAAAATGAATATATAAAGAAAGTGTGGTATACGTATACAATAGATATTACTCAGACATAAAAAAGAATGAAATAATGCCATTTGCAGCAACATGGATGGACCTAGAGATAATGATACTAAGAGAAGTAAGTCAGAAAGAGAAAGAAAAATACCATATAATATCACTTACATGTGGAATCGAAAACAGGACACAAATGAACATGTCAGTGAAACAGAAACAAACACACAGATATAAAAAACAGTGTTGTGGTTGTCAAGGAGAGAGCGATGGAAAGATTGGGAGTTTTGGAACAGTAGAAGCAAACTATTCTACATAGGATGGACAAGGCACAAAGACTACTGTATAGCAGAGGAAACTATATTCAATATCCTGTGATAAACCATAATGGAAAAGAATATATATATATATATATATAACTGAATCACTTTGCTGTGCAGCAGAAATTAATACAACAATGTGTAAAGGCTGCAGACGGTGTGGTGAAAAGGGAAACCTCCTGCACTGTTGGTGGGAATGTAAACTGAACAGCCACTATGGAGAACAATATGGAGGTTCCTTAAAAGCTAAAAATAGAGATACCATGTGACCCAGCAATCCCACTACTGGGCATATACCCGGGGAAAACCATAATTTAAAAAGATACATGTACCACAATGTTCACTGTAGCACTATTTACAATAGCCAGGACATAGAAGCAACCTAAATGTCCATTGACAGATGAATATAGAAAGAAGATGTGACCCATATATACAATGGAGTATAACTCAGCCATAAAAAGGAACAAAATTGAGTTATTTGTAATGAGGTGTTTGGACCTAGAGTCTGTCATACAGAGTGAAGTACGTCAGAAAGAGAAAAACAAATACCGTACGTGAACACATATATATGGAATCTAGAAAAATGGTACTGACGAACCTAGTGACAGGGCAGAAATGAAGACACACATGTAGAGAATGGACTTAAGGACACAGGGCGGAATGGGAGTCAGGGACGTAGTGAGAGAGTAGCACTGATATATATACACTACCACATGTAAAAGAGCTAGTGGTAAGCTGCCGTATAGCACAGGGAGATCAGCTTGGTGTTTTATGTCCCCCACAGGGGTGGGATAGGGAGTCTGGGAGGGAGCCTCAAGATGGGGGGATATGGGGGTATATGTATACATATAGGTGATTCACTTTATTGTAAAGCAGAAACTAATACAGTGTTATAAAGCAATGATACTCCAATAAACGTATTTAAAAAGCCCAAAACATTGTAAATCAACTACACTAGAAAATATTTCTTAAGTGAAAAAGATTTTTTGAATGTAAGTTTTATTGTGTGTGTGTACCACAGGTTCAATATATATGAATTATGTCAAATTGATTACATTGTTTTTCAAAATAAAGAATGTTTGATATTCTACATCAGCTTCATAATATAAATGCAGAAAAAACTATATTATTTTTTTCTAAAGTTCAGAAATAGCCATTTTGCTCATTCAGTATACTGTAAACCACTAACTGTTAAAAAGGGATTAGTGACCTCTTCCTTCCAAAGAAATATTTCTGCACTCACATAAGTTTAATAGAATGTTTCACCATGAACTGACTTCCCACCTTAGAGACACGAGATTTACATCCTGAAATCTCTTTCTTGGAAAAATGTCCAATAGGCATCCTAGCATTACAGAAAAGAAATGCTTTTTTCCAGATCTCAAATTACATACAACTTTATCAAGACATCATGTATGTTTTTTTTCCACACACACAGACTGTATTTTATTTTTACAAGAGAAAAATCAACTGACACCAAACATTGTAACTGGATGACCACAACAAAAGCAACAATGATTGCAATTACCAAACATGAAACACACTCATACTATGTCATAATATTGACATTCAGTCCAGGAATCCTCCACTGTAACAGCTCCTTTACTTTGCAGTGAAAGACATCATGTATTTTTAAATTATCAGCACTCACCTGAGGTCTTTAAAAGTCAACAAAAACATAATTTTCTGTTCTCTTTCATTTATTCTGGTTCTAAGTGGTCATTTCTAAACGAAAGTACTTAAGTCTGTTAATGTCATCTTATAACATCATATTTCAAATGACTACCATCTCTCCAAAGATGCAATATGAGGAACTCATAATTAGGATCTCCAAAGTATTACTCTCTGAATATGTATTACACTTCTGCTGAACTCCACATTGTTCATTATTCTCTGAGAATATTATTTTTCTTGTATGGCCATCTCACATGCTCTTTCATTTCATGAAATTTTTTCCTACAATTTTATGCCTAGTTTATTTCTGAGAAAATGCATTATTCCAGATTGATATTTATAGACACAAAGACTTCTATATAATTCCCTGAGAGTTTCAAGAACTCCTTCTTCGTTTTTTTTTTAATACCTAGATTCTGAAGCTCTCCACAAAGCAATACTAAAATTGCATTTACATAAGTATCTACATATTAATCACACATTAATGCATTTACAATTGTATTATGCTTTATTGCTAATTTTGGAGCATAAACGTAGCAGTCTTATTTACCACGCTCTTGGAAATCACTTTAATATGTGTACTTAGGACTTGAAAAGAATGGATAAATAAAAACCTGAAGAATATGCAAATACAATTTATATATTTCTCATAAAATTAGGTGATTATCTGGGGCTTCCCTGGTGGCGCAGTGGTTGAGAGTCTGCCTGCCGATGCAGGGGACGCAGGTTCGTGACCCGGTCTGGGAGGATTCCACGTGCCGTGGAGCGGCTGGGCCCGTGAGCCATGGCCACTGAGCCTGCGTGTCCGGAGCCTGTGCTCCGCAACGGGAGAGGCCACAACAGTGAGAGGCCCGCATAATGCAAAAACAAACAAACAAAAAACCAAACAAACAAAAGAGAAATTAGGTGATTATCTAACCCTTATCCAGAAAAAAAAAAGAGCCCAGATACTCTGCAGTCATGATACTCGAGAATGTGTGGTCTTCCAGCAGGAAAACATGCAGTAATCCATGTGACTGAGTTTACCTGTGACGAGCTGGGGTTAGTGACCTATGCATTCCTTACATGCAACATATCAGGAGTGGCAAAAGGGAATTTGTCAGTTGTGGCAATAAGTATAATGAAGATTTGTAGCAGGTCATGCTCATATATTCAGCACAGGTACAACCAAAATTTTGCTCAATTCTGGTAGATCTAAATTTGTATCTGTTACCTTGTCTTTAACGAGGAAATGTCAGAAATGACTTATTAAAAAAAGTGTTTTGTTTGTTTGTTTGTTTTAATTACAGTCACGGTGAGTAAGACATAGCTCAGAACAGCTAATGTGGCTTAGTGATTCTCTCATCAGGAAATACAGTTTCTACTTCCCTGTTTATTCTCCACATCCTGTAGTAAGTTAAGTTTCAGTGAAAGATAAATCTACAGGGTGAAAAGAAAATAAAACTTACATGTGTTGATAAGATCATTCTGACAGGTTTTACCACGTATGTCAGTGTTTCTGGGGATGGACACAAGCTAGAGTTCCCTACTCTGACATTTTCACTGATGTCATTCCCCTTGATCCTCAATTTGAAAGTGGATAAAAATGTTTTCTATGTTTTCTTCTTTAAGAAATTAAATAAAGAATGCTGTCTAGACATGATCCTCTAATGATTTTCAGTCAGTGGTCATCAAGAGAGGAAAAGCACAGAATCTCATCCCCACAGAAGGGTGACATTCAGTCAGGTAAGAAAATTCTCCCTAAAATCAGAGTTTCATCTTTAACATTCAATCAAAGGCTTTCACAGGTTCTTCATCACTCTGCACTCAGCTCTACCATATGGGATTGGCTCTGAGAATCTCACAACAGATGACTGACAAACATGTCATAGTACACTGATCTGGTACCAGATCCTGCCTCTCTTAATGATCTCCCACAGGGACATTGCAATATTCTAAGATATTTCCTGGAGCCCTCTATTCTATACAGGTACACTTCCAAGTAGAAAGAGAAGCTTTGATTCTCAATGGGACCCCTGCTCTCTCCAACCAACCTCTCTAGAAATATGATGTTCTAATCTCTCCTGATTAGAACATTTCATGGTCTCTCCCTCTGCTAATTTCCTAAAGGTAAAAGAGAAACAAGAAAGAGCAAACTATGCAGGGAGAAATATATAAGATTCCTTTACTTAATGTATTTATCTGATATACCCAAATATTGAGAAATATAGATTCATTTAACAATAGTCAAGAAAAGAGGAGGAGGAACCTCCATTCCAACAGTGTATATAAAATGAAATCAATATTCCATAAGCTCCAGCTTAAGCTTAGCTACGAGGTACTAACTCTACTCATAAAGAAGCAATAGTTCTCCATCATTCAAAGCACACTGAGGACTCAGACAGCTGGACACTGAGGGTGTAGTCTCCTCACTCGAATTCTGTACCTGCGTCACAGAGCAATGAAATATTCCCAAAGAATTATTAAGGATGAGGTGGGGAGCCGAAATAAGAAAGATGAATCCACAGTCTGCCCTACCATCCATTCTGCTGGATATTACCACTGTCTTGGCCCAGTATGACCTTCCCACTTTTCTTTGGGCCTCCCTACTTTCCACCTCCATCCTCTCATTATATCTTACCTACACTTGGAAACGACTCTAGATTTTCCACTGATCTTCATCAACAAGCAATCCAAATAGCAACTCTGTATATAACTCCTTAGAAACCTCAGGTCTGACTCAGTAATACATGACCTTCGAAGTCGAAAGTTTTCCTAATTCCCTTTATTATTTTTTTTCCAATTTCCATGTACTTACACTCTCAGGACCTCCACTGTTCTCAGGTTCATCTTCCTTGCAAAATCTGTCAACCTAGACATAGACTTAAGTACCACCCTTTAATTATCTCCTAGGGAATCCAGTTTTATAAAAGCCTCAACAAACCTTATGGACTTTATTAAAGACTCTTTAAGATAACCCAGGGGAGATAGCAGTACACCCACAGGTATCTATTTAATACACCCTCAGAGTATTTTTTTTTTCATTTTTATAAAGTCTCTTCTGCCCAGTGAAGTCTCTCGCCTCTTCTTCAACATATGCAGTGTCTCACCCTTCTGATTATTCTCTGCTCTTTCCCGGTCCACTCCCTTTCCTGATATTACATTCTTTCCCAATTTTGTATGTTGGTAAAATCAAATAACATAAAATATAACATGTTAATTATTATAAAGTGCACCATTCAGTGATATTATATACATTCATATTATTGGGCGATCAACATCGCCATTTATCTTTCTAATTCTTTTCTACGTTTTAAAACTGTAACTCTATATCCTTTAAGCATAACTTTCCTTTTTGTTCCATAACCACCTGAAAAGCATCATTACCCTCCCAATTTCTATGGTTTTGACTACACTAAGTACCCCATATAATTGATATAAGTAGTTGCATTGTTATGACTCACTAAAAGTCACAAAAATGGCATACTTGGTAGCTAAATTTACTCAGGGTTCATCCATGTTGTAGCATATTCCTAGATCTTTTCCTTCTTAACGCTGAATAATATTGTATTATATGGGTATACCACACTTTGCTTATCCAGGAACTAGTGGATGAACACTTACATTGCTTTCATATTTTAGCTACTGTGATTATTACTGCTCTAAACACTGGAGTACAAATATTACTTTAAGACCCTGATTTCAATTCCTTTGGGTATACCTCATAGTAAAATTCCTGGATCATGTAGTAATTCTATTTTTCAATATCTGAAAAATTGCCATACTCTTTTGTAAAGCAGCTGTATCATTCTACATTCCCACTGACAGAGCACAATGCTTCCAACTCCCTCACATCCTCACCAATACTTGTTTTCTGCTTGTGTATGTGTGTGTGTATTCATGCACACAAATATATAAACATGCACTTAGTGATATGGAGCATCTATGCAAGTGCTTAGTCATTTGTACATCTTTTTGAAGAACCATCTCTTCAAGTCTTTTATCTATTTTTTTTTTTTTGGTAAGTGGGCCTCTCACTGTTGTGGCCTCTCCCGTTGTGGAGCACAGGCTCCAGACGCGCAGGCTCAACCCCCATGGCTCACGGGCCCAGCCACTCCGCGGCATGTGGGATCCTCCTGGACCAGGGCATGAACCCGTGTCCCCTGCATTGGCAGGCGGACTCTCAACCACTGTGCCACCAGGGAAGCCCTTTTATCCATTTTTGAATCAGGGTGTTTGCTTTTTGTAGAGTTGTAGGAGTTCTCTGTATATTCTGAATAGAAATCTCTTGTCAGATAGATGTCTTTCAAATATTTTCTCCCATCTTGTGGGTTACCATTTTGTTCTGTTTACATTTCTTTGATACACATTTTTTAAAAATTAGATAGTTCAAATTGTTTATTTTTTTTGTTAGCTGTACCTTTGTTGTTCCTTCGTTTCATATTGAGGAAAACTGCCAAATCCAATGTCATGAAGCTCTTGTACTGTGTCTTCTGCTAAGACTTTTTATTTTATTAGGTCTTATATTTAGTTTCTTGATACATTTTCATTAGTTTTTGCCTATAATGTTAGGGGAGGGTCCATCTTCCTTCCTTTTCATGTTGACAACAAGATTTCTCAGCACCATTTCTTGAAAATACTGTCCTTTCTACTTTGAAAAGTCTTGGCAACTTGTCAAAAATCATTGGGCCATACATCAGGGTTTGTTTCTGGGTGTTCTATTCTATTCTATTGGTCTTGAATAAGGGAGAAAATAGTATAACCTATCCAGGTTGATGAAGAGCATAAAGAAAGACCAGGATTGAGAATAAGGAGGGCAATATAAAACAGCAGTGAGTAAAAGACAGTGTGAGAGAAGATCTTGTATTTGTGAGTTCATGGAAATATGATCAGGCTAAAACCACTAAACTCCTGACTTTGAACAATACGGTAAATGTGCTAGCAAGAAACACAACACTTATGCATCTCTGGGAAATATAGTATGGGCATAAAGATAAACTACACACAAATATATTAAAAAGGGAAGGGTTTTCATGGTGTGAGAATATTGTGGGATTTGAAATACAATTTACTTCTGTTCTACCATTGTCTCTAAAATTTATCAAAGTGTATATACAAGCAATTCCAATTCTGGTAATGTGCTTGACAGGTTTATATATGAACTTCAACAGACCAGTAAATGTACATTCATAGTAGGACTGTTCCCTAAACCAAAAAACAAAACACAGGAACTGGGAAAGACTAGAGTTCACTTTGTCAACACACATACAGATGCAGTGATGGTTAACGGTCCAAAAACAGAAGGTGAGCATGGGTGCAAGAGGTTAATCCTCAGGCTGGGGTGGGGTGCAAAGTTTGAGGTCAACACAGGGAGAAAAGGCTTTTTCCTATCCTTGATTTTTGAGGTACAGAAATTCACAGGTCACTACCTTCATTTCAAAATGAATGAATGCAGTATTCAATTTTTTAAAACAAGCAAAGTAAACATGAGTGATAATAAATTTCAAACTGTCACTAATCAAATAAGATACTAAGAAAAAGTAAATAATATGATTTAAGAATGAAGTGGAGAGATTGTCTAAGATGGTAGCATTCAAAGACCCAGAGCTTGATGCCTCTCATGGGCACACCAAAGTCACAACTCTTTACAGGACAGCAATTGATGAAAAAGGCCGGGACCTACCATAAAAGATGTTTTACAGCTAAAGATGTAAGGAAGGCACCTCGGCAAGACAGGAAGGAAGGGCAAAATCTCAACAGAGTCAAGACCCATACCCCCAGGTGGGTGGCCCACAAATGGGAGAATAATTACAATTTCTGAGGTGCACCCAGGTAACAAGGGGTATGAACCCAACATCAGGCTCCCAAGCCCAGGGACCCTGTACTGGAAAGAAGAGCTCCTAGAAAGTTGGGCTTTGAAGACCAGTAGTGCTTATTTTCCAGAGAGCCAGCGGGTTGTGGGAAATAGAGATTCCACTCTTAAAAGATGCTCACAAAATCCCACATGATCTGAGAATCAGAACACAGCAGTCAGTTGAACAGATCCTGGGTCACACCTACCTCCTGATCTCAGAGAGTCACCTAGAGAGGCAAGAGGCAACTACAGCACAGCCTCAGGGACATAGACACTGGAAGCAGCCATTTGGGGGAGCTCCTTCTACCTCGTGGCCACTGATAGCAGCAAGCATAATTTCCGAATCCTCCCTCTATCTTTTTAGCCTCAGGACCTAGCCCTACCCATTTCCACCAGACTATAGACACAAGTACTAGGATGCTGCAGGCCAAGCAACTAACTGAGCAGGGGCATAGCCCCATCCACCAGCAAACAGGATGCCTTCGGAACTTCTCATTGCACAGCTGCCCCTGGACATGGACCACCCACCAAAAGCCCCAGGACCAACCTCCACACCTCAGTAGGCAGGCACCAGCCCCAGAGTCCCTGGCCCCTCTGACAGTTGAGCCTGTTCTGGCCTTGGAATCAGCCTCACTGTCGGCAGGTGATTACTGCACAGGGACTGGATGGAGCTTCGACCTACCCAACAGCAAACCTGCTCTAGAAGTGGGATCAGCCTCATACACCAAGAGGCACACACCAGCTCCAGGAATACCACAGCCCACCGGCCTGTGTGACCAGAACACTCACTTGCAGGCCAGAAGCAGCCATGGACTCAGCTGGGTACTGACCCTGCCTATCAGAACGCCAACACAAGATTAGGGGTAACCCAGATCCTGCAGATAGCTGTGTCAGGAACAGTGATCCAACACCAATTCTGCAACTCCTGGGTCCTGCAGCCAGAACTCAGGACCTGTGTCTTCCTCCCAGTAGCCAGCATTGCCCCAGGACCAGTGACTGGGCACTAGCCCTGCTATCACCTGGCCTGCAATTCTACCCATAAGTGAACCAGCACTAGATTTGGTGTCCCCCGGAGTTGTGCAGCCAGCTGCCTTATGATTTAGCCTCACCAAGCAGCACAGACAGCCTCCATACAAGGCAGAGTCTGGCAAACAAACACTCTGGGGGCAGCCAAGCCTACTAGACCACCCACAGTAGTCAGCCCACCACAACAGAAGAGCCCAAGCAGCCCACATAGGGGGTAAACCTAGAACATATAGCTCTGGTGACCAGGGGACAGTGGGCTACTGGGGCACATAGGACCTCTCCTACAAAAGGCCACTTCTCCAAGGTCAGGAAGTGTAATGAACCTACTACATACATAGCAATAAAAACAGCAAGTTAAGAAAAATGAGGTGACACAGAAACACGATCCAAATGAAGGAACAAGATAAGGACTCAGAAGAAGATCTAAGTGAAGTGGAGATAGCCAATCTCCTCAACAAAGAGTTCAAGGTAATGAATGTAAAGATGATCAAAGAACTCAGGAGAAGATTGGATGACAAGAGCAAGAAGTTAGAATTTTTTAAAAAAGAGTTAGACCATTAAAGAACAACAAAACAGAGATGAGGAATACAAAAACTGAAATGAAAAATACACTAAAAGGAAACTACTGTAGACTAGATGATACAGAGGAATGAATCAGAAAACTGAAGGACAGAGTACTGACAATCACTGAAGATGAACAGTAAAACAATAGATTAAAATGAAATGAGGAAAGTTGAACAGACTTGTGAAACAACATCAAGTGTACTAATATTTGCATTATACTGGTCCCAGAAGCAAAAAGGAAAGAGAAAGCAGTATAGAACATATGTGAAGACATAAGAGCTGAAGACTTCCATAACCTGGGAAAGAAAACAGACATCCAAGTCCAGTAAACACAGTAAGGCCAAAACAGGATCAACCCAAAGAGGACCACACCAAGACTCATTGTAATTAAAATGGCAAAAAAATAAAGATAAAAAAAAAAAAACACTATTAAAAGGAGCAAAGGAAAAGCAACAAGTTACAAACATGGGAACTTGCATAAAGTTATCAGCTGACTTTTCAGGATAACCTCTTCATGCCAGAAGGGAGTGGCATGGTATATTTAAAGTCATGAAAGGGAAAAGCCTATAACCAAAAATACTCTACCCAGGAAGGCTGTCCTTCAGATTTGATGGTGAGATCTAAAGTTTTACAGAGAAGCAAAACTAAAAGAGCTCAGCATCGCCAAACCAGCTTTATGAGAAATCATAAAGGGGTTTTTCTCAGTGAAAAAGAAAAGGCCACGACTGAAACATAAAAATTAGGAAAGGAAACTTACTAAAAGTAAAACCTCACTGGATAAGGCAAATATTCAACAAAGGCAGTAAATCAACCATGTACACAGCTAATAGGAAGGATGAAAGAAAACAGTAATAAAATCATCTATATTCACAATAAGAAGTTAAGGGACACACAAAACAAGTAGATGTAAAATATAAGGTCAAGTTCAGTAACTGTGGGGGAGCAGAGTAACTGCAGGGTTGTTAGTGTCCATGTGAAATTAAGAGCTCAGCAACTTAAATAATCACACACACACACACACAAAACTGAAAGAAATCCAAACATAATATTAAAGATAGTCCTCACATCACAGATTAATAAAAGGGGAAGAAAGGAACACTGAAGAAACTAAAGAGGGATTCTAAAAATACCCAAGACAAATGAAAATGAACACACAATGATCCAAAATCCACACAGCCAACGCAGTTCACATGGGGTAGTTATAGTGATACAAGCTTATTCTTAGGAAACAAGAAAAATATCAAATAAACAACCTAACATTACACCTGAAGGAATTAGAAAAAGAAGAAAAAACAAAACTCAAAGCTGTCAGAAAGAAAAAAAATTAAGAAAACAATACCATATGCAATAACACCAAAAAAGAATAAGGTACCTAGGAACAAACACACCTAAGCAGGTAAAAGACATGTACTCAGAAATCTATCAGCCATTGGTGAAAGAAGTTGAAGCCAACAGAAAAAGATGGGAAAATATATCAGGTGCATGGACTGGAAGAATTAATACTGTTAAAATAACCATACTACCCATGACAATCTACAGATTTAATGCAATCCCTATCAGAATACCAAAGCATTTTCACAGAACTTGAAAAAATAATTTTAAAATTTGTATAGAAACACAAAGACCCCAAATAGCCAAACAATCTTGAGAAAGAACAGAGCTGGAGGCATCACGCACCTTGACTTCAGATTATACTGCAAAGCGACAGTAATCAAAGAGAATTGGACCAGAGCAAAAACAGACACAAAGATCACTGGAATAGAATAGAGATCCCAGAAATAAGCCCACACACTTATATTTAATTGATTTAGGACAAAGCAGGCAATATGGAGAAAAAACTGTCTCTTCAATAAGTGGTACTGGGAAAACTGGTCAGCTACATGGAAAAGAATAAAATTAGAGTATTTTAGCACACTGTATATAAAATAAATGAAAACTGAATAAAGACCTAAATGTAGGACCATAAAACCCTGAGAGGAAAATACAGAACGTTCTTCAACATAAATGATAGCAACAGTTTTGGGTTCAGTCTACTAAGGCAAATGAAACAAAAACAAAAATAAACAAATGGGACTTCACTAAACTTAAAAGATTTTGCACAGCAAAGGAAACCAAAGACAAAATGAAAAGACCGCCTGCTGAAGGAGAGACAATATTTGCACATGATAAGAGGTTAACACCAAAAAGATGACCAAGCAAGGGTTCATATCTAAACTACAGAAACAGCACATACAACTCAATATCAGAACAACACCCAAAATATTTTTTAAAAAAAATGTGAAGACCTAAATAGACATTTTTCCAAGGAAAAAAATACAGATAGACAGCCAGAACTCACAAAGATGCTAAACATAACTAATCGGCAATAAAATGCAAATCAAAACTATGAGATATACCACCTCAGTCTTGTCAGAATGGTTGTCATCAAAAAGGTCATAAATAAAAAGTTAGTGAGGATGTGGAGAAAGGGAAACTCTTGTACACTCTTGATGTGAATGTGAAGTAGTGCAGCTCCTGTGGATAGCAGAATGGAGGTTCCACAAAAAACTAAAAATAGAACTGCCATAATATCCAGCAATTTCACTCTTGGGTATATCAGAGGAAAACAAAAACACTCTTTCAAAAAAAATAACTGCACACCAATGTTCATAACAGTGTTATTTGCCATAGCCAAGATATAGAGTCAAACTAAGTGTTCATCAATAGGTTAGGGGATAAAAATAAGATTTTTTATGATGACTTCAGGAAAAAATGAAAATTTGCCATTTGCAAGAACATGGATGGACTTGGAGGGTATTATGCTTAGTAAAATAAGTCGCAGAAAAAGTAAGCCTGGTATGATATCATTTACATGTGACATCTAAACAACTGAATACAACAACAATGACAAAACAGACACACAGATTAAAGAACAGACTAGTGGTTACCAGCAGGGAGAGACAGGGTGGAGGAGCAAAATAGTGGTAGGAGATTCTGAGGAATAATCCACTATGTATAAAATCAATAATCTACAGTGACGTACTGTATAGCATGGGGAATAGAGCCACTCTTTTATAATAAGTATAAATGGAGAACAACCTAAACATTTATGAATCACTATGTTGTACCTCTGAAACTAATAAAATAATGTAAATTAACTATAGATCAATAAAATACAAAGTAAGAAACAATAAAGGGGAGACAGATTATTAGATAGAAATCAATTAAATAAACACAAGTTTTGGAAATCAAGGAATTAAAAAACAACATGTAAGACACAACATTGACATTTAAAGTGTACAATCTATTCATTTAGAAGAAATCATTTAAGTGGTGAAAAATGGTACCCATTCTCACAGTTTTGTATATCTAGGATAAATTATTATCTACAAAAATATGTTACAAATATTCACTCAAAAAGAAAGAGAAAATTTTGATGAACCCATTTTAGTATACAAATTTAATATCAAAGTCTCTATGTAACATTGATTTGAATAAGTTCTGTTAGCCACTTCTAGTTTTTTTGTGATGTAAAATCTTTTAAAGCATAAAAATCAGCCTTTCTACATTATTCCATTAGACATACATAGAAGTTAAAAGAAATGAAAAGACAGAAAAATCAACCAGGAAGGTGAATTTTCTGAGAAACAGTCATTCATTCTCCCTCCTCCTTTTCTTTTCCTCCTTTTCCAGGTCTCTTTAGGTTCCAATCAAGAGAAGTCTTGAGAATTCTGAGAATATTTCTTTGAGGGCTTCAAATCACCATACCTACATCCTCTGCCACAACTACACACACGGGAACAAAAATAAACCTCTGATATCTACTCATGTAGGAGGGATTCATTCAAAATAAACTCCTACATGGAGACCAACAGGTGAGTTTTCTACCTGTTCTTTATAATGTCCTTCCATTATAGTAAATCCCACACATTATGAGGCAGAAGGGGTTATGTGAGCTCTTCCTTGAAGTCAAAAACCTTGCATTCATTTCAAGTACCTGGTGATCATAGGGTACAGCCAGGGAAGGTGCCATCCCCCTTGGGGGAGGCCGGTGAATGGGCTCCCGCAACCATGCACCTCCTGATGTACAGATTCTGAAGAAACAAAGGGCAGTCACACCGCAGTCAGCCTGTCAGGCTGTCGGGCCACTGGGCAACCCCACCAGCCTGGAAGTGCCCTATCAGTTGCTGAAAGCAAAACTCTGTCCCTCCTGTGAAGCCAGGCAATTTGGGCCAGAGAGTCAGAGCAGACCAGTAATCAACTCCTCCTCTCTGCTCACCTCCCTGGGGTTACAACAACCCCATCTCCAAACCCAACTCTGATCCTGGAGTGCCAAAGTGGGAGTGCAGGTGGGCTCTGCTGGTGCTTCAGCGCCCTCTGGGAAGCCCCCAAGTTTGAATATGATTTGAGTTTGATCCTGTGAAACCATCAGAACTTCCCACCAGAGGTAAATGAGGAGATTCTGGCCTTTATTAGTATGCACGGTGAACACGGTTGTCCTGGCTGTACTTGCCAACCCTCCCATTTTACCCACCTATTTTTATCCACCTTCCTCCCTGTACCTTTGACCAACCCTGAGCTCAGACTCCTGACCTATTACAGTGATATTGTCAGTCTTTCTTTAAAAATGGACAATTAGGGCTTCCCTGGTGGTGCAGTGGTTGATAGTCCGCCTGCAATGTGGGGGACATGGGTTCGTGCCCCGGTCCGGGAGGATACCATATGCCGCGGAGCAGCTAGGCCCGTGAGCCATGGCCACTGAGCCTGTGTATCCGGAGCCTGTGCTCCGCAACGGGAGAGGCCACAACAGTGAGAGGCCTGCGTACCTCAAAAAAAAAAAAAAAAAATGGACAGGTAATAAAATGAATTTAACCCAGAAGCAGCAGCTCAGTAAAGGAAATAAAAATCATCAGAAGTTATCTAATCACAGCCACAGCCATCCAGGGCTCTGTCTTATCTGCTGGGGCATAAGAATGGGACCTTCTTAAACTTGAAGGGCATCCAATCAAATAAGTTGATTATGCTCACCTCTGGCTCTTGGAGGGATTGCTAGGCAGTCTATGCAGTGTATACTAACTACAATACACGGTCATGGTTTTGAAACACCTATGTTCCAGGAAAGATTTTTGGGGTGCATGGGGAAGGTTTCTTTTTGACATCAAGCAAAAAATAAATCACCAAGCACTCTGAGCACAGGGCTTCTTAAGAGGGAAGTAGAAGGAAGGAATGGGCAGAAAACATGATCTCCTCTGAAGTGAAGGTCGTTTTTCCAAAAGAGTAGGATTTAGTCTCAGTTTAAGGAGAACACCTTTAAATAGCTGGGACAGCTCCAAACTGCAGTTTAGGGAATGAGTGCTCCAAAAGAACAGGGCTTTAAAAGTCCTGGAAAGGCAGCAAGAGGATGAACAGTTGGTTTTGCATAGTTTTTAACACAGGAGTAAAGAAACAGAGGCATCTCTAACTAAAAGGCCCTGAGTATTGCTACTCCAGCTTTCTTTTGATTTCCATTTGCATGTAACATCTTTTTCCAGCCCTTCACTTTCATTCTGTATGTGTCCCTAGGTTTGAAGTGGATCTCTTGTAGACAGCATATATATGGGTCTTGTTTTTGCACCCATTTAACAAACCTTTGTCTTTTGGTTGGAGCATTTAATCCATTCATGTTTAAGGTGATTATCAATATGCATGTTCCTATGACAATTTTCTTAATTGTTTTGGGTTTGTTTTTGTAGATCCTTTTCTTCTCTTGTGCTTCCCACTGAGAGAAGTTCCTTTAGCATTTGTTGTAGAGCTGGTTTGGTGTTGCTGAATTCCCTTAGGTTTTGCTTGTCTGTAAAGCTTTTGATTTCTCCATCGAATCTGAATGAGATCCTTGCTGGGTAGAGTAATCTTGGTTGTAGGTTCTTCCCTTTCATCACTTTAAGTATATCATGCCACTCCCTTCTGGCTTGTAGAGTTTCTGCTGAGAAATCAGCTGTTAACCTTATGGGAGTTCCCTTGTATGTTATTTGTCATTTTTCCCTTGCTGCTTTGAATAATTTTTCTTTGTCTTTAATTTTTGCCAGTTTGATTACTATGTGTCTTGGAATGTTTCTCTTTGGGTTCATCCTGTATGGGACTCTCTGTGCTTCCTGGACTTGGGTGGCTCTTTCCTTTCCCATGCTAGGGGAATTTTCAACTATAATCTCTTCAAATATTTTCTCGGGTCCTTTCTCTCTCTCTTCTCCTTCTGGGACCCCTATAATGTGAATGCTGTTACATTTAATGTTGTCCCAGAGGTCTCTTAGGCTGTCTTCATTTCTTTTCATTCTTTTTTCTTTATTCTGTTCCACAGCAGTGAATTCCACAATTCTGTCTTCCAGGTCAGTTATTCGTTCTTCTGCCTCAGTTATTCTGTTATTGATTCTTTCTAGTGTAGTTTTCAATTCAGTTATTATATTGTTCATCTCTGTTTGTTTGTTCTTTAATTCTTCTAGGTCTTTGTTAAACATTTCTTGCATCTTCTCGATCTTTGCCTCCATTCTTTTTCCGAGGTCCTGGATCATCTTCACTATCATTATTCTGAATTCTTTTTCTGGAAGGTTGCCTATCTCCACTTCATTTAGTTGTTTTTCTGGGGTTTTATCTTGTTCCTTCATCTGGTACATAGCCCTCTGTTCATCTTGTCTATCTTTCTGTGCATGTGGTTTTTGTTCCACAGGCTGCAGGACTGTAGTTCTTCTTACTTCTGCTCTCTGCCCTCTCACCCTTAGTGTTCTTATCACTCAGGAATTTACAAGGGTTTCAGGAGCCCTGTATCTGGAATGGGGTCAAGGACAAATATTAGAACAAGAGATGCTCCCAGTGCTCTTATCACTTAGGAAAATACAAGGGTTGCAGAAGCTCTGTTCCAGGAACCCAGGACAGACACCACTATGTATTTGCTATTATCTCACACAGCTCTAGCTAACTAATACGTGAACTAAGATGGTGACATAGGAACAAAAATCAGGTATATTTAGTCTCACTCGCTGTGATTTCATTTACTATTATAGATAGCACCTTCCCAGAAGTTATTTTTAAGCTTTTTTAAGGATGCTCCATGAAGAATGTATGTTCTTTCAAGATAATTTCAAAGGCACATTCACAACAGACATAGGGGACAACATATTCAGGAAATAGAGCTATAGTGGAGGAACAAGTCCATCCCTAGGACTCCATCTCCAGAACAATTTGGACTGTGTGATCAGTTAGCACCAGGAATGAGCATATTAATTGAGTGCTAGGCTCTGGAGTCAAATTTATTGCATTTAAATCCAGGTTCCCCTACTTACTAGTCATATTATCATGGACAATTTATCTGTATATTTCCTTATTTTCTCTTCTGTAAAATAGGGATAACAATGGAATGTGTCAGCTCACTGGGTGGATGTGAGATTTATGAACAGGTTCAATGCAATCAAAATGGTACCTGATTCATTCACACTCAATAAGCATTAGCTAATATTATCTCTGAAGCAACAAACTGTACATTTTATAGAATCGGGGATGGGGGTGTGTGTTGCCTTGTTTTGCTCCCTTCTGTATCTGCAAGACCTAGTAGGTTATGAAGAAATAGTTGTTGAATGAATCCTACTTAAACTCTATGACTGACCAAAGTATATGGAGGCATAAAAATTGTGAGCAACTAGGAAACAAGCTTAGTTCAGTGGTTCCTCTGAGTCTCTTTTCCTTTTCTCCAAAATGCTACCCAGAGCCACTCAGATGAAGGGACACTGCTTGTGCTGGCTGGTTTGTACCTGGACCAAATGGGAGAGCTGTGTGGACAGTTATTTGCTGCCTGCCCCCTCAGTGTGTCCCAGGCAGCAAATCCTTCTCTTGTAATCTGCCTTTCTTGGGAAATGAGAAAGAGATAAAGAAGTGCAGACTTGGTAGAAGGTGGAAGGCTATCAACTTTTCTAGATAATCAGTTCAGGCAAAGAATGCCATTCTCTCCAGCAATGACAGATTCTGCAAGTTCAAAAAGCTTTCAAGAGCACAGACTGAACATCCCTTGGGGGCAGATATAACTTCACGTTTTAGGTGACAGAACTATCTAAAGGGACAAAAATAAAATTCTTTAGACCAAAAAGACACACCAGCTAATTGCTAGAAGTCTGCAAGCAAGAAAGTGGATGAACTGTTTGAGGTGTGAAAAGTGTTTCATAAGGGGGCTTGGTTCTGTGCCTAAAGGAAATGCGATCATGAGAAAGTGCAGTAGCCAAAAATGTTCCTGTTCTCTGATGATTAACAAGGTAACGAGGTATCTTTTTGTGAGTACTCTTGAATATGGGACACAGATACTTTATCATCAAAAGCAGCACTGTTTTTACATTCCAGTGAGAACACAAGAAAGGTTTAATTACTCTCCATGGCATCTGCTTATTTGAATTGTCTTATGAATAATCATTGAGACCAGTGTATCTAGATGGTCAGACTGTTTTCCTTTTTCTGCCTTCCTCTTCCTGTCTCTTGATTAAAGACATTTTCTTTTATATCCATAAGAGTCACTTATTGAAAAATGATTGGGGATGTGGCTCCAAATGCCTGGGAAATATGGAAAAATAAATCCCAATAACAGGCAAGCATACGATACTCACACTGATAAACTGGTGGCTTTTTGCCTCACCCCAGAAGGTTGTTACTGGATAATTAAATAACCTTTGCCTTTGGGCAAAATCATCCCTTTACGAAAACTGGAAACTGTTTACTCATGCATCAGAGGAGGGAGTGGTCTTATTTAGATGATGTAAAATCAGATCTGAAGAGAAGTAATTAGCAGATAGCTTGCTCTGTTAATATTCAATAACCACAAAAGTTAGAAAATTATCACTAATTCATATCAGTAAAGAAAAACATACCTCACGTATTTTTCTAAATAACACACAGGCCAAGATATGTTGTTTAGTGCCCTCCTCAAAAGAAAGGAGGGAGCTTGTTCATGACTAAGTACATTTGGGAAATATTACCTATTATACATCTCCTAGAGATTCACAATTAGGCTCAGAAATTTTACAGTAATTCATTTAAACCTGCTCGATATAGTTCTTAAACTGACTTCAGAACAATTTTTGTTATTGTTGCTTTTACAATAGTCCTGCAAAGTGCCAGCTCTATGGCTCTCATTTGGGAAAGATTGCTTTATAGACATAAACTTACTTCTGTATTCTCCCAAGGCATACTTTTCTTTATGATGGTGCATTTTAAGCTCCAATAATTTAGAACTGTACCTGCTGCCTTTGGATGACTATTCTGCTTTCCAAACTAGTCACAGAGCACAGGGCATCCACCCCAAATGGTCTTGGAGAATTAGCCACTTCTGGCTAGAGAGGTATTTTATGGCTTAAAAAGTAATAAAGTGTCCTGTTCTCAATACAGCACCAATAATAGCAGTTGCTTCCCACATAGAGTAAAGATTAACAGCAGGTCTTGGGTGGATTTATAGGGCAGGTTATTATACCTTGGAAATAAGAGAGTGTTACTAATTCTCTTTCCTTTGCTTTAATAGACTGACAGCCTTCTGGGCTCCAGGGAACTTCATGAGAAAAATAACTCTCCAAATAAACCACCCGGGAATGGGGACCTGAGAGGGAACCCTGCTTTCTCTGTGACCTATCACTGTTCACTGCTGCAAAGAGACAGCAGGAAAAGGATCAGTTGTTACACTGTGTTTCTAAGAGTGTCCATTCCAGAGGAATTTGTTGTTGGAGGGGATAACTGTAGTGTTCACACCTTGGCCACTCCCTGACACTCATTACCTTCTCCTGGGACTACTTATAGTCACTGACAAGCTGTTTCAGCTCAGGACCAGTTCATAGTATCCACATCAACTCTCTTAATCTCTTCCTTCTCACCCTCAAGAGAGACCACGGGTGATATAAACCCCAGAGACACAAGAAAAAAACCTGATTTCCACAGCTGGGAACTGAAGGCCTACTTTACCATTTCTTCATCCAGCATGTCAGCTCCTGGGACCTCAGTTTACATTTTGGGGCCACAAATGGCCACTTGTTCAGGAGGGGAGTTTTTGAATGCATCATCAAATAGGAACTGCCTGCATGGTACCTTTTTTTTTAAACATCTTTATTGGAGGATAATTGCTTTACAGTGTTGTATTAGTTTCTGCTGTGTAACAAAGTGAATCAGCTATATATATATATATATATATATATATATATATATATATATCCCCATATGCCCTACCACTTGTGTCTTCCTCCCACCCTCCCTATCCCACTACTCTAGGTGGTCACAAAGCACCAAGCTGATCTCCCTGTGCTATGCAGCTGCTTCCCACTAGCTATATACTTTACATTTTGTAGTGTATATATGTCAATACCACTCTCTCACTTTGACCCAGCTTACCATTGCCCCTCCCTGGGTCCTCAAGTCCATTCTCTACATCTGCATCTTTATTCCTGTCCTGCCCTTAGATTCTTCAGAACCTTATTTTTTTTTGCTAAGATTCCATATATATGTGTTAGCATACAGTATTTTTTTTTCCCTGACTTACTTCACTCAGTATGACAGACTCTAGGTTCATCCACCAGAACACAGATAACTGAGTTTCATTTCTTTTTATGGCTGAGTAATATTCCATTGTATATATGTGCCACATCTTCTTTATCTTTTCACCTGTCAATGGACAATGAGGTTGCTTCCATGTCCTGGCTATTGTAAATAGAGCTGCAATGAACATTGTGGTACACGCTTCTTTTTGAATTATGGTTTTCTCAGGGTATATGCCCAGTAGTAGGATTGGTGGGTCATATGGTAGTTCTATTTTTAGATTTTTAATAAACCTCCATAATGTTCTCTACAGTGGCTCTAACAGTGTACGTTCCCACCAAAAGTGCAAGAGGGTTCCCTTTTCTCCACATCCTCTCCAGCATTTATTTTTTGTAGATATCTTTGATGATGGCCATTCTGATTGGTGTGAGGTGATACCTCATCGTAGTTATGATTTTCATTTCTATAATGATTAGTGATGTTGAGCACCCTTTCATGTGTTTGTTGGCAATCTGTATATCTTCTTTGGAGAAATGTCTATTTAGGTCTTCTGCACATTTTTGGATTGGGTTGTTTGTTTTTCTCATATTGAGCTGCATGAGATGTTTGTATATTTGGAGATTTATTCTTTGTCAGTTGCTTCATTGGCAAATATTTTCTCCCATTCTGAGGGTTGTCTTTCCCTCTTATTTATGGTTTCTTTTGCTGTGCAAGAGCTTTTAAGCTTCATTAGGTCCCATTTGTTTTTTTTGTTTGTTCGTTTTTATTTCCATTTCTCTAGGAGGAGGGTCAAAAAAGATCTTGCTGTGATTCTATGCCGTAGAGTGTTCTGACTATGTTTTCCTCTAAGAGTTTTCTAGTGTCTGGCCTTACATTTATGTCTTTTATCTATTTTGAGTTTATTTTGTGCACAGTGTTAGGGAGGGTTCTAATTTCATTCTTTTTTTTTTTTTTTTTTTTTGCGGTATGTGGACCTCTCACTGTTGTGGCCTCTCCCGTTGCGGAGCACAGGCTCCGGATGCACAGGCTCAGCAGCCATGGCTCACGGGCCCAGCCGCTCCGCGGCATGTGGGATCCTCCCGGACTGGGGCACGAACCTGTGTCCCCTGCATTGGCAGGCGGACTCTCAACCACTGCGCCACCAGGGAAGCCCTAATTTCATTCTTTTACATGTAGCTGTCCAGTTTTCCCAGCACCAGTTATTGAAGAGGCTATCTTTTCTCCATTGAATATTCTTTCCTCCTTTATAAAAGATAAGGTTACCATATATGTGTGGGTTTATCTCTGGGCTTTCTATCCTGTTCCACTGATCTATATATTTGTTTCTGTGCCAATACCATACTGTCTTGATTACTGTAGCTTTGTAGTATAGTCTGAAGTCCAGGAGCCTGATTCCTCCAGCTCTGTTTTTCTTTCTCAAAATTGCTTTGGCTATTTGGGGTCTTTTGTGTTTCCATCCAAATTGTGAAATTTTTTGTTCTAGTTCTGTGAAAAATGCCTTTGGTAGTTTGACAGGCATTGCATTGAATCTGTAGATTGCTTTAGGTAGTATAGTCATTTTCACAATGTTGATTCTTCCAATCCAAGAACATGGTTTATCTCTCCATCTGTTAGTATCATCTTTAATTTCTTTAATCAGTGTTGTATAGTTTTCTGTATATAGGTCTTTTTTCTCCCTAGGTAGGTTTATTCCTTGGTATTTTATTCTTTTTGTTGCAATGGTAAATGGGAGTGTTTCCTTAATTTCTCTTTCAGATTTTTCATCATTAGTGTATAGGAATGCAAGAGATTTCTGTGCATTAATTTGGTATCCTGTTACTCTACCAAATTCATTGATTACCTCTAGCAGATTTCTTGTGGCATCTTTAGGATTATCTGTGTATAATATCATGTCATCTGCAGTGATAGTTTTACTTCTTCTTTTCTGATTTGTATTCCTTTTATGTCTTTTTCTTCTCTGATTGCTGTGGCTAAAACTTCCAAAACTATGTTGAATAATAATGGTGAGAGTGGGCAACCTTGTCTTCTTCCTGATCTTAGAGGAAATGGTTTCAGATTTTCATCATTGTGAATGATGTTGGCTGTGGGTTTGTCATATATGACCTTTATTATGTTGAGGTGGGTTCCCTCTATGCCCACGTTCTGGAGAGTTTTTATCATAAATATGTGTTGAATTTTGTCAACAGCTTTGTCTGCATCTACTGAGATCATCATATGGTTTTTATCCTTCAATTTGTTAAGATGGTATATCACATTGACTGATATTTGTATATTGAAGAATCCTTGCATCCCTGGGATAAATCCCACTTGTTCATGGTACATGATCCTTTTAATGTGCTGTTGAATTCTCTTTCCTAGTATTTTGTTGAGGATTTTTGCATTTATGTTCGTCAGTGTTATTGGCTGGTAGTTTTGTATTTTGTGACATCTTTGTCTGGTTTTCATATAAGGGTGATGGTGCCTCATAGAATGAGTTTCAGAGTGTTCGTCTGCTATATTTTGGAAGAGTTTGAGAAGGATAGGTGTTAGCTCTTCTCTAAATGTTTGATAGAATTCGCCTGTGAAGCCATCTGGTCCTGGGTTTTTGTTTGTTGGAAAACTTATAGTGACGTTTTCAATTTCAGTGATTGTGACTGTCTGTTTATATTTTCTATTTCTTCCTGGTTTGGTCTCAGAAAGTTGTGTTTTTCTAAGAATTTGTCCATTACTTCCACGTTGTCCACTTTATTGGCATATAGTTGCTTGTAGTAATCTCTCATGATACTTTGTATTTCTGCAGTGTCAGTTGTTACTTTTACTTTTTCATTTCTAATTCTATTGATTTGAGTCTTCTCCCTATTTTTCTTGATAAGTCTGGCTAGTGGTTTATCAACTTTGTTTATCTTCTCAAAGAGCCAGCTTTTAGTTTTATTGATCTTAGGTATTGTTTCCTTAATTTCTTTTTCATTTATTTCTGATCTGATTTTTATGATTTCTTTCCTTCTGCTAACTTTGGGGGTTTTTTGTTCTTCTTTCTCTAACTGCTTTAGGTGTAAGGTTAGGTTGTTTATTTGAGATGTTTCTTGTTTCTTGAGGTAGGGTTGTATTGCTGTAATCTTCCCTCTTAGAACGGCTTTTGCTGCATCCCATAGGTTTTGGGTCATTGTGTTTTCATTGCCAGTTGTTTCTATGTATTTTTTAATTTCCTCTTTGATATCTTCAGTTGTCTCTTGATTATTTATTGTTTAGCCTCCATGTGTTTGTATTTTTTACAGTTTTTTTCCCTGTAGTTGATATCTAGTCTCATAGTGTTGTGGTCGGAAATGATACTTGATACAATTACAATTTTCTTAAATTTACCAAGGCTTTATTTGTAACCCAGATATGATCTATCCTGGAGAATGTTCCATGAGCACTTAAGAAGAAAGTGTATTATGTTGTTTTTGGATGGAATGTCCTATAAATATCAATTAAGTGCATCTTGTTTAATGTGGCATTTAAAGCTTGTGTTTTCTTATTTAGTTTCATTTTGCATGATCTGTCCATTGGTTAAAGAGGGGTGTTAATGTCCCCTAATGTGATTGTGTTATTGTCAATTTCCCCTTTTATGGCTGTTAACATTTGCCTTATGTATTGAAGTGCTCTTATGTTGGGTGCATAAATATTTACAATTGTTATATCTTCTTGGATTGATCCCTTGATCATTATGTAGTGTGCTTCCTTGTCTCTTGTAATAGTCTTTTTTTAAAAGTCTACTTTGTCTGCTATGAGAATTGCTACTCTAGCTTTCTTTTGATTTCCGTTTGCATGGAATTTCTTTTTCCATCCTGTCACTTGCTGTCTGTATGTGTCCCTCGGTCTGAATTGGGTCTTGTAGACTGCATATATACAGGTCTTATTTTTGTGTCCATTCAGCCAGTCTGTGTCTTTTGGTTGGAGCATTTAATCCATTTACATTTAAGGTAATTATTGATATGTATGTTCCTATTACTATTTTCTTACTTGTTTTTGGTTTGTTTTTGTAGGTGTTTTCCTCCTCTTGTTCTTCCTGCCTAGAGAAGTTCCTTTAGCATTTTTTGTAGAGCTGGTTTGGTGGTGCTGAATTCTCTTAATTTTGCTTGTCTGTAAAGGTTTTAATTTCTCCGTCGAGTCTGAATGAAATCCTTGCTAGGGAGAGTAATCTTGGTTGTAGGTTTTTCCCTTCCATCACTTTAAATATATCCTGCCATTCCCTTCTGGCTTGCAGAGTTTCTGCTGAAAGATCATCTGTTAACCTTGTGGAGATTCCCTTGTACATTATTTTTTACTTTTCCCTTGATGCTTTTAATATTTTTTCTTTTTATTTAATTTTTGATAGTTTGATTAATATGTGTCTTGTTGTGTGTCTCCTTGGATTTTTCCTGTATGGGACCTCTGTGCTTCTTGGATTTGATTGACTATTTCATTTCACGTGCTAGGGAAGTCTTCAACTATAATTTCTTCAACTATTTTCTCAGACTCATTCTTTTTATCTTCTTCCTCTGTGACCCCTATAATTCGAATGTTGGTGCATTTAATGTTGTCCCTGACATCTCTGAGACTGTCCTCAATTCTTTTCATTCTTCTCTCTTTATTCTGCTCTGCTGTAGTTATTTCCACTATTTTATCTTCCAGGTCACTTATCCATTCTTCTGCCTCCGTTTTCTGCTACTGATTCCTTCTAGAGAATTTTTAATTTCATTTATTGTGTTGTTCACCATTGTTTGTTTGCTCTTTAGTTCTAGGTCCTTGTTAAACATTTCTTGTATTTTCTCCATTTGTTTCCAAGATTTTGGATCATCTTTACTATCTTTACTCTGAATTGTTTTTCAGGTAGACAGCCTATTTCCTCTTCATTTGTTTGGTGTGGTGGGTTTTTACCTTTCCTCTTTATCTGCTTCATATTTCTATGTCTTCTCATTTTGTTTAACTTACTGTGTTTGGGGTCTCCTTTTCACAGGCTCTAGGTTCATAGATCCCATTGTTTTTGGTGTCTGCCCCGAGTGGTGAGGTTGGTTCAGTGGCTTGTGCAGGCTTCCTGTTGGAGGGGACTGATGCCTGTGTTCTGGTGTGTGGGGCTGGATCTTGTCTTTCTGGTGGGAAGGACCACATCCAGTGGTGTGTTTTGGGGTGTCTGTGAACTTAGTATGATTTTACGCAGTCTCTCTGTTATGGGTGGTGTTTTGTTCCTGTCTTGCTAGTTGTTTGGCATGGGACATTCATCACTGGAGTTTGCTGGCCGTTGGGTGGAGCTAGGTATTCACACTGAGATGGAGATCTCTGGGAGAGCTCTCGCTGATTGTTATTACCTGGGGCAGAAGTTCTCTAATGGTCCAATGTCCTGAACTTGGCCCTCCTACCTCAGAGACTCAGGCCTGACACCAGTCCAGAGCACCAAGACCCAGTCAGCCACATGGCTCAGAAGAAAAGTGAGAAAAAAAAGAAATAAATAATAATAAATTAAAAATTTGTTTTTAAATATTAAAGTAAAAAAATAATAAGAGGAAGAAAAGAAGAGGAAACAAAACCGATAAACAAATCCACCAATGGTAACAAGCACTAAACACTAAACTAAGATAAACATAAAATCAGAAACAAATCAGTCACAGACAGCAAACCCCAAGACTACAGTTGCTCCCAAAGTCTACCACCTCAATTTTGGGATGATTTGTTGTCTGTTCTGGTATTCCACAGATGCAGGTACACCAAGTTGTTTGTGGAGATTTAATCCGCTCCTCCTGTGGCTGTTGGGAGAGATTTCCCTTTCTCTTCTTTGTTCGTACAGTTCATGGGGTTCAGCTTTGGTTTGGGCCCTACCTCTGCATGTAGGTCACCCTTAGGCATCTGTTCCTGCCCAGAGAGGATAGGGTTAAAGCAGCAGCTCATTAGGGGACTCTTCCTCAATTGGGCTCGGGAGAGGGAGGGGTATGTAGTTATAACTGGAATGCAGGGTGAGCCTGTAGGGGCAGAGGCCGGCATGACATTGCAACAGCCTGAGGCGTGCCATGTGTTCTCCCGGGGTGTTTGTCCCTGGATTGTGGGACCCTGGCAGTGGTATGCCACCCTGGCTCCCGGGGGGAAGTGTGGTTAGTGACCTGTGCTTGCACACAGTATTCTTGGTGGCTGCAGCGCCAACGTTAGCATTTCATGCCTGTCTCTGGGGTCTGAGCTGATAGCGGTGGCTCATGCCCATCTCTGGAGCTTGTTTAGGTGATGCTCTGCCTTCTGTGGGTAGACAGGGAAGGAATCCCCTCTCCTAGTGCACCCTGAAACCATAGGCTCTTGCCTCTTAGGCAGGTCCAGACTTTTGCTCAGACACCCTCCCTGCCACCTGTAACACACTACCCCCCTTCAGGCTGTGTTCATGCAGCCAACCCCATTCCTCTCCCTGGGATCTGACCTCCAAACCCGAGCCTCAGCTCCCAGCCCCCACCTGCCCTGGCGGGTGAGCAGACAAGCTTCTTGGGCTGGTGAGTGCTGGTCAGCACTGATCCTCTGTGCAGGAATCTCTCTGTTTTGCCCTCTGCACCCCTGTTGCTGCGCTCTTCTCTGTGGCTCCAAAGCTTCCTCCCATCCCGCCATCTCTGCCAGTGAAGGGGCTTCCTAGTGTGTGGAAACTTTTCCTCCTTCACAGCTCCCTCCCAGAGTTGCATGTCCCATCCCTATTCTTTTGTCTGTATTTTTTCTTTTGCCCTACTCATGTTATTTTCTTGTCTTTTGGGTAGTCTGTCAGCGTTCAGTCGGTGTTTTGTTAGAGTTGTTCCACATGTAGATGTATTTTTGATGTATTTGTGGGGAGGAAGGTAATCTCCATGTCTTACTCCTCCGCCATCTTAAAGATCCCCCTATGGTATGTTTTGAGGGATTTTCAAGGGGCCTCTGCTGCCCAAGTAAATACTGTATGCCACTGAGCTATCTAAAAATCTAGATTCAATATTAATCTTAAAAATATTTTAATAAGATTAGATAGCAATCTATATTTTTGACATAATTTCAATAATGGATCTCATAATAGAGTCATCCATGGTCATATGATAATGATGTGCAACACTTGTTACCTAGCACTTGATTTCCAGAGTTACACAAGATTCAGGACATTATACTGATCTAGTTCAAGTTTCTGAACAGATTCTGGGGGAAAACATACATTGTGCTGTTCAAACTAGCCCCTCCTCTGGAGCTAGCCATCACATTCCCTTCATCCCCCGCTGGATCAAGATCATGAAGTGAGGTAGAAATTAAGGATTTCACAGAGCCAGGTGTATTTGTAAGGCTGGGTAGTGTGAGCAGTGGTTGGGGGAGGGCTCAGGGCAGACTGCTTTCTTCTTACCCTGACTTTAACCACTTGCAATAACTAGGACTGACTTCTCTTGAGTCTCAATTTCCTCACTTGTTAAATGTGTTAAAACATTTAATATTAGTGTTAAGAAAAAGAATGACAATGCATCCTATTTCATATGTTTGGTAGGAAGACTTCAATAAGTTAATAAATATAAAGTGCTTAGAACAGTGTCTGGTATATATCAAACTGTCCATAATGCTAGTTTCTTGGCATTTAGTCCTAACTTAATTCTTAAAAATCCCTATTGAGATAGGTGTCATAATGCCCAGTTTCTAAACAAATAGAAACTCAGGCAGCTTGTCACCTTCCCAGGGTCACCTAGTTAAATTGTAGAGCTAAAATTCAGGTGCATCCTAACTGCAAAAATCTCCACTTTTGTCCACAACACTGAACTACATCTGCTTAAACCCTGCCACACTTCATGGCTGAAGTACTTTATATTTCTAATTCCACTTCAGGGACCATAATAACTCTTTAAATTAATATATAGTAACACTGAATATGGAAACCACACATACTTAGTGATACTGTGTCATCAGTTAGAGGAGGTACTAGGAGCTGAGCAGTTTGGCTATGTATCTGAAAGTTTCTTTATCATGATAAATACTTTTCACATTTATCCGTGCCCACATGAGAATGCCATTCTCAGATCCCCAGTTGCAGGGCACCAGCTTCTGAGCTTTGAAATCCATCATTGCATTTGCATCAAAGATGTTCTTCCCATTCTCCCATTCCTAGGAAACTTTCGACTCAATGGTGGTTTTGGCTCAAGAGCACTCCAATTGCCTTGCCTAATTGTCATTAAAAATACAAATTGGGGGCCTCCCTGGTGGCGCAAGTGGTTGAGAGTCCGCCTGCCGATGCAGGGGATACGGGTTCGTGCCCCGGTCTGGGAGGATCCCATATGCCACGGAGCGGCTGGGCCCGTGAGCCATGGCCGCTGAGCCTGCGCGTCCGGAGCCTGTGCTCCGCAACGGGGGAGGCCACAACAGTGAGAGGCCCACATACCGAAAAAAAAAAAAAAATACAAATTGGTTTAGGTTACTTCTACCTGACTTTTTTTTCCTTCCTTCCCCTCAACCTGTTTTCCTTCCTTCCTTTCTTCCTTCCTTCTTTCCTTCCTTCCTTTCTTCCTTCCTTCTTCCCTTCCTTCCTTCCTCCCTCCCTCTCTCCCTCCCTTCCTTCCTCCCTCCCTCCCTCCCTTCCTTCAATAAGAATCAGACTTCTATCATGGTTTGTCGGTTCTCTCAGGCTCTTCCTTTGTCCTTCCCATTTTCTTTCACAAGCATTTTGTCTAATTCATTTCTTGTGTATTTCATTCCATCTTGGCATTTGCTTTTCAGAAGACCCAGACGAACACATGGATGAACTCTATGATAAAGCACAAGATAGTTAGTTGGTAACTTCAATTCTACCTTTCATTCAACTCTTAGCACCTAGATATCCATTAGATTTTTAAAGACAGAACAGTTCCAGAGGGCAATTACCATATTATATATACATTTTTAATATCAATGTTACTATTTACTGTTGCAGTGACTTTTTCCTAAAGAAAGAAAAGAAAGGAGGAAAGAAAATATATCATTTATTGAGTGTCTACTGCATGCCAGACATACTGTTCTGATGAGCCATTTTATTTCAACTTCAAAGGAATCTTGTAATTTAGATTTGCATACGAGATTTTAAAAGTTTAAGCATAATATAAGAAACTTAAGAATCAGAGAGGTAGAAGTCATATTTCAGTCCTGGTCTTGTGTTCTTGTTTGTATATCTAAAGACTCTAAAAGATAGTATTCTGTACTGCATTTTAGAGATATTTTCCAGATATACCAGAATATAAATATATGAACACACACACGTATACCCACAAACACTGATAGTTAAGGGATAATATGATTATAAGCATATGCCTACATGTGTATAAATACATGCATAGATATAGATTTAGATGAATAAGCACATAAACGGATTCTGTGCACAGAGTTCTTGTGTGTATGTCATACAGAGTTTGATTTATTCAAAGAAGCACACATATTGCCATCAGGGTCTTTTGTTAAAATGAAATAACCTGTTTCTACTAAATAAGGGCTTTAACATATGGAAAGCTGAAAATGTCAAAGACAAAGCATCAGTACACTGGGAGTTCTGATCTATATTTGAGCTCCATTCCATTCTGCTGGTGCCCTTAGATGTGTTAGATAAGAGTGGATCAGGTGCCCATAAACAGCACAGGAAACTAATCGCTCACTGTAGGAAACTAACATTCTTTTACTGAGTCCTGTCAAAACCTATCTGGTCTTTGTTAATGCAACCAGGCTTATTAGTAGTAAGTAGATGAGATCATCCAATAATTCTAGAAAGGAAAATGAAAATATATTTTCTTTCACAAATGTCTCAATTTATGATGTTCTCTATGTAAAGAAGGTAGAATTGGTCTGAATAACAATAGCTCCATGTGGTGAATGCTCACTATATATCCGAAATAGTACCAGATGCTTTACATGCATTCTCTTCCATTTCATAACATGTCCAAAATCACATTGTTAATAAGGTATTGATCCTGGGTTTGTCCTTCTCCAAAGCCTATGTAGGTCACAAACACCTGCCTCTGGTGTACTATCTCTCACTGATCCTCCTTTTTCCAACAACCCACTTTTGACCCTGTCTCCATTCTTAAATATCATCAGTGACTCCACCACCCCACAACACATACACACTCAGTCCAATTATTTTTATATTATTCTTGGTGTGCATGAATGTCCTCGAACCCCCAAAGGACTCATTCAACTTCATCTATGAATGAAGAACCAGATTCATTGCATCTTACCTGCTCTACAAGGCAGTACCCATCACAGCAGTGATGACAGCAGGGCTGCTGAGGCTGCCTTGTTTAATGCTGACTCCCTGAGAAGGTAACTAGCCGGCTTTGTCTGAGTGCTCTCTGTGGCTGAGTGAGCTCCCCTTCACCAGACTGCATGGAAACAGACCATGCTTCAGTCGTTCAGGTATAGATTCCTGGCTGTAAGTGTGGTCAAGTTGCTGAGACTCAAAAAAATGGTTACATTTAAGCAAGGGCACTTTTGGAATGACACAGATGCCAAACTCTTTCCTAATCAATCATGAAAATGAATCATGGGAAGCTGACTCAAGTTTGGGTTGACAAGTTAGCGATTAAAGGAGGTGACCTCTATCTACAACCAAGAAGGAAAACATGAGGTGCAGCTGGTATTTTGTACATGGCTCAGCAGGCAAAGATTTGGGACTTTGCAAGAGGAAGATTTAAGATAGGAAAGAAATAAGAAGAAATTTGTTACTAATTGAGCACCTGCTATTTAACCAGGTTAAATTTTATACAGTCTGTACAAAACTTCATTCATTCATTCATTCATCATCCCTCTTGGTGCTGTAACAAACATTGTTCCAGGTCCTGGAGATTTAATTGAGAAAGAAACAGAAATGGTCTCAATCTTACAGGCTTGTATTAAGAACTAAGAGGAAGGAAATAAATATGTAAATAAATAAATAAAATGATTCCAAAGAGCAGTATATGCTACAAAAGCAATACAGTATTGTTCTAGAATGCGGTTATAAGAAGAATCACTTCTTATTGAGTGCTCAGGGCAGGCAATTCTGAGAAGAGGTCACTTTAGCATATCTGAGTAGTGAGAAGATGCCCGGCTCTGCGTGAAGATCAGACAGAAAAATCCTCCAAGAGAAGGATCAGGGTCAGCAAAGCATCTGGCCATGGGAATGATAAAGGACTACTGAAGAAAGAGTCCTGGCATGAGAGATAAGCTTTACCAGCACAGGTAAGACAGTTACAGTCAAGGTAACTTGTTTGTCCTCTAGCCCAAATGTAATGGAAATCCATTGGAAAATTCCAAAAATAGGGAGTGGCATCATCTGAGCTGTATGTATTAAAATCCTTCCAGCAATTATGTCGGAATGGATTGTGGGAGACTAGCCTGTTTCAACTTAATGAGGGACTTCCCTGGTGGTCTAGTGGTAACGAATCCACCACCCAATGCAGGGGACACGAGTTTGAGCCCTGGTCGAGAAACTAAGATCCCACATGCCATGGGGCAACTAAGCCCATGTGCCACAACTACTGAGCGCGTGCACCTCAACTTGAGCCCACGTGCCACAAGCTACAGAGCCCACGTGCCCTGGAGGCTGCGAGCCACAACTAGAGAGAGAAAACCCACACGCCACAACTGGAGAGAAGCAATGCAACAAAGGGCCTGTGTGCCACAACAACTACAGGAAAAAAGATCCCGCTCTCCTCAACAAAGATCCCACATGCCACAGCTAACACCTGATGAGGCCAAAAATAAATAACTATTAAATTAAAATAATTTTTAAATAAACTTAATGAAACTTTGCCCATAGAAGCCAAGTGGCATTTCAAAAGTTGCACAGATTTTAAAATAGTAGAGCTAGAATTTGAACCCAAGAAAGACTTGGCTCCATGGTAAAGGAGATATTATACACTTTGAGGCTTTTCCTAGGGCACCAGGTGACCACAACCTATCAACGTAACCTGATGAACTGGTTTCTTTGTTCATGGAAGGCATCGGTCAAAGTTTATGGAAGTTTTTTGTTTGGTTTTCGTTGTGGTTTGGGGAGGGCACAGGGTATTTTGAAACTGCTGTCAACACCTTACCTTACTGGAAAAAAATTCTTTTTATTACTGTCTAACTTCTAATTCCTTTTAAATCCCACTGTCACCTGATTTTGCCCAATCCCTCTCTGTTTTTATCTTAACACCTTTATTGTGTGGCTTAGAGTTGGGAATGGAATTGGGGATGTAGTACTGGTTGTGTACACTCTCTGAAAAAGTTGGATTTTTTTGGAGTGAGCTCTAGGGGAGACATTTTTAATTTTTGGAAGTGGTTGTGTGGTAATGACATATAAGTTTTTAAATTAGTAGAATACCCATGCTTCTTGTTATAACAAATCAGCTGTACACACCCGTCTTCTACCAAGAACAAAAATAAGTGCTGGATAAAAGGTAAAGCACACCTGTTTGAACGCATCATAGAACTACAAAGACAACCAAAATTAAGAGATCAAATCCCAGAAGGAAAGCCCAGAAATGTGACCCCAACCGTCAGAGTCAGTCTTTCTCACAAGGCATTTGAAGGAGTAGCATCAATCTTAAATGCACTTCTTTAGAGAAGAAAAAAAAGGGAAACACTTTTCAACTCATTTTGTAAGATAAAAAATATCTTAACATCAGAACCTCATGAGGTTATAACAAGGGAAAAAATTTCAAATCAAGTTCTCTTATGACCAAAAACACTAAAAAAAATATTAGAAAATTATACCCAATGATGAATAAAAAATCTAATGCAACAAATATGAAAATAAAATATATTAAATTTATGTAACTGAAGTTTATACCAATATTAAAGATTGGTTTAAATTAGAAAATTATCAAATTATCTTCTTTGTCTTAAAAAATAGGAGGAGGGCCTCCCTGGTGGCGCAGTGGTTGAGAGTCCGCCTGCCGATGCAGGGGATACGGGTTCGTGCCCCGGTCTGGGAGGATCCCATATGCTGCGGAGCGGCTGGGCCCGTGAGCCATGGCCGCTGGGCCTGCGCGTCCGGAGCCTGTGCTCCGCAACGGGAGAGGCCACAACAGTGAGAGGCCCGCATACCGCAAAAAGAAAAAAAAATAAAAAATAAAAAAAAATAAAAAAAATAAACTCAGGTGCCAATCCCATTAGGTAACAAGGGATACTTGCGTATTTATTTAGGGGGAAAATAAAAAGTTTCACATGTGATCACCATAAATGCAAAATCTGTTCCATTTAAAAAAAAAAAAATAGGAGGAAAATCATGTGACCATCTCAATAAAAGATGCCTCACACCATTTACAAAATCAATTTCAGATAAAGTATAGATAAATATGAATGCTAAAACAATAAAGGTTTTAGAATATAGTATATGATAGTATTTCCATGACCACTGGGTAGGTACACAATAAACAATAAGCATGAAGAAAGTAGTGATGAATTAGACTACTTGAAAACTTTTTTAATCAAAAAACTCTCAAGAGAATGGAAAGGCAAGGCAGGCCACAGAGCAGAGGAAAGTATAGGTACTACATATATTTGACAAAGCCCTTGACTCCATAGTATATAAAGAAGTCCAATAGATCAATAAGAAAAGACAGTAAGGAAAATCCAAATAAAATAGGAGCATGAAATTTGAACATTCAAGTCAAAAACAAGGATACCTAAATAGCCAATAAACATACTAAAATATGAGAAATTTTATTAATCATCAGGATATACCAGTAACGTCTACAGTAAGATACCATCATACAACCACCCAAAAGTGACAAAAGATAGGTAAGTATTAGCAAGAATATGAAACAACAGCAGCTTTCATATTTTACTGGTCAATGTACACATTGACACAATTACTTTGGAAATCTGTTGGCAGTATCTATTAAAGCAGAACATACACATAACATAGAACTCAGCATTTCAATTCCTAAGGATGTACCCAGTAGAAATGTGTACCTATCTATGCATATAAAGGATACATACAAGTATGTTTACAATAACACTGTTTTAACAGACCCAAATTGCTAACAACTCCAATATTTAACAAAATTAAAATGGATAAAAAATGATACAATATGGACTTCCCTGGTGGCACAGTGGTTGAGAGCCCACCTGCCGATGTAGGGGACATGGGTTCATACACCAGTCCGAGAAGATCCCACATGTCTCGGAGCCTCTGGGCCCGTGAGCCATGGCCACTGAGCCTGAGCGTCCAGAGCCTGTGCTCCACAACGGGAGAGGTCACAACAGTGAGAGGCCCACGTACAGCAAAAAAAAAAAAAGATACAATATTCATACACTGGAATATTATACAGCAATGTGAATGAACTAACTACTGCTTCTCACAGATACATGGATAATATCAAAAACATAATATTGAATGAAGGAAGTCAGGCCCAAAATAATACAAACAATTAAAAGTAATCTGTGTGGAAATGGAAGTCAGAAAAAGTTTTATCTTTGTGGACAAATAGTGACTGGAATGAGTCAGGATAGGGTTTCAGGGCTACTGGCAATACCGTCTTCCCTGTTCTTTGTAGTCATTCCCTTTGTAAAACCCATCAAGCTATTCACTAATGATTAGTGCTTGCATTGCATGTCTACTGTGGGTTGGCTACAACTGGCTTTGAAGACCCGTTTATCCCAGGACCAAGGCAGGAGGAGGAGTCCCTTTCTTGTATACGACAGTCTTGTTGTGGAGGGAAAGAGAGCAAGATGCAACCACAAAACGTCTCCTGCTCAGGGAGGAATAGATCACATCCACTTACATTTTGTGACCAAAGGAGTTCACGCAGCCAAGCCTGATGTCAACAGGACAGCAAGTGCAATCATTCCACTAGGGTGGTGTCTGTACTGAAGAGGAGAAAATATTTTGATGCATATTACAAATTTTCCTCAATGATATTCCTTTTGGCAGAGTAATTCCACACATTTAAATAGCAAAACCGGTTCTTTCTTGATAAATATAAAGTTTTCAATTGGAACAAGGTAAAAAGAAATGGTTTGTAAGAATGCCCTAAAATTCCCAAAGAAATGATATGAAATTGATTCCAAATGAAACTGCTTATAAACCTGCTCAGTAAGATTTTCCTTGTAGCAAGGCTCACAAATGCCCAAAAACCAATGTCCCTCATCTGTCTAAAAAAGTTGAGTTGCTAATCATAATCATACTAAATTACATCTTTGGAGCTATTTTGGAATCTACTTTTATTCTGACCCTAGAATGCTATTTGTAAAACTACTGTAGAAATTTTTATTAGGGTCATGAGACCATTTCCTCCCATCCCTCAAAAAAAGGTTAAAATGGTGCATATGCATATATATATGCATTTCAAATGCAACTGTTTCAGATTAGATTATTTACAGCTGTACTCCTTTAAATTATGTATAGTTTAAAAAAACAAAGTATCATATTTTTCCTAAAAGAATAAGATTAACCCTTCTGTTCAGTGACCATAACTCAGATTACTTTGCATTGTCTCTAGGAGAAAGAGTTCTTAAACTGGTATGTGTGAAGGTGTTAGTCGAGTGTGGAGGCTGAGAGCTGATAATGTTCATGGAAGACCTACTGTGTGTCAAGAGGCCTGTTAGGCTCTTTCACACATTATCTCACATTTCTCACAAGTGGGGAATCTACTGCTTCCTTTTACAAACATTTTGGTGCATCACCTTTAGTGCTGCCAAGGGTCCTGTAAAGTTGTTACCTAAGTAACTGAGCCAAGTCCACACAGCTGTTAATCCAAAGTTCACACAGCCCACTCTCTAACAACTCACTCTCACTCCTTCTTTCATACACTCTTTACTAATATTTGGAAACTCCAAATTATCAGATCAGTGCTAAAAAGTTAACAATAATTCAAAAAGGTTGCAATACTCCATGCATATGAATTGTCATTTCACTTTTAATTCAAGCATACCTTGTTTCATATGCAGCTCTCTCTGGACAGTGAAAGGAAATTTGTAAGGAAACTGTTGAAGAAGTGGTTCATCCCTTGGTACATTGTGACATGCCTAATATTTGGTAGAGTTGTTGATATGCAAAGCTTCTTCATTGACTGTTGTCAAAACTTAGAAAATGAAGATGAGAATAATTGCAGTGGTGAAATTAAAGTGATGCATGTGTGTGTGTATGTGTATGGGTGTAATATGTGGGCACAGCCTGGCAAATGTGTTTGGGACAAAGATCTTGGAATGGACAGATAGGAGTACCAGTCAATAACTAGCTAGTGTACTGCACACCATCAAAAACATAATAGCTGTCAGGTGCTACTTACTGTAATTTAAGGCAGAGATAGAATAGAAATGATGGAAGTTACAACAGCCCAGAAATTCCTTTCATTGCACCTGAATTAGCAGGGCTTAAATTAGAAAAGAGGTACCTGACTGGGACTTGCTTCTGATTTGATGACTTGGGCTATATGTATTCCTTAATGTATGATTATTTAAAACTCAGTTTTAACATGTTTTCAAATGATTTCAGCACTTTGTCAGGAAGGAGGAGGAAAAGGGCAAAGAGGAGGAGGGTGAGGACAGAGAATTGATAATAACCACCATCTGCAAGCAAAACTCCAAGCTGTAGTTGGCTCACAGCTGATTTTGGTCTTTCGTTTTGATCTTTACCAATGTCTATGCCATCATGTCTCTGCCTCTGCACAGACTCATTACACATAGTGATGTTCTTTTATTATTTCAAGGAGTAACACAGCACTTACAGCTATGGTCCCAGTCTTTCCATTCAGTCTTAGAACAATATAAAACTTCAGAGACAAGGAATCAAAAGAGACTTACTTTGTATTTTTTTTTCCAATGGGAGGACCCAGAACTTAGATGTGTGGATGCCACTCCAGACGTTCCAATGTTACACAAAAGAATCAACCTTCACTTATATGTAAAAGTAATTACTTAACTAGGACAATATGGCTGTTGTTTTATCAGAAGAGCTTCATTTCTCAAATATAGATATGTAATTTTTATGTAAGATTCTTTCATTTCAAATATATTGGCATGAACAAAAGTGTGGAAAAGGTAGCCCAGTGTAAGGAAATATAATGATTCTTTTTGCTTTGGGATCTGTATTTCAATTAATAACAGCCAGACACCATGTGTTTTCATTTGCTGTGTGTCCCTCACAGTGACAAGTGCTTTTTATGGATTATCTCATTTAATCCTAATAACACCTGAAAAGCTGGTGCAAGTATATTACTGCAAGGTCAATCAGTAGTAAGTGAAATTCAAAAAATAAAAATGACATAAAATGTGGTGCCACAAAATAGAGGAATGACCAGTGTACATCTGTGTAGTTAACCTGGTGAATGTCTAAGGTGGTGGTGGGGTGAGACAGGGATGTTCAGCTGTGCACCCCAAAACTGTATGGGCTCTGCCTGGAGTTCAGTCACTTGCAGGTGGTTATTTGTTCCAACTGTTGGATCCTCAGGACATTGCACTCAATTACTAATCTCTCAGTGAGTTGGTGCCCATTTTATTATCCTTATTCAGGTATATTAGGACTCACTCAATTTTCCTTTCCCAGTCATCCAGAAGGCAAGAATTTTAGCCCATCCCTATTGGAGAAGAGAATTGAAAGAGAGCTTGACCCAATCTTCAACACATGATAGGCATGGCAATTTGGGACATGACATCACAAAGTTTCAGTAGATATGTATTTTGGGGAATAACTTTCCTAAATTTATGTGGCTGTTAAGAGGTGAGATTGCAGTGGGAACCCAGGATGTAGATCATATTGGTAAGGTAGAAAATGTGTCCAAGGCCAGAGCTTAGATTGAACCAATGTTGGTTTACTTAACAAGTCTCTAATATACTAAACTATCCAGGAAGTGAGATGAGGAATAAATCAAGAAATAATGGATATTTAAAAGTTAATAATTCATATGTTAAACTTTATTTAAGAAATTTTTTGTGCAGAAAAAGAAACTATCATTTGCAAAAAGCTTACTGTAGTTTATGACCTGTTGCAAAAATTTACAGAAGTAACACAAAGTCTGTAATCTAGTATAATGCTTCATTTAGGAAATTGAACACATAGTAAGCTCTTAACAAATGGACATTTCTTTCCTTCCCTCCTGTCATCTTTAAATTACTTTATTTAAACAATAATCTTTATGAGTTATTTCTGAGCATCCCTCCTCTTACAGCTGAATAATCTGGCCCCTGGGGAATTAAATAATCTTGCCAGTTCACAGTGTGCTTTGGAACAAGGTCTTGAATATAAGTCTGCCTGGCTCTCAGGCCCATGGGCTAAACCTAATACAACTCCTGCCTCCTCCACTTACACTGCTAATTCAGAAACTCACGATATGATGTTGCAATGTCTGTCTTTATTTGTCTTTAATATCTCCTTTCAAAAAGCAGACAAGAACATAGTTAAGCTGGCAATTGTTTTTTAGCAAAGGCAAAAGAAAAACACTCTGATCCAATCTCTCACATAAGAACACATCGCCATACATTCTGTTTCACACAAAGCATGAAGGGTTGCCGAGGAGGCCTCATCTTCTTTTCTGTTAGAACAAGCTGAACAATTTAGCCACAAGAGGATAGATGTCTGTGTATTGGGTTTTCACGGCCGATAATGAATGGTTGGTCCGGGAATGTCCTTCAAGGACCATAGGTACAAATATTACTCTATGTAGTAAAGCATCAAATGGATAAACAAAAATTACCCCAAAAGAAAGGCATACCAAAAAGGAGATTTGGGATCTTTTTTTTTTCTTATTTAGTGTAATGTTATCTGGGACTTGTCTAATCACAGAGGTCAGAGGTTAAAAATGGCATTAAGCAAGAGAAACAGAAATCCTCTGAGTAGAACCAAGCTCTACAGAACAGTCTTGATAGATCATGAAAGCCTTGAGACCACAGTGGATCCTGCAGACTCTTCAGACCCCAGTGGTTAGGATCTAACACTACAAAGTCCCAAAACTCTCTCACAGAGAAGGAAAATGAAATATTTCCAAATCATACCAAGGCAATTTCATTAAAAAAGAGTTGAGTGTCTTTCTATTAATGAAGACTGAGTTTTGCATAATGAAAGCCTCAATTAAATGGTCACCATAGCAAATGTCTTCAATCTTGACTTTCATGGATTCATACACAGATTCATTCATTCTTGGCTAGAGTCACTCAGCAATGAATGAGCATCATTTTTTTTCTAGGCACCATCCTACGCATTGGGAAATACAACACTGAAACAACCATGGCTTCATGATTTGCAATTGATCATAACTTATTAGGGAAGACAGACAAGAAAACTAACAAGTTTAAGATAGTTGGGTAAGCACTCGCAAACATTATGGATGTGATGCTATGGAAACCCAGAGGAGAGGCACCTAAATCAAACTCAGGGGTGTGTGTGTGTGTGTGTGTGTGTGTGTGTGTGTGTGTGTGTGTGTGTGTTTATCTAGGGGGGATTGTCAAGGAATTAAGTATTGAAGATGAGTAGGAGGGGGCTATATATGTTGTTGTAGCTGGAGATTGATGGAAGGTATTGAAAGCAAAAACAATAGCAGTCTGAAGGCAGGGAACAGTGTGACGTTTGGAAATCCATGAATAACTTGGTCTGCTGGATCTGCCAAAAGTGTGTTCAGATTCACATCTCTAGTTAGGCAAAATCATACATTTTATTACTTTTACAGCATTGCTCCTCTCTTTGGATTTTTCATAGCTTGGTTCAATTTTGTTTGTTTCTTTTTGAGATAAAAGCTGTTTGACCTTTGCGACAAGAAAGGGATATTTATACGAATTGGCAATCAACCTGTTTCAAAGTCAAAGCTGCACAAAGGTGATCTTACAGAGTCTCACACAATTAGCTAACGCATGTTTACTGTAGTAAGATTTCTACTTTGCCTGAAGCATTTTACATTGCCTGACCTTTATATCACACTTTAATATTTGTATTTGGCTGTGAACTATCACAACTCTGTATAGTTTCAGAGTTGTTAATCTGATCATTTCTTGCTGTTCTTCTCACCTTTCTCAGTTTAGTTATTCTACTGACAGCAAAAGAAGAAACAGATTTAATTTAAATTTCATATCAGTCAGGACTGATGACCCAGGGAAATATTCAGGGCATGGCTTCCTTTCAGCAAGAATATTGTGGGTGAAGAAATTGAAATGAATGCAGTAATTCACAGTATGCACTCAATTATATCAATCAATAATTATTTCCTTCCTTTCAATCCTATGCCATGCAAAGTATCAGGCACTAAGGCAAATAAATTCGTGTGATGCCATCAGGAATTACCTTCAACTTGTTTAAAGATATAAAACATATAAATTAATTTATTATTTTAGTTATTCACCCAACAAACACTTCCTGGGCTCATACCCTGTGTTATATAAGAGAGATGCAAGAGTGAACAGGACACAGACATTCCCTTGAAGGAGCTTGTATGTGTTCATATGGGGATTGATGACAAGTAAAAAGAAAATTGTAATACATTGTGAGAATTATTAGTATAAAAATAAGTACAGGGTCACCAAAACCAATCTTGGAAGCCCCAGGAAAGCACTCTAAGAATGTGACCTCTTAGCTGATATCTGAGGAGTGAAGCAGAGTTTCTTAGTCTGAAAAGGAAGAAAAGAACATTCCAGCCTGTTATGGGCTTAATTATTGTGTCCCCCTAAAACTGGTCTAGTCTCAGAATGTGATTGTATTTGAAATAAGGCATTTAAAAAGATAATTACATTAAAATGAGGTCCTCAGAGTGGGCCCTAATTTAATACAACTGATGTCTTTTTAAGGGAAGTTAACACAAATAGTCACCAGGAGCACATTCACCAAGGAAAGACGATGTGAGGACACAGCCAGAAGATAGCTGTCTACAAGCCAAGGAGAGAAGACTTGCTGTCCAACCCAAGTTCATGTGCCCGATGCACAGTGAGGCCAAACAAATGGAAACTTTGGAGTTTGGAGCAGAGGAAGGTTTATTAGTCAAGGAGGTACCAACCCAGAAGATGGGATACCTAGACTCCTCTCAAACCCATCTTGCTCACTGGTCAGTACTCAAGTATTTTAAAGGCAAAAAGATGAAGTGGAAGGGGTCTTTGTGATTTGCAGACTTCCTGGCACCATCTTGTGACTCGGGGTGTCATTAGTGATTGTGACTGATCTATGTGTTCCTGCAAACTAGTAAAACATGGTCTTGTGGCCATACACATACTCTTCTTTTCTAAACAATGCTTTATTTATTTCTACTTTTTTGGCCACATCGTGTGACATGTGGCATCTTAATTCCCAGACCAGGGATCAAACCCACACCCCCTTGGAAGTGCAGAGTCTTAATCACTGGACGACCAGGGAAGTCTCACATTTCTGTTGTTTAAGCCACTCAGTCTGTGGTACTTTGTTATGGCAGCCAGAGCGAACTAATTACATAGCAATCGGGAACAGCATGTTCAAAAGCTCAGAGATAAGATAGAACTTAGTATGATGCAATATCTGAAAGCAGGGATTATACCCATGTGTACAATAAACTCCTAAGGAGTTGTGTGTGTATACATAAAATCATGAGGTCAAATCCACAAAGAACTCTGGTTGGAGGATTGGAGATGGAATCATCTGCATGGAAAGAATAAAGGCAAGCACAGGTTTAGCATTGGCAGCTGTCACAGAAGTAAGAAGATATTGACCTTGGAAGCAGTGACATAAATGACCAGGTATCAGGAAGCAGAGAAGCAACAAAACGTAAAACAAAGAGATGCTTCGAAGCAGAAATGGAAGACACACTTTCCCGGAATGGATGGATTCTCAGGGCAATGTTGACAGCCCCATGTACCAAGATATAGCAGGAAGTTAAAAACAAAACAAAACAATTATTTGAAGGCCTGGAGCCCTGTGAAAGTATGAAGGAAATGACTATTTTAGAACTTCCAGTGATCTCTCCCCAATTCTCTGTTCCTTCTTAACATTAGCAACACCCAGGGTTTAATTCTTTGTTCTCTTGTCTTCACTCAACATTCATTACCTTGAGATATTTTTAAAACATCATCCATACACTGATGACTCCCAAATATATAACTCAAGCCTTGTCATTTCTCTTAACTCCAAACCCACCTATCCAATATCTCCAGCATCAATCCATCTCTCCATCCTCTCCTCCAACACTTATCAAGTACAGAGCTCTGGCACTATTCCAAGTAACACACAATCCAGCTCCATCTTTTCTCCATGGTTCTTCATGTTAAAAAAGGCAAAAAAGAGGATATTATGTAAATGTTGATGACAATAGAGACCTAGGCGGATGAGATTTTCCAAAGGGAAGGGAAATTAGGGAGCAGAAACATTTTATTTTCTTACTTTCAAGGTAAAGCTACAAAACTGTGGAAGTTAAGAAAATGAGATAAAATTGTACTTAACTAAAGCCTCCCCAAATGGCTTTTGAAGAGATTCATGTATTCAGATTAAAGCTTTTAGGCTTTAACTGCCTTTCAGAGTATGGGCCTGGTGAGGATGGTGCTGTCAATGTGTGCTTGGATGAGCTGATGTAAAATTCACATGATACATTAGAACAAACTGAATGACTTCACTGGCTAAATGTGTCAATTCTCTCAAACAGTGTTTGTATTTGTTTCACTTCCATTGCAAATTTTGCCAGTAAAAATTATCTCAGACCATAACAGAGATTGGTATTGTGTGATTTTTATTAATAACTACTTATATGTTGTGAATTTCTCCAAATCCTATTTCTTAATGGTGTGTTATAAAGTTCACATGCAAGAATTTTAGCGCATGAACAGACTTTGTAATGAAAGAACAATAGCTTTTTATAAATAACCCCAAATAAAATTCTTTGGAGTTTTTTTTTCCCCTTCCTGCTTTGCAAAGAGAAATGACTTCAAGTACTGTTATTGATGACATTAACTTCATACAGAATAATCCTTAATGAAAAACACTCAAATATTTACAGAAATATATTTGGAGAATTTCTTAGTGCTGCATTGTGATGAAGCCTACATATTTATGGCTTTAGAATTGACTGGGCTTTGTGTTAAAATTTCTAAAACCTCTATTTCTAAATAGGATACTATAACTTTTCTCTTTTGCTCATTGAATTCTGATTAATCTTAGGACTCAAGGATTATCTATCTGAAGTTTCTACTATGTATAGAGCTTAACTGAAAAGACCTTATTATTGAAAAATAAGTAAATAATTGTTACACTGCTTGGCATGTTCTGTACTGATAGGTACACATAATGGAAGAAACACAGGAAAAGGCATAACTGGGTGGAAGAGAAAGGATGTATTAGGGCAAGGAAGTGAAGAAATCATTTTTAGCAGGAAAGAACAGAATCTTCCAGGACATAAAGAAGAGAGAAGAGTATTCTTGGATACCTGAATAATACCCACAAGTGCTTAGAGGTGTAATAGGATTTGGTAAGATGCATATTCAAAATTAAAGGTCAAACAGTAAGAGAATGATAAATGAGTAGAAACATCATAGGCTTCGACCAAGTTGTGACACCTGTTTGAATAAGCCAAGGAGTTTGTGGTTCTTCTGCAGACAAGGAAAAACCAGAGAAGAATTCTAATCAGCAGAGGGTCCATAGCTTGCCTTAAATAATATCAATAGTAACTATAGCCCACTTTAAACTACATCCCAGAGTGTTTTTATTTTTAAATGGTAAAATAGAAAGTAAAAGTCAAAATCATCAGGTCTTTATTTATTCTGTCTTTTCTTGCATATCTTCAGAGATTTTTAAGTTAATAACTCCCAAAATATGCATTCTCTTGTGTGAATCAGTCGTCATACGATGGATTCAGGTGAAAAAAAAGGCAATTAGTAATTAAATTGACAAAACAAAACAAAAAACTCCTGAAATTAGGCAGTTCTAGGGGCATTTGAAAATTTATCTAATACCTATGAAGTGGCTGCCACTTGTTTCCTTTCTTTCAACTTATATTTTTCAAAAAAATTTGACAGTTGGATATCAGATCAAAAGTTGTCCAGCAATATTACCAAAGCTACCACCAAAGAGGAAACCATCCAGCTATAAAATGGGCCTGGCCATCTTGGGGGGAGGGGTCGGGCACCACCCTGTCAAGGACCATCTCTCAGATACTGAGCTTTTTGTCCTTTCTGCTACACATTGCCAGGATATACAAATTGTGAAGCCCAGATGTTCAACAGGAAGCACATAGGTGGTCAGTCCTAAAATGCTGAGAATCTATTGGCATGCTTTTTGTATCATATCTTTATTATGTACAATACCTTGAACCTTCATGCCACTGCCACATTGCTCACCATGATTCATTCACCTGAATTTTGCTTCACAAAACCCACTTAGACTTTTGATGTGTTTGTAATTCTCTTGACTTTCAATTTCGCAGTATTCCCTGAAGTTAATTCTGAAACCATCTCATCTTTCTGCAGAGTGTATTTCTTCCTAGGTGTGATAGTACAGCTGAGATACATTCTAATTACTTGAGATAAAGTTATCAGTTCTCATTTTCTAGGTTGTTCAGCATGAGAGTTTCTGAGTCTACTCCTCTCACCCCAATCTATTATTGAAGAAGTTTTTTGGATCACTGTTAAAGACATTATATTATAAGAACTTGAAAATATTTGACAAAAGCTCAAAAAAGGTATTGAAGAAACTTTGTCCATAGGTTCAGAGCCTTAAAGAGAAAGACTAGGATAATTTGAAAAGAGAAAAGCAGTTACAAGCAGACTAATACATCATTTATCTATCACCATCATCACTATAAACATTTTTAATCATACTGTTACTCACAGTTTTAAATTAAAACAAGATGCCATTTTTTTTTTTTTTTTTTTTTTTTTTTGCTGTACGCGGGCCTCTCACTGCTGTGGCCTCTCCCGTGGCCTCTCACTGCTGTGGCCTCTCCCGTTGCGGAGCACAGGCTCCGGACACACAGGCTCTGCGGCCATGGCTCGCGGGCCCAGCCGCTCCGCGGCATGTGGGATCTTCCTGGATCGGGGCACGAACCCGTGTCCCCTGCATCGGCAGGCGGACTCTCAACCACTGCGCCACCAGGGAAGCCCCACAAGATGCCATTTTTATTCAGCAAAAGTTTAAATAATAATATTACCAATGCTCTATGAGTTCAGAAAATATGCACTCCTTCCATGTTAGAGAAAGGGTAAAATTGAAAATTTTATAAGAAAGCAGTTAGAAAGTGTGTCATACAAATGATAAGATGTTTATACCCTTTGCTCCTCTGATGTTATTTCTAGGAAGTCACAGAAAAAAAGTTTTGTAACAAGAGAGATTGTAACAAGGATTTGTTATATACATAGAATGATCATCCCAGTATTGCTGATACTGTGGGGAAATGAGATAATCAAGTGTTTAACAAAAGAGTATTGGTTAAATAAATGATAGTAAAACCATAATATGTGTATAATTGATATGGTAAAATTCTTGTGATAATGGCACATGAAAAGATACAATATTTTACATACACACAGTATTATACATCATTATTTTTAAAATGTGTGTGTTTTTGTAATAACCTATAATGGAAAAGAATCTGGAAAAGAATAGATATGTGTATACACACACATAAATATACGTGTGTGTGTGTATATATGTGTGTGTGTATACATATAACTGAATCACTTTGCTGTGTCCTAGAAACTAACACAACATTGTAAATCAACTATACTTCAATAAAAAGTGTGATTTTTTGTGCAAAAGTGTTTATCTGGAAAGTAACACACCACCATATTAGCAGTGGCTATCTTTTGGGTAGTAGGATTATAGGTGGTGTTTTTTTCCCCTTTAATCATTCTCTTTCATCCAAATGCTTTATAATAACCATGAATTGCTTTTCAATCAGAAAAAAAGTGAACATTTTAAAAGAATCCTTGAAGATATTTTTATAACTATCTGAACCAGTTGCTAGCTAACTATTGTTGTCTAAATACTGCCTGGCTTGGTTAACACAAGGTAATTTACTCACCCAAGAGTAAATCCTTAACAAGGATTATGGTAGTTGGCATCTTACACTGGTTTGTCACATAAACTGTGTAATATGAAAAGGCAAATATCTATCCATAGAGTTATTGTAGAATGTCCTTAAAGTCTTTTTGTGAGTTCTTAGGCTTTAAGAATCTCACTCTTCTGGTACCCTGAAAATACAGATGCACATGCTTCATCACCAGAGAGTTAATGAGTTTGAAGTGGGGTCTAAGGGTGGGTGATTTTTAAAGCTCCTCAGATATTTTTAATGTGCAGCCAGAGTTATTAATTTTGGGCTGCTCAAAGTGCAGTGCTGACTGTAAACCACTCCTTACAGTCCACAATGAAATGCATTTCTAAATTAAGAGTGAGGTGAGTTCTGAAACTGAGAGTAAGCATTTAGAAATGTCTATAGTAATTTGACATTGTTGTGACATTCAAGCAAGTGATTAGTAAGCACTACTCATTACACAAGGTATAGGTCAGTCAGGGTGTTTTGAAGTCACTTGACAAATCATGTGAACTGCATATTTGTCAGATGCCGATGTCACCTATCAGCTCAGGATGAAGTGGAAAAGATTTAAAAAAATCAAAACTGGTCCTTCTAGATGCAAGGTTTAATATGCCAAACTTACCAGCTATGCTGTTAGCTGTTGGATATCCCCCACAGAATTGAGCACAAACCCCATCTGCAGCAGGTATTCCAAAAGCTTCTTGAGTTGTAATGAATGATGATTTAATGTTTCTTCCATTCAAGAAATTAACTGAATTTTAACTGGGGCCATTAGTGTCATGATGTCTTTACAATGAAACAATTTATTTAAGATAGCGGAGGTTTCTAACACTGTGATTAGAATGACTTGAGATATATTTGGCATCAAAACTATATTTAGCATCAGAACAAGCTTCTTAATGTTCTTTAAATAATCTTATGTCTCTTATTTTACCCAGTTGATCTACTCATAACAGCCCTTACTGGGCCCAGGTCTACTGTTTCACTTGCAGTGAGAAGCTGTGCCAGTTACACCAATGGCACTTTTAAACCATGGCTCCATTGTCTCAACCTTGTAAATATTGTACATAGACCTATAGTTGTCTCTGCCTAAATAGCAGTCTTCTCTCTCTCACTTTTTAAGCATTTGAGGTTAGAAGGTATTTACCAAGCACTAAAAACTGGATTGTTGAAATTGCACATTTTGCTGAACAAATATCCTCTTTTCTAACCTCAGAAGGTTGTTTAGAACTAAGGTAACATTGGCATAGAAATCCAAGACTGGGTCTTCATGAACTGATGCTGTGATTTACCAAGGCTAAAATTGTCCTCAATTGTTAGTCTGAGAAAGACACAATAGTTGGCCTCCATAATTGTGACTTGATAGATGTTGTCTTTGTCAGCAAAGATAGCAATGATTAGTTTTGTGGAATAGTTTGAGAAAGCATATCATATTTATATTTTCTTAAAATACTGTTAATTGATAAAGAAGTGAAGGAAGTGTCACATGGTTGAATAGTGTTAAGTAAAGATGGAGAAATGGAGAAGGAGGAAAGTTTATTTGTAAAATTCTGGACAAATAGGTGTGCCTGAAGCAGAGCTTTCATAGGCTACTTAAGGAATGTGCTGAAAGACAACTTAAAAAATATAAGGTCCTCTGAGAAAGTTAAAAAATATTTTGACATTGTTAAAATGATAAACAAAACTATAATCAGGACTATTTTATAGGTATTAGGACTATTGCAATAAGAGAGAGAGAAGGGCTCAATTCCAAACACAATGAGGAAACGTGAGGATTTATAGCCAAGGGGCAGAGTAGGAGTCAATAGATGAAAAATTATTGTGAGAAGACATCAAGGTAAGAGGATTCTTAATAGACTTACTTAACAGGATTCTCACTGAAGACAGGCCAGGATGATCAGATATCCAGGGTTGGGGGGGAGGAATCTGATCATGCATCTAGAATGATCAGATATCAAGGTACGCTGGTGGGTAGTGATTCTCAAAACAGACAGCAGGATTTTTTCTAAAACTGGATGAGGCAGATGGAGGACAAGGACAAGGCCTAGTTGTAAAGAGGACCCAGAGGAGCCCATCTAAAATTTGGTCAAGGAGCTAGTCTTTGTCAAGGGTCCCATAAAATATACATCTGTGCTTTTATGTATATGTTTACATACTGAAATAAACTCTTTAAAAAACAAACAAACATGTTTTTATAGAAAATGTGGGCAATATAGGACACTTAGGAATGAAACACCCATTATCTCACCACCCAAAGGCAACATATTTTTTTATATTCATTGTATTTTCTTCCAGCAGGTATAACTTTAAAAGCATAATGATAGGAAACCAATCCAACCAAAAGAAAAAGAACTTTTAAAAAAATTGTGCAGGCATTATACAAGAGTGAGTTAAAATTCTTAACTGAATACACAGCACTGGAGACAGGATTCTTACCCCACCCCAACCCCAATGGCATCTTGCAGATGGAATTGTTGATTTGAGGGCAATTGTCTCCCATGAATTTTACCATTGTGTGACAATTACCCAAGTTCCTGGGCTGAGAAGCAGCCCTGATGTGAAAATGTATAGTGCTCAATAGTCCTCAAAATTTCTCATTTGTTACCCAGGGTGAGATGGAGAGGTAGCCTTGGGGGTGGGTAGAGAGAAAGGAGAGCAGAAAGATTTTGCACACCAATTTGAAGCTTGCAAAACAGAGGGGCATCAGTTAAAGTTTTTGGCAAGTATGAGTCCTCATTCTGCTGTGTTTTTTTGTATGGCAGCTATACTGAGACTCTTTAATTTGGAATCTTTTCAACTGCTGCCTTGACTGTTAGATGAAGATAATGATGCCTTCTTTCCCAATTCATAGGGATTTTGTTACAATAACATCATATAAATTTTCAACGAGCTGGAAAATTTCAAGTATAAACACATGTGAGCTATCACTTGTGTCATTTATAGAGGAGTCAGTAAACTTTTTTTCTGTAAAGGGTCAGATAGTAGATATTTAAGGTTTTGTGAGTTATATTGTCTTTCTCTACTATTCCAATCTGCCTTGTGATGGGAAAGCAGCCATACACTACAAATGAGCTTAGCTGGTCCCAATACAAACTTTATTTATAGATACCAAAATTTGTGAATGTGAAATGTGAAATGAATTTTCACATTCATTTTAGATGTCATTAGCTGCTTATCATATCTTATTTCCTTAACCATAGTTTAGGCTACTAGAGGGCAGAGCCCATGCTGGATAAATGTTGAATAATAGATCAAAAGCACTTGACCCTGAATTTGCTAAAGAACCATAGAAAAGAAAGCTATCTGGTAGAATTCTTGATGCTTTGTTAACATAGGAAATTAATGCTAAGTCATTAGTGAAGGACTGGGGATGCCAATATCCATCCCTATTTTTTTAAAAAACACAGCAACAACCCCCCTTAAGATTACTGTGATAACCAGTATGCTTTGGAAAACCAGAGTGACCAGGAGAAAAGTCTTAGGTTGTCAGAACAGCAAGCAATCATTTCAGGAAGAAATAATTTTATCGCAGAGACTGAACTGCTGAGGAATTCAATTCCTCTGTGCTCTGCAATGCCAGCCACAGGGGCTCAGCACTCACCAAATTCAGGTAGACCTGCACAATAAACTGTTGCCTGGGATGAAAAGTAGCAAGGCTCCTCAGGGAACGAAGGAAGGCAGCAAATCCCTATTTTAGGGAATTTTTGAAATAATCTCTTCGCTGAAGAACTGCAAAATGTGGGCAAAAAAAAGCAATAAGTGAGTGAGTAGTATTGTTTACTTCCTGGACTTCCAGTCAGTAAACCCAGGAGATGGCTTACATTTAGGCCAGTAAATAACATCTAAACTCCACACTGCATCCTGGTGTCTTGTCAGAAGCATAGCAGGGCAAGGGGTAGAGCATCAGGCCAGTGGAACTTTGCCAGCCTGAACTTGAATTCTTGGAGGAAGAATTACCCTATAGGCAGAGGAAAGAACATTCATTTTTGATGACACTGTGAATTCTGACTCTTCGTCCAACCTGACAAGGAGTCTCATTTTGACCAAACTTTAGTCAGTTTCCTCTGAATTCTCTTCCTAAATAGGCCTCAACTTCTGTACTTTCAAGTCTGTCTTTGCATCACCCAGCTTTTGCAAGAACCTTGCTAAGTTGGTTTAGCCAGAAATCTCCACCCACCATATCTGATCACCCTGGATATCTGACTGGGTTTCTCATCCTCCAGCATCCCCCAGGTAATGTCTGATCACTCTGGACTGCCTTCAGCACAAATCCTGTTAGGTAAGATTTAGCCAGAATCTCCCCTTACCCCTAATGTCTTCTATTAGTAATTTTCCATCCACTAACCTGTTCCTTGGTTATAAATTTCCACTTTTCCTATTATATTTTGGCTGAGAACACTCTGTCAATGTGGAGATGAAGAGGTAAGAAGACTGATCGTGCTCCCATAGACCTCTGGTTTTTCTTATAAAGGATATTCTTGATATTATGGCTCTAGTAAATTCCAGTTTTTATTGAAGGGTGGAAAAGTCACACAGGAAATTAAGTCAACCACCTAAAACTAATCTTATGACAATTCAATTGCATGATGATGATAATGATGACACAACTCTATTGCATTTCCATTTATTATTTTTTACACTCTTTTAAAAATTTAATTAAATTTTATATTTTTATACAGCAGGTTCTTATTAGTTATCTATTTTATACATATTAGTGTATATATGTCAATCCCAATTTCCCAATTCATCCCAACCCCCTTTCTCTCCTTGGTGTCTATGGGTTTCTTCTCTACATCTGTGTCTCTATTTCTGCCTTGTAGATCTGTTCATCTGTACCATTTTTAAGATTCCACATGTATGCGTTAATATACAATACTTTTTTTCTCTTTCTGACTTACTTCACTCTGTATGACAGTCTCTAGGTCCATCCACATCTCTGCAAAAGACCCAATTTCTTTCCTTTGTATGGATGAGTAATATTCCATTATACATATGTACCACATCTTTTTATCCATTCATCTGTCAGTGGGCATTTAGGTTGCCTCCATGACCTGGCTATTGTAAATAGTGCTGCAATGACCATTAGGGTGCATGTGTCTTTTTGAATTATGGTTTTCTCTGGGTATATACCCAGTAGTAGGATTGCTGTGTCATGTGGTAATGCTATTTTTAGTTTCTTTAAATTTTTGAAGGAACCTCCATACTGTTCTCCATAGTGGCTGTATCAATTTACATTCCCATCAACAGTGCAACAGGGTTCCCTTTTCTCCACATCCTCTCCAGCATTTGTTGTTTGTAGATTTTTCTGATGATGCCCATTCTACCTGGTGTGAGGTGATACCTCACTGTAGTTTTGATTTGCATTTCTCTAATAATTAGTGATGTTGAGCAGCTTTTCATGTGCCTCTTGGCCATCTGTATGTCTTCCTTAGAGAAATGTCTATTTGAGTATTGCCCAGTTTTTGATTGAGTTTTTGTTTTTTTTAATATTGAGCTGCATGAGCTGTTTATATATTTTGGAGATTAATCCTTTGTCCTTTGATTCATTTGCAAATATTTTCTCCCATTCTGAGGGTGGTCTTTTTTTTTTTTTTTTTTTGCTGTACGCGGGCCTCTCACTGCTGTGGCCTCTCCCGTTGCGGAGCACAGGCTCCGGACACACAGGCTCCGCGGCCATGGCTCGCGGGCCCAGCCGCTCCGCGGCATGTGGGATCTTCCGGGATCGGGGCACGAACCCGTGTCCCCTGCATCGGCAGGCGGACTCTCAACCACTGCGCCACCAGGGAAGCCCTGAGGGTCGTCTTTTCGTCTTGATTGTATTTTCCTTTGCTTTGCAAAAGCTTTTAAGTTTCATTAGGTCCTATTTGTTTATTTTTGTTTTTATTTCCATTACTCTAGGAGGTGGATCAAAAAAGACCTTGCTGTGATTTACGTCAAAATGTGCTCTTCCTATGTTTCCTCTAAGAGTTTTATAGTGTCTGCTCTTACATTTATATCTCTAATCCATTTTTTTTTTTTTTGCGATACACGGGCCTCCCACTGCCGTGGCCTCCCCTGCTGTGGAGCACAGGCTCCGGACGTGCAGGCCCAGTGGCCATGGCCCACGGGCCCAGCCACTCCGCAGCATGCGGGACCCTCCCAGACCAGGGCACAAACCTGCGTCCCCCGCATCGGCAGGCGGACTCTCAACCACTGCGCCACCAGGGAAGCCCTCTAATCCATTTTGAGTTTATTTTTGTATATGGTGTTAGGAAGTGTTCTAATTTCATTCTTTTAAATGTAGCTGTCTAGTTTTCCCAGCACCACTTATTGAAGAGACTGTCTTTTCTCCACTGTATATCTTTGCCTCCTTTGTCATAGATTAGTTGACCATATATGTGTGGGTTTACCTCTGGGCTTTCTATCCTGTTCCATTGATCTATGTTTCTGTTTTTGTGCTAGTACCATATTGTCTTGATTACTGTAGCTTTGTAGAATAGTCTGAAGTCAGGGAGTCTGATTCCTCCAGCTTGGTTTTTTCCCTTCAAGACTGCTTTGGCTATTCAGGGTCTTTTTTGTCTCCATACAAATTTAAAAATTGTTTGTTCTAGTTCTGTAAGAAAGTGCCACTGGTAATTTGATAGGCATTGCATTGTATCTGTAGATTGCTTTGGGTAGTATAGTCATTTTCACAATATTGATTCTTCCAATCCAAGAACACAGTATATCTCTCCATCTGTTTGTGTCATCTTTGATTTCTTTCATCAGTGTCTTATAGTTTTCTGAGTACAGGTCTTTTACTTCCTTAGGTAGGTTTATTCTTAGGTATTTTATTCTTTTTGTTGCAATGGTGAATGGGATGTTTTCCTTAATTTCTCTTTCTGATCTTTTGTTGTTAGTGTATAGGAATGCAAATGATTTCTCTGCATTAATTTTGTATTCTGCAACTTTACCAAATTCATTGATTAGCTCTAGTAATTTTCTAGTGGCATTTTTAGGATTCTCAATGTAGACTATCATGTCATCTGCAAACAGTGACAGTTTTACTTCTTTTCTAATTTGTATTCCTTTTATTTCTTTTTTCTTCTCTGTCTCTGAGTTCTTTTTTAACTAAAAGCATCACAAAGCACTCAGTTGTCCTCATTTGATATCCTAAGTCATCAATGACTTTACCCCATGTATCCAATTATTTCTGTTATTCTACATTTCAGACACCACTCAGATTCATGACTTATTTCCATATCCAATATTTTTCCCTTACTCAGAATATTTAATTCTCTCACTATTATAATCATTTTCCAGCAGGTATTTCTGCTTGCAGAATTGACCTCTCCCTTACAAACTGGCTGCCATATTATCAACTGATTGATCTTTCCAAAGAAATCGATTGACTCATTTCTATGCTTTAAAACCTTCACTGGCTCAATGTTGATAAAGGACTAAATTAAAACGCTTTACAGTGACACATGGGGATTTTCTCTGAGGTCTGACGTTAGCTTGTCTTAAATGCAAGTGCAGCCCCATCTGAAAAACTTCAACTTATTTTGCACCTCTGCATTGTTATTATTTTTTCTTGATGTCATGAATATTTACACTTATCACAGTTGGTGTAATGTTTTCCTGTTATGTGATTCCCACCTGGATGTAAACTTCCAAGGACAGGGAATATCTTAGTGATCTTTGCATTCCTAGCCTTCAGTAGAATCCTGTACATAATAACCACTTCTTTTTTAAAATGAGTGAAAGTATGCAATTTTCCTTTGCTCCCCTTATGCTCTTGTGTTATATAAGAAATACACATTTAAACATTAGAGGCACAAGTGTAAATACATTGATAGGTATTTAATTACCAGAGAAGAGGTTAGAGGGAAAGAAGAGGAGCATCTTATTATCAATATAATCAGTAATAGTACTGATATCTTATACCTTACATCTTCTACCCGTATTATCACATTACTATTACACATGATTATAATTACCTCTTGTATTTTCATTTTAAAAATACATTTTATACTTATTAATTTTAAGTGAAAAAAATAAACAAAAATGGTCCAAATTATTATCACCCAGATAACCTAGATATATCCATATCTATATCTATATCTATGTCTATATATCTATATCTATATATCTGGACAGGTTGGGTGGCAAAATTATACATATATATATATATCACTATATCACTATATTTATATTACATATATATACACCCACACACTATATACACGCACACACACATTCACATACTCACAGAATGCAATTATTCAATTCATTTACTTTAGTTCCCTAAAGCAACCACTGATTACAGTTTCTTTTGATTCCTTCCCCAAATCCTGAAATTATTTTGTGCTTTACCAGCATAAATATATATAATTATATATTATATAAAGATCCAAAATGTTTTCTTTAACAGTTCCTCTACAATTATCTACAAAATATCACTTGTTTCCAACTTTTTGCTACTATCAAAAAATGGTGTAATAAGCATTTTGTTATAAAGGCCTTTTAAAATCCGCAGGGCCAATTTCTTATAGTGAGGTTGTTAAATAAAAGGAGAAGGTCCTTTAAAATGTAATGCATGGTGGGGCTTCCCTTGTGGCACAGTGGTTGAGAATCTGCCTGCTAATGCAGGGGACATGGGTTTGAACCCTTGTCTGGGAGTATCCCACATGCCAAGGAGCAACTAGGCCCGTGAGCCACAACAACTGAGCCTGCTCATCTGAAGCCTGTGCTCTGCAACAAGAGAGGTCGCAATAGTGAGAGGCCCACGCACCGCGATGAAGAGTGGCCCCCACTTGCCACAACTAGAGAAAGCCCTCACACAGAAACAAAGGCCCAACACAGCAAAAATAAATTAATTAATTAATAAACTACCCCCAACATCTTAAAAAAATGTAACGCATGGTGATAAATTGCATTCTAAAAATGCACATATAGAGTTCCCAATGAGAGTATCCCCTTATCTTTATCCTCCACTATTGTTTATGAACATAGACTCTGAGAGGAAAAGTGAACAAAGAAGCTAACATTTGAACTCAGCCCTGTTTGGTTTCTGAAACTGTGCTTAAGTCACCATAATCTAAGCATTATGCTTAAAAGAAAGCCTAGATGTTGCCTACATTGTACAGACACTTATAACCTATTAAATTCTATTGAATCTCTAATTGCATCTGATTTCTACAATAACCAATGAAACTTAGAATCGAAGTGATTAATTGAATTGCCTAAGGACATATAACTACCCATTATCCACACTCTGTTCATTTCCTTATTCAGGGCTCAAATAGTCTACGTGAATTTAGGCACATAACCTTCTTACCCAAATTTTCTAATTTGTTAGGTGAGGAGGAAAAACCAAGAGACTGCATTAGATGATATCTATGGTAACTTATTTTCATGGGTTTTTTATTCTATTCCCTTAGAGGAGGAATTAAAAATTTTTACCATTTATTTTTATGTACTACCATCAGAGTACTATTTGGCTGTGGAAAGTGTGTGTGTGAGAGTGAGTGTGTGTGGACAAAGACTGGGAGAGGAGGCAGAGAGCTATTGTCCTTATAAGTGTTTTAAAAGAGCCATAACTAGCAAGGTATTACTTTGAGTCACAATACAAGAAGCTTAAAAGTGACACTTTGCTGGCATTATAAATTTCTGTAAACTGCACTCCCCTTGAAGGAGTTTGAGTTATTCAGTCCCAAGGTTTAAAGAGTTCTGTTAGAAACCCAGGAGTTTCCTTCAATTATGAAGAAGCAAACAGGATTCTCTGTTAAATCATAAATTCATTAGACAGAAAAGATTAAAAATCTCAATAGCTAAAGATGAGTTACCAGTTTTACCCAGATATGTTTACTGCTTGAAAGCTTGCTCTTTGTGTGTCATGATTAGTTTGACTATTGCTGAAGTAAGGTATTTTTATATTTTTCCATCTTCCTTCATGTTTGAAAACAGAAAGTGAGGCCACGTGACACTGGACCAAAGTCTCCACTGAATCATTACTTCACTGGGTGACCTTAGGCTGGGCTCTTGAATATTTCAGTTTCCTAATGTGTAGACTGAAAATGCTGAAAACTACAAATAGACCACTTACTGTGGCCTCTGTGTAGACAAAAATGACAATGTGAGAAGAGTGTTTAGTACTAAATACATTACTCTTGCTATTCATTGCTGTCTGCCATGCTTAGCACTTGTAGAATAGTGAGGAGTTATAATCAAGCACAAAGGACTTGGTTTTGGAATAGTACTATTATTTTCTTAAGTCCAGAGAATATAAATAAATGCTATTTTTATTATTCTTATTTATGGAATCTAACATCCATCTTGATGTTGGTTTTTATTTGCACTAAATAACTCAACAGATATTTATTGACTGCCTACATTCTTTGGAAATGTGCTGGGTACTAAGGGACCTGTAGCCAATGCATTTTTATAGTTATGGGCTAACTTCTACACCCGCTTCTGGTGTTCTTGTTTCCTTTTCTTCCTTCATTGCTTTCTCTGAAGGCTGGCTCCTCTCTCTTTCTACCTCTCATTCAGGCCTTCATCATGTTATCCACATCATAAATCATCTTCTTCTTCATTACAGCCAGAATTAATTTTCAGATGTATGTGCATTTAATCGTGGCATTCTTTTTGTCTGTTTTCATAAATGCTTTTCTCTATTTTCTACCATGTAATTCCATACTCTTGATTGTGACTATCAAAATTCTTTGTAATCTCACTTCAAATTCAATTTCAGATCATTTTTCAAAGTCAAGTTAGAGTCAAAACCATCAGTATATTGCATGATAGGTATTTTGTGTTTTATCATAAAGAGTAAGAATGAGGAATTACTAAAATTTAAACAATAAAAAAATAAAATAAAACACTTCATCAGGAAATAGTCAACATCCTTTCAAGGTAAGATGTTTAACGTTTTCCTTTGGAAAGCTTCATACTTTCTTAAAACCTAATCTAGGCCGATGAGGGAAGGGAACGTGCATTTTTTTCCATTGAATCCCTTCCAAACATTTGTTCTATCTGATCAAGATGGAATTGTTCCCTTTGCAAAATGGAATGAACACATTATGCCCATCCATTAAAAGGCTGATAGCTAACAGGCTTGGCCAGATTTGGGGGCTTACCTAGCCTAGGTAATAACACAACACTGTTCATTTCTTCAACTAGTACTTAATATTTCAAAAGCAATTCATCGTTTTAAATAATGTGATAACTCTTTGTGAGAATCACAAAAGCAATTCTTGCCAGCTGGCATTTGTCAGTGAGTAATATATCACCAATGGGAATGGACGCTTTTGATGGGTGAGGCTAATACATCATTTGGATGAAATGCTGTGATGATATATTGAAGAAGATCAGGATGTCCAATAAAGGGATTGGATCTTTTTCTTTTTCAGACTGAGATAAGAGGAAAAGGATGGGGGAAACCTCTTTAATTTATAAGAGTAACAAAGAACACTGAGGGTCTTTAAATTACAGTTGTGTCATTGGTGAAGTGTGATAAGGATGGTCAAAGGAATTGGGAAATTTTTCTTTACAGAAAAATAAAAGAAGTATCTTTCCAGTTGTTAAGCATTACAAAGTGATTTCCTTACTAAGCCAAATATATGGTAAGCCTTTCTTCCTGCAAATTTACCAAGCAAT